>NC_060130.1:449004648-449631836 GCF_021461395.2 Schistocerca americana
CAGTACTATTGCTAAAAATCGTGACGGCCATACGATCTTAAACATACTGATATAACTAAATACTTATTATGGTAGATTTTCCACTTAATACCTAGTAAGCGCGGAAACACTTTATTAGTTGTGACAGACAGAAACAGTTAGCATTACGTTTTCCCAACAGAAACAATAAATAATTTAAAAAGCATTATGCCTTCCTATTACATTTCAAAATAACGTACATATTTCTTGGAACGACGTAGGGAAATAATTATCGATTTGGTTATGTTAGAAGAGAGTGTAATATTTCACCACGTTAAGAACAACTTGACTGGCGTCAGAGAATAACGACTAGTTTTGTATCAGATATGTGGACAACTTCATACGATTCAGCAGGCCTTCAAACGATGCCTTGCAAGATACTATACGCTGATGATCACAAATAAAAACTTTTTTCCATAAATTACCAGCTCATTTTACGTATGTGTACCAGAAGACTTTTGCAACAAAAACGTACTTTCTTACTATATTGTACGGAATCTAGTTCTGTGGATGCTTAGAACGAAAAGCAGTATAAATTTATGTTACTAAGCCCTTTAAAAAATGTAAACCCTTCCGCTAAGAATAAAACTGTTTGGTGAAAGACGAGTAAACAACTATGTAAAGAGACGATGTCTATTGACGGTGTCCATGTCACTTACGAGCTCATTTCAACACTTACTGATCTGAAAGGCCGGTTTCTGTAAGCTGTGCAATCGAAAACGATTTTTGCGTCACAACTCGCTGTTTACAAAATTTTGATGAAAGAATACATGTCAACAAGTGGCAATCCGTACGTCAAGCAAACACTGCTTTAAGTGACCGACAGAAACTGTTGTTTAGGCTTATCAGGTTTATCGGATAAGCCGCAATGACATTCAGGCCGTTTGTAATGGTTTGTTGCCGCACATTTATATGTCAGCTGGGCCAAATCCTCTTGCATTACATTTTGTTCACAGGTACGTCATTTTACTTTAGAGATACATATCGGCTCAAATGAGAGGATTACATTATTTATTATTCTCTCAGTACTGGGATGGCATGGAGTGTAAAATTTGTTCTGCAGCAAATTTCATTTCTCAGTGTATATAAAGAAAAATTACAAGACCTGTTGATTGCAATGAACAGACTAATTAGCACGGAATACTGATTCAGAGTCAATCAAAGGAAGACGAATGTACTGAGAAGAAAGAGAAATGAGATTAGCTTAACATCGCCGACCCTCCCTTACAGCCGTGCGTTGGCACGTCAGTCCCGGGTCGAATCAACCCCCCGAATTAACGATGTGAGGCCCGTCTACCAGCCAGCTTGAGAGTGGTTCTGAGATGGTTTCCCAAATCCGAATATGTGATTGCAGGGCTGATAGCCTCAGCCCGCGTCAGTTACACGATTCACAAACATTAGGAAACTTTTCCACGCTTTCACACTAGACGCAGACACATGGAGTACAAACATTCTGTCCACTGGGGAAGAGGAGGCGACAGCAAGGGCTACGGGACACCATCTAACGCTACTACTCTCCTGGAAATGGAAAAAAGAACACATTGACACCGGTGTGTCAGGCCCACCATACTTGCTCCAGACACTGCGAGAGGGCTGTACAAGCAATGATCACACGCATGGCACAGCGGACACACCAGGAACCGCGGTGTTGGCCGTCGAATGGCGCTAGCTGCGCAGCATTTGTGCACCGCCGCCGTCAGTGTCAGCCAGTTTGCCGTGGCATACGGAGCTCCATCGCAGTCTTTAACACTGGTAGCATCCCGCGACAGCGTGGACGTGAACCGTATGTGCAGTTGACGGACTTTGAGCGAGGGCGTATAGTGGGCATGCGGGAGGCCGGGTGGACGTACCGCCGAATTGCTCAACACGTGGGGCGTGAGGTCTCCACAGTACATCGATGTTGTCGCCAGTGGTCGGCGGAAGGTGCACGTGCCCGTCGACCTGGGACCGGACCGCAGCGACGCACGGATGCACGCCAAGACCGTAGGATCCTACGCAGTGCCGTAGGGGACCGCACCGCCACTTCCCAGCAAATTAGGGACACTGTTGCTCCTGCGGTACCGGCGAGGACCATTCGCAACCGTCTCCATGAAGCTGGGCTACGGTCCCGCACACCGTTAGGCCGTCTTCCGCTCACGCCCCAACATCGTGCAGCCCGCCTCCAGTGGTGTCGCGACAGGCGTGAATGGAGGGACGAATGGAGACGTGTCGTCTTCAGCGATGAGAGTCGCTTCTGCCTTGGTGCCAATGATGGTCGTATGCGTGTTTGGCGCCGTGCAGGTGAGCGCCACAATCAGGACTGCATACGACCGAGGCACACAGGGCCAACACCCGCCATCATGGTGTGGGGAGCGATCTCCTACACTGGCCGTACACCACTGGTGATCGTCGAGGGGACACTGAATAGTGCACGGTACATCCAAACCGTCATCGAACCCATCGTTCTACCATTCCTAGACCGGCAAGGGAACTTGCTGTTCCAACAGGACAATGCACGTCCGCATATATCCCGTGCCACCCAACGTGCTCTAGAAGGTGTAAGTCAACTACCCTGGCCAGCAAGATCTCCGGATCTGTCCCCCATTGAGCATGTTTGGGACTGTATGAAGCGTCGTCTCACGCCATCTGCACGTCCAGCACGAACGCTGGTCCATCTGAGGCGCCAGGTGGAAATGGCATGGCAAGCCGTTCCACAGGACTACATCCAGCATCTCTACGATCGTCTCCATGGGAGAATAGCAGCCTGCATTGCTGCGAAAGGTGGATATACACTGTACTAGTGCCGACATTGTGCATGCTCTGTTGCCTGTGTCTATGTGCCTGTGGTTCTGTCAGTGTGATCATGTGATGTATCTGACCCCAGGAATGTGTCAATAAAGTTTCCCCTTCCTGGGACAATGAATTCACGGTGTTCTTATTTCAATTTCCAGGAGTGTATTTCCATATGTAATAAGTAGAATGCTGACTCCGTGAGAAGAGGTAAAGGCCAGGGAAAAGATAAAGTGGAAGGTAAATATATCACCATTGAGGCGACGTAGCAGATAAAGGGAAACGATACTGCTTACTTGGAAGCAAAGTGATATATGACAGAAGAAGCAAGATGGGTATGTGAATCAGAACAGCACTAGATAAAGGGAATACCTTGCTAAAAGAAAACTACTTGTATCAAACAAAGACTTTAATTTAAAAGAGAATTTTGCGAGAATGTACATCTGGAGCACTGGATTGTATATGGATGAATTATGACTTGACTTCATCATAAATGGGTGTTTTGTCGTTCTCTATACAATGAAGCGGGGAGAGTATTTTAATACAACTAAATACCGACTGTAGGGTAAGAGAGATAGAACAACACACGCACAAACGTCACATAAAATCCCAGTGTAAATTTTTGTAGTTGATAATGAGAATAAATTCTCAAAATGCATCGTAATAGGCATGAAAAAGTAACTAGTACAACGTTTTGTTGTTTATGTCATTATATAATGAACTATGAACCGAAGGAAAAATAGAGCCGCGCGGGATTAGCCGAGCGGTCTGGGGCGCTGCAGTCGCTGACTGTGCGGCTAGTCCCGGCGGAGGTTCGAGTCCTCCCTCGGGCATGGGCGTGTGTGTTTGTCATTAGAATAATTTAGGTTAAGTAGTGTGTGAGCTTAGGGACTGATGACCTTAGCAGTTAAGTCCCATAAGATTTCACACACATTTGAACATTTTTTAATTTTTTGAAAAATATAAAAAGACAGAATCGAAACGTATGTTCAAAATGGCTCAAATGGCTCTGAGCACCATGGTACTTAACTTCTGAGGTCATCAGTCCCCTAGAACTTAGAACTACTTAAACCCAACCAACCTAAGGACATTACACACATCCATGCCCGAGGCAGGACTCGAACCTGCGACCGTAGCGGTCACGCGGGTCCAGACTGTAGCGCCTAGAACCGCACGGCCATCCCGGCCGGCGAAACGTATGTGATGTGATGTTACCGAATGACGTTAAAAATTCACTATACTGATAAGAATTGGTCTAAGGCGCTGCAGTCATGGACTGTGCGTCTGGTCCCGGCGGAGGTTCGAGTCCTCCCTCGGGCATGGGTGTGAGTGTGCTTGTCTTTAGGATCATTTAGGTTAAGTAGTGTGTAAGCTTAGGGACTGATGATCTTAGCAGTTAAGTCCCGTAAGATTTCACACACATTTGAACATTTGATAAGAATAGAAATGAGGAAACGATGGGCGGAATGGTTGAGGTAAATAGTATACGGACAACACTACTAAATTTAGGACAGGATGAGATGGCGTGTAAAGACATAGGCGAATAACTTCTGTGCCAGTGTTCTGACGAACCCGAACATTATGACCACTTTTATGATGCTCCTTCTTTGGAACGCAAAATACTAGCTTTTCTGTGTGGCATCGATTCGACAACTCCTTGGTAGGTTTCCGGAGGTACGTGGCACCGTATGCTTTACACACAGCTCACACCATTCCGTAAGACTACTGGCGCTGGTACTTAACAGCATCCCTGATGTATTCCGTCGGCTTCGGATTAGTGGAATTTGGTGGCCAAAACACTGCCACGTTCCTCAAGCGACTATGTCATGATTCCGACCTTCTAACACGGACAGTTATCCTGCTGTGATATGTCATCACCGTCGTGGAAGATATCAAGCGGGAGGAGGGATGCAGGTGGTGTAAAGTAACGTTCACATGGTCCACAGCTGTCATGGTGCCTTCAGTTATTGCCAAAGGTTCTAGGATATATCAGGTGGATACACACCATATAATAATGTTACCTCTACCGGCCTATGCCCATGGAGTAGCCAATCTTTCGAGTAGCTATTAGCCTGGTTGACGGCGTATACGAAAACGGCCATCCACCTTTTGCCGTAAGAAACTTCATGAGACTTTATGAGACCAGGTGACTTGTTTCCACCGATACGTATTCCATTCTCGACGATCCTGTGTCTACAGCAATCGCAGTTGATGACGATGTCGGATTAACAAAGCAACACGTAGGGTTTGTCTGCTGCGGAGACCAGTGTCCAACAATGTGACTGGACAGTGTGCTCCGAAACATATGCGCCTTCAGTAGCATTCTGTCGTCAGATCTGCCAAAAGTCGACTCCCACCCTTCTTTACAGGACGGGAGCGCTTCTTACTTCCATGTCCTGTGGTAAGTCATGGACGTCCTAAACTTTCTCGTTTACACGTGGTTTCACCGTCTTCCAATCACTATCCACTCCCGCTCACGACAGTAGTTCGCGAACAGCCGATCTGTTTCGCCGTTTCCGCGATACGTGCTGGTACGCGTGGGGCTATTACAAGAAGTTCTTTGAGGAAGTCGTTTACGCCAGTGGACCTCCCCATTTGTGGTCCGTATCGTCTCAAGACCGGTTTGCTTTCCTTCGTATCATTCTTTAATTTCAGCTTCTCGTCCGTCTATGATGGCAATGCCGTCGACGGGCTGTTGTTAACCTTGTGTTTCTGTTGGCGAGGTAATTAGAGACTGAAAACCAACTCGCAATGCGAAAGTATAGTGACATTCTATACTTTCACAAGCACGCTACCATTCACATACACCTATTTGAGGCCTACGTATTTCAGCTCATTTAGCACACTGAAACTCCGCTTGTGCTAAATATCTCGTAGTTTTTTGACTTAATAAGGAATAATAGAATCACGCACTAAAGGTCACGATGAAGACACGAAAACTTACACTGACGGAAGTAAATGATATAAACAGTAACAAATGAAAACTGCATTATATGTTTGTGGAGCATCTCGTTCACTTTAAGCAATATCACTTTGAAATGGAAGCTTCAAATATATGTGAAAATTATGATATAAATCTGATGGGAAATTTTTAGCTAAAGAGACAGTAATATTTCTGAATTGAATAAAGGGTAATAAGTTTAATTTTTACATGCATTCTGCTTATAAACTCAATATGTTAGGCAGCAGTTCAGTCGACTTTTTACGGTACTGCAGTAATTCTAATCCCATCTCCTCGTCGAGCATTTATAAAGTAATTATTGAAATTTATAAGTTCAACTCAGTTTATAGGTATGATATAGGTGTGATATTGACGTAAGCGTCACAAAACAAGAATTTTTAGAGCAGTGGAATTCAGGACGTCTACAGTTCCCTTTTTGAATGGGCAATTTTTAATAATAATCCCTATATCCCAAAGGGTCAACTACGTGTCTCAGATATGAACACGTATCGAAAGACACATCAGCGTCAGTGTTAATTAACAAAGGTTACTCGAATTTGTAAACGTAAATGCTGCACCACAGTATCACGATTTTTGCAAAATTATAAATACTACAGGAAAATCTTCAGTGCTTATTGATCACGCCATACTACATTTTACAATAATTTCACATGAACCAGAATTTTTGTGTGTAATTCATGAAAACCAAACATAGGATGTCAATAACAACATAACTGAGATTGTTAAATTCATTGACAGTCGTAGAAATCTGAAAGCTACGGTGTTTCTATGCTGTCCTACATTCACAGAAAAGAAATTTGCCGGCCGAAGTGGCCGAGCGGTTATAGGCGCTTCAGTCTGGAGCCGCGCGACCGCGACGGTCGCAGGTTCGAATCCTGCCTCGGGCATGGATGTGTGTGATGTCCTTGGGTTAGTTAGGTTTAAGTAGCTCTAAGTTCAAGGGGACTGATGACCTTAGATGTTAAGTCCCATAGTGCTCAGAGCCATTTAAACCATTTGAACCAGAAAAGAAATTTCAAATCTTCAGAAACTTGTATGATCAATGCAACACCTAAGGATTTTCAGACTTTCTCGCTACTACCGTTGTGAATTATATCCTTGGTAAATACTTCTGTACATAAACGATTAGCAGGCAACAGTATAGAGTATAACTTAAACGAAAAATATAACTCACAATTGTAACACAAATAATAAACTCCCTTCACTGTTATCGAAATTTTAAGCTGTGATATTTATCACAGCAATGGCAGAGTGTGCGTGAAAACTTTTGTAGATGTACAGGAAATTAAGATTGTATGCTCTTGATATTTCATAGAACAGAGATAATTTAAAAATATCTGATCTAAATTGATATGGACTTACCTCTGTGAGGGAGAAAGATAATTGAGTAATGCTAATTTTGAGAGTTTTGTAGTGTTCAGTCTGTTTATTGGATGTAGCACAGAAGTTGAAGTAAAGATGATGAAGTGTTTATTATCACAAATAGTTATCATATACAGAATGAGTCACCTAACGTTACCGCTGGATATATTTCGTAAACCACATCAAATACTGAGGAATCGATTCCATAGACCGAACGTGAGGAGAGGGCTAGTGTAATTGGTTAATACAAACCATACAAAAAGGCACGGAAGTATGTATTTTAACACAAACCTACGTTTTTTTAAATGGAACCCCGTTAGTTTTGTTAGCACATCTGAACATATAAACAAGTTGACGCTTGAGTACCACTCCTCTGCTGTTCGATCGTGTGTATCGGAGTGCACCGAATTACGTAAGGATCCAAAGGGAACGGTGATGGACCTTAGGTACAGAAGAGACTGGAACAGCATATTACGTCCACATGCTAACACCTTTTTATTGGTCTTTTTCACTGACGCACATGTACATTACCATGAGGGGTGAGGAGCACGTATACACGTGGTTTCCGTTTTCAATTACGGAGTGGAATAGAGTGTGTCCCGACATGTTAGGCCAATAGATGTTCAATGTGGTGGCCATCATTTGCTGCACACAATTACAATCTCTGGCGTAATGAATGTCGTACACGCCGCAGTACATCTGGTGTAATGTCGCCGCAGGCTGCCACAATACGTTGTTTCATATCCTCTGGGGTTGTAGGCACATCACGGTACACATTCTCCTTTAACGTACCCCACAGAAAGAAGTCCAGAGGTGTAACATCAGGAGAACGGGCTGGCCAATTTATGCGTCCTCCACGTCCTATGAAACGCCCGTCAAACATCCTGTCAAGGGTCAGCCTAGTGTTAATTGCGGAATGTACAGGTGCACCATCATGCTGATACCACATACGTCGACGCGTTTCCAGTGGGACATTTTCGAGCAACATTGGCAGATCATTCTGTAGAAACGCGATGTATGTTGCAGCTGTTTGGGCCCCTGCAATGAAGTGAGGACCAATGAGGTGGTCGCCAATGATTCCGCACCGTACATTTACAGTCCACGGTCGCTGTTGCTCTACCTGTCTGAGCCAGCGAGGGTTGTCCACGGTCCAGTAATGCACGTTCCGCAGATTCACTGCCCCGTGGTTTGTGAAACCCGCTTCATCGGCAAACAGGTAGAACTGCAGCGCATTCTCTGTTAATGCCCATTGACAGAACTGCACTCGATGATTAAAGTCGTCACCATGTAATTGCTGATGTAGCGACACATGAAACGGGTGAAAGCGGTGACGACGCAGTATGCGCATTACACTACTTTGACTCAGTCCACCGGCTCTCGCAATGTCCCGTGTACTCATGTGTGGGTTCATGGCAACAGCAGCTAACACACCAACTGCACCCGCTTTTCCTGTGACGGGCCTGTTACGGACCCGTTTGCGTGCTACGACCATACCTGTAGCATACAGTTGGCGGTAGATGTTTTGCAATGTGCGACACGTTGGATGCTCTCTGTCCGGGTACCGTTCTGCATACACCCTGCAGGCTTCAGCTGCATTTCTTCGACACTCGCCATAGATGAGTATCATCTCCGCCTTTTCAGAGTTCGAATACACCATGGTCACAGTTCCTACAACACTACACTATCACAGACGTCTGGTAACACGGTGTACTACAGTTGGTCTGCGTGCGGAGACGAATACAGAATAACAATAGCGGCAAGCGCTACATGCGGACACTGCGACAGCTAGACCAAACCACAACAATGCACTACAGTCACATTCGTAAACACGGTCGTCATCGTAAACATGTCCTTGCAGATGCTGCTCGCCGACCGTGGCCCGTGTTTGTTACAACACGCAACCGAACGTCGGAAGTTTCAAGCGTCAACATTAGGTTACAATATCTCCGGATGTAATTAACATTTTACAATGCAAAAAACGGCACTAATTACGTATTTGTTTATATGTTCAGATGTGCTAACAAAACTAACGTGGTTCCATTTACAAAAACGTACGTTTGTGTTAAATAAAATACTTCCGTTCATTTTTGTATGGTTTGTATTAAACAATTACACTAGCCCCTCTCCTCACGTTCGGTCTGTGGAATCAGTTCGCCAGTATTTGATGTGGTTTACGAAATATATCCAGCGGTAACGTTAGGTGACTCACCCTGTATATGGTAATAAAAGAGGATATAACATTAGCAAAGAACCGCAATGCTTTCTAAGTAAGGAGGACATCACCGTATTTCGATAAATTACTCACAACGAGACAGGGAACAGTTAAACTAAGGTTTTACCTTTATTTTTTGTGCACTGTGTGAATTACACAATTAACAAGTAATTTAGTGAAAATAAGATCCATCTACTAAATCCAGGGCCGTCACATGCAGTATGTACCTAAATTTAACTAACTTATTTTATTGATATCAATTCAGTCCATTAAAAGTTGGTTTTATGTTCCTACAATGACCAATTTTACAACAATATACATCCCACATTATTGCAGCAAATTTTTGGCGCTTTGTTTAAACCATGTTTTTCTTTTTAACGTGATAGCATCGATTATGGCCCGAAGTTAATAGTTAATCAATTATTATCCCTACAATTTCATAAACTGTCAGTAAACTACGCTCTGAGATGGTGCTGGCCTGTTTTTAAGCGAGTTTAGCGGCTGCTCTCTGTGTAGTGAAGGGCTTGCAAAGAGCAAAAAGTGGGACACTTTGGGTCAAAATGATGCTCAGTACTTTGAGAAAAGTAATTACTGGCCAGAGATCTCTGAGTATTTCTAACGGCAAAATTGGATTTCATTTCATAAATGAAGCCAGTAACTTTCTACCGGCACTCCCGATTGCTTTAGGAAACGAATACGAAAAGCTGTCTACTTTGAGTAATTTCCTAAAATTAATTGTTTACCACATCAATACAGCAATAAAAAATCTCTGTTCTTTATCTGTCGTCAGGAATATTTCTTACGACCTTCTCTCTTTCTTCTGTAGGTACTTAATTCTCTCTTTATAATTTTCTTACCTAATTCTGAATTGTTGTTGTTGGTACTCCAAAAAAATGTTTGATTTGGAAGAACGCGACATACGGCCTGAAGATTTTATGTGGATCACGCCTGCCTTTTCGTACTATGTGGCATGTGAAAAGAGTCAATTTCTGTAAAAATGGCGATGATGTTTTAAACTAATGAACTGAAATAAAACAACTGAAAACTAATAACTTGACAGACATACACTGTGGTTCAAAAATGGTTCAAATGGCTCTGAGCACTATGGGACTCAACTGCTGAGGTCATTAGTCCCCTAGAACTTAGAACTAGTTAAACATAACTAACCTAAGGACATCACACACATCCATGCCCGAGGCAGGATTCGAACCTGCGACCGTAGCGGTCTCGCGGTTCCAGACTGCAGCGCCAGAACCGCGCGGCCACTTCGGCCGGCATACACTGTGGTGTCAAAGTCATTGGATACCTCTTTATATGATGTCGGACCTCCTTTGTCCCTGCGTAGTGCAGCAACTCGACATGGCATGGACAAAACAAGTTGTTGGAAGTCCCATACCTCTATAGCTGTCCATAATTGCGAAAAGCGTTGCTGTTTCACGGTTTCGTGCACTAACTGACTTCTCGATAATGACCCATAAATGGTTGATGGGATTTATATTGCGCGATATGGGTGGCCAAACCATTCTCTTGAATTGTCCAAACCAAATGCGAACGATTGAGACCTCGTGACATGGCGCATTATCATCCATAAAAATAAAATCCCTGAATAGCAGCAAATGGTCTTCAACTAGCTGAACACAACCATTTCCAGTCAATTATCTGTTCAATTGGACCAAAGGACCCAGTCCTTCCATGTAAACACTGTCCTCACAGTTGTGGACTTATCACCAACATTCCCAGAGTCTTGTTGACAGCTTGTGTCCACGGCTTCGTGGGGTCTGCGCCACAATTCAAACCTGAATTTGGGACTCATCTGACCAGGCCACGGTTTTCCAGTCATCTAGGGTCCAACCGATATGGTCACGAACCCAGGCGCCGCAGACGATGTCGTGCTGTAAGCAAAGGCACTCGCATCGTCATCTGCTGCCTTAGCCCTTATCGCCAAATTTTGGCCCACTCTCCTAACGGATACGTTCGTCGTACGTCCCATATTCATTTCTGCGGTAATTTCACGCAGTGCTGATGTCTGTTAGCAGTAACAACACTACGCAAACGCCGCTGCTCTCCGTCGTTATGTGAAGGCCATCGGCCGCTGCGTTCGTGGTGGCCTGAAATTTGATATTCTCGGCATATTGTTGAGACTGTGTATCTTGTAATATTGAATTCCCTAAGACATCCGAAATGAAATGTCCCATTCGTCTAGCTCCAACTAACATTCCGCGATCAACGTCAGTTAATTCCTGTCGTGAGGCCATAATTACGTCGGACACATTTTCACATGAATCACTTTAGTACAAATGACAACTCCAGCAATAGCGTGCCCTTTTATACCTAATGTACATGACACTACCGCCTTGTGTACATGTGCATATCGCTAACCTTTGGCTTTTGTCACCTCAGTGTGTAACATTTTATACGAATGAACCTGAAAGTGCTGTAGGCGCATATTTCATTCATATATCGTAATTTGTAAGAAATAAGTGGACAGATCGTTTCCGTCGTCCTACTCGTACATCTTCGATATTCGTTAAACCCTCTACCACATTGTCGATTAACAAGCAAGATACAGTAGTTAAGATTGTCTTTTCAAGTACGTAATTCGTTCAACGAATTTTCACGGGCTGATCCCAATATATTCCGCTAGACGGAGAATGTTCAGCGGAAATGAGAAGTGTAACAGGACTTACATTATTGTCAGTAACGTAAATGGTTCATCGGATGTATTCAACAACACCATAACATTATTCACTGAATACGGTAAGCTCTACGTTGCTGTTTATTGATGGTAGTAAAGAGTGCAGTACTCATTTGACAGTACTTCTATTTTGTCGAACGAATGGCAGTTTTCTTTGAATTTGTTTAAACTTTTTAATTACGTATAAACAAGATAAATGACATCTTAGAATCGAATCACAAGACGGTGTCTACTTATAGCCACGGTCTTACCAAGTCAGTTTTCCACAAAACAGCATTGTATGAACTTCTGAAGACAACTATTTTAAATACCTGTGGCAAATACTAGTATGAAATTGAACAGCTGTGTGAAATCAGTTGTACGGCAGATGAATGGAAGTTAATTTTCTAGAGAATTCATTGCAACTGAAACGCATCCGCTAAGAACATGCTATTGCTATTTATTCTGCAGCTGTACTCTATTGTTACGGGTTCTTACCAAGCAATTCGTTAGCAGACGTCGAAGGAGTCTAGTGAAGCGCTGTAGCTCCCTAACGGGTTGATGCAGACCTTTCACAGGTCTAGTAGACTTGCTTAGAAAATTAATGTGTTAATCTCTAGACGAAATATGACGCACTCACTAACTTCAGTGTGGTTATTTCTTCAAACTTCACCGTACTTACGTCTGATGGAACGATAGTGAGATTAAGACACATTAAGACGCGCAAGAGCGCTTACGGTGGCTAATACCCGTTCAGAGTACTCTGTTGTCTTCTAAGTAAATGCTTAGATGCACAAAACCATTAACGAAGTCTGGCAACGCACGTGGTGTCGTGTATTTAACTAAACGTAAGGGTATGTGTCTCAAAAAGTCTTACATCCTTATTGATCTCTATGAGTCTGGGATAAAATATGATCTGGAATTATCGTCTTTCGAAGTACAGAAATATACGCTTTAGACAGGTGATCTGAAATGTGAAATGAGACACTAGTTTTTACAGAAACTATAACACCCAGAAGGAATGGCCGAATGAATCCGAACTGAGAGGATATGCAGAAGAGCGATTTAGTAAGATATGCTTACTATTTAAGTGGGTTGTAGAACATGTTGGCCCAGATGGTACTCAGTCGGGAGACTGGGAAAGTTAGTGTTACTCCATGCTCATTTACGGAGGACCAGTCAGACGGAAAGTGACACAAAAGATAGTTCAAGACGACAAAAAGCGCAATTTCAATAAGTCAGTGACATCGAATAAGACAGGGAGATGAACGTCCCAGAAACTTCTTTGCCATACTTCGACATTTTTATACGTAAAAGGCAAGTTTCTACGACAGTGCTGCGCGGTAGGAAGCACTGACCATAGTTTGGTCTCGCTTAGTGACTAGCGGTTATGGACTACAGAAAGTGACCACAGTCCGGGACGACTGACATGGTCGAAACCGAATACACAGTGCTGTCCTCAGTGCTGGCTTTAAGCTAATGGCTGTGAATCTGCCTAGACTGCTCCACGTCGTCTGCTACGATTGAGCTGGTAACACAGATGCAAGTAATTTAGCACATCGTATTCAGAAAAGAATTGTCAAGCTGAGCGGCCAATTGATTTCAGAATTTAAATAATGAAAAACTGCGCAAGTTACTTAACTTTTCAAGTTTAGTAGGCCGGCTGCGGTGGTCTAGCGGTTCTAGGCGCGCAGTCCGGATCCGCGCGGCTGCTACGGTCGCAGGTTCGAATCCCGCCTCGGGCATGGGTGTGTGTGTTGTCCTTAGGTTAGTTAGGTTTAAGTAGTTCTAAGTTCTAGGGGACTGATGATCACAGATGTTAAGTCCCATAGTGCTCAGAGCCATTTGAACCATTTTCTTTTTTCAAGTTTAGTACTACCGTTTCGAGAATTCATTCTCTTTTTCGAGTACATTTATTTACATAAATACTTTTTGTGGCGTTTGTTTATGTGATTTGATGCTCATTTTGCATTATAGATGTCTTTTCGAGTTTCTACTCCAATCGTCAAATCGGACAAAATGACTCTCGGAATGTTTTTGTATGCTAATGCTGGAGATGGTATTTTTTTGCCAACTTACAAGTACTGGTCTTCCTCTATTACTCAGAATATCTCACACAGGAAACGCATCCCTTACAGACCTGCTACAGACCTTACCACCCTTCGCGCGGCTCCCCCCGTCGGAAGTTCGAGCCCTCCTTCGAGCATGGGTGTGTGTGTTGTCCTTATCGTAAGTTAGTTAAGGTAGATTATGGAGTGTGTAAGCGTAGTGACCGAAGACCTCAGCAGTTTGGTCCCACGGGACCTTAACACCACCACCTGCTACGGAGATACTGCTATACTATGGTTTCACAAAGAGTTTGTAAACAGTGGAAGCAACTACATTTTCTGTGGATTACACAATATACACGAAGATTTCAATGATAAAATTGTTTTACCATTACTGACCAGTGAATTATCGAATACATTCTCTCTCTCTCTCTCTCTCTCTCTCTCTCTCTCTCTCTCTGACGTAGTATAAATATTTATGAAAGTTACTACGTCGTCGTACGCAATGCAAGACAAACATTTCAAAAAATAACTGATTCGCAATTAGGTTTTCATTTACAATTATTTATTCTTCCTTTTTGTTATGCACAAAAAATTCGAGATTATCCATTAAATCCATAGTGTATGCTTTTGGGAAGTCACGGAGTATCTTACGATCTTATTCTTTTCGAATGGGCGTCCAGTGTTTTTTATGTTTGTTGCTATTTCTGCTTCTGTAAACCGTTAAAGGAACCAATAAGAGAATCAAATGTATGTCCAGCAAGCCTTACGTAAGTAACATTTCTCAAAAAGCAGCAAACCTACTGAGCTCACATAAAGCGAAAGTATCTTCCTCCATGCCGGCCGGTGTGACCGAGCGGTTCTAGGCGCTTCAGTCTGGAACCGCGCGACCGCTACGGTCGCAGGTTCGAATCCTGCCTCGGGCATGGATGTATGTGATGTCCTTAGGTTAGTTAGGTTTAAGTAGTTCTCAGTTCTAGGGTACTGATGACCTCAGATGATAAGTCCCATAGTGCTCAGAGCCATTTGAACCATTTATCTTCCTCCATAGGCAACAAACTACAACAGACACTAGTCCACACCTTGAACCATAAACAACATGAAGTCTCAGACTCAGGAATGTATATAAAATCACATATGAAACTTACTCAAGCTATTACATAGGGCAAACTGGCAGAAAATTTCAAATTAGATAAACTGACATTTTTGTACACCACAGAAATGCAAGGAGAAATAATTCTCAGTGACAACTTAGATAGTGAATCAGTAATTTTTTCAAAGGTCTCCCCTGCCTACGGTAAATGTAGTAACTATCATAGATATGTGCATTTTCTCACTGAGGAGGAGAATGTAATTCATAATTCAACAGTCAGTAACGGTAAATAACTTTTTTATTGATAACTCTGTGTATATTATATAACCCAGAGGAAACGTGATACCTCTGACTCTGTACAAACTCCTTGTGAAACCACAGTGTCGCAGTATGTCTATAGGATGTTTCCATTGCAAGAATAAGATGTATAAGTGATGACTTGCTTGTGTGCGATATTCTGTTAATGGAGGAGGCACTACATTTGTGAGGAGACAAACAGAAATACCTCCCCTAACAATAGCATATACAAACATTCCAAGATTCATTTTGCCAGATTTTCTGACTGCAGTGTGTCTCAAAATGACAACTATAATGCAAGAGAGACAGAATATCACACGTGAAAACATCACAAAAATTTTTATGTACACAAATGCATTTGAAAATGAGGATAAATTCTTGAAACACGTAGTACCAAGCGTACAAAAATAAGTAACTGGTACATTTTTTCATTATATAAGCCATGAATGGCACAACTGCAGGCTTTCAAAAAACATAAGTTATGATAAACGAAATTAAGCAGTTGTTTTCGGTTGAGTTCCGTTTCAAACTATCTTGCAGATAATCATTGCGGTCTGATAGCGTACACGGTTGAAGGGCGATGATTTCAGATCTCAAGTGCGACTGCTTACCGCGTTATTTAACAAATAATGTGTCTGGCTCGTGCGCATTAAATAAGGAGACAATGTTGGAAATTTTAGAGCGTTCGAGACGGCCCTTCTCTACACGATGTAACCACAAATGATGTCAGAGACATTGTTAATCGACAGCTTATTCGTAACTCTGGACTCGAATACGAACCATGTGGAGTGTGACTCCATAAACAGTCCAGGTCCTTTTCGATTCGCCAACACGGCGCTTAGATACTGTTGCTGCAGCACACCATATTGAGCTCTCAGAGTCGGAGATGGAGAAAAGATTTTCAGTGCTAACCATCTGTGTATTGGGATGAATCTAATTCTCTAGTTTAAACTTCAATAAAATCACAAGTATTTTTTCGATGTTTCCGTTTTCAAAAACGTTAATACGATTAGGCGCACAAGTATATTCACACGCGGATTCTGGGTGTGTGGAAGAATTACCGCTAAGGTACCAGTCAGGGATGTAATAATAAATTTCATTATAGTTATAGTGTATATACTGGAATATTCACTGGCTAAGTTTATCACGGAACAGCATTTCGCACCCTGCCGTAATACTGCAGTCAGTTCTCCTCTTGTGAAAAGATTATTCAGCATTTACACCACCTATTACTATCCTAAGTTAATGTTTATGCGCAACTGCGAGATGGATGTCGGTTAGGTGTTCCGCCATCCTGTTAACAGAAGCTGTAATGCATCCTTCTCTCGCATCATATCCATTAGCCTCGTAGCCATGCTCATTAGGAATATCAGGCTGTGATGAATGGTATAGTAGTGCTTCAGAGCGCTCGTCTTCACACCACAGGATTAGCTATGCGTCACTTAGCTCCGACCTAGCTGAATCACAGTATAACTGTACGTGCTACGCTGTCGTCTGTTACTCATTCGTGAGTGCAGTCTTATTACTCCGTGTTTTCATAGGTAATACATCCATCTGGCCACAATTCAATTAAAATCAGTGATTTGACAGCTTATACTTTTAATTGTTGGTACAAGAAATGGAAACTGTATTAGATAGGGGATGTGTGGCTTCTCGGAGAATTTAACTGATGAAATGTTCTCGGGCGGCAGCGCTCCCTCTAAACGACGTTTTTAAGGAGTCTCCTCCTCGTCATCTGCAGGCGAAACGTCGATTCCCGGTGGGATGTGATCATTTATACTGGAGGCTACCAGGTCGCAGTCTTCAGTATATACAAGAGGTCGCGTTGCGAGATCTCTTCATCGCACTAAACCTCCAGAAATAATTCTCAGTGTAGACACGAGTCCTTAGAAAGAGGTATATGGGACGTAAATTACAGATGGTCGTTCCTTCTCACTCGAGACTGTATAAGGTAAGTTAACCATTTCCAGGGTCATCTTATTTGTCGCGCAGGACTTATTCATACCTGTTCTGTGTTGATGTATTCCCTTTGAGCAGTTCTCGTAGCATATTGGATTCGCTCGGAGATGCAAACAGCCTCTCAAGGGGTGTGAATTGACATGAAGGTAGCTACGCTATTTGAAATAAATACCAGGATATCATTACAGTTTATTTATTTACAAACGCTGGCTAAATGGTTCAAATGGCTCCGAACACTATGCGACTTAACTTACGAGGTCATCAGTCGCCTAGAACTTAGAACTAATTAAATCTAACTAACCTAAGGACATCACACACATCCATGCCCGAGGCAGGATTCGAACCTGCGACCGTAGCGGTCGCTCGGTTCGAGACTGTAATGCCTAGAACCGCACGGCCACTTCGGCCGGTATAAACGCTCCAAAGTCGTTAATCTTAAGAGGTTACTCAAAACTGGGAGCATGGTTTGCACAGAGACCAGACTAAAACTGCCTCCTAACGCCAATTCAAATGCATGGCGTGTTGCAGGAATCTGCAGTACACTTTTTACAACTTCCGAACAATTCCTACACTGTCAGCAGAATAGTAAGCATCATATCTTTCTTGGTATAAATATTTTACTGCATAGTGGAACTAATGAGTTCGTTTGATGTATTTAGAGAAAGTAGTTGGGAGGTGTACGGCCTTGTCGTCAGATCATCGAAGTTAAGCGCCGTCATGCTGGGCTAGTACTTGGATGGATGACCATCCGGTCAGCCGAGCGCTGTTGGCAAGCGGGGTGCACTCAGCCCTTGTGAGACAAACTGAGGAGTTACTTGATTGAGAAATAGCGGCTCCGGTATCGGTGACTGACCTACGGCCGGAAGAGCGGTATGCTGACCACATGCCCCTCCATATCCGCATCCAGTGACGCCTGTGGGCTGAGGGTGACACGGCAGCCAGTCGGTACCTTTCGACCTTCATGGCCTGTGCGGGAGGAGTTTAGTTTAGTTCTTAGTTTTAGTGTGGAGGTGTCAGCTCCAGTATCTTGTGAAAATTCGGAGTCTGTGGCATCTGTAGAGCCGAACGAAGTAGGTGTAGGTTTTACTGAAGTGAATGGATGTGTGAGTATCAATATGGGTGACACTGATTTTCGTACAGTAGTATGTACGCCACTGGATGACAGTGGTGGTTGTTTTGGGGCGATGACGCCCAGGACAGGTGAACATGGACGTACATGTGTCACTAATTTTTTGGGTCGTACACAGTGAAACTACAGACGGTGATTTCAAGGTAAATACTGTGGAGAGCGCATGATGATGTCAGCTGTGTTGCGAATATTGTGGATAATGAAAAAGTACAGACGCATTTCAAAAAATAGTTCAAATGGCTCTGAGCACTATGGGCCTCAACTGCTGTGGTCATAAGTCCCCTAGAACTTAGAACTACTTAAACCTAACTAACCTAAGGACATCACACACATCCATGACCGAGGCAGGATTCGAACCTGCGACCGTAGCGGTCGTGCGGTTCCAGACTGTAGCGCCTTTAACCGCTCGGCCACTCTGGCCGGCCAGACGCATTTACTTTCGAAGGATTCGTCACCACTTGCCCTTCTTTAGACTGGAGAAGGATGAAGAAAAGAAGGAAGAAAAATTCTTGTGCGGTTAATGATCTAGCCGAAAAGACTGCATCCGTTCAGGAATATGCGCCTGAGGACCGGGGTGCATATGACAGTACTTGCAATGTTATAGGAATGAGGGTAAGAGAAAACAACTTGTAATTTTTCTTGAAAACACACTAAAACCCAGGGAGACATTATTTCAGCCGAAGGGGACAGTTTCAAGTGAAAAAACGTCGCAAGGGTCTGTTACCATGAAAGTAGAGCCCCTGAAACTCAGTGCGGCATCATTAAGATTTAATGCACGTGGTAAAGTGTCGAAGAGCACCAGGATGTTGGTTTTGAAAAGGGGAGGTATATTATAGGGAGGTATGGCCCTGTAAGATGTAGTCTGTCAGTGAGTAACTATAAATAAGAGATGTAATTGGAGCTACAGACCAGTATGTTGTATGCATTAGAACTGCAAGTAGTTTGTGGGCAAACGTAGTTTTAAGGATGTGTATTTTTAGCAAATGCAAGAGAAACAAGAGAAACTTATGTTTGAAATATAAAGTCTCAGATGATGTACTGAAACAGCGCGTTACGTTTGTTGCAAGAGAAATCTGTAGGACACCATGCATTACCTATGTAAAAGTTACCTATTACTTGGTTTGCCAATATGACAGGAAATATCACGGAGTACTTTGAGTGAATCATAGGTCTAAGCACTAGGAAGTAGGAGTAAGGAGTTGATTAGGAAGTAGTACAATAGTTTTCGGGGATTACGAGATGTGATATTTACTTCGATTTTATGACAGGGATATTCCATGAAGGATGGATTATTAAGACATGTAGACTAGTAAGAAGGTGTGAAAATTCAGGACGAATTTTATAGAGGATGAGGAAATGTTGCACAGTAGAATAGTATATAAGGCAGAAACAAAATTTTGTTAAGAGCCGATGGATACGGCTAAGTGGAGCGCATCTGCCGACTACACAACAGCGACGTAACCGAGTGTCAACACCGGATGTCTGATGTGCAAACAATGCGGGAGTCTGTTTCATCAGACTTTGGGGAGAGAAGTCAAGAACAACTCTCTCTGCACTTTGACAGCAGTGCAGAACCGATAGAAGGCGCTACTGCAACGAGGCTAAATATAGAGGTAGGGGTGTAAATGTGGAAGCGTGTGGGTAATGTGGAAACGTCTAGTATCTGGATTGTAGAGTGCTGCACTGAAGCAGGGCAGCCAGAAATTTTTACAATAGTGTCTATTTGTCATGGTATAGGGTTAGCAGTCAGTTGAGCAACAGACACCGTGCTGTGACAGTGATGCAATTTACGTTCGCGCATTTTCGAAACCTTTTTCGAGGTAAGTTGTGTTAATATATTTATCTACATACTTTGTAGTTATCTTTCCTTACGTCTGATAGCTTGTAAAGGGACGTGCATAGAAGGTTTTAGCAGTCCTTTGTCAACCTTAAATGGATAGTTGCTTAATGTAATCTACCGAAATTTAAAATGGCCATTGTGTAGGTAACGTGGAAGCATACATACGATGGCATTGTGGAAACGTTTCCACAATACCAATATCAAATACATTACTTCTAATACGTTATGCGTCTGTTTCTAGATGCCACGAAAGCTAACTGATCGGAAACCAAGAGCTATTGTGAAGAAGTGGGATGCTGAAAACATCATTAAGACCATTATAGCCTTAAGGAAAAAGCAGATGGGGCTAAGAAAATCAGTAAAAGCTTTCAGTGTACCTCAGACGGCACTTCAAAGGTTTGTGCATAGCGGTATGTCACCTGAAGAATGTGTTTCTTTGAGACTTGGACATAAGCCTGTACTACCTGATGCTATTGAGAAACAGTTAATACAGTATCTCATTGATATGGATAATCACTTCTGTGGCCTTACCAGATTAGATGTCAAGAGAATGGCACATTAGCAAACGGAAAGAAATAATGTTAATCGTCCTTTTACTTAAAATGCTGCAGGTAGAGTTTGTTTTGACCTTTTCCTTGGACGACACAGAAATAAACTCACAATCCACAAACCTATGGGGATCTCATTCTCGAGAGCAAACGGGTTCAGCAAAGAAGCTGTAGACAAGGTTTTTGACATACTTTTGAATGCATTACGGGAACAGCAGTAATCAATGTCTTATAAATAATTACTATTAAAAACAGTCTTGATCACGATTTATTTAACAAGGTGACCGGTTTCGACCACTACTGTGGTCATCTTCAGACCTATAAGTTGTATACAAAGCTCTAATTAGAGGGCTACATACATTAAACAAAATACATAAAGTTATAAAGCTATAAAACGTTGAATTACCATTGAGTAGGAACCTCTTTCTGTTGGAGAATCACTACTGGAGAAACCAGTGCACGTCTTACTATATATAATGGAGGCTCCACCCACGTCTAACTGCATGATGTCATTATTAACCAATGAATAATAAGTCGAATTACAATTTAAAATTTCTAAGTTAAAAGAACATTGTCAAGAATTAGAAATAAAGACACACTAAACTTAGCTTATTAAACAGCTATTGTCAATTAAGAAGCGTTAAAATATTTAAATATGTAGGAAAATGAACTTCGGTTTGGCAGTACATGGGTTGCCCTCTCAAGGCCTGTCAGCGAACCATTTGGAACCACTAGTTGCTATGGTGAAGTTAGACGCCGTTGCAAAGATGAGCAGCAGGCTTTTTTCACTGAAGTTGTTGTAAAGTCGATAGTCGAACTAGTGGTTGCCATGGTGAGGACAAACGCCAGTGCAAAGATGTGGCAGCAGGCTTCTTTCCAACGAAGTTGTTGCGAAGTAGAATGGCAAAGACTGTGGCGTCAGACGATGTATTATTGAGCAGCAACTTGTCTTTATTGAAACGAAAAGAGTAAGCTACAATAATCTGTAGCTGACATGTATACTACATGATGCCCAAATACGATACAAAGTGGTTGTCCGTATATATGAAATATTATCTATGAAGTTGATATGGAGCTTACATGAGCCTTTTTTTTTCATTTAAGGCATTGCTATTCCTCAAGTTATATGCCAGTCATATAAGCAAATAAAAATGAAAGAATTTAAAATTATAAAATTATGAGCCAGTGTCAAAAATAAAACGATGTGAATTAGCAATATGCAGTCTAAAAGCATAATAGCAAAAACTCTAAAACAGATAGTCAATCATAAAATAATGTTTGGTAAAAGACAATTACAATGTAAAGATAAAATATTTGCTAAAAGTCTTTGTAATTAAAAAGTATATATAATTTCTTTTTTTGACCTTTTAAAACAAAGGACAGAAGAGTAAACATTCTAAAGCAGATCATCGAAAAGCTCAAAGAAATGTTTGTCTTTGAACTGAAGTTGTTCGTTTAAAACAGATAATGGATTACTTTTGTGAAGTGAAAAAATTTCAATTTCTTCTAAGGTATTTAGCAGTGGTCCTTTTGGCACAGTATGTAATATTTTCAAATTGCTAGAAATGGAACCCTTAGAATGATTGTATCCATCAAGATGTTGACCAAATATTGATTTGATACGTGCAGTACCAGTAGTATGTTCTTTGAAACGTGTTAAAAAGTTACGGCCAATTTGGCCAATATACTGTTTCTCACAGTCATTACATATTATTTTATAAACGCCTGACTTTTGGTATCTATTTGAGTCTCCAATTGTGTGTTTCAGTTTCATCTGTAGGGGTTTATTAGTTTTAAATGCTATTGTCACGCTTGTGTTCTTAAATAATTTTATCTGAGATAGGTCCCATGTATGTCATTTGTGTAAATCTCTTCTTGGAATTAATAACAGCGTCATTTTTTTTCTTGTAATTTTTGATATAACAGATCAACCTGAAGGGAATTGTAATTGTTAGCAACTGCTATCTGTTTTAATGTATCAATTTCCTTTTGGATTGCATCATGTTGGAGAGGTAATTTCAGTATCCTATGTATCACAGTTTTAAAAAATGCCATTTTGTATCTTAATGGATGGCATGATGTAGCATTTATTATTATGTCGGTTGATGTGGGTTTTCTATAAATAGAAATATTATGTTTTCCATTCTGATTTGTAATTGTGAGGTCAAAGAAATTAATACTATTGTTACTTTCGTGTTCCACGGTAAATACAAGTTTTGGATGTAAATTATTTAAGTTGTCAGCGAAAGCATCAATTTCTTCCTTAGAGCCGTTATATAATAGCAGTGTATCGTCAACATATCTTTTGTAGTATATAATTTTATTTGTTATGTCTGGATTATTTTTGAAAAATTGGATTTCAACGTAGTTGACGAAGATATCTGCTATAGTGCTAGCCAGGGAATTCCCCATTGCAAGTCCATCTTCCTGTATGTATATTTTATTATTAAATGAAAAATAATTAAAATCTAGAGTAATTCTTAACAGTTTGATGAATTCTACTATTTCTTTGGGGCTCATGATTTTGTGACACATTAAGTTATCAATAATGATAGAGATAGTCTCTTGAATAGGTATATTCGTGTAAAGATTTGTGATGTCCAACGATGCGAACCTTGCGTTTTTTGGAATTTCCACATCATAAATTAACTTAGTTAATTCGAAACTGTTTTAAATACTAAAATTTTCTTCATAAACGTAGAAGGATTTTACGATTTGATTGAGCTTTTTGTTCAGGTTATAAGAGGGACTGTTGGTATTGTTAACAATTGGAAAAATTGGTAAATTTGGTTTGTGTAGTTTGATTTGCGATCTCAACTTAGGTGAAGTGGGGTTCATAACTCTAAGTGTTTTTTTATCTTTAGGTGAAAGTAAAGAGTCACTATAATCAATCAGATTTTTAATTTTTGTTTGAAATCTTGAAGTCGGGTCTTTATTAACCTCAGTTATTCCATTAGCGTTAAAAAATTGCAAAGTTTTAGAAACATAATCATCTTCACTAACAATGACTAGAGTATTCCCTTTATCTGCCTTGATTGCAATAATAAATGCTACATCATGCCATCCATTAAGACACAAAATGGCATTTTTTAAAACTATGATACATAGGATACTGAAATTACCTCTCCAACATGATGCAATCCAAAAGGAAATTGATACATTAAAACAGATAGCAGTTGCTAACAATTATAATTCCCTTCAGGTTGATCTGTTATATCAAAAATTACAAGAAAAAAAATGACGCTGTTATTAATTCCAAGAAGAGATTTACACAAATGACATACATGGGACCTATCTCAGATAAAATTATTTAAGAACACAAGCATGACAATAGCATTTAAAACTAATAAACCCCTACAGATGAAACTGAAACACACAATTGGAGACTCAAATAGATACCAAAAGTCAGCCGTTTATAAAATAATATGTAATGACTGTGAGAAACAGTATATTGGCCAAATTGGCCGTAACTTTTTAACACGTTTCAAAGAACATACTACTGGTACTGCACGTATCAAATCAATATTTGGTCAACATCTTGATGGATACAATCATTCTGAGGGTTGCATTTCTAGCAATTTGAAAATATTACATACTGTGCCAAAAGGACCACTGCTAAATACCTTAGAAGAAATTGAAATTTTTTCACTTCACAAAAGTAATCCATTATCTGTTTTAAACGAACAACTTCAGTTCAAAGACAAACATTTCTTTGAGCTTTTCGATGATCTGCTTTAGAATGTTTACTCTTCTGTCCTTTGTTTTAAAAGGTCAAAAAAAGAAATTATACATATTTTTTAATTATAAAGACTTTTAGCAAATATTTTATCTTTACATTGTAATTGTCTTTTACCAAACATTATTTTATGATTGACTATCTGTTTTAGAGTTTTTGCTATTATGCTTTTAGACTGCATATTGCTAATTCACATCGTTTTATTTTTGACACTGGCTCATAATTTTATAATTTTAAATTCTTTCATTTTTATTTGCTTATATGACTGGCTTATAACTTGTGGAATAGCAATGCCTTAAATGAAAAAAAAGGCTCATGTAATCTACATATCAACTTCATAGATAATATTTCATATATACGGACAACTACTTTGTATTGTATGTATTTGGGCAGCATGTAGTATACATGTCAGCTACAGATTATTGTAGCTTACTCTTTTCGTTTCAATAAAGACAAGTTGCTGCTCAATAATACATCGTCTGACGCCACAGTCTTTGCCATTCTACTTCGCAACAACTTCGTTGGAAAGAAGCCTGCTGCCACATCTTTGCACTGGCGTTTGTCCTCACCATGGCAACCACTAGTTCGACTATCGACTTTACAACAACTTCAGTGAAAAAAGCCTGCTGCTCATTTTTGCAACGGCGTCTAACGTCACCATAGCAACCAGTGGTTCCAAATGGTTCGCTGACAGGCCTTGAGAGGGCAACCCATGTACTGCCAAACCGAAGTTCATTTTCCTACATATTTAAATATTTTAACGGTTCTTAATTGACAATAGCTGTTTAAGAAGCTAAGTTTAGTGTGTCTTTATTTCTAATTCTTGACAATGTTCTTTTAACTTAGAAATTTTAAATTGTAATTCGACTTATTATTCATTGGTTAATAATGACATCATGCAGTTAGACGTGGGTGGAGCCTCCATTATATATAGTAAGACGTGCACTGGTTTCTCCAGTAGTGATTCTCCAACAGAAAGAGGTTCCTACTCAATGGTAATTCAACGTTTTATAGCTTTATAACTTTATGTATTTTGTTTAATGTATGTAGCCCTCTAATTAGAGCTTTGTATACAACTTATAGGTCTGAAGATGACCACAGTAGTGGTCGAAACCGGTCACCTTGTTAAATAAATCGTGATCAAGACTGTTTTTAATAGTCATTATTTTGGAAGCTGAGTACAGTAAACACACTTGTAGTGTTGATCGTGTGTACAATGTGGACGAGACTGGGCTCTCTGTCGTCCAGAGCAGAATACCACATGTAATTGGATTGAAAGGCAAACGTCAAGTAGGTGCCCTCACATCAGCAGAGCGACGATCCCTGGCGACTGTCATATGCTGTATGAGTGCTGTTGGTACTTTCATACCACCAATGATGATCTTCCCCAGGAAAACTGGACTGATACTCTACTGAAAGGAGTACCACCTGGAACAATTGATAAATGCCATCCTTCAGGGTGGATTCAAAGTGAGCTCTTCTCCCAGTGGTTTGACCACTTCATTTCTAAGGCACATCCATCAAAAGAATCTCGTGTGTTGTTAATTCGTGATGAGCATAACAGTCATGCCAGAAACCTTAAAGTTATAGAACATGCGTGGTAGAACCATGTTACAATCGTGAGCATCCCACCTCACACCTCTCATAAAACTTAGCCACTTGATAAGACCTTTACGGGCACTCTAAAAACCTATTACGCTGAGTATGTTCGCCAATGATTGCGGTGTAGCAGCCGATCCTTAGGAGCATATGACATATCTGAATTGTTTGAGAAAGCCTACCTAAAGTGCCAGACTGACTCTATCGCTGCAAAAGGATTTTTGAACACTGGAATTTTCCCTTGTGAAAGGACTGTTTTTGCAGAAATCGACTTTATAGCTGCCACGTCAGCGTTAGATGTGGCCAGAAGTCTGAGAGGAACTTATGAGAATCCAGCATCTCCAGATGGAAGCAATGACCTCAGACAAGAAGACAGTCAGAATGCATTCAGACCTGTGACAACTGAAAGCCCAAGTGAAGATTGCCAAAGAGAAAGCAGAAGGTCAACAACGTTGTCAAATATCTCATCAAACACGTTTGTGTCTCCACAAGATATCATGCCAACCTCTCCTCTAAAGAGGAAGGTTTCCAACAGAGGTCGTAAGCCAGGTTCATCACCTGTTTTGACATCTTCACCTTATAAAACACGCCTTGAAGACTCCCTACTGAAGGGTAAACAGAAGCTTCCTAAGGCACCTGCCAAAAGCAAGAAAAAACGTGAAGCTCCTCCTAGAAAACCATGCAGAAAACGACTTAAGTTATCTGAGGATTCAGATGGAGAGCCCAATGAACCAACTGTCTCTTCAGACGAGTCAGATTGGGATCTCCCAGTTGGGGAAGAAAAACCTACTGAAGAAGACGCCATTTGTATTTTTTGTGGAGGCGCATTTTCCACAGACGTCCGGGGCAGAATTGTGGATTAAGTGTGTAGTAAGCGAGGAGTGGAGTCACTCTTTGTGTGCTGGAAATGAAGGAGATATTTACATATGCGATTTTTGCAAGTGAATTTCGCTTATGATGCATTACAGTTGCGTTTAAAAATATTTTTGTCTAATTTAAATTTAATATAAAATAAAACAGTTTCTACCATTTTAATAGTTTTCATTTGAAGTACTCAGGTTCCCACAATTTAAGGCGTTTCCACATTACCCGCACTTATTGAAAAATTAATGAGTTATTGTGCAAGCATAAAGTGTTTTTTAATTTTTAACATATTTATTTTTTGTGTTTCATAATGTAATATTCATTGCTAAAACATTATGAATTAACTTTGGCTAATTTTTGTAGCTGAAAGAGAAGTAAACATTTCTTTTATACAGCAAGAACAAACTGTGTTTCCACATTTACACCCCTACGAATACTAATTTCACTTACAGATTTTATAATAACGCCTTCCAGGCTGCAAACTTCGCATAAAGGAACGCCTTGGAACCCTGAATTTAAACACAACAGCAACTGAGAGCGCTGAAGGTTTCATAATACGAGGCACATTCACTCACAAGTGTGGGGGGATCACGTCGTCGCCTTCTATGAAATTTTCGCCCCGCCTCAAGCTCATTCTTAGAGTTAGGTTCTTCTATCTGGATAACGGACATCAATGTAAGACGAGCTCTATTAAGTTGCGGGATGCTCCGGTGAATTCAGTAAGTGACTACAAGCTGCTGCCTACTTGGAGTCCATTGCTAACAGCCGTCCGGCCTTGGAGGGGACTACTGATCAGCAAACTGCAGTCCTGCCGGTCACAACGTTGACTGATAGGATGGGGGCCGGGCTGATCTTCCGTGTATGAGGAACCGATCCGCTTATCTGCAAGCTGTTGGGCGCCTGTGTTGGCACTAGTGTGGCAGTACAAGTACCGCCGTGTGCTGGGACCGCCAGTCAGGCTGTCCTTCATCTTCCTACTGGGTCTTGCGCATACACGTCATTTCGACAACTGACGACAGTCGGCACATAGATATCTGGGACCAAGCCTAAACGCAACTTCACTCATCGAGAGTGCAGAGGTTTTGACGGACGTCCGTAGCCATGACAAGAAACGGGGACGCACGGTCGCCGCATCCTTCAGCGATCGGGCTGCAGCACTGACCGCAGGCAACGCCAAGACCTGTGTTTTCATTAAACGTGTGAAAAGGTAGGTATTACATCCTGAGGTGACCAGAAGTTTCTGTTCATGCTATCAAGTTCACTTGGACATTACTCAAGGACATTTAGCGTCAGACAAGTAGATAACTTATAGACTTGTGCTTGTGAAACATATATATCATTTCCTCTACATTCCCTGTACACGAGCAAGAACAGTTGTCATCTAAAATTTTGAGAGCACAAACTGTCGTTCAAACTGTTGAGCTCGAAAATGAAACAAAAATTATTGTAATTTAAATGTGCCACGTTTCTTGATCTACCCCAAATACTACAGTGGAATAAGTTGCTTAAGCTTACAACCCAGGAGTTCCATCAGTAGCGTCTGCCGTTTAATACTTGGGTTGGAACTTAAGCAGTGGCAACTAATTACTCACAACCGACACAAAAGAGTTACATTTTTGCACCAGTTACTGTCTTTCAAACTAGTCACCAGCGTTGTGTAGAACCCATTGCCAGTGATGTGGAAGGCGTAGTATACAGTTAGCAGAGCCTGTTCTGTTGATTGTGCGAATGGAACAGACTACTGCCTGTCGAATCTCTGGAACAGTTCCAAAGTGAATGCCATGAAGTGATTCCTTCATCTTCGGAATCAAATCAAAGTCACTAGGACTCAAGTCCGGGGAATATGGTGGGTGGTACAGTACTTCCCAGTCCCATCGCCCGAACAGAGCAGCCACAGTTTGCGCTATATGCTCCCGCGCATTGTCGTGCAAAATGATTGGTGGGTTGCGCAGAAAGTGTTGCCGCTTCTTTCGCAAAGCTGTTCGCAGGTGATGCTCCAAAAACGAACAGTAATACTGTGCACTGACGGTCTGGCGTGAAGAAACAAAATGCGTTAGGGTAACACCATCACAGTCGTACACGAGAATCCCCATAACTTTCACCATACTCGGACTCTGACGCACTTTCGACTTTCGCGGATACCCATTACGACGCCATTCGTTGGGTTGGCGTTTCAGTTTTGGCTTCGTGGCATTCGCTTCAGAACTGTTCCAGAGATTCGACAGGCAGTAGACAGCTCCATTCGCAGCATCAACAGAACAAGCTCTGCTAACGGTGTACTTCGCCTTCCATAACGCTGGCAACTGATTCTACACAACGCTGGTGACTACTTTGAAGGGCAATAACAGGTGCAGACATGTAAATCTTTTGTATCGGTTGTGAATAAATAGTTGCCACTATCTAAATTCCATCGCTTGTACAATGACAGTCACAATGAATTTCGTTCCCTACTTGTTTCAGACATGGTTGTAAACAACATTTGTAGCAAAAAACATGAAAAGCTCGTTAAATCTTCCCCTCGAGGTATCTTTTAGCTACATGAAGTATCGTAGACTGTGAAGACTTGGTATCAGTGCAGTAACACGTCATACTATCCAAAGAACTCCTCATAATTTTCGTAGGTCAGAGAATTCAGACGTTATGAACTTTTTCTTGAAAAAAATATGATTTTTCCTTTAAATACCAAAATCGTGGTCTTACATATTCCAGATACACTCTAAGACGAAGAAGACGACGCACCAAGAAGGAACTGAAGCTTCATAAAAGCAGGATGAGTTATTCAAGATAAAGAGCTACACAAGTGGAGGAAGTCGATAGTGTTGGTCCACCTCTGGACCTTATTCAACGAGTTATTCGACTTGGCATTGATTGATAGAATTGTTGGATTTTCTCATGAGCCATATCATGCCAAATTCTGTCCAATTGACGCGCTATATCCCCAAAATCCCGAACTGGTAGGAGAGCCATGCCCATAATGCTCAAAACGTTCTCAACTGGACATACATCTGGTGCCCCAGCTGGCCAAGGTATGATTTGGCTGTCATGAAGACAACCGCTAGAAACTCGCATCGTGTTAGATCAGGCACTACCTTGCTGATATGAAAGCTCAGGATGGCTTACCGTGAATGGCAACAAAATCGGACGTAGAGTTGCGTCGAAGTACCACCGTGCTGTAACCATACCGCCGATGAAAACAAAGGAGCCTGCTATGAAGTGAAATGCCATCCTACACCATCACTCCTGGTTGTCGGAATATATGGCGGGCGAGTCAGATTCACAGCCCACCGTAGTCCTTGGCGTGTCTAGACACGTTTTCGCTGATCATCTGAGCTCAGTTCTAAAGGGGATTCATCTCTGTAGGCAGTTCTACTACAGCAAATGAGGTTCCAGTCCGAAGACGGTTCTAGATACACCAAGGACAACGATGTGATAGCAATCTGTGTGCTACCAGCCATACGATCTGACAACCAGGAGTGATAATCTGGAATGCCATTTCTTTCCTTAGCAAAACGCCTTTGGTTGTCATTCGAGGCAACCTGACAGCACATATGTACGTCGACGATAGTTTACGCTCCATTCTATTGCCCTTCGTGGCAAGCCATCCTTGGCTTACATTTCAGCAAGATAATGCTCGGTCGCACAAGGCGAGAATTTCTACTGGTTTTCTTCATACTTACCAAGCCCTACCTGGGCCAGCAAAGGCTGCCGGATCGTCCACAACTGCGAACGTTTTTAGCACTGCAGACAGGGTCCTCAAACCAGCAAGGGAATTTCGGTATCTAGCGCGCCAATTGGACAGAATTGGCACAATATCCCATACGAGGACATCCAACAACTCTCTGAATCAGTACCAAGCCGAATAACTGCTTGCATAATGGCGAGAGATGGACCAACACGTTAACTACTAGCTCCGTTTGTGAAACTCTTTTTCCTGAATAAATTATAGAATTTTTCTGTAATTGTGATCTTTTGATTGTCTGTACATGTACATCTTATCTACAGATCTCCGTCCGATTTGGATAATTTCTTCGTGGTGTGTAGATTTTTTTATCTTAGGGTGTACGTAGAAAAGAGAAGTAAGCAGTTTAATTTTAAAGGTTTATTTGACTTTAAATTAAAAGCTTTATATTGTGGTAGAGGTGGGTGGTGTTACGGGTGGACGACTTTATATACGAGCAAAGTATAGATTGACGTTGCTAAGAATATATTTCTTCTTGATGATTATTCAGAGTTTTTCTACTCTAGACTCTTCTTAGAGTGACATGGCACCATGCATTTTCTGGCGTGAAAGAGCCGGAGGCGCATGTATGTTTAACTGACCCTAATGGTGTTGAGAACGGATACATTAAATACAGTTTGTCATGGCATGCTTGTTGCTGTTAGTAGCAGTTTATCTCGTGAAACTGAAATAGACAGTTCCTATCAGTTAGTATGAGTAGAGGTTATGCTTGACAACAGCAGTAATTTAATAACTGGCTCCTTCTACAGAAACCCCGAATCAGACGATACAAACTCTAGGGACTGATCGATGAGAAAATACAGAACAAAAATCGTCTAATTAACTTATGTCCAGAAATGCATGGTTTCCATATTAGAGACCATTTATTCAGTCATTCACTGCGGTCTAATACACGCTGTACCATGCAGTCACAGTTACAATATGGGCTGAAAATGGTTTCCACGAGTAGGGGGACAACCTTCGTGACAGCGCACATTGCATTGTTGCCAAATTTATTCAAGATGGCGGCGATGACGTCATCCAAGATGGCGCCATGTAGACTTGGCAACATCGCATGACGTCATCCAAGATGGCGGCTTTTGGCGAGAAAATAGACCAATTTTGCTACATCCACTAACATAACCTCAAGAAAAAAATGGCGGGATTTTGAATTTTGGCGCGAAAATAGCCCAATTGTGCTACGTCCACTAACCTAAGCCTCCAGAAAAAAATTGGCGGGAAGTTTGAATTCCAACAGGATAACGCATGCAAAGACCGTACTTATCTTTTTATTATTATTGATTATCATTCAATAACATTCATTCATATTTATTATTATTTATTATCATTCATTATCATTTATAATCATTTATTATTATTTATTATCATTTATTATTGTTAATTATTATTGACCTGCCTCCACTAGAAAATTCCCTCCAAATTCAAATTCCAACAAGATAATGACTGCAAAACCTTGATTTTGTTTATTATTATTCATTATTATTTATTAACATTCATTATCATTAATTGTCATTTATTACCATTTAATATCATTAATTATCATTTATTATTATAGGCCTACCTCCACTAGAAAATTGCGCCAAATTTAAATTCCAACACGATATTTTCTCGAAAACTGTACTTCTATTTATTATTATCATTTATTATTTATTCAAGATGTCCGATTTTCCCGGTGAGATAGCCATTTTCCTTACACCCATAACAAAAATCTATCACAAATTCAAATCCCAACACCATAATTAATCACATGTACGAGCTTTCTCCGTCACTTATCTTTTTTCACTGGTAGCCTATCATAATCGCATCAAATAATAAACTGCACTTACAGTAACGTAATTCACGTCCTTTGATTTTGCAGGGTGGAAGGGACGGAAGACTTTATTTCAAGCAGTATGGTCATCACTTGTTCTCCAACACAGTCAGCACACACATCTTTGATATCGCAGTGCAGTCACCATGACGTCCGTGCTCCAACTGAATTAGTTCAAATCCTCGCCATCCCCTGGCCAGTGCGCGCAGACACTGCTTATGCCTGTCGCGTGAGGCGGCCTGCCACTAGTGCGGGGGGCGAGCTCCCACGTCGTAAACATGTTTTCACTGGACACGCTGTAACTTGCCAAGTTGGACGTCACAGCGGCCCCTTGTCCGCTCACCACGTGTGTTCGTTGCCTCCACACGTTTCCCGCCAAAATTGTCTGCCTCGGAGCTGAATCACACAACTGTCGGCCGTTCGCTGCAACACTTTCGGCGCCACGTTCAAACTTGTCGATGCCAACCGCTCACCGTCCACCACGTGTCCCTGTGCGAGCGAGAATGCAGTGCTACACTTTTGGCGGCAAAGTTTGCTCGACAGTGCAATCCCCCATGACTATACAACAGCACATTTGGACCGCACTAGAACGCCTGCTAATTGACTCGCTCTCGCGCGCGCGTAATAACTGTACAATCGCTGCGCCGCCGTCCCGCTTACGTCCCACACCCTCCATACACGTGATGGACATAGCCTTCTGGAAAATGACTCTTTATTTCAGACATTATGGTCATGCAGGTGTGTCCCAACTCACTTCTCCATGCTCACACAGCGTAACTCCAGAGTGCAGCTGACGTACGCACAGCCGGCTGAGTCCGCTCCGTCGACAGCTCCCTGGCTGGCTGACGTCAAGCTACCAGCGGTGCCCGCACACCCCCATGGCCAGCGTGCCAGGTAGGTGGCCAGCGGCGCCTCAGGGTCCCGCCACAAACGGTCAGCCGCGCTCGCCTCGGAGTCCTACTATGTAAACATCTTTCCGCGCCCGTGAGCACTTAACGCTGGACAGGATGGAACCTGTCAACCGCCTGCCGGACAAAGGATACATTTGGCGCCAGAGTTCGACCAACAGTGGAATCCACCATGACCGTATAACAGCGTGTTTGCTCATCTCGAGAACGCTCGCTAATTCAATCTCACCACCCCGCTATATTAAATAATTGAATTTACAATTTCATATACGTATGCAAACGTGTACAACTCCCTACTTTCAACTACTTTTCAAGGACCAGACCGCCACCTCTTCCTCCTAGGGACCAGCGCCAAGTTTGAAATCTGCCAGTAAACAAAGCTCACTTGCGCTTCTGCCAGCAACCTAAGAAAATTGTTTCAAATTAAGCCACTGGTACTCAACCTCTTCCTACACATTTCTGGTAAACGGACTCACCCTGTAGTAGGTCCATAGATGGAGGAACGAATGTACTTTATTTAGGAATGGAGTATATGTATCACACCGATATGTCCCATATCATACAGACCTGCAAAACACTCCTACATAACTCATTTATAATGTTCTAGGCACACACTTGCTAATTGTAAACAGTCAAAAATAACTCATAGTACAGCCTACAGACATGCGAACCGCTCGTAAATAATGTAAAACATTTACCTCCAAATAGCCAAACAGCTGCTAATTTTCGGAAATAATTTCAGTGCACACGCTGATGGAAGGAGGAACGAGTGTACTTTATTTATTTGCGACATATGTTTTTGAAACTTTTACTTCTCATACGTTTCGATATGTAAGGCTGACATAAGGCAGTTTCTGAACTCCAGTAGTGCACTACATTTGGCAACACAACCACACCCATCAAGATATTCATTCCAATCCAGACCTGTAACTCCTCTACAGATAAATTTGTCCAGTTATTTGTCTACTCACTCAAATTCTGACCAGATTGCCGTTATTGCGCAAAAACAGCTCAGACTGCGCTGTGCTGCTCAGCAGTGTGCGATTTGCAGGGAGGGATGGGTGGGGGATTTCCCCCCCCCCCCCCCCCTCTGCATCAGACCATCCCCTCCTCTGGCTTTAGTTTATGCATCCCAACCTGGGATGTTTATTTCCCACGCACTGGAGTAAAACTTTACATATAATTTAAATTTGTGGAGCCGAACACTGAAAGTTTTTAATACAGTCTTACTTTTAATACTATTAATATGTTTGCTTATTAATTTTGAAAAATTGTTATGTAGTAGTTAAGCATTTCAAAACATTTAGAACTAGATCGTCATTCTCATGTTGTCATTGTTGCTTTCGTCAAGGTGCGTCATCCGTTTACTTGCGAGCTTGCGAGGGAAGTTGTGTGGCAACCATACAGCAGCAGTCGTACCGCAGAGTTGGGTGAGCTGGGGGCTGAAGTTCCCACCCCGGGCCCTGACACAGGGTGGTGACCGGCCCGGTGCCTGTGCGAACATTCACCGTTAGGCCACCTTTTGGCAACGGTATGGCGCGGACTAACGCGCCTGGGACGAAAGCACACATTACTAAATAACGCACCATCGTCTGCTTCTAGTTCCTAGGATACTATTTCGTGGACCTTCTTCAAATACTCTTATCTTCCACCATCGTTTTCTTTTCCTTTGGTATTCATTTCCGTTGTTAGCTGCATGTGCAAGTACCAAGTAGGCCGCCGCTGCGAAACTTTATCATCCTTTATACTGCAAGCCCGACACACGTGTGGCACAAATTCTGTTGCTTTGGTATACATTAACCTGCCGCAAGCAACGTACGCCACATTTCCGTAGCATGCCACAATGTTGGAAGACGTCGCCCCAGCATAAATGAGGCTTTAGAGCCAGGTCTGTATTGTATGGTGGATGTGATGTGTTGCATACGAAACTAAAACCTGGAATCAGATCCAAACGTCGTGGAAGAGGTGTCATCCTGTAGCAAGACAACGCTCGCCCACATTCTGCCAAACGGACGGCCGACGCGATAAAGGAGTTGAGATTCCAGGTGCTGGAACATCCAACATACAGTACAGACCTGGCTCCAAGTGATTTTCACATGTTTCGACCCTTAACGGAAGCACTACAGGGAAGAAGATTTGAAAGTGATGAAGACGTCATTGCTGCGGTGCAAAATTGGTTACAGATGCAACCGAAAAACGTATTTTCTGATGAAATAAAAAAAAAGAAGTCATAAAACGTCGTGAAAACTGCATTGAAGTCCACGGAGGTTACGTAGAAAAATAACGCATGTTCCAGTTTTCTATCATCAGAATAAGTACAGCTTTTCACAAATGTGTCTTTACTTTTTGAATACATACCTGTATGTAGATGATTTTGTAAATAAGCTTTACCTATAATATACTTTTAGAGATATAACAAGGGATGGCTTTTCTGATAGTGCATACGCGTGAATAGTTAGTTTCGGCATTAATATCTATTTATAAGCAATTGTTTAACCATGGATAACGCCACGGTCCAAGCTAGTAACATATGTAATTATACTAACACCGTAAGACATCCCCCCCACTGGTAAAAGCACAAATCGCACACTGCTGCTCAGGGAGGTAAGGAAGGGCTGCACTCTATTTATTTGGAGCCCTTTTATTTGATCGCCGCGATGCTGCAACGGTTGCAGGTTCGAATCATGCCCTGGGCATGGATGTGTGTGATGTCCTTAGGTTAGTTAAGTGTAAGTAGTTTCTAAGTCTAGCCGACTGATGACCTCAGAAGTTAAGCCCCATAGTGCTTAGAGCCATTTGAACGATTTAATACATTCAACCTCCAATTACATCTATATAAAATACTTTTAATAATAAATCATACATCCTAACACATCTTATGATCTCAAATCCACAATTCACTCCCCATTCTAAATACGATCAATTATTTTATAAAATGCTCAGCTCCCTCCCATGTCCTGGAAGCATCTGAGAAGTTCAGCTTTCAGCCACCAGAGTTACTAGTGAACTCATTCATGACCCCCACACAATCCTCAACACCCATTCGTTCATCCTAACATCACGTGATACTACGTCATCACACTTATATAAGGAGTCACCCCCTGCTCATCTTTCTCACTCGTCTGTTGCCCGCCACATCGTTCGTTTGTTTTTTCGCTGCTCAATAAGATGAAGAGAGCTAACTCAGCCAGCATGCCCTCATCAGCCAAGAGGTCCAAGATCCAGGATACGCCATTATCGAGTAAGTAAATAATTTTTACTTCTTCATTATCCATTTTCCTGTATACCCTATATATATTTCCTCTTATTAATTATATAATTTATCTCATTGTTGTAGTGGACCCAGCGAGCCTGATCCTTGAATGAGAGAAGCGGGCTAGAGTCCTACAGGCTCCTGTGCTTCAGTCACAGTCGGAATTGCCTTGTGAGTATAATTATTTTTAAATATTCTACTCATTTACATTAACAATTCAAAAAATTTCTTTTCTTATTTCATATGTCTTATTATTATTATTACTATTATTATTTCGTTCTTTCTAGATCACTTAAGGCAAATGCAGCTAGAGTTGGAAGCAGAGCTGGGGGCTGCCCCACGTAGTCCAATACATAACTGGATTCAGCCCCCAGCTCCAGAACAACATCACTCACGTGAGTATACCGAAAAATAAATCCTCCTTCACTCTAGCTATCGTTTTCAAAATAACTAAAAATTATCTTTCCTTCTGTTACAGGAAACGCCATCCACGACCTTCATTCTGTTGATGAACAGATCCATTCCGTCCAGCAACAGTCGCCTACTTGTAAGTCAAAAATTACGTATCTCTAATAATTTTACTATACTTACTTCTTTTTCTCTAGCAATTCCATTTATAAAATATCTTGTTTGTTCTAGATCATTATAAAGACTTTTTGAATGATGGCCTTGATTATTTTTTCGACGGTGCGATAGACTGCCCAGATGAATTGTTCATGCCCTGGAGTCAGAGCCAAAAAGATAATTACTCACTCACTCTCATTATAACTATCTTTGCCATCGTTAGAATTCACCACCGTAGACAGTGTACTTATATTACTTTACTTCATCACTGCAGCGGTCGACCCCCAGCTGACGGTCAGGCGTGTGCCTGTAGCGGCTAAACCCGGCCATCAACGCCGCCCGCAGACACGCCTCGCCAGCCAAAGCGCCCTTTGTCGCCTCACGTGAAGCTGCCGCCTCTCTCAAGGTCACCGAAGCAGTGCCCGACCGCTCTAACGCTGGGACTTCCCCCAGGCCACCACGTGCGTCAGCCGCTGTCAGGACCCCGTTCCCGGCTGCTCGCACTGAGGCACGCCGGCTGGTCCCTCGCAGCGGCCAGCACGTGTGCGTGAAGCTGCAGCTGGCAAGATCGCCAAACCTCTGCCCGGCTGCTCCCACTGGTTGCCTACAGCCGCCGCAAGGGAAGCGGTCGCCACCGCCGCTACCACTGACCTCTCGTCGCTGCATTCTCCGCCTCCCGAAGCTGACTGCCCACGACACCGCCAGCGCAAAGTTCGTGTACCAACACGCATACCCCTCCCATTAAATAATGATCACGCACCATCGCCAGCACCATCATCCACCGGCTGGACCCCCGGTATCATTAGCAGTAAAAGTATTAGTGATCTTCCTGTGGCTAGTGGCAGTTCTCTAACCCGCCCTTTTAGTGAAGTAGATGTGGTCGGTGACACCATACCTCAGTTGCAGTACTCGGCGATTGCCGACGCCTTCGAGGAGCGAATCTTGGTCACTCACATCGAAAACCCGGCAGGGGGGTACCGCGATCCTGTTGGATTTTTAAACGCATGCCTCCCTGTCCTGGAAACCGAGCTCCTCAGGGTAGCCGATAATCCGCGTTATCCCGCCGTTAATTGCAGTATAGTGCTCTGCATTGAGTTATCGCCCCCCCCCCCAAAGTTCAGTCTGGTCAGGAAGAGACCAGCATTCATTAACTTTGGGGGGATAATGGCGTGATAACGCGGAGCACATCGATCGCCGAGTGGTTTCGTAAATCCACCTTGAGTGTCATATTGGACCGCTTTTCCGATATGGAAGTCAAAGGCTCAGCTAAGGCACTCAGCAGAATTCTACACCTGGACATCCATATACATGTCCACGATCCGTTAAGTGGAGGGTCTAGCTATATCAAGCTCCATAAAGTTATGGCTAATAAACAAGCATTCATTAATGTCCAAAATACAGAAGGTCAGGCTTGTTTTGCATGGTCAATCCTGGCTTGCGAGAAAAAACTACAATTATAGAGATTGCCCTTATCGTCCAGGTACATATGAAGTCAGTGATATTAACACACATTACAACTTTGATGGTATTGAGTTCCCCGTCAAGATCCAGGACATATCTAAATTTGAGGCGCAGAATACCGGAATATCGGTACACGTTTATGACCTGGAGAAGAGGAAAAGCAAGTCAGACGAGCAAGACAAGCAAGTCGTAGTCGGCCCCCTCCATTTCTCAAAATTTGTCGGTGAGCGTGAGCTGCATGTAAATATGCTGCTCTTTTCTGAAGGTGACAATTGTCACTATGTCTGGATCAAGGAAATGTCCCGACTCCTTTCCTCCCAACTATCAGCTGATCATAATGTAAAACATATTTGTTTAAGGTGTCTCAATTATTTCTCCTCTGAGCAGTTATTAGCTACGCATCTAGTTTACTGTACTTCCAAGGATGCGGTACGTGTTATTATGCCTACCCAGGAAAACAAATTCATAAAGTTTAGGAATGCTCACCACTAGGAGCGGTGTCCGCTTGTTGTGTACGCCGACTTTGAGTGCCTCCTCACTCCTGTGACCCACTGTGAAGGCGATCCTACGACCTCCCACACCACCTTTACAGTAAAACACGTACCTTATGCGGCAGAGTACCAAATTGTATCGTCATATGACACCAACCTTAACCGATACAAATATTACGTCGGCGATAATCCATCGATTTGGTTGCTCTCTGAGCTTGAAAAAATTTCACTGGGAGTTGATAAGCTGTACAGCGGCAACGTTCCAAGGACCAAATCGAAGGAGAATGAAGATTTGTATAATAAAACCAAGAGTGTCATATTTGTGGGCTGCCGTTGGACAGAAAAGCGGAAACTCCTCGTAGGGACCACTCTCATCTTACAGGGAAATTCCGTGGCGCTGCTCACAAGTCGTGCAATTTGAAGTACCAATTACCTAGGCACATACCAGTTTTCTTTCATAATTTAAGTGGGTATGACGCCCATTTTCTAGTTGAGCTCTTGGCCGATTTAGGTTTGGAGAAAGATCACGTGAATGTCCTACCTGAGAGCGTCGAGAAGTATACTGTATATCATTCTCCAAACGAATGACGTCAAGAATTACGTTGCGCTTCCTCGATACACTACGTTTTATGCAGGCACCACTACAGAAACTTGTTGAAACTCTACCTCCGGCGGATATGCATATCACTCGAGCTGCATATCCCGACGAGGAAAAGTTTCAACTTGTGACTGGGAAAGGGGTTTTTCAATACGAGTATGTGAATAGTATGGTCAAACTCGACGAAACCAGGCTACCCGACATAACTGCATTCTCCAGCAACCTCACAGGCGACACGATAACGAATGCAGATTATGAACATGCCGTGAATGTCTGGCGGGAATTCAACATTTCTGATTTAGGAGAGTACGCACGTCTTTACATGAACACAGACGTGCGCTTGCTTGCGGACGTTTTCGAGAAGTTCCGGAGTCTATGTATGACCACATATTCTCTGGACCCTGCCTTTTATTACACGGCACCTGCGTTGTCTTGGGACGCGATGCTCAAGAAAACGAAGAGCAGTATCGAAGTATTGACCGATCCTGACATGCTTCTTTTCTTTCGGCTAGGGATCCGTGGGGGACTCTGTCAATGTATTCATAGACACGCGAAAGCAATTAACCCACGGATGGGTGACAGGTTTAACGCATACCTTGATTCAAGTTATATAATGTATCTAGATGTGAATAACTTATACGGACACGCTATGAAGGGATGTCTGCCTATTCGCGAGTTTACGTGGCTGTCCGAAGATGAATGCGAGGGATTAGGTGGAAAAATCAGGGGGGGGGGGGGGGGTTTGGCCGCCGATTCTGATGTAGGGTATGTTGTGGAGGCAGAACTCAAATACCCTATTTGTTTGCATGACGCACATGCCGATTTGCCGCTGTGTCCAGAGCAACTAGTTCCGCGAGGAGGTTCCACACCGAAACTGACGACAACGCTGGGGGACAAGCAGACGTACATCATTCACTATCTTAACCTCCAGCAATGCTTCAGCTTGGGTATGGAGCTGGTTAAAATCACCCGGGCCATCTCCCCCTGGTTGAAGGAGTATATTGATCTGAATACGAGACAGAGAACTTCCGCGTCGTGTGACTTTGAGAAAGATTTTTATACATTTATGAATAATTCAATTTTCGAAAAAACTATGGAGAATTTGAGGGAACGACGTGAAATTTTTATTAGAACGCAATGGGATGGGCGTTATGGCGTACGAAAATGCAGTGCCAGACCAAATTTTAAACGGGTCACTGTTTTCAATAAGAATTTTGTTGCTGTGGAGATGGCTAAAACTGCAGTAGAGTTTACTAAACCTATCTATGTGGGGATGTGCATATTAGACCTATCCAAACTCAACATGTACCGCTTTCATTATGAGTTTGCGAAAACTCATTTCGCAGAACCTAAATTACTTTGTATGGATGCAAATAGTTTCATCTATTGGGTGAAGAACTGCGATCCATATGAAGTAATTAGGTACCACGCCAATGATTTCGACACGTCTTCTTATGCGGCCGATAATGCTTATGGTATTGTTCCGCAAAACAAAAAGTTTATCGGTCTCATGAAAGACGAGACGAATGGATTGCCGATTGTGGAGTTTGTAGGTCTTCGGTCCAAGATGTATGCACATCGCTCATTGGAAGGTCCCACTCAGAGACGGGCTAAGGTGGTATGACGGATGGCATCACGAGCTCTGTCTATCGATGACTATTTGCAGTGCCTACATGGTAGTGTTCGCGGTGCTGAGCAGCAGCCGCCGCATATTGTCCGGCAAACTAGTATTCGATCAATAGCGCACGAGGTGTACACTGTGCTGCAGTTTAAAACCGGTCTGTCGCCTCATGACGATAAAAGGGTCATCTGTGATGACAGCATTGAAACTCGCCGGTACTCACACTACTCACTTGTAGCGAGAGAAGGGGTGGGGGACTCTGATTGAGAGAAAGAGAGAGAGAGAGAGAGAGAGACGGCGAGGGTGTCTGCAGAGTAGTAGTATGACCCTTTTATCATAGTGTAAATACTGAATGAGAGTGTTTTGTAGTGTGTATAAGCTTGCTTACTTCTGTGTATGTCTGAGTGTGTGTGAATGTGTGTGAGCCTGTGTTAAGTGTGCATGTGTGTAAATCTTATTTATTCTATCAAAGAAAAAACAAAAAAAAAATCATAAAAACATAAAAAACTAAAAAAGTCTTTATATATATATATATATATATATATATATATTTTTTCTCCAGTATTACTAGTCAGTGGCTATATGATTGAAAGCAGATAAAAATTTTACACCTCTTATAATCAGATAGAAGAAGACGAAAATACAATCTTCGCAATTCGTATCTGCTTTGGTCTTAGTTGTAGTTGTAAGTTTCACCAGCCGCTGGCCATCCTGTCAGAACTAGTTTTTTAAGAATGTGAGTTCCACCAATTAAATTCTTTATATATACTTGACTGTGTAAAAAATTTTTATACCGAGAAATATGTATTCACCTGCTTGTTGTAGTGGAAAATGTCTAGAGCCACTTACTTCAATGAAATATAATTTAAATTGCTAGTGGAAGATGTTTTAGGGCCACTGTCTTGAACTAAAAATACGTTTGCCTTCAGTTAAAAAAAAAGTGCTTCCGGTGGAACTTCACTAGAGATATTATTTACCTTGTAAGATAATATAATTACGTTCTAGTACCTCTGCTTTAGTTTTATATATATATATATATATATATATATATATATATGAATAATGTAAAAACACGTATCTGCAAAGATCAGAACCTCCATATTTTTACTTGAAGACAAATAATTTATCTGTAAACTCATATAATGTGAAAAAAAAGTGAATCATTTTACTGTAAACTGATATGTCGCAAACAAAATCTGAATTGAATAATAAATTCAATTATTTTATTGTAAAAAAAATTGCCCGAGTTTGTTATTATTTGACCCTCAATCATGATCCATATACGTTGCACTGGCACAGAGAGAGACCTATAAGGTTTTTACTGATTTAAAGACAGAGATGAAATCTGAATGATGCGTGCCGGACTTCGTCCGCCGGTCACAAACAGACCCCGCCACTCTCTTTGTGGTCCTGTCACTTTAAAGGGCGGGCATCTGGTGAAGCCGACCCTAGCACTCTCTCTTTCAGGTCCTGTCACTTTCAACGGCTGACTCATCGCCGCGCCGGCGAGGTGGAAGCAGGTAAACTGCCTCAGACAGCTCCAGTGGAATGCGCTTCACGTACAGTATCACCAATAAACTTACTTCTATGGAAGTAGGTGTCACAGAAAGAAAACAACAAGATTTCTAATCGAGAAAAAATTATTTATTTATTTGTGAACCATTTTAAAAGTTATTTTACATTTTTCGATGCTGACACAAAACTATTTTTTTCTTCTTCACACGTTCGCTGTCTAAGTTGATGGATAGGTGGACAATCGTAGTATTCCAGGTTCTGGATAGCCGCGTATTTGAAGAATCGACGCAGCCAGCTACTCTTCTCATCGCCTTTAACGTAGATTATTGTCTCCTTGTGATCAGATACTCTCAGGAATAGCAGCAAATGCTTATAAGAGATGCCAGGGGCGTCCCACATAATACCGTGATAGAACTCTGTTAGCCACATCGCGCTTCTGACTGTCTTATTGCTCTTGACGTCTTTAAATGTTTTCGGCGATTCATCTCTTGATACAAGTGTTCCTATTACTCCATCACTTTGCGTGAATGCTATTACAGCACAGTCTTTAATTATGAAACGCCTGCACTCATCATAGTAAAATCCTTGTACGTCAGCTACGATCCTCACACCTTCAGGTAACATCGTGATCTACGCTAGAGCTAGCAGAGTGCGTATTAATTTATACAACTCGTTGCACTGCATCAGTGAGCGGATAGTAATTAACGAGACGATCATGCAAAACGAGAGCATATGCCGAAGTCTGATCAGGGAAGTTTGCTGAAGATTCAAATTCAGTCCGTACATCTATAGGTCCTGATTTAATTATCTCATTCTGTTTTGAACAGTCAATCACCATTATTGGCGCTACCTTCTTGAAACTCTGTGGGCTGAGTAGGCATCCTTCATTTTCAACACCTTCGTAGTAAGATGCTCGGACTATCGCATACATGTCAAATGCCAGACTGTATACATTGCTGTCCCACTTTGGATGTAGATTCTCATATAGGTCGTATTCTGAATTCAAGTAGACTCTGGCGTTAGTTAACATGCAGTGGTCAAATTCAGTTGATTCCTTTGATACATTAGCACGCCTTTGAGTTTGAAATGCGAGTATGATGAATCGACGTGCTTCCAACTGCACTGATGTTTTAATAGCCCAAGTATGTGTGGACGCTGTAGGTAGGACTGGGTATTCAAAAAGCTCCCATGATCAGAAAGTTAGTGGTAGGTAGGTGTCATCATTCAGAACGTTTAAGAGCTTCAAGCGCTCCTCGTCGACAACGGTGATGTGAGGCATTTTCCATGACGTGCTATTAATCTTGATTTGAACATTCTCTGCAGCTGTTTGAGAGAATGTATTCGCGTCACTTGCACTTCTCACCAAAATAAGTTCCTGTTTAGCGTTGATAATTATTCGCTGCATATGCTCAAAATAACCAATAAGCAATTTTAGTGGCACGCATGCGGTAAATCGGCTTTGTCCACGCTCCCCATCCGCTGCATCTATGAACCACCCAGCTTTTCCAAACTGTTTGAATCAGAGGGTGAGGCTGAAACGTATGTCTTAAGGGCTGATGTAATGCCAACATTTCTAAGTCAGTCTATTTCAATTCCGTTGAGTTCATAGCGTATCTCTTGAAACAGGAATGCTACGGCATTTCGAGTGAGCTTCGAGAGCGCTACGGCAGCCCCGTCAGCTTTCTTAAATGTGTAGTCCAGATAGAGGAAGCTCTTGCTAGGCAGTGTTACTGCGTCCTGATGCTGGATAACAACCCCAATTTCATCATTATTGTTAAATGTGCTTGAAGCGTAGGGTTTGTGTGAGTGGTATTCATGACGAATAATTCGGTCATCATACTCTACTGACAGAGTTACGTTGATCGGCGTCATTCTGCGGCTTTAAACCTGCTGAAATGAGAAATTCGCAATTAAGGCGTGTTATCACCTTGCCCTTCCGCGTTGCACTAACGGGTTGTGAGCCTGGTGTGCTAGCTTTATACCTTATTCCCATCTCGCCTTAGATGGAGCCGTACAATGATCTCTTCTCCTCTAAAGTTAACAAGCTGATTATTCTGATCCACAATACGCAGTTCAAGGTAGTCCAGTGTCTGAACAGTCACCGGGAAATAATAGCGTTTGTGGGGGCTTCAACTATTTTATACCCTGTGCCGACTGTAGGAAAGAATCCGTAAATTTTGTGAATCAATTTATCGTTCAGGTATGAGTTTGTGGCAATATTACACTCAACGTGGATTGTACTCACTGTGAGTATATCTACAGCATGATCTGATGCGTAAAATTTACTTCCGTCCTTCACCAAAACACGATCCTTCGCAAAACCTAGCAGTGGACCAACTGAATGTCTCTGTGTATTGTAGATCGTAGCACTCTCTGTCCGTATTTCAGGTTCAAGGGTATTAATGTTTGCGCGTAGTTCAATAACTTTTTCTGACTGTTTTAAGAGTTCGTTTCGTAGGCACCAGGTTGTATTTGTAGAATCTCCTTCCCGCCGTCAATTTCAATATGTAGTTTATTGTTGTTCTGTGTAATATTTGGAATGCTGTTATACGTCTCTAGACCTATCAGTGCAATGCTCCAGCCCCCTGCACTTAAATCAATCGGCGGAAAGTAATTTGCACGTAATAATGATCCTCGCTCTTTTAAAGTGAGAGTGTACGACATTGCATCAAAACATCAAATGATGGTCATGTGTTCAATGACAGCTTTTTTATATATCGCGCACATGATCTGACGATGACGCATTCTAGAGGGGGTTCACCGTCGCTGTGATGAGGAACATAGCACAGAGATGACCACAGAGATATGTGTTAAAGTCATAATATCGCCAGACATTGTAGAAGACGCGTCTTTTGCTGGTGAAGTAGCGTTGGAATTCTTCAGGCGGCTGTAAATCGACGAATGAATCGAAATACTGAACTGTATTTGGACTTTTCTTAACATACGCAACCCAATGGGTCCCTGGACCCCCAGCAACATCTAAATTTACAATTCCGCACTCATTAGTCCGCCACATGGTCTTCGGTAATGTATTCCGCATAAAGATGCCGCGGAACCCACCAATGTGAAGTTTTTGTTTAATAATTTTAACTAGATCTTTATTCGTGAGCGCTCGGTCGGGTACGATAACTAACGGACTTTTTTTTTGTTTATGAAGAGACCTAGTCCTTTCCTGTATGGTTTCAAGTAGAGACCTTTTCCGATAGCTCCTGCCTCCATAGCGCGATTATGTCTTCTGGCTTCCTCTAGTTGGGCTTGTGCATTCTGTGCGTTTTTGACCGTTTTGGCTACAGATGCGGCACCGCCTGTGAGTGAACCTATAGCGGACAGTGCTGCAGGGCTGGAACGAGGAACGGGATAATTCCGCCCGAAGTCTTTGGTAGCGGTAGGACCCTAGGTGGTTTAATTGAAGTCGTGTTTTTTTTTTTTTTTCTTGTTCCCACCATTGAACACACGTTTAGCTGCAGACATCGAGATGAGAATACAGTTTTTCCAACAACTGGGTTTGTTGTTCTTCTTCCTGTTCTTCTTCGCTCGCAAAGCTGTTCGCGCTGCTTTTATAATTCGTTTGAGATTCATCACACCCAAGCCCAACTTAATTTTCCCACGCATGGTTTTATCAACCACGAATGCAGCAACGCGTTGACCTATTCCGAGATCTTTTCTTCGCCTTATTTGCTTGGATTTATCTGCTAATATCCGGTCGGCGACGTGGCGTGCTGGGAGATCCTTATTTGCCGCGTATGCGAGGTCGTGCTCAAGGCAGGCTTCGTCTCGTAGGTTAATACCTTTATCGCCTCGTGCCAAGCTCTTCTGAAGCTTTGTTCCAGGCCCACAGAAGTTATATCCGGGAATATGCAATTCCACAGTCAACTTGTCGAGAACACCACCTCCACCTCTTATTATGATGTGCCTCCTATCGTGTATGGTACGCTACTAAGGAGATAGAGGTCTACTCCCCCCGTTATATACTAACATGTCAGATTCGATCCAAGTGTTTTCTGATGATGGAAATCCTAGCCATTTAACCAGTGCTCTGTTCCCACGACGTCTTATCCCGCGCTCGATGAGAAATATATCTGATTCAGAACTCTTCTGCAATTCCTCCGTGCAAAAGCATCCTGCAATTTCTTCGCCCTTGCCATCCTTTAAGATATATGTCCTAGGGTTGGTTCGCTGCACTTTGGATAATGTGAATATCTCAGCGGACAAATTTGGTAAGTACGATTTCTCGAACGCTGTCTTGTGTTTTGAAATATGTACTTAGTCGCCTATATTGAACCTCTGTTTGCGAGGGTCGAGCATTTTAATCCGGAAATATACTGTGTCCATCAGTGAATAATCGCGAACACTGATCGGTTTCATTTTTATTGTACTGTGTTTGGTTCGATTATACTTTGCAATTATCTGTGGGAGGATATCTACCCACTTGTACGAACCGCGAAGATTAAACTGCATCCACATTTGAGCTTTGATTGTTCTGTTCAACCGCTCGACGATACTAGCTTTAAGGTGGGTAAACGTGGAGTAGTGGTGTATGCCATACCGCTCCATCACAGTGTTGAAATGTTCATTGTAAAACTCTCCACCGTGATCGGTTTGAAAATTGGCCAGGCACCGATTCGTTCCTGTCTGCAGCAAACGCTCAAACATCACAGCAACATCTCTACCGGTTTTCGTTTTCACAGTTAATGCCCATGCGAATTTAGAATATGTATCAATAATCATTAAAATGTATTTGAATCCATTATTATGAGGTGAATATCGATTCATATCTACAAGATCAGCGTGCTTTCAGGTCATCCAGCCCTTTAATCATGACATGTCTACGAGGGTACGTTTTGTGTGCTGGCTTGTGCAGTTCTCGAATCACGGTCTCTAAACTTATTCGATGATACCTCTCTCTCGAAGGTCTGAGATTATGGATACAACCTCATTCGAATGAGCTGTATTGCCCGCAGCAGCCGAAGCCATCAACAGTCGATGTCTGTCTAATAGTTCATCTGGGTCATCGAAATATATATACTGCGGGACTTGATTGCTCACGCCTTTGTGCTGAAAGTCTACACCCTCACCGACACTTTTAGTTTGCTCATTGAGTAAAGGTTGTATAATGGTAGTGTATTTAGAGTTTTCAGGCTTTTTCAGTGTTCCGTCGGGATTTTTGTACAGATCAGTGAAGTTAATTATTTCCCGAAAGACTTTGCGATCATCGGCTGAGTATTTTAAGTTTTTTGATGGCCTTAGGAAGATTAGGTTCATTAAGCCAGGTGTTCTTTTAAACTCTGTATCCCCGATGCGTATTGTGCTATCGGATGAGGTTATAGTTTGAGAGCCCAGCTTGTACGGTCTCCCCCTGCTGACGCCAAATGTTCTATCTATCTTAACGGTCGGATACTGGTTGGTGAATTCTGCGATTGGGCCATTATTACGCAAAGCCATCTTGGTGATAGATTCGGTAACAGGTTTAAAAGTTTCATTTTGTGTTTGCTCGCGATCTATACGCCCCAACTTCAGCAAACGTAATTTCTCTCGAACTGCTTTGCGCGCCTGAATGACTTTATGCTTTGTCGACATCTCGAAGGATACTAATCAGAGCTCTGAATATCACGTGGTTTTATATATGCTTTGTTGTACTTCTTCTTCTCCTTTTTTCCTATGCCAACTTCTTCAATAACAACGGCCTCGGCTTCTATCACGCCCTCAACTGCGCTAATTCAGTTCTCTATCCGGTTTTGGTTAATGGCAAGAAGTTTCTGGGTGTTCTTTAATTCCCTTGCAACTTTAACTAGTCAGGACTCAAGATTTTTAAATTTGATGTCGGTGTACATTCGGGCACTCTGTCTTTGCACACCTAATCTCTCAGACTGAGCGTCCACCATGCGTGCGAATTTGTCTATGGTGAAATTTAACTGATGGGATAAGGTATTTTCGTACGTTTACATATGGAGAAAGTCTTGGAAGTTCCAGCTTTGCCTGCCGTCATTTAGTTTACGGGTTTTATCAATAACGAGGAAGTCGTATTGTGAGTGGTTCCAGCAATCAGCACATATCTTTACAGATTCATTGTATAACATGTCGGTCCCTACGTGGGCATGGTAAATGTGCTTTAAATTGAGGTTGTCTTGTTTGAATGCTATAATGAGGTTTCCGTTGTCCCTCACCAGCTGTTTTGGGGTCCTGGAATACGTTTGACTCAGATAAAATACATCAACACCCATATGACGGCCAAAGCAGAAATATTTACGGATTTGATCTTGCTTTTCAACAACGACATCGTCAAATATGAACGCTGTGTTAGGCTTTACCTCTTCAGGTACGGGAACGTCGTCGCTCTCACTGAAGGTTCGGTACGTTACACCGTCTACTCCATCTAATATTTTCTTCAGCGACTGGTACTTGGGCTGAAAGAGTGTTTTGGAGAAGACGAGAAGGTGCTCGAAGCGGACTCCGTCTATGTGCGTTAACAGAGCGATGAGGACATTTGTCTTACCACAGCTGGATGGACCTACAATTATAGCTCGTATGCTGTCAGGAAGGAGTGGTCTATTCTTGTTGGACTTCTGGTCTTGGTCATCATCACAGGACCAGTCACCTACAACAAAGCCCTTGAGGCGAGGGTGTTTCACCCAGCCCGCCATGATACCTACTGTGGTAGGTCAAGGTGTGGAATACGCTTTTATATGATAAAAAATACGTGTTTCTGTGTAGTCACTATAGCGCAGTCACCTTACCAACTGAGCTACAGCGGCTACACAATATAATGAACTCGAGGTGGTATATTTAATGGGAAGGCAGTCATGTAGATTAACGTAGGTGAGATTTTGTGCCGACAAATAAAAAACACGCAATGACAAATTTAATATTATAAAATAATATATTTATTCATTAAAATATTTACAAATATGATCAGCATGAGAAAAAATCAGTACATTCTTTTTTAAGCGGTGCAGCAGAAGTACAGTATTTGGAAAATAGCTGCTTCTTGTATGCTTGAAATTCAGCACGTATATCTCGTAAAGTTTTGGGTGAATTACAATAATCCGGTATTCCATCAGTAAATTTGAGTTCGACATTTTCAACACTTATTCGAGGAATAGCACAAGACTTGGGCACTGGTGTTATACACATACTAAAAAAATTTTCTATACCATCTACGCGGATGCTACATGTGTGAAGCCAGTTAATGACGTCGGTGTACACTGCCTGAGCATATGGGCACCGTCTATTTAGTCTCTCTATCGTACTAGTTAGAGTCATGTCTAAATTGAACAAGTTATCACAGTGAGGTGATGCATGAAAATACTATAACCATCAGCACTTTTAATTTTTAGTGTAGCATCATCATACATTGATAGAATACTCACAGTTAGACTGCCACAGTACATGTCCTGGTAGGAGTGGGATGGATAATATTCGGTAGTCATATGATTCTTGATTTGTGTTTTCAAACGACACAGTTTATTCCCACCCGTAGTGAGAAAATTTCACTTTAATATTTTTGAGCACATTTTCCAGCACTGACACAGTTGAGAGGCTACCATATTGTGAAACTTCAAGTCCTACATGGATGCGTTTTGAACCACTAACTGTTAACACATAGCTTGAGGCGAATAGTAAAGGATGAGGTGAAGCGGCGATCGGTATCTTCTCATCCACGACATCCACACCAGTGCTGTTAGCCTGCTGTTCTTGCGCTGATGGCGGGATGTCCCTTGTGAGATTATGATCAGTGGACGGCGCATATGAAGGAGCCCAGTAGTGTGAAGCCCCGTCACGCGCAGCCTCTGGCACCGACATTAACACCTGGCTATCCTGCTCCAGCATGCTGAGAAGCTGAGCTATAGGATCCTGCGTGGACGTGTCCAAAGCCTTCACGTGCGTGGACCGGGACATGAGGGACCTACTGATGCTGACGTCATGGGCAGAGCTACTGGAGGACCAAGACGAATATACATAAGGAATGATGTGATGTTGGTAGAGAAATAATAATAACAGCAATAATAGCCGTGGAGACCCAGGGAAAAGAATAGGCCTCCGGTATGTTCTGCCAGTCGTAAAAGGCGACGAAAAGAACAAACCACTAATAGGGCTAACCCCCCTTTTAGTGTGATTAGTTGGTTCAGGACAGAACTAAAGAAGCCTCGGACAAGCGCCGTCATGGTCGGGGACGACGCTTCAACCCTATGCCCGCCCACAATGGTAACGACACTGATAGCCAACTGGAAAATGATTTAAATCCAAATAGAGGTGTTCTGCAGGATATGCTTCCTGCAACCACCTTAGAAGGAATACAAAGATAGAGGATGAGATGGTCAGATAAAGTTAACCGACACCTCATGTTCTGTTATTACCAAGCAACAAACCGAGGAACCAACACAACTGGATACAGATCACAAGTATACACAACATTTATTACCAGATACCCAGAATTAAAATTTTTAACAGAACAACAACTAGCTGATCAGATCCGTGTAATAATCAAAAATAACAGGATACCCCAGTCAGAATTAGAAAACATCAAACAACAAGTACAACAAATACTGGAACAAAATAATGTGCAATCAGAAGAAGAAGAAAATACAGTAATGGACTCAAACATCCCAGAGCAAACAAACAAAGGACAACACGCATCAATTAAACAATCAGAGGAAAACGAAATCTTAAGACAGCCACCAGAACAAGCACAAGTAGAACACGAAGTGACACACATGTTAGATATAGAAGAAAAATTTCAGCTGACACATGTAGAATACAAAGACACAAATACATACATTAGACCATTCTTGCATAGACCGCCAAATAACCCACAAGTCGAAACAACAATAACAACTATCAACGCAATCATACACAACAAAATAAATGAAAACACAACTATGGAAGAGATACAACTACTGGTTTATATAGGAGCACTCACGACACTAAATATACACACTAGGCAGAGATCAGAACCAACCAACACACAGAAGAAACCCACAAAACCAGCATGGCATCACAGGCTACAGATCAGAATAGAAAAACTGAGAACAGACATCAGACAGCTAACACAATGTATAAGAAATGAAATGTCAGAAAAAAAACGAAAAAGGTTAGGTGAAATCTCACAACAAGAAGCGATAGAGCAATTAGATGAAAAGAAGCAGAAATTACAAGCATTGGCCAAACGACTTAGAAGATACAAAAAAAGTGAAAATAGAAGGAAACAAAAGCAAACATTCTACACAAACCAAAAGAAATTTTACCAGACAATAGATAACACACACATTAAAATAGACAATCCACCAAACATAACAGACATGGAACACTTCTGGAGCAACATATGGTAAAACCCGGTACAACATAGCAGGCATGCACGGTGGATACAAGCAGAAACAGACACATACAAGATGATACCTCAAATGCCTGAAGTGATAATTTTGCAACATGAAGTCACCCAAGCAATTTATTCTACTCACAATTGGAAAGCCCCTGGAAAAGATAAAATAGCAAATTTCTGGCTAAAGAAGTTCACCTCAACACATTCACATCTAACTGATTTATTTAACAGTTACATTGCAGACCCATACATATTCCCTGATACACTTACACATGGAATAAATTATCTGAAACCTACAGATTAAGCAGACACAGCAAACCCAGCTAAATATCGCCCCATAACATGCCTACCAACAATATACAAAATATTAACTTCAGTCATTGCACAGAAATTAATGACACATACAACACAGAACAAAATTATATTTGAAGAACAAAACGACCGCTGCAACGGAGCACGAGGATGCAAAGAGCAACTGATAATAGATGCAGAGGTGACATATCAAGCTAAAACTAAACAAAGGTCGCTACACTACGCATACATTGATTACCAAAAAGCTTTTGATAGTGTACCCCACTCATGGTTACTACAAATATTGGAAATATACAAAGTAGATCCTAAATTGATACAGTTCCTAAACATAGTAATGAAAAATTGGAAAACCACACTTAATATCCAAACAAATTCAAATAACATCACATCACAGCCAATACAGATTAAGCGTGGAATATACCAGGGAGACTCATTAAGTACTTTCTGGTTCTGCCTTGCTCTGAACCCACTATCCAACATGCTAAATAATACAAATTATGGATACAATATTACTGGAACATACCCACACAAAATCACACATTTGCTATACATGGATGATCTAAAACTACTGGCAGCAACAAATCAACAACTCAACCAATTACTAAAGATAACAGAAGTATTCAGCACTGATGTAAATATAGCTTTTGGAACAGACAAATGTAAGAAAAACAGCATTGTCAAGGGAAAACACACTAAACAAGAAGATTACATATTGGATAACCACAGCGACTGCATAGAAGCGATGGAAAAAACAGATGCCTATAAATATCTTGGATACAGACAAAAAATAGGAATAGATAATACAAATATTAAAGGAGAACTAAAAGAAAAATATAGACAAAGACTAAAAAAAATACTGAAAACAGAATTGACAGATGGAAACAAGACAAAAGCTATAAATACTTATGCTATACCAATATTGACCTACTCATTTGAAGTAGTGAAATGGAGTAACACAGACCTAGAAGCACTCAATACACTTACACTACCACAATGCCACAAATATAGAATACATCACATACATTCAGCAACAGAAACATTCACATTAAGCAGAAAGGAAGGAGGAAGGGGATTTATCGATATGAAAAACCTACATTATAGACACGTAGACAATTTAAGAAAATTCTTTCTAGAACGAGCAGAAACTAGCAAAATACACAAAGCAATCACTCATATAAATACATCGGCTACACCACTGCAATTTCATAACCACTTCCACAACCCTTTGGATCACATAACATCAACAGATACGAAGAAAGTAAATTGAAAAAAGAAAACACTACATGGCAAGCACCCGTATCATCTAACACAGCCACACATCGATCAAGACGCATCCAACACATGGCTAAGAAAAGGCAGTATATACAGTGAGATGGAAGGATTCATGATTGCAATACAGGATCAAACAATAAACACCAGATATTGCAGCAAGCGTATTATTAAAGATCCCAATACCACAACAGATAAATGCAGACTTTGCAAACAACAAATAGAAACAGTAGATCACATCACAAGCGGATGTACAATACTAGCAAATACAGAATACCCCATAAAACATGACAATGTAGCAAAAATAATACATCAACAGCTTGCCTTACAACATAAACTTATGAAACAACATGTTCCCACATACAAGTATGCACCACAAAATGTACTGGAGAGTGATGAATACAAATTATACTGGAACAGAACCATGATAACGGATAAAACAACACCACATAACAAACCTGACATCATACTCACCAATAAAAAGAAGAAATTAAGACAACTAATCGAAATATCCATACCCAATACAACAAATATACAAAACAAAACAGGAGAAAAAATGGAAAAATACATCCAACTGGCTGCGAAGTCAAGGACATGTGGCATCAGGATAAGGTTGACATTATACCAATTATACTATCAACTACAGGAGTCATACCACACAATATCCACCAGTACATGAATGCAATACAGCTACATCCAAACTTATATATACAACTACAGAAATCAGTAATTATTGATACATGTTCAACTACCCGAAAGTTCCTAAATGCAATATAACATACACTGTACAGTTAAAGGGAAGTGACGCTTGATCAAGGTCCGCGTCACTTTAAATTTTTACCAGTCTTATCGTCTGAGAAAGGAAAGAAATAATAATAATAATTTGAGGACTTACTTTTCTGGTGCTGCTTGCTCCTCCTCCTATTCTGCTGTAGTGGTGACTGACGCTTCGTCTTGACCGACTGGAACAGAGATGGAGGAGCTGCCGAGTCCTCCTTATATAGAATCCAACTACGTCATCATGATGCTGTGCTGCTATTTGTTGAATAAGGTGAACACGTGACCTATCGAAGTGCCCTCTAGCGGAGAACTCGTGAACCAGATCAGTTCGTTGCTTTGCTGGATCGGAGGCAGTCGTCTCTTGTGGGCTGGGAGCTTATATGTGGCAGATGTTTCCATGAGATGGTTGATGCATTTTTAAGGCATTTTGTTGGAGGGAATTTATTTGGAGGACTGTGGTCTTATTCATATGTTCCAGGATTAATGCACGTTTCCATTCAGCATGTAGGAGGTTATGGGGGCAGTCCTTGGCTGTATGCTTGCAAACTACACTGCTGTTAAACTCATCGCGGTCGAACACCAATAACTCATCGATTGAACACATTCTGCAGGATGGGCTTCAATGGTATACACGTTGTATACGAATATGCTTACGCCGAAGCGAATTGGCGTCAACTGAACGTTTCTTGCGTTTTGGGAGAGTGAATGTTTGATGGTAAATACGCCTGCAGTTTGCGCATGCACATGAGCATATGCTGGTTACGGGATGAAACCTGGCTCCATCTCTTTGCATTGACGAAATCTGCTGAACAGAATTCTTGTACTTATTGCTCCGACACTCCTCCATTATCGTACGCTTCCACACCTCATGTAGTGAACTGTGGCTACAGTCCTCCCTCGAATGTCGACATGAAATACAGTTATTGAAGGCTGCTCTATCACCCAAATCCATCTCTTTTATCGAACACGTGGCAACGACAGCTCAGCAAAGACTGAATGTGCAGGAGAGCGGTAATGGTAGTTCAGTGGAGGTAGCACAATTGGCTTTCTTCCCGCCAAAATCAACCATCTTTAATGACGTCACAGTGGCACTCTCTGGTGACAAGGGCATGAACTAACACAGTTGGATTGCATGATATGAATAATAATAAATAATAATAAATGATAATGAATGTTAATAAATGATAATCAATAATAATAAAGATAAGTAAGGTTTTTTGCATGCATTATCCTGTTGGAATTCAAACTTCCCGCCATTTTTTCTTCTGGAGGCATAGGTTAGTGGACGTAGCACAATTGGGCTATTTTAGCGCCAAAATTCCAAATTCCGTCCATTTTTTCTTGATGTTAGGTTAATGGACGTAGCACAATTGGCCTATTTTCCCGCCAAAAGCCGCCATCTTGGATGACGTCATGCGATGTTGCCACGTCTACATGCCGCCATTTTGGATGACGTCATCGCCGCCATCTTGAATAAATTTGGCAACAATGCAACGTGCACTGGCATGAAGGTTGTCCCCCTACTTCCATGTGCCTCAATATGTACGTGTATGCATCGTAGCATGTTCTCTCCCACACGTTCAGGTTGGCCAGATTACATCCGGGCAGTATCAAATGGAGCATGAATACGGTGCTTTAGTGTCTCTACATCTTTAATGGGCTCTGTATACTCGATACTTTTGAGATGGCCCGATAACCAGAAATCACACGGTTTGAGATTCGTTGAAAGAGTGGGCCATGAAACTAGACCCCACCTTCCTATCCAACGACCAGAGAAGATATGATTGAGATGAGTTTGGACGTTAACGGAAAGTGGGCTGAAGCACAATCATGAAACACCCACATCAATGGAACTTCTTCCATCTGGGGAGGCAAAGTCACCCGCAAGAAACAGCGATAGTTCTGGCCTGTTAGCTGACGTTGAAGGAAGACTGTTACCAAAATTAGGTCGCCAGTTATCTCTGTCCACACATTCCAGCTGCACTGATGCTGATGATTCGCTGTTACCATACCATGGGGGTTCTGCATACTATCCAACACATAACTGTTATGAAAGTTGAAGATACCACTCCGGGTAGAGGTGGCCTTGTCTGTGAACAGGATGGGTGACCAAAATCCTGGAATCGTGGTTGCCTGATGCAGAAACCAGAACAAAACTGCCCCTTATGTGGAAAATCTGTTGGTAGTAGGCCCGGTGCACGCTGTAAGTGATAAGGGTAGTAACAATTCTCATGCAGAACATTCCACACGGTCATCTAGCTCAACATGAACTGACGGGCCATCTGGCTGGTACTGACATGGCGATCGCCTTCCACAATGTTAATCACATATCCCCCCCAAGTTTGGTGTCCGAACATTTCGGGTGCGTCCTTCATTATTTCCTGCTTCCTGAAACGAGCTGTCTCAGACAAAGAGCGAAAGTCGTTTGCAAACATTGAATTGCGTGATTCTTGTCGGCGGGGTTAGGTCACCAGATAGAATCTTGCTGCTGCCGCCGCTTGCTATTTGCCGTTGCGTAAGTAACAGCATGTCGACAAGCTCTCGATACGAATACGGAATCATTGTGAGCAACGCTGTATTGCATTCACTACAAGGCGAGTTAGCAAGAGAAATGAATCGGACACAAAGTTACCATTTACTATGGCAAGAGAGAGTGGTTCATATGGCCCTGAGCAGTATGGGACTTAACATCTGTGGTCATCAGTCCCCTAGAACTTAGAACTACTTAAACCTAACTAATCTAAGGACATCACACACATCCATGCCCGAGGCAGGATTCGAACCTGCGACCGTAGGAGTCGCGCGGTTCCGGACTGAGCGCCTGAACCGCTAGACCACCGCGGCCGGCAAGAGAGAGTGCCAGGACATGACGTATGAGGAACTGTATCACACTCTAGGAGGAAACTATGCATACTGTAACAGTGGCTGCATGGTACAGAGCGTATTAGACCGCAGTCTCTGTAACAAAGAATGATCGAACAAATGGTCTCTAGCATGTAAACCACGGATCTTCTGACATAAGGTCATTATAGCTGTTTTGTTCCGTATCCTCTCATCTATCAGCCCGTAGAATTTGTGCGCAGTTGAAAACATCACCACTTATAAGGAGCGACCAGATAGTTTCTGTTCGAAGGCCGTGAAGTTCATAATCGGCATGCCAATCATGCAAAACTGTCGTGAGCATTGAGGTAATCATCCCACCGCTGCACCACGTAGAAGATACCCGTTTGGTGGAACACTGTGTCCTGCTATGTGAAGAAGTCTATAGCTGCTAGAAGCATATCCTCATCTGGCAGGAATCTCCGACACTTCAAGGATTTTAAAAGAGAACGAGTGTGTGTTAATAACATGGAGAGACACCAGGAGTGTAGCTTGAGTGCTTGCTTCTTGTTATTCGTAACGGGTGAAACTCGGTCAAATCGTCACTACCACTGAACTTTGAGTATCATTGTACAGCGATCTTTTCCGACAGACATGCTGCCCGATATACATTCTCCATTCTGTGATGGACGTATGCCGGTGTTTATCCTTCTGCCACCAAGAAAACAATAACAGCAAATTGGTCCTGTTTGGAATCATTTTGTAATAACGCCGACGCAGTTCACGTTTCCGCATTTACCGCACGCGCGTCGTTCAAATGTTCAAATGTATGTGAAATCACATGGGTCTTAACTGCTGAGGTCATCAGTCCCTAAGCTTACACACTACTTAACCTAAATTATCCTAAGGATAAACACACACACCCATGCCCGAGGGAGGACTTCAACCTCCGCCGGGATCAGCCGCACAGTCCATGACTGCAGCGCCTTAGACCGCTCGGCTATTCCCGACCCACGTCGTAAAGACACGAATGCCTACATGGTGGTGTTGATACAGTACACCAGTATGGGAATAGGTTACGTTGCATATACACTGCAGCAACGCCTCCAGACGGAAAATTTTTGATTGCCCCTTATTGTTGCTGCGTAGCTTAAAGGAAGTTTCACTCAAATCTCGAACAGGTTCACGACTCATACAATTATAGTCAATTTTGTTGCTGGCACCTTCAACCTGCCCTCGATACGTTGGCGTCAGTCGGTGGTAGGCATAAAATATCGTCCGAAATTATACTAAATGCTTTCTTCGATTTTTTTTCTGTTTTGCAGTCACATTAGGAGCCCACTCGAAGTTCAAATGGTTCAAATGGCTCTGAGCACTGTGGGACTTAACTGCTGAGGTCATCAGTCCCCTAGAACTTAGAACTACTTAAACCTAACTAACCTAAGGACATCACACACATCCATGCCCGAGTCAGGATTCGAACCTGCGACAGTAGCGGTCGTGCTGTTCCAGACTGTAGCGCCTAGAACCGCTCGACCACTCCGGCCGGCCCACTCGAAGTGTAAGTGACTGTAATTACATAATTGACCTCTTAACAACAAATAATCTTGAGCAAATGCTGAGAATCACAATCGACACGGGGATTAGTGACTACAAGGTCGCGGTAATAGACCGAAAACATTAACATCCAAATCCATCGAATCTAAACGCAAAATATGTGTATTTAAAAATACAGATAAATATTGGCTTGATGCTTTCGGAATTGACAGCGTGTGTTCATTCGAAACTATGTAAGCGAAGAACAGATGCCGGCCGGAGTGGCCGTGCGGTTCTGGGCGCTACAGTCTGGAGCCGAGCGACCGCTACGGTCGCAGGTTCGAATCCTGCCTCGGGCATGGATGTGTGTGATGTCCTTAGGTTAGTTAGGTTTAATTAGTTCTAAGTTCTAGGCGACTGATGACGTTCGAAGTTAAGTCGCATAGTGCTCAGAGCCATTTGAAGAACAGATGTGGCTTAAATCGAAACAATATCGAAGGCAGTTAATAAATTATACTAAATAAATTAATTAGGGACGGAACTGATTAACCGTGTTGCAGATCTGAATACCGTTTCAGAAACGAAGGCAAATGGATACTAGATTTAAAAAGGATGCAAATAATCCTGGACTGGCGATCATTTATAGAAGGTTGAAATTTAGCGCGGATTTAAATGCTTTTAATAGTTAATATAACGAAACTCTGTCTCTAAAACTAGCAGAAAATGCTAAGAAATTCTCGTCGTATGTATCAAGATCACAAGCGTCGGTATACAATCAAAATGCTCACTGCGCGACGTCAACGGTAATATGATAATGCTACTAAGGCGGAGTCTATAAATCGGGATTTCCAAAATTTCTTGACCAAAGGACATGAATTAAATAGCCCAGAATTCTTATCGGTAACAACTGCCATCGTGCGTGACTTAGAAGCAGATATACTCGGTGTAGTGAAACAGCTTAAACCACTTAATAAAGGCAACTCTTCCGGTCCAGACTGTAAACTAGTTAAGTATTTTTCAGAGTGTGATTACGTAATAGGATCATACTTAACAATCGTAATTACAGGAAAGTTTCGCAGGTGACACAAGCCTAAGAATTACGTATTTAGAAAACACAACTAGCTCTTTATTCACAGGAAATGATTAGTGCTATCGTCAGTAAATGTGAAATCGATCCCATACTTGTGGATTTCCAGAAGGTTTCTGACACCGTTCCTCAGAAGCGGCTTCTGCAAAAGCAGTTGCATACTAATTTATGTAAGATATCTGCTTCGTAGGAAAAGGGGCAATTTACTCTAAACATGTCATTCACATGAGTACTAAAAGGAATCCGCTAAAATTTGGTTGCACTATAAACCACACAAATGAAAAGGATGTCAGATCAACTAAATACCTTGGAATTACAAAACTGTATAACTTAAATTTGAACAATCACAGAGTAAATCTTGTGGGAGAGCCAAAGACTACGTTTTATTGTCGCTTGTCCGTCCTCTTCTGGAGTACTGCTGCGAGGTATGCGATCCTTACTAGATAGGACTGATTGAAGACATCGAGAAAGTAAATATACCCCGTTATATAAAGGTGAAACATAAGTTGCTTCTCAGCAGCAGCAAGATAAAAAGGGAAGAGGGGAAATACAGCTTCGTATCCATTCTTGAGAACTGTTCCTGTGTGATCTTATTCATTCCTTTAAAGAAGTAGTAAGCCCACTGGACGAAGCACTACTCAACCCATTAGTATTGCACACTGGTTGCTTTGGACCACTATCGATCACGTAGAACTGGCACCAGGCCCTCATGTGGCCCACCATGGCCTACGGGACTCATGTGTGTACGGTCGGTTGTATCTAATCAGCACCGTAAGGTTTATTGATGTGGAGACGTGAAACGTCGGGATAAATGAGCTCCCATTCACCGTCCAACTAGTCTACATGGAATCATGTGTAACTCGCAGCGACGTAATACTGCGTACGGACAGTGATGGTAAAGCTGGCACGGCGTAACGTCAAGGCCTGGCACGCCAGTCGCGAACGCTTGAGAAGGGATGGCTGTGAGAAGACGTCATCCAATCGCACGCGAGGCCCACGAGAAAGACAGGCCGCGGCGCGTACGCCACGAAGGTAGTCCTGAATTGGTTCACTCGCTCAGCTCAGCAGACAAAATGTGTTTCTAAACCTATTAACTTACAGCTGGGCTTGTAAGTACTAACGAAAATTGCATCTTCCACTGGAATCTGCTATTATGAAGTCTTACTGATTAACAGTATTACAGCAAAATTTTGTTTAAGATCAATACTCCATATAAATGGTATAACGGTTTCTTTATAGCATTTAGTCTTTTCTGCTTAACAGTACTCATTACATGCTGGAAGTGGTGCCTTATGCAACTGATAATCATTTTAGTATGATTTTATTAGCCCGCCCGGTTGGCCGTGCGGTCTAACGCACGGATTTCCGCGTTGGAAGGAGCGCCTGGTCCCCGGCACGAATCTGCCCGGCGCATTTGTGTCGAGGTCCGGTGAACTGATCAGTCTGTGGATGGTTTTTAGGCGGTTTTCCATCTGCCTCGGCGAATGTGGGCTGGTTCCCCTTGTTCCACCTCAGTTACACTATGTCGGCGATTGCTGCGCAAACAAATTTTCCACGTACTCATACACCACCATTACTCTACCACGCAAACGTAGGGGTTACACTCGTCTGGTGTGAGATGTTCCCTGGAGGGTCCACCGGGGGCCGAACCGCACAATAACCCTGGGTTCGGTGTGGGGCGGTGGAGGGGTGAAGTGGGCTGCGCTAGTCGTCGTGGGCCTGTGGACCACTGTGGCTGCGGCGGGGACGGAGTCTCTCCGTCGTTCGTAGGTCCTCGGTTAATATACATACAATACAATGATTTTATTTTATTGTACGCCAATACAGCCATAACATATTATAAGTAGGCCCATTGACTTCTCATCATTATAGGAGTAAAGCCGGCCGGGGTGGCCGAGCGGTTCTAGGCGCTACAGTCTGGAACCGCGCGATCGCTACGGTCGCAGGTTCGAATCCTGCCTTGGGCATGAATGTGTGTGATGTCCTTAGGTTAGTTAGGTTTAAGTAGTTCTAAGTTCTATGGGACTGATGACCTCAGAAATTAAGTCCCATAGTGCTCAGAGCCTTTTGAACCATTATAGGACTAATAACAGTAAGATTCCATAATAGCGGATTCCAGCAGAAGATCCAGTTTTCGTTTGTATGGACACGCCTAGTTAACAGGTGTAGAAACGTAGTCTGTCCGCTGATTTGAGCGAGCGCAGGACTACCTTCGTGACGTACGCTCCGCGGCGTGTCTTTCTCGTAGGCCTCGATCGCACGCTGACCGACCCCTCTCCAGGACGACAACGCGACAGCAGCGGCCCCTATGTGAAGAGGACATAAGCGCCGCTCCCGACTGGTGACGGCCCAGTTGGATAGCAGCGTCAACTGTAGGTACTTCCCTTGTAATGTCTATGTAGCATAGACTTTAGATTCTCTATACTGAAGAAAATTGCTTATTTTTTATGTAGCTCTTTGCTTGCGATACACGTGTGTAATTGCGAAGGAAAGTAATGTATCTTTTCATTTTGTAATACAACTGATCAATAAGATTTGGTTGAATGTTTATCTAGCGAACCGAGATTGCCGGATACCTAGACACCCCATATTTGACGACGAGCATGGAGAAATAATAAAAGGTATAGTAAATTAAACAATATGATACATTTACCCTTTAGGACTATATTAAAGTGGGCTAACTCTGACTCTAGAAGAGGACAGATGTAAGCTATCCTACTTTCGTAGCGTACCTGCAAGTTGTATACGCGTCAGATAATTAGCATTATACGTAGTTTACGACCCCGTGCTGGACAGGAACGATACACGATATTGCGCAGTAGGGTATCTGCTGCGAGTCCTCGGCCTAACTCCTTTTGTCTGACTATCACCATGGTGGCCGAGCATAGCTTCAGCGGACGTATTTGTATTTACTCAATAGAAGGGCGGCTAGCTGGACCCGACGGTTCGAAGCATCTCGGGAGCGAACAATTGAGACGAGTGTTGGTGTGTGTGTTTGTGTGTGTGTGTGTGTGTGTGTGTGTGTGTGAGAGAGAGAGAGAGAGAGAGAGAGAGATAGATAGAGAGACAGAGATACAGAGAAAGAGAGAGAGTACGGAGGAGGTGGCACACGAGGGGGTGCTGGCGACTCGGTACACCGGCGTTATTCATAATTGCGTTGTGTGTAATAATTGACGTGCGGGCGGCGTCGGCGATAATAATTAAAGCAAGGGGCGGCACAATAGCAATTATAGCTTAACGCTAGAGCGGAGCGCGCAGCGTAGCGTCGCGTTCTGTTCCGAGCAGCGGCGCCTGCAACATCGCGTTACACGGCTGGCTGCTGCTAGCGAGCTGTGTGGCTCTGCGGCGTGCGGCTCTGCGGCCACCGTGCCAAGTGGCCACGTCACCGACTCCAAGGAATACCCAGTCCTGGCTGCTAATCACGCCTCGGAAGCCATTCACACCGACCACACTTGCTATCCTATTTTGCATTTTATGCACTGTTTGTCTCACTACGGTATGTTTTGCACTTCCACAATCTCATTCGTTTTCAACATATGTATTTGTAGTTGGCCAAAAACTTTCATACTGATTCAATTACTTGATTTTCAAGAATGAAGATCCTTGACGAGAACGTATCTCTCTAAATTTCTCCACTTTTATCAGCTGAATCCACCAATATTGGAAAGTGGGTTTGGTCCACGATGTAATGACGTTTTGTGATATGAAATGTCATACGCCCTCAAAAAGACACTGAACAAAACCCTGACTTGATTGATTTGGCTTCTGTACTATCTTCTGCAATGAAGGTTGCGCTGACAGATTAATGTGTAGCCGGCCGAACTGGCTGTGCGTTTAAAGGCGCTGCAGTCTGGAACCGCAAGACCGCTACGGTCGCAGGTTCGAATCCTGCCTCGGGCATGGATGTTTGTGATGTCTTAGGTTAGTTAGGTTTAACTAGTTCTAAGTTCTAGGGGACTAATGACCTCAGCAGTTGAGTCCCATATGCTCAGAGCCATTTGAACCGTTAATGTGTAATGAGACCCATTCTACGCTAGGTTGGGAGATAACAGATCGGTTGTGCGCGATGATGCAATAGAATGTGATATTATGAAAACAACTATAATTCCTGTTATGGTACGTTTGTCACACATAATGGGCTTTAATGAGTTGTTTGTGCCTAACCTGACATTTTCACGACATCATGGTTCAAAGGTAATCTAACGGGTGTTGTTTCATGGAGCCAAGAAATCTTTATAAACTGTTATAAATTGCTCAGATGGGGAAGGTCGGTTAAGGCAATATATCTTAGTTCTGAGAAAGTAAACAGAGCGCAGACGACAACTGCTTAAAAGGTACAACAGTGTGGTAGAAGGAATCGATACAAATAATCTGATCTCAGACTAACTCAAAACTCGATAAAAGTCAGTTAAGGTACAGCACATGTGCGTTGAGCGAGAATTTTTATATTCCCTCCCTCTCTTTGCACAAACTGTTAGTCACAGAGAAAAAACGTATGGGACATTTTTTGTAGAGAAGTTCAATTTTGTACTGGGATACGTTTCAGTCAGAGGCCACGATTTTCGACGTAAAAGGTTTCCCACAAAAGAACCATGTTCCCCACATTCTCACCCCCCTCTTACCCCCACCCCTAAATAATGTCAGGATTTTTATTATATGTTACTCATGGCACTACCTCCTAACACCGCACAACAATTAGTGACTACACTAATTAATTCCGAAATTAAACTTTTTTGGTCTTAATTGACTGAGTTATTATGCCACCGCCTTAGTCGGCTATTTTGTTAACATTACTAAGATAATGACTTTCGTAGCAGGATCCTTCTAGTGTCATCTTCGCCATCCTTACATCACAGTGGTATGTCAACGATATTCTATGCCCCGTTTTGTCGTTATTCATGGCAAGCCATCCTGGGCATACATTTCAGCAAGATAATACCTGTCCATACTACTGCTTGTCTTCATGCTTGCGAAACCCTGTCTTTGCTAGAAAGGCCTCCGAATCTCTCCCCAGCTGAGAACTTTTGGAGCATTATGGGCAGGGCCTGCTGACTAGCTAGGGCACGATATCCCTCATGAGGACATTCAGTCATCTGTCAATCAATGCCAAGCCAAATAACTGCTTGCATAAGGGCCAGAGGTGGACCAGCGTGTTATTGACTTGCTGAATTTGTGACGCCCTTGTCTTGAATAAATCATCCAATTTTTCTGAAATCTTATTCATCTGTTTGTCTGTACGTGTACGGCACATCTACGGATTTTCGTCCCATCCGGATAATTCCTTCGTGGTGCATCGTGTTTTTCTTTATCTTACATTGTATCTACATTGTCTCTTATCTCAAGTAACCGAGGGTGTCTATGGTATTTGGTATTGTGTATAAACCTGTAGCTGCACATGCATTGAGATATCTGTAACCGTTCCACAATCGATATTTCTTCATCCCGTCTGAAGATTGTTTCTGTACTGTGATGACCGGTGCATGCACTAGCAAGCACTTTCTTATGGCACGTAACACTCGTTTTCGTTTCTCCTGTCAGTTACAACTTTGTCACCTGTAACAACTCTTCGTCCAGTCAAAATCGTCATTCATAGCTGTTAACACATTATCTATAAATGTTAGTACATCCTCTTCTGCCTTGCCCAAAAGAGGATTAACTAATCCAGTGGTAGGTAAGGTGGGAGGAGTACACTGGACGAGACCCTCTCCTCTCCGATTCAATAATTTATTTTCATTTCTCAGCTGAGGTACCTGCTCTAATAATAATTGTACAGCCACCTAAGTGGTAACCCCCTGTGTACTTTATACAGTTGTTGGGAACCCTATATCCCATGTAAGTAAAAATATCGGAAGAAACAACAAACAAAACGGGAACAATAAAAGTAATACTACTCTACCACTATAATATTACTCTCTGTATTTGCACCCACTCATAAGCCATTTTACTTCACGACATAGCCTAGTATAATACCCATACCTGCGACATGTAGACCATATTACTTGGCCTGATTACGTACAGTGTGCACTATGATGTAACACCTCACATTGTGCATGCTTCACTGGACATATAACTGCATAGTCCTCTGTTGTGTTAGCTGTAAACTGACTCACGTCTATGTCCTCATCTGTCCAAACAAACCTAACCCTAAAGTCATTTGCTGGTCCTGTCATGTCACAACACCTTCAGGCAAAACATGCAAAAACAAAAACAGAAAAACAAGAAGAAAACAGTAGCTACACTCACTTCACTGCGTTTTCGATAATGTACATGACATCTGTCGACGTCATTCAAAATCCACATTTCCACTTCTGACTCTAGTTCTCAGAAGTCCTTTCTGTTACTGGTTGTAGTAAGGGTCAAAATGGCAGATGTAATTAGGTACCCCACTACATGTTGCTGTGGGGAAGCGACTTGATTACCAAGGTAGCAGCTTCAACGAACATGGTGGATGTCAACTAATAACACATTAGGAGTAGAAACTAAGCTATTTATTTATTGCATAAAGTACTGCGATTGAATTCTTCTCTTGCTGTGCTCAGCAGATAGGAACGAACGCCAGCCCTGGAATGTAGAGAGGTAATGAACTCGCACGCAGCCTTTGAAGGAACGGCCAACTCACAGAGTTGCCTTGTCAGAGAGTAGTGGAGCGGAAGCACGCCCTCAGCACTCTAGCGAGCGAAGAACTGCAGCATCAGGCCCCACGCAGGTGCCTACCTCAAAGCTACGATGTTCTCCAGAGCAGTTGGGCACTTTGTCTAGCGAAGATAAATGATTCAGTGCATGAAACAATCGAGTGCTCAGAGATGAGCCAAGGATCCCAAGCATTGGAGGCCTGCACCAGTAGAGTGTGCCCACCACTGGAGCACAGTAGCTCAGCACTCAGTCAAGCCGCAGGGGACGATGGCCGCTATGCAGGCCGCCACAAGTCAGTAGGAGTCGCCCAGCGAATAGTCCCCTGGCTGGTAGGCATTATTTCATTTTCCAGCTGTATCAGACCTAGGTGTAGCCTCTAGCCCCACAGCTAGCTAACGCAGCATCTAGTAATAGCAAATCGATGACCCGTTTCAGGTTGATGACTGTGATAGAATACCTCTCCATACTAGCTGCAAGTGGTGAGAGACCATGTACAGCTGAAAACGGCAGTATTTATGGTCTCTCGACGCAACACTGCTTGAACAGGCCATCACTTATTGTCACAGTAACAAAGGAAATGGCAAAGTACCAGGACCGAACGTCTAATAATCCAGGATATCATCGCTATAAACTAACTTCCGTACTTTTGCTGTGACAGCTGCGTTGGATCCTTCGCAGTGGTTCAAAAATGGTTCAAATGGCTTTGAGCACTATGGGACTTAACTTCTGAGGTCTTCAGTCCCCTAGAACTTAGAACTACTTAAACCTAACTAACCTAAGGACATCACACACATCCATGCCCGAGGCAGGATTCGAACCTGCTATCGTAGCGGTCGCGCGGCTCCAGACTGTAGCGTCTAGAACCGCTCGGCCACTCCGGCCGGCTTCGCAGTGGTACCAAGACTGAATATATCTTAATTGTTCTACTGCAAGCTCTCGGCTTTTATTCGTGCTGTGTCAGTGCAGACCGCCTGTAACTTCCTGCAAACGAATGCAATGCCGGCTTCCATCCGCTTCGACTCTCTGAGACTTCTTGCGGCAGCCTGTCATGACATTTTCCTTAACTCAGCTATTTGTTTCAAATATCAAATTAAGAGGTAGTGGCACAGCACGGGAAAGATGCTGGTTATTTATAAGTCATTTTGACAAGAAGATCTATCCAGCACCTGTGGATGTACCAGGAGAGACAAGTTTTGGAGATCAAATAAAACTGGTTATGGCGACATTGTATATTTTTGTGGTACCTTCTGATCTTTCACTTCCTTAGTAATGTGCTTTTAAGTTGGCCATATAAAAGACATACGGTTTTCTTAGTTTATTAGTTTGTAGCTGGTCCCTCGGTCTTCTATGAGATCCTGTGAAAGCATATGCCCTTACTCTGGTCATTTCTTTTTGACCTCTCGACACGCATCTGCGTGTTCCCCTGTCGCTTAATCACAGTCCATTATTGTTGGAGCTCCAGTTAATTGCCATGTTGGATCACGTTTGTATATGAGAGCCTGTGTACCCCGTAGAGCAGTGCCGCAAAGTAAATAACCTTATATTTTAGAATGTGCAACTCGCTGTTAAAAATTAATTGATTACTACCATTAGGGAAAGGAGCTCATGATGGTTGTGTGCCTACAAAACCACATAAAGACACGATCTGTTGTTCAAGTAATGCGCAGACTGGTTCATGACAGCTACCAGTAAATTACATGGTCTCATGACTTCAACTCACATCCCTGTTCCATTTTTACACGTAATTTTAGTTGTTATTAAACTGTAGGGATTCTTAATGTCGCTAACAAAATTTCTGTTTGATGGAACTGTTTGAGCAATTTCTGTCTGCCTTGCATAGCTGTACAAAATTAGATTTGTTGTACATCCGCAATGACAGGCAATGTTTAATAAAATGACTTGGCTGAAGCTCTGGCTGGCGTCCATAGCGTGTGGCTGCTCAACTGCTAACAGTTTCATTCCAGAATGCAACGCCTTGGAACGTTCACGCTGACTGACACGACCATATGTTACATACAACAAAGTAGAATAATTTTTATACACCTGAAGATGAGATTTTTCCATCCCGAAAGCGGTCGTGGATTGAACAAATTATTACAACTGAAGCGGATGTCATCTATTAATCGTTTATAATTGTGTTACAGTTTTTCTGTGTCACCTTTGCCACAGTTTAAAAGCAATTTATTGTACTCCGTCGTCATCAGTTCTCGTGTGATAATGCAGTTCTTCACTAAGTCAAAATCGCGCTGTTTAATTGTCTAATTTTTGCTGATTGGGCTTTCTTGTTTAATAGTACTGTAATAATAAATCCAGCTATTTCGTAAAAGGAAACTGCAGCTGTCAGTCTCACAACATTACTCCTGTCTACATGGATTGGGTTTTAGTATTATCTTTGGATGTCATTTTACCGGAAACGGTGGTAGTATGTGAGTGATTTGGAGAAGCTATGGAGATCCTGCATTTGGATGGTCTGACTGGGAGGCACCTCTCCATTTTTCAAGGAATGCGCATCCTTCGAGGTGCGTGAGTATGCCAGTCAGCAACATGTGATAGGAAAGAACAATTCCTGTTAACAGGAAGAAATACTCAATTCAATATTGATATCTGTGAGACAAACGAAAAACCCACCAAGTTAGCCGAGAGCGCTAATGCGCTGCTTTCTGGACTCGGGTAGGCTCGCCGGCCCCGGATCGAATCCGCTAGCCGGATTAACGACGAGGGCCGGTGTGCCGACCAGCCTGGGTGTGGTTTTTAGGCGGTTTTCCATATCCCTCTAGGTGAATACCGGGCTGGTCCCCACGTCCCGCCTCAGTTACACAACTCACAGACATTTGAAACACATTCGCACTTTTCCATGATTTACACTAGATGCTGACGGATGGGGTACTCTGATTCCATCCAGGGGAGTACGGGGTGGCGGCAGTAACATGTGATAGGAAAGAACAATTCCTGTTAACAGGAAGAAATACTCAATTCAATATTGATATCTGTGAGACAAACGAAAAACCCACCAAGTTAGCCGAGAGCGCTAATGCGCTGCTTTCTGGACTCGGGTAGGCTCGCTGGCCCCGGATCGAATCCGATTTAACCATGCCAACCCCGCGCACAATACGGGACAAAGGCTCATGCGACAAGTAGATAGATCCATGAGACAAACGGAAGAAAATATTGGTTACAATGATACTGGAGAATCTATTACAATAACTTTGTTCTGTTAATGTTAAATATGAAATGGGTATACACAGTATTATCTGGAGATACACAGTTAACCACAGGTACAAGCATTTGATTGTGAATGTGATATGTCTCCAACGAACGTATTGCTTACGTTATTGTATATCACACATTATTTTTCTCGTGCCTAGCATGACTTAATGTCTCAGACTACAGTAGTCAACAAAACAAGCTGAACTATCGTCAGCAGGATGTCAGCAGTCGCCCTTCCTTTTCACACGGTTGTGGAAGACCTCAGCGTTGTGAGTTGTCAAACTATCTACAAGGTTGGAACTCATACTCGTTGGCGTTGTGTGTCAGCAGCATAGTGGCTCATATTTGTGACGTAATCCACTAACACCAAGAGGATTCTGAAACGTTCAGTCATTTTGCTGTACTGAGCCTAGCTTACCCCGTAGTATTGTAGTTTCTGTTGTCGGTGCTAGGCGCCATCAAATGATATGATCCAGCACCTGGAATGCAAGACGCATTCAGTAAAATTTTCCCGCTATCTCATGACTGTTTGTCGTTACGCCCAAACAAACGGCTCACCACAGACAATGCAGAGGTCGACAACCTTCACTTAACTACCGAGAACAACGGGTTTTGCGTAGAGCTGTCAATGCTAACCGACACGCAGTACTGCGTGAAATTACCGCATAACTCATATTGGGACGTGCTACTAACGAATCCGTTAGGGCAGTGCGACGAAATAGGGCTATAATGGGCTATGGCAGCAGACGACTGACGCGTGCCTTTGTTAACAGCACGACATCGCCTTCAGCGCCTCTGCTGGGTTCGTTATCATATCTGTTAGACCCTAGACGACTGAAAAACGGTGGTCTGATCAGATTAGTGCTGATTTCAGTTGGTAAGAGCTGATGGTAGAGTTGACTGTGGCGCGGTCACCACGAAGCCATGGGTCCAATTTCTTAACAAGGTTCAAATGATCACCTACCCAACAGAAGATAGAAAAGGGCTCTGAGCACTATGGGACTTAACTGCTGAGGTCATCAGTCCCCTAGAACTTAGAACTACTTAAACCTAACTAACCTAAGGACATCACACATATCCATCCCGAGGCAGGATTCGAACCTGCGACCGTAGCGGTAGCGCGGTTCCCGACTGTAGCGCCTAGAACCGCTTGGCCACTACGGCCGGCTCTTAACAAGGCACTGTGCAATCTGCTGGTGGCTCCATAATGGTGTGGGCATGTCTACATGGAATGCACTGGTTCGAAACGAACCTATCATTTACTGGAAAATGTTGTGCGTAGCTGTTTGGAGATAATTTGCAGCCATTCATATTCCCAAAGAATGATGGATTTTTATGGATGACAATGCGCCATGTCACTGGGCTACTGTTGTTCTTGACTGATTTGAAGAACATTCTGGACAATTCGAGCGAATTATTTGGCCACACAGATCGCCTGATATGAATCCCAGGGAATATATATGGGGCACAATCGAGAGGTCAGTTAGTGCAGAAAATCGTGCACCGGCAGCACTATCGTAATTATGGACGGCTATAGAGGCAGCGTGGTCAGTATTTCTGCAGAGGACTTTCAGCAACTTGTTTCGTCCATGCTTTATCGAGCTGTTGCACGCCGGGCAAAAGGAAGCCCGACATGATATTAATAGGTATACAATGACTTTTGTCATCTCAGTGTACACCCACGAAATCACTAGTGTCTTCACTTGTGCTTAGCCTCGCACCATATGGATGGCTGAGAAACATAATGAGCTCAGTCGATGTTTTGAAGTTCGAGATATCCAACTGCCTTGAATCTAATATAACTAATCTGCTACGGCGCACAGTGGAGTAAGATAACTTACACTTTTAGTCGCTAGGTAGCAGAACCTCCTTGGAGCACACGAAAAACCGTCAAACTTGCTGATGATTAGAGGCATGCTGAAGTGAAGTGAGCCTGACTTACACCACTGTGTCTACGTTTCCATAACAAATCATACAAGGTACACATAACTGCCATGAATAGCGACGGTGACGAAATGCGTGATATATTTCGTAATAATGATGAGTGTGACGCTGATAGTGACTACAATCCTCAGCAAGATAACGCTAGTCATCAGGTCAGTAAATCTTTATATAAAGTGGTTCATGGTTGGTTGGTGCCTACATGCGCCCAACATCGAGGTTATCAGTGTACGAAGTTGTAATAATAACGAAAACCAGTGTTCGAGTCACTGTCGGAATGTCTTGGGTTATGTTTTCTTTTTCAACTTAAATTAGTCCCGATAGGTGTCCTTTGTTAAAAATAACTAACATTACTGTGACCTTTTAATTTGACTCGTGCTAAATTTAAAATATTGAGTGCCAATTTCTAGTATTAAAAATTGTTGTTCGGTGGTTTGGTTCTAAATAATTTTTTTAGCATACTATTATCATAACCACACCATTATCTCATGCCAGGACCTTTTAGTCATGTGCCTGCCACAAACGTTTCAGTTACGGTTTCAATCCTCCATGATGTAGCGTATGATCATAATTAAAACTAACTAACATAACCTAACTGCAACTATGTTAAGCCAGCAAAATATAATCTAACATTATTAATACATTATAATATTGGTTGAAGCAATTATTGAATTTAGTTTTTTGTTGTCTTCTTTTTACAGATACAGATGACAGTGCTCAGTAACAAATGCTACTATCATTGGAAGAGGCAGTTGAGAAGATACTCCAAAAGAGGGGTCTGGTAAGTAGAGGGACAAGCTATGTTCTGGTGCATTTTGTTAGTGTGGGGTGCCTACATCAGAGGCAGGTATACACTCAGGGACAAACCTATGGTTCTCCTTTGACTGACAGATCTATAAATTATTATTCTGCTAAAAGGATGCTTCATTTTGATTGACAAGTCCTTAACATATTGTTCCCCCCCCCCCCCCATTCCCCATCCCCCCCCCCTCAGAAAACCACCAAACCACCCCGTCCCGCAAGCTGCTACAAGTACACTTACAGGTCTGAGTTATTGGAATAGCTCCTCTCAATCTTATCAGTTTGATTGACTAGTTAATTAAATTGATCAATTAAATAACCCTTCCCACTCTGGTGAACCCCCCTCCTGGAAATTTGCAGGAAAAAGATTCAGTTGATCGGTCGTTGGAGGTAATTTGACTACAGTGTGTGGAACACTGTTTAAACAATTTAGACATAGTATGAAACATTGTTTAATTATTTATGGCAGTGTGTGAAATGTAGTTTATTTCTTTTGTTAATGAATTTGCCAGGAAATCGATCGCAGAGTATAGAATACTGTTTAAACAATTTAGACAATATGTGGAATATTCTTTAATTAAACAATTAAGGCAGTGTATGGATTATAGTTTATTATTTATTTAAAAATATTTTCAGGAAATCGACTCCCCTCACCACCACACACACGTTTCTCCCCCTCCCCTCCTCTACCTGGAAACTGACGGCTCTGTGGTAGAGAGGAAGGGTATCACGAAGTGTAATTGAAGGGTATATTGTTTATTTGTAAAAAGTTGAGTTTGTGGGCGTTGGATTTCTCTTGTTCATCATTCTCCACTGTTTGGAAAGATGAAGGACTTGTAAGAAGTAATTAAATCGATCTCCCTTTTTTTTTAAATTCTGATTGCACAAGGAATACCGTCGTGAAGCACACATCACAGGTAATTACACAGTTAAAAATCTTTTGATCGTGAAACACACTGTCCCTGTCAGGGCAGCCCCTGTGAAGTGACGACGCGGCTGTAGGCTGCTGAAACACATGCAGGTGTCAGTTAAGGTCCTGAAAGGATGAGGCAGTCTCAACCCTTTCATACATGACACCTGAGAAATACCTGTCGAAACCTAGGCACTGCTGCTGGCGTGATGACGCAGAACTGCAGGTCTAGCGTGGAGAGAGATGTTTACAAAGTGGCTCACCCTTGAAGATATCAGCTAAAAGGATTTCAATGTTGTACTGACATCATATGTCTATGTAAACAACAGCCAAGTCCCCCTCTGAACTCGCTATGGAAATCTTTTGCAGTGTTCCCCAGAATAGTACAGGGTGCGGCTTGACGGAACAGCCTGTCCATTACTTATCAGTCCCATCTCAGAATTCATAAAGATCTGCAGAAATTGTTAATCGTCGCATTTATTGGATCTTTCGTGATATCTCAGCTTGCATGCATGGAAATTCTTATCCTAACAGGATCTGTTTATGAAAAAAGCTCAATTAACCCCGATTGCATTCTACATGGTGATCCTAACGGCAGAACCCATCTTTTACAGAATTTACCCATCATACTGCTGCTGCTGCCAGTGTGGGAGCACTGTCCGCCTTTTCTTTCTGCAGACGAGACTTTCAGTAACAAAACTATTTTGTACAGATCGTCGTATTGCACTGACAATTAAACCCTGCAAAAAGTAGTCTACAGATCGTCAAATACATCCCACATACTCACCGTGCCACAGTGCAGCGGCGACGGAGGAAACTGCCGCCGTAAACACGGCCCATGACCGCAGCTGTGGATGTCAGCCAGAGACAGGCCAGCCGGTCGTGGACGAGAACCCACCTCAGGAGGACCTAAGTGGTCGGAGTTCGAACACTATCAATATGCAAACACTGGTCGTACTGAATCTTCACAATTTTTCTCAGCACGCACACGCGACACACGTGGCCCAAAGGGAACTCTATGCAATCTGGATATTAGTTCACTATTCACCCACCCAGGGGAGCTGTGAGCCAAATCGTGATAAACTGGAAGCTTTCTCGAAATCTCTGAAATCTCGGAAAGCCCCATCTCATAACAAAGGCGTCTGCTGAGATGCTGTTTCTGGTCCTGATATGCTTGCTTGCTGTTTCGCTTTCTTCAGCCACCTCCAGACTCAGAAGTATACTGGCAACCAGGAACATATTTGTCAGTGGAACTACAATTAAATAGGATTTCCGCTCCAGTCTGACACCGAGCGATGTGCAGGAAATGTCTGCTCTTGACGGCCGTGGTTCTGAAACGAAACTCAATGCCTATAGCGAACATAATTTTCTCCCTAAAAGAACATATTTTATTCCCCTTACGCCTATCGATGTGTTGAATCTATACGATAGCACATACAGTCGTTTTCTCTGGGGATGCTGGAACATAAGCCAAAGCAAATTTACACTGCAACATATGAGCGTCTCAGACAAACGGTGCAGCCATCGTTTATATGTGTACAGCGCTCAGAACAAATATGGTATGCCCACACTCACACCACCTACGTGTCTCGATTCTCTTCAGTCCTAGGAAAGTATCTGACGTTTAAGTTTTCCAGTCACCGTTTCCGGAAGGCGCTGCATCCTGCCAAGACTCTCTCAAACAAGTGCTACGAAGCACAGGCATCCGCAACTGTGTGATAATTAACACCACCCCCGCGGACGAAAGGATTTGAAAGACATCACCGATACGCGTTTGTGTACTGTAATCAACATCATTATCGATAGGCCACAAGGAAAACGTGAGAATACGCCTAGGGGCGCCAATAAGGGGACTTTTTTATCAGCGGTACTGCCCGTCCTGTTTGCACACTATAGCAGGTCTAGTTGTGCATTGCTGTATTGTGCAGCTGTTTATGAAATGAATCTATCACCCCTTACGCTCGGATATACTCCTCAATGCGTTGAAACCATAATTCGCCACGCCAAATCCATCCTCCCCTTACGACCAGATTCTTTTTTTTTTTTTTTTGCTTTGTTTTTTGTTTTTATGTGAATAGTAGTTTTATTTCTTCCCACAAACGTCTGGTGATATGACGCAACATTGGCTACGGTACCTTTACGTTCACGCAACAGCATAACACTTCTGACTATCAATTATGGGTATATAAAAAAATTGTGATACGTCTGCACCCACACCAGCTGTGTGTCGCTCTCACACTGCAATAAAAGATGCATTTACAATTTAAACAATTCCTAGCGTCTTTTCGGTTTATCGAGTTCATCACTTCTCCTAAACTTTGTCGTAATTTCGATGCTTGTAAATGAAGCCAACACAAAGTGGTGTCTTTTATATATTCAGATGGCCAAGTCGGGGTTTGCGTCAGTACGTTCCATGCATAGCGACCACCACCCACGTCCATGCAAATTGGTGGAGAAAGCGCAAAACTGTTGTAGCTTAAGCATATTTTTAAGTTTCTGTCGCTAAGCAACGTACCTGTCCAACACTTTGGAGCAGGAGGAGAGTCACCGCATGGCGACGCCTATAACATCTAAATGGGGATCTGTGAGGTATGCTTCGCCAGTAACAGTGCTGCTAGTTGCCGCGCAGGAAGCCGCCCCCGCCGCCGCCCCTGACACAGCAACACTCTGCCGTCCATGGGCCACCCTCCCTCATGCTAGTGCGTCAGGGCTGCAGCAACCAGGCTGCTCGCAGCTGCCCGAATATGTAGCGTCTCCTTTTCCTCCTCCACGGTAACGCCCTCGCCAATCACGTGAGGTGCGCCAAATACCACTGTCCACCCCGCCAACCCCATCGACTAGTAGTTATAGTATTAGTAACTGAGAAGATCCTATGGCTAGTGGCAGTTCCCTCTTCATTTAGTGAAGGAAATGAGGTTAGTGACACTACACCGCAGCTAGAATACTCGGTGGTAGTAGACGCCTTTGAGGAGTGAATCTCGTTCACGAGGACTGAGAAATGGTTCAAATGGCTCTGAGCACTAAGGGACTCAACTGCTGAGGTCATTAGTCCCCTAGAACTTAGAACTAGTTAAACCTAACTAACCTAAAGACATCACAAACATCCATGCCCGAGGCAGGATTCGAACCTGCGACCGTAGCGGTCTTGCGGTTCCAGACTGCAGCGCCTTTAACCGCACGGCCACTTCGGCCGGCTCGAGGACTGAGAACCAGGCAGCAGGTTACCGTGACAGTGTTCATTTTCTAAGGGTGTGCCATTCTGTCATGGAAAAAAAGCTCCTCAATGTAGTCAATGATCCGTGGTTTCCCTCCATTTAATGCAGTGTGGTGCTCTGAATCGAACTGTCGCATCCACCCAAAGTTGATCATGCGTTGAAGAGACAACTCTTCATAATCATTGGAGGAAAAATAGCGTGATAATGCGGAGCACCTCAATCGTCGAGTGGTTTCGTATATCCACCTTGAGTGCTACACTGTCCCGTTTTCCTGAGATGGAAGTCAGAGGGTCATCTAGACCACTCAGCCAAATACTACATATAAACATCTATACGGGTCTATGATCCGGTAAATGGAGGGTCTAGCTATATCAAGCTCCCTAAAGATATAGCTAATAAGCATTAATGCATTAATGTCCAAAATGAAAAGGATCAGGCTTGTTTTGCATCGTCAATACTGGCTTGCGAAAGAAATATTAAACAGAACCCAGAGCACACATCTCTATACGGTAGATACCTTCACATTTATAAGTGTTAAAACTTTGATGGTATCGAGTTCCCTGTCAAAATCCAGTACAGCCGGCCGGTGTGGCCGAGCGGTTCTAGGCGCTACAGTCTGGAACCGCGCGACCGCTACTGTCGCAGGTTCGAATCCTGCCTCGGGCATGAATGTGTGTGATGTCCTTAGGTTAGTTAAGTTTAATTACTTCTAAGTTCTAGTGGACTGATGACCTGAGAAGTTAAGTCCCATAGTGCTCAGAGCCATTTGAACCATTTTTGAAAATCCGGGACATACCTAAATTTGAGGAGCAGAATACTGGAATATTGGTTCATGTTAACGGCCCTGAGAAGAAAAGCAAGTCGGATGAGCAGGACAAGCACATTGTCGTCGGCCCCCACCATTTCTAAAAATTTGACAGTGAGCGTGAACTGCATGTAAGCATGCTGCTCTTCTCTGAAGGTGATAGGTATCACTATGTTTGGATCAAAGACATGTCCCAACTCCTTTCCTCCCAATTATCAACTGATGGTCGTGTAAAGCATATTTACTTAAGGTGTCTGAATTATTTCTCCTCAGACAAGTTATCAGCAGCGCATCTAGTAGACTGTGCTTCCAAGGCCTACGTGTTATTATGCCTAATGCGGAGAACAATTTCATAAAGTTAAAGAATGGTCACCACCAGGAGCGATTCCCCTTTTGTAGTGTATGCTGACTTTGAATGCCTCCTCGCTCCTATGACCCGCTGTGAAGGTGTCCCTACAGCCTCACATACCACCTTTACAGAAAAACACATATCGTATGTGGCAGCATTCCAAATTATATCGTCCTATGATTCCGCTCTTAACCGCTAGAAATCTTATGTCGGGTATAATCCTGCAGTTTGGCTGTTCACTGAGCTTCAAAGACTTTCATGGGAGGTTGATAAGTTTAACACCTTTACAGAAAAACGCGTACCATGTGCAGCAGCGTGCCAAATTGTATCGTCCTATGATTCCAGTCTTAACAACTACACATCTTATGTGGGGGATAATCCTGCAGTTTGGCTGCTCACTGAGCTCGAAAATCTTTCATGGGAGGTGGATAAGCTTTACAGCGACAACGTTCCCATGACCGAATCGAAGCAGAATGAAGATTTGTATAATAACGTGGTTGATTGTCATATTTGTCGGCCGCCGTTAGACAGAAAAGCAGAAACTCCTTCTAGGGACCACTGTCATCTTAAAGCGAAGTTCCGTGGCGCATCTCACAATGCATGCAATTTGAAGTACAAGCTACCAAGGTACATACCCGTCTCCCTTCATAATTTAAGCGGGTATGACGATCATTTTCTAGTTGAGCACTTGGCTGATTTCAGTTTGGAGAAAGATCAGAGCAGTGTCATGTCTGAGAGTGTTGAGGAATACATTTCATTCTCCAAACGAATGACGCCAAGAATTACGCTCCGCTTCCTTGATATGATACTTTTATGCAGGTGCCACTCCAGAAACTCCTTCAAACGTTACCTTGGGACGATACGCATATCACTCGAGCAAAACTACATTGTACCTCAAGAATTATATTGTTCCTCAAGAACTATGCTGTATTTGTGTAAACTGAATAAACGAAGAAAAAAATCGTCACCATACGCCTTTGTTGTTGTTATTTACAAAAAAAAAAAAAACTATCCCCTGTTGCATTATGTATGTTTATACACTCCTGGAAATTGAAATAAGAACACCGTGAATTCATTGTCCCAGGAAGGGGAAACTTTATTGACACATTCCTGGGGTCAGATACATCACATGATCACACTGACAGAACCACAGGCACATAGACACAGGCAACAGAGCATGCACAATGTCGGCACTAGTACAGTGTATATCCACCTTTCGCAGCAATGCAGGCTGCAATTCTCCCATGGAGACGATCGTAGAGATGCTGGATGTAGTCCTGTGGAACGGCTTGCCATGCCATTTCCACCTGGCGCCTCAGTTGGACCAGCGTTCGTGCTGGACGTGCAGACCGCGTGAGACGACGTTTCATCCAGTCCCAAACATGCTCAATGGGGGACAGATCCGGAGATCTTGCTGGCCAGGGTAGTTGACTTACACCTCCTAGAGCACGTTGGGTGGCACGGGATACATGCGGACGTGCATTGTCCTGTTGGAACAGCAAGTTCCCTTGCCGGTCTAGGAATGGTAGAACGATGGGTTCGATGACGCTTTGGATGTACCGTGCACTATTCAGTGTCCCCTCGACGATCACCAGTGGTGTACGGCCAGTGTAGGAGATCGCTCCCCACACCATGATGCCGGGTGTTGGCCCTGTGTGCCTCGGTCGTATGCAGTCCTGATTGTGGCGCTCACCTGCACGGCGCCAAACACGCATACGACCATCATTGACACCAAGGCAGAAGCGACTCTCATCGCTGAAGACGACACGTCTCCATTCGTCCCTCCACTCACGCCTGTCGCGACACCACTGGAGGCGGGCTGCACGATGTTGGGGCGTGAGCGGAAGACGGCATAACGGTGTGCGGGACCGTAGCCCGGCTTCATGGAGACGGTTGCGAATGGTCCTCGCCGATACCCCAGGAGCAACAGTGTCCCTAATTTGCTGGGAAGTGGCGGTGCGGTCCCCTACGGCACTGCGTAGGATCCTATGGTCTTGGCGTGCATCCGTGCGTCGCTGCGGTCCGGTCCCAGGTCGACGGGCACGTGCACCTTCCGCCGACCACTGGCGACAACATCGATGTACTGTGGAGACCTCACGCCCCACGTGTTGAGCAATTCGGCGGTACTTCCACCCGGCCTCCCGCATGCCCACTATACGCCCTCGCTCAAAGTCCGTCAACTGCACATACGGTTCACGTCCACGCTGTCGCGGCATGCTACCAGTGTTAAAGACTGCGATGGAGCTCCGTATGCCACGGCAAACTGGCTGACACTGACGGCGGCGGTGCACAAATGCTGCGCAGCTAGCGCCATTCGACGGCCAACACCGCGGTTCCTGGTGTGTCCGCTGTGCCGTGCGTGTGATCATTGCTTGTACAGCCCTCTCGCAGTGTCCAGAGCAAGTATGGTGGGTCTGACACACCGGTGTCAATGTGTTCTTTTTTCCATTTCCAGGAGTGTATGTATAAAGGCTGTGCAGGTAACAAATGATATCAGTTTTGCTAAAGATGAGTGCTACTAAGGATGCGAAGTTCAAGATGGAAGGTGATAAAATAAATAGAATGGTAGCATGGAATTACGCCTATCGTGCAGCACAAATTGTGTTATGGGAGCAGGAGGCTCATGATCGTGTCCGTTTCCAAAGGTATATAGCAGACATTGTCTAAAATTATAGCTATTGTGCTTGAAGAAATCCACAGACTTAGCATGTGGAAAAAACTGTACACTGTCAAAGCGGGAACAGGGCTGGGAAAAAAAAGTAAATAAATAAAATAAAAATAAAAAAGAACACAGAGGTTTTGAGGCAAAAGTTCATTTATTTCTCAAAATAATTTTACATTTTCATAAGCAGAAACAGCAACACTATTTCCACACATGTTCTTCTTCTTCTTCTTCTTCTTGAATCCAAGGAGAGAAGGAGACCTGTAGATTTCCAGGTTTTGAAAAGCAGCAAACTCAAACATTCGACACACCCATGAGATCTTCTCCTTCCCCTTCACGTAGATGATGGTCGAATAATTGAAACGACGTCGCAATATCTTTATAGGGTATGCCAGGATCATCCCATTTAATTACATGGTAGAAATATGCGAACCACTTTGCACTCTTCCATGTTTTAGCAAACATGATATACTTGAATGACTATGATTCAATGCTTGCTGAAAAAAAATGTATGTGAAACCTTATGGGACTTAACTGCTAAGGTCAGCAGTCCCTAAGCTTTCACACAACTTAACCTAAATTATCCTAAGGACAAACATACACACCCATGCCCGAGGGACGACTCGAACCTCCGCCGGGACCTGCCGCACAGTCCATGACTGCAGCGCCTGAGACCGCTCGGCTAGCCCCCGCGGCAATGCTTGCTGGGAATGTCTCTATTACTCCGGCATCTTCTGTATACAAGGTGGTCCATTGATAGTCATCGGTCCAAATATCTCACGAAATAAGAATCAAACGAAAAAACTACAAAGAACGAAACTCATCTAGCTTGAAAGGGGAAACCAGATGGTGCTATAGTAGGCCCGCTAGATGGCGCTGCCATAAGTCAAACGGATATCAGCTGCGTTTTTTTTAAATAGGAATCCCCATTTTTATTACATATTCGTGTAGTACGTAAAGAAATACACTACTGGCCATTAAAATTGCTACACCAAGAAGAAATGCAAATGATAAACGGGTATTCATTGGGCAAATATATTATACTAGAACTGACATGTGATTACATTTTCACGCAATTTGGGTGCATAGATCCTGAGAAATCAGTACCCGGAACAACCAACTCTGGCTGTAATAACGGCCTTGATACGTCTGGGCATGGAGTCAAACAGAGCTTGGATGGCGTGTACAGGAACAGCTGCCCATTCAGCTTCAACACGATACCACAGTTCTTCAAGAGTAGTGACTGGTGTATTGTGACGAGCAAGTTGCTCGGCCAACGTTGACCAGATGTTTTCAATTGGTGAGAGATCTGGTGAATGTTCTGGCCAGGGCAGCAGTCGAACATTTTCTGTATACAGAAAGGCCCGTACAGGACCAGCAACATGCGGTCGTGCATTATCCTGCTGAAATGTAGGGTTTCGCAGGGGTCGAATGAAGGGTAGAGCCACGGGTAGTAACACATCTGACATGTAACGTCCACTGTTCAAGGTGCCGTCAATGCGTCTATAGCACGTTATCTTCGTGGTGTAGCAATTTTAATGGCCAGTAGTGTATGAATGTTTTCGTTGGACCACTTTTTTCGCTTTGTGATAAATGGTGCTGTAATAGTCACAAACGTGTAAGTACGTGGTATCACGTAACATTCCGCATGTGCGGACATTATTTGCTTCGTGATACATTACCCGCGTTAAAATGGACCGTTTACTAATTACGGAAAAGGTCGATATCGTGTTGATGTATGGATATTGTGGTCAAAATGCCCAACGGGCGTGTGCTGTGTATCTGCTCGGTACCCCGGACGACATCATCCACGTGTCCGGACCGTTCGTCGGATAGTTACGTTATTTAAGGAAACAGGAAGTGTTCAGCCACATGTGAAACGTCATCCACGCCCTGCAACAAATGATGATGCCCAAGTATGTGTTTTAGCTGCTGTCGTGGCTAATCCGCACATCATAAGCAGATAAATGGCGCGAGAATCGGGAATCTAAAAAACGTCGGTGTTGAGAATGCTACATCAACATCGATTGCTCCCGTACCACATTTCTGTGCACTAGGAATTGCATAGCGACGACTTTGAACGTCGTGTACAGTTCTCCCACTGAGCACAAGAGAAATTACGGGACGATGACAGATTTTTTGCACGCGTTCTATTTAGCCATGAAGCGTCATTCACCAACAGCGGTAACGTAAACCGGCATAACATGCACTATTGGGCCACGGAAAATCCACTATGACTGCGACAAGTGGAGCATCAGCGACCTTAGTGGGTTAATGTATGGTGAGGCTTTATGGGAGGAATGATAATTGGCCCCCATTTTATCGATGGCAATGTAAATGGTTCAATGTATGCTGATTCCCTACGTAGTGTTCTACCGATGTTACTACAAGATGTTTCACTGCATGACAGAATGGCGATGGATTTCCAACATGATGGATGTCCGGCACATAGCTCGCGTGTGGTTGAAGCGGTATTGAATAGCATATTTCATGACAGGTGGATTGGTCGTCGAAGCACCATACTATGGCCCGCACGTTCACCGGATCTGACGTCCCCGGATTTCTTTCTGTGGGGAAAGTTGAAGGATATTTGCTATCGTGATCCACCGACTACGCCTGACAACATGCGTCAGCGTATTGTCAACGGATGTGCGAACATGGCGGAAGGCGAACTACTGGCTGTTGAGAGGAATGTCGTGACACGTATTGCCTAATGCATTGAGGTTGACGGACATCATTTTGAGCATTTAATACATTAATGTGCTATTTACAGGTAATCACGTTTTAACGGCATGCGTTCTCAGAAATGATAAGTTCACTAAGTTACATGTATCACACTAGAACAACCGAAATAAAATGTTCAAACGTACTTACGTTCTGTATTTAAATTTCAAAAACCTACCTGTTAGCAACTGTTCGTCTAAAATTGTGAGCCATATGTTTGTGACTATTACAGCGCTGCCTACAGAACCGACATTATTATTATAGATTTCTCCAGCTATACACCCAATACATTTTAATTTATGGTGGTCCATCAGTGTGACGTTGCGCATTTGATTCATAGTGCTTAAAGCGGGGTTTGTGCATTGAAATACGTAGGGTGTCAAATAAAATAGATCTCACATAGTAATGGTACAAGTTGGCTACGGAACATGTAGTAATGAGTTTCACATAAATACCCAATAGCACATTACACACATTTCTTGATTTCACCCACGCAAACACGCTGTAAGCAGTAACATTATCTTTTCCCTGCAGAAACGTAGTCCTCAAGGTCAATTGTCGTAACATATTTAGGAAGTAAGAGCTCTAGAATATTTTTTCGAATGTGTGCCTACAGCTCTGTTATTAAACAAGCACAGCTGCGCAGTCACTATCCCCATTTAATAGCGATAACTAAAGCCTGACTCACTTTGTACAATACACTCACTACCACTCCTCAAATTCACTATTAGAGCTACGGCAATACCTTATTCACAGACATCCTGCAAACACTTGAAGTTGAATAACGGAATGACGATGGATTCATAGTGATTATTCAGTTACATAAAGCTAGTGCGCTGAAAGAGACAAACAGAAGTATATTACAAGCTTGTGATAAAGCATTATTTGCATTCAGGCCTATAGGAGGTTTCTACATAACATGATATTCGTTCTTCAAAATTCTGGTCGCGCACAGACATGCTACAGGATCGAATCACGTCTGTATCAGTAAGTTACCGTGTCTCGCACACGTAACAAACAAAATCTTTGCGTGACGATCTAACAGGCTCTTTTACTTTTTTCGTAACAAACGCAATTTTGCCAACTGATACAACAGATACGTCTTGCGGTGATATTAATCCTATAACAATATTGTTATAAATGTGTTATTAAACGTAAACATCTTTTCAAAAATAATTCTTTTACTTTAATACCCAACCTCAATGTGGTATAAGTAATTGTTTTACATACCCAGTGGTGTAACTTCGTGTTTCTCGAAACGCAAATACATATAAAATACAAAGATTACTATAAAAGAAACTTGTTTAGTTTAAAAGGGAAGTTTAATACGTAGACTACTAAAAATTTTCAATAAAGCTTCTCTGCATGATTCACTGATTTTTCTTTAGTGTGAAACGCAGAAACCTTCATTATTGAATAATTAGCTATATTAACTTAAACCAATATGATTTTCAACCGTCGGTATATGATAATATTTTGGTGGAACGACTGTCGCACCCGTTTCAGCTCCCCAATAATAGAATGGTTCAAATGGCTCTGAGCACTATGGGACTTAACATGTGTGGTCATCAGTCCCCTAGAACTTAGAACTACTTAAACCTAACTAACCTAAGGACATCACACACATCCATGCCCGAGGCAGGATTCGAACCTGCGACCGTAGCCGTCACGCGGTTCCAGACTAAAGCGCCTAGAACCGCACGGCCACTCCGGCCGGCATTTCGCGTTCCGTTGCATGCCATCACATTCCATTACTTTTCATCACCCCGTCACACCAAGATGATTCTATATACATTTTTTATGAGAGGATACCTAGCAGAACGTCCTGCAGGGTCTGTAACTCTCAACAAGTTTGCCTTCGATCCTGATGGTGCTACCCTTTGCGATCATTGCTGCGCACCATTTTTCATTTTGCGTTCGTGGTGCAAGTTAACAGTTTGTTTTCAACATTTCTTGAATGACGCCGATATGCGTTCTGTGAATTGTATACATACATCCGTAGAAGTTCGATCTCTGCATCTCTCGGACACTCATTTCCTGTCGCCCTCTTGATGCATATGGTGGGTCATCAGCAGCCAATCATTTATCCTGTCATAATTGTTAACACAGCGCTTTCAAATGAGCCTTACAAAAGATTGAACTTGCGACCGTGCCTTCAAGAAGAGCCTCATTAAATGAAACAAGTTGCGAAATTTGTCTGTCGTTGCAGCCGTTTTCCTTGAAAACTTTGTGTAAGTGGCTTCTTTGCTGATTTTCAGCTTCTGAGACGGTTTCAGCTCGATGTCCCAAGGTCCTCAGAACAGACCGTTTCTGTGGAGAGTGGTAGTAGCTGGAGGCGTTCAGACACCGATCCGTGTGGGTTGGCTTGCGGTAAACGCTGTGACCGAGACAGCCATTGGGTTTACGGCGGACAAGGACGTCCAGAAACGGCATGGAATCGTCCTTCTCTACTTCCTTTGTGAATTTTACGTGCTCTTGAGCTGTTAACCACTTGACGCGGCTTGAAAACCGAGAATCTTTTATTAGTGGATATCGCCGCCAGAGCATGCATTCGTGGAGCCATGGTATTTATTCCAATGTCTGTAACTTTGTTGATAGCGAAGTGTCTGTGCAGAAGCTTGATTACGCACACTTGGTGCCTTGCGGCTTCGATCGATATCAGCTTAAAGGAAGAACTGGTACCTTCGGATGTCCATGTACAGTAGGGGACGAAATTCGTACGCCCACTTCCTTTTCGTTATCTTGAACGTCAGAGCTTCATCGCATGTATCACAGCATTACAGTCACAACGTCAGCAAAATAATATAAATTCCTACGTATCGATAGTATACTGTACAGGAAATAGAAAGGTAAGTTTGCAACTGAACCGAACTAAGGAATTTAAAAAAAATTAACTGCAAGCAAAAGTGTTTTAACAAAAAACTTAATTTCCTTGAACCGTAAAACACGGAAGGGAACAGCCACTCACAAGCATCACAGAAAATAGTAACAACAGCCTTCCTAATGTACTGAAATAGAGCTCCTTAATGCATTTACAAATTTATTTGAAATTAAACTTTGCACAGCGCTTTAAGCTGTTACGACTAAAACATACCTTTCGTCATTTTTGTCAGCGTAGGGTCAGTGTATGCAGACAGCATAAGACTTACTATGACGCATTTCTGTTATATTAGTCAGGTAATTCTGATTTATCGGAATTAATCAGTGCATACATTGAATTCTTAACAGAGTTTTATATTTACATTCGAACCACGTTATGTCTATGCCTCACGGTTGTATAAATATCCAAATAATTTTTCATGTTGTCTTTGACAACTTTTAACTAAAATAAAAGCTGCGATAGAGATGAACCAAAACTAACAGCCCTTATTCGGTGAAGGTACTGAAAAGAAGGGATCTGCTGTACATCTTCTCTTACGAGTCAGCAGAGACCACAGGGCCCAAACAACTTCGGACGGGCCACGTGACAGTTTGCGCCAACCGGCTTTGACAGGCGGTAGGAAGGTGACAACTGTCTGACTTAGCGGGTTGCTGGTGGCCTGCTCGAAAGTGAAGATTGTATTCAAACTGACGTCTCCGTTAGTCTTAAACACTTACGACAGACATAGCAACTACAATTTAAATACAAATATAGGGCAAGTATGAGCTGACTATGAGGTGACTGATGACAGTTTCCATTATAAATATATTATAAATAACATAACCTACCGGGAGACGTGGATCGATGAGGAAACAATAGATCTAATGGCGTCGAAGTTGTTGCAGTTCAAAGCGATTATTAGTAGTATTAATAACACTAATAAACAGCACAGGTAATAGACAAACAGTTTCCTTTTTCCTGGAATGAGAGTGGCAAACTTAGGCCCGATACTTTCTATAAATTCCAAACATTAGTGTCTAACTATGAATGATGATAAACGACTGTGAACCAAAATAAACGCATCTAGATAACCCAAATTTGGTGTTTTATTAAAATTAATTATGATAATCATACGATAGCATACTTTATCCTAGCACTAACACATACCATTGTCTGAAATTAAAAGCATCAAATTTTATTAGAAAGATAAAATAGCGTGTTACCTCTGAGCAACTGACATGGCAATGGTCAAGATACACAAACTTTGATGGTTTATGTCCTGCCTTTTTCACGTTTTTTTTCTTTTTTTTCATGTCTTTATACTGTTCGTTATGTTTTTCCGACACAAAAACCGGTATGTAATTTTAATGCTAATAATTCAATTTTGTCATTCACCGATCAGTTCAGTAACACTGAAAAAATCTGGATATTAGAAAAGAAACAGAGAGGTGTGTACCAGTAAACGAATTTCTCGAAGCCTTCTGTTAACAAACGGATAATGATTTCTTTAATTTCTTACTTTTCAATAATGACACAAGAACTAAATACCCTGCGTAAGTAACATTGAGAGTTTTCATTTGCGCCGACAGCTGTCTTTGATCTAACACGATTTCACCCCAGTCGTCAACCTAATACTTTATATCAAAATGGGATTCCGAAGAACGCTAAGCCTGGCGTTAATCAGTCTGACGGAACCACAAAGATAATTTTCTTTGCGTTCTAAAACGCCAGTACCTACAAAATCTTCCAAAAACTAATTTCGTAGCTGCTTGTACTGATAATGAAAAATACTTGGTCACAACTTCCTCTTGATGCAGTAGATGGTGGGCACCAAACACCAGCATCCTGATGCCAGCTGGCATCAGCCCAGATGATCCTCAAGTCAGACGTCATGTCCGTAACACACGCGTGTCCACATCGTCACAAATAAATTGGACATAATGCACTTCTGGCCTCGAAACGGTCTGTGCCTATGTGCATTCTACAGTTATTCTGAAGCAGAATTACAGTACTATCATGGAAGTACGGAAAAAATCTCTAGAAGATTACATATAACGAAACCGACTTAATAAATTATTCATTGCTGCAGCTTATTCCATAAAACTGTGTATTCACGAATAGCTTAAAATAATTTCGACATAAGCAGGAAAATGCAAATATTGCAATGTGTATAATTCTGCGGGGTTTTCGCCGTTAGACCTACGTGGTACTGAATCAAGGCAGCTAGGAAACTTATGCTGCACCACTTTTCTTAAGATTTCCTGGCAGATTGCTGTTGGGGCTGCTTGTAGCGCTCTCACAGAAGAGACGTAACTCTCGTCTCCACCATGATTCGTACCAGGAGGGTGTAGCACAACATTTTTACCTTTGAGCTCCAAAACAACTGTGGTGGGCACCCCTTGCTCATGGCCCCAATGACAGTTAAAACTAATAATTCGCAACGTGAAACACAAGTATTGTAGTAATTTTTGCTTAGAACATACTTCCTGGTCTCGAGGTCAATAGTGTATCATTACCAGTTCAACATCAATAGGCCTACTGTTTTCCTTATCTTGGGATAAGATAAGCCTCAGCCCCTCACCACCCAAGGGCACGAGGTAATGTCAGCGATCTACAGGACGGTATGAGAACAAAGGGCCCCTTTATCCTCGTATGCCGAGGTCACTATACCACCCTGGGCCAACAGGGATCCAGTACCCCTCGTCCCCTCTGTTTATTAGCCCAGTTATGTGAGTTTCGTTGTATATTCCAGGTTGATATCCACAATGAAAGGATGAGGGTCTTTCTCTATCTAAATAATAATCGACGTATAACAAAATTCTGGTTCATTAAGAAGAACACTTTCTAATTTTTTTTTAAAGTAGGAAACAAGTTCCACACTCCTCGGCCATTTTAAGATAAATCCAATTGCCGTTTGAGCTCTGTTCACTGTGTTGAAATGAGCGTGTCTATTTTGGGAGGAATTTCGTATGAAGAGCAATAGTAATTTAATACCAGGTGTACTACGAACAATAATTTTTATCACACGTGCCCCTCCTCCACTTTTTATTACTAGATCGTAGCCACCCGAGATCCAAACGCCGTAGTGAGATAAAATATCAGCAGCAGAGCTATCCTACTTAGAAAAGGACGCTATATGTTAGCACAATTATTGAGGTAAGACACTTCAGCACGATTTAGTGTGGTTCAGCAGTCTGGGGATTAACATCTGAAGGCAGGTGGCTGTCTGTACACTGATAAAAGAGTAATATTTGTTTGGCGACTTTCTGCCGGCCGAAGTGGCCGTGCGGTTAAAGGCGCTGCAGTCTGGAACCGCAAGACCGCTACGGTCGCAGGTTCGAATCCTGCCTCGGGCATGGATGTTTGTGATGTCCTTAGGTTAGTTAGGTTTAACTAGTTCTAAGTTCTAGGGGACTAATGAACTCAGCAGTTGAGTCCCATAGTGCTCAGAGCCATTTGAACCATTTCAACCACTTTCTCATCTACAACCTCTAAAATCCAGTATATCTTCCAGATAATGAAACATTATGAACATACAGCCGCCACTAACAAAGTCCTCCCACACAATAAAGAAAATCTAAATCATTTAATGAAACTGAAATACACTGATGAGCCAGAAGTTCACGATCATCTACCTTACAGAAAAAAAAATTAAAAAAAAGGGCTCTGAGCACTATGGGTATTAACATCTGGGTCATCAGTCCTCTAGAACTTAGAACTAGTTAAACCTAACTAACCTAAGGACATCACACACATCCATGGCCAAGGTAGAATTCGAACCTGCGACCGTAGCCGTCGCGCGTTAACAGACTGAAGCGCCTAGAACTTCTCGGCCACACCGGCCGGCACCTAACAGTTGCTATGTCCACCTGTGGCAGGTATAACTGTGGCGACGCGTCGTGGCATGGAAAACTGAGGCCTTGGTAGGTCACTGGAGGGAGTTGGCACCATATCTGTTTGCTCAAGTCACTTCTGCTAAAGCCCGGGAAGTGGTCGATGTTTTCTAACGCCACATTGAGCAACATCCCAGATGTGGTCCGTCAGGCTCAGATCAGGCAGTTGGGGAGCTAGCACATCAACTGGAAATCCCCACCGTGTTCCTCGAACCACTCAGTCACGCTCCTGGACTGATGACATAATGCATTACCATGTTAAAAAAGCCACTTTAGTCGGGAAACATATCGTCATGAAGGGATGTACGTGGTCTACAACCAATGTATGATACTCCCTGGACGTCATGATGCCTTTCACGAGCTCCACTGGACCTACAGATGAACACGTGAATGATTTCCATAACATAATGGAGCCGCCACCAGTTTGTCTCCCTCCTATAGTACAGGTGAAAAGGAGCTGTTCCCCTGGAAGACGACGGATTCGCGCCTTCCCATTGGCATGATGAAGAAGGTATCAGAATTCATCAGATAATGCAACGCTCTGCCACTGGTCCAGCATCCACTGCCGATGATCACGTGCTCATTTCAGCCGTAGTTGACGGTGTCGTGGTGTTAACATTGGCAGTGGCCTGTGTCGTCGGCTGCCGAGGCCCATCGTTATGAGTGTTCAGTGTACTGTTCAGACACACTTGTTCTCTGCCCAGCATTAAAGTCTGATGTTAGTTCGCCGCCTGTCCTGTCTTAACAGTCTACGACGTGCGTCATCTGTAATGACCGGTGGCAGCCCAATTCCACGTCGTCTGGAAGTGGTTTTAGTTATGTTTCGCAACCTGTTGCAGACACAGAACTTCTCGAACACCCGACAGGTCGTGCTATTTCCGAAATGCTCGTGCCGAGCGTCTAAGACATTACAATCTGCCCTCGGTCAAACTCAGATAGATAGCGCCCCTTCCCCATTCTACACACGGACAGCACGCTCACTGATACTACATGCACCGTGTGTGTGTGTCTGACTAGCAGTCATTCTTCACCACGTTACGCTGCTATCGCCTACGGGGGTTTATTCGATAGTAGGTCGGTGGTGAAAATGTTCTGGTTCATCAGTTTAAATAACAAGCACAGTGTGATACGCTAACAGAACCGACTTTAACAACTTTTGCATTGCACAAACCACGCACTTCCTACGTTCTCCCTCGATGATTAGAGTGTATGGACATAATAGCGAGCCACAGATACTTAATCCATTGCAGGAGAGACCCTCTCGTCACTGAAAAACGAGCAACACGACGATACGCTACGGGAAGAATAACGTTTTAATTACGATGAGAAACACTAACAGCGCCACAACGTGTTACGCCGGGCGTCGCCGTCTCTGTCGGTCATCGCCCATGAGGCACAGGAACACCGCTACCTGCCGCATCTCGTCCCACCAATTGAGCGAGTCTCCACAGCCACCGCCCAGCGTTGGACAGCAAACGTAGGATCTTTTCCCGGCTGCTAAACACTCGACAGCGACCTACCATAAAGGAGAAGACGTTGGTCGCCCAGTTGTGCTACTCGTCACCTCGTGTGTCCATAGAGAGGCCTCTGTCGACTAAACATGCTGCTCAAACTGCCGCTAGCCTTCCGAGCCCCTGCTAGCTAAGGAACGACTGACACCCGAGATGCAGATAGCGTCTGCCTCCCACACCCGAGATACAGGGACCATCATATCCCACCTACACCCTCAACTGCGAATACAAACAAGCATCTGCTGTATAAAGGAATGACAACAATGGAAATTTGTGCTGTACTGGGTCTCGAACCCCGATTTTCAGCGTTACGCGAGCTGTCCCCTTAACCACTAGGGCTATCTGAGCACGGATCATGGCCAGACCAATCTTCCTTATATTATCTTTCCTGCGTCACAACCTGTGGCCGTGCACACGTTACGTAACCGGCGGCAAGATGTTCCTACAGGAACAGAAAAAGGGCTAATATGCTCCTCTTTATTAAAAAGACTCTGAATGAAACGCGGGGTACCTGCTGCCCCCATCTTCACAAAAATTTTGGCATGCGAAGGTAATCATACTCTTTCTAACATGCAGCTCACCTGTCACTCCCACAAACTACCTTAACTGTAACTAACTCACACTCACTAGTCCACCGCTGAAAATCTCTCATACCCATCCACTCCCAATTGGCCATTCTCACTCACTCATTCGGCCCAACTCATTGCCATTATCTCTTTGTGGCTCTCCAACTGCGTTTACCGGCAACCATTCTTTCTGTGCTTATGGAGCAAGATGGGATTTAACTTACCCTTCGCCATAAACATTCAAATGGTTCAAATGGCTCTGAGCACTATGGGACTTAACATTTATGGTCATCAGTCCCGTAGAACTTAGAACTACTTAAACCTAACAAACCTAAGGACATCACACACATCCATGCCCGAGGCAGGAATCGAACCTGCGACCGTAGCAGTCGCGCGGTTCCGGACTGAGCGGCTTGAGCCGCTAGCCCACCGCGGCCACAAACATTAAGGAGGTATGAGGATATTAGGGGTCTTCTTTACTGGTACAGTCTCCATAAGTAGGCACTAGGGTCGGTTGAAAACTAAGTGCCTTTTCTACTGCCGTTTAAGTTGCTAAAGAACGTGTCGGACATAGGTAAGAACAATGACACGGCTCTAACATGCAGCATGTAATAAAACTCAACGAAAGAATTAATTCTCGAATACTTGTACTGAAATAGTACAGGATGGGACAAATGAAAGTGCCCCAGAGAACAGAGTTCCAGGATACAATGAAATACAGCAGAGGAAAGGAAATACAGCACTGACATGACTATAGCAAATGTTGAAAGTCACCGCCATTCATCTATTGGCACTTTTTAGCCCTGGTCAGCAACTTGCTGAAGACGGGAAGAAGCTGGACCGCTGTAGTTACTGCAGTGTCATTCGCAAGGTTCTGCTGCAGTTCTTGAAGACTATGCGGCTTGTTGCAATAGATCTTAGACTTGAGGGCTCTCCACACAAAGTAATCTCACACTGGCACATCAGGTGGCCTCGTTGGCTAGCTAGGGCGATGACCAGAGTGACCTCTGCCAGCAAATCAGTCAGCTATGTAGATTGTGTAAATTTTCTCCAAGGTTCCGTTGGCTATATAGGCAGTTACAACTAACTGACAGGGGTGGTTACATCCATACATTCACGTCCAATCGTATCCTCTCGTCCAAGCCACTTTCATTTGCCCCGCCTTGCATAAACTTCCTTTAAGTTCCAAGTAAGTTTTGTTGGCAGTAAACTACATCATATTTTTCGTATACGTTGGGCCATTTCACATTTACTTTCAATGACATAAAGTAAACATGCCGTTTTTCGAATTGTTACTTTTCTTGCTCGGGTGTGATATGCAGATCACACAGGGCCGAGTTCTCGCCGTGTCCATCTTAGATGTGTTGGGAGATAAACTACTCAAGTCGAAATCTGATCTCATGCACGTATTATACTAAGGATAGTATGATTAAAAATGGCAGTTTTCTTTTATCACTGTTCTGGTGAACTATAGATCTTCTTCCGTCTATATTGTAACCGTAAAAACCGTTGTCATCGAGATGTACAACAAATTCCTTCTTCCTGGATTAGGGAGTCGTGAGTATCTACGGAAATAGGTAGAAGGAGAGCGAAACTAGCATTAGGCACTAAATGGTAGGACTTCCACGACTCTTCACAGAACGAGAAAAGACTCGCTGGAAACAGGCCGCCAACGCACTCTCAGCCGGCAGTTTTAGGATCGCCGCCGCGAAACGGACGGCCAGTTTTGTCAGTTACTTCGAGTCTACACGCCGTGTGAGTCCCAGTGTGTCACAGTGACGGAGCCGCAGACTTAGCCTCTAGCACAAAGACAGGCAGCACATAGCAACCTCATAGTGAAGATAGCGGACTTATACTTCAACAAGATTGAGGCTACGTGAACTGTACAGAAGAGAGCTTATACCATAGCACATGGAAACTTAAGTTAAGTAGCTCTTTGTTTATGAATAAAGAACCCAGCTATTAATAGCGCGCAGTTTGTGTTATAGGACGTGGACATCGGCCACCAACCAACCTCCTCTCCTTGCCTCCCATGGTACAGCTCTACAGAGACAACGAGATGACATAAAAGCGGCTAAAGAGAATACAACACTCCTTACTTACAGTCAGTTGTGAAAAATTATATTTCAGTATCTTCAGTTTTGCCGTTAATATTTGAGTTTAACAACTTTGTCGCACATTTGAACCCGTGGTATATGTAGACGTAAAAGTGTAACCATTGAATTCGTCCTACAATTTTACTGGCATTGCAGTATCATCAAATCAATTGCGTAGTAGACTGCTAAATTTTCTGCCGAATAACAGTATTTTCCATAGGGAATTGCAACAAGGAATAATTATAATATAAAATTTTTTGAAAGAGGATATTTCTATATTTTTATGGTTCCGCACCTCATTTGATAAAAAGGGAACCCTTGAAGTACCACTTTGTTCTCCGTTGACATGTCCGTCGGTTAAGAACCATTTTTCTCTGGAGCGGATAGAGTCATCAAATTGGAATTTACATCATACTACCGTCTACAGCCCCTTGGCGGTGTAAAAAAAATTAAGCTTCTAAGTAAGCGCAGTCAAAAGTTACGGCTACTTATGCCATATTTTTTTGATTCTCTCAAACTCACTCATCAAGATCTATAGATGAACTACCCATACTTAAAATCATGGTTGTACAGAACCAAAAGTGAGCGAATCATACTCCCAGTTGTCCGATTTCTTAAACAACTTCATGGCTTTTTAAATTTTTAATAGCTCACCAAGCACCGCATAGAATAATTAACACCGTAGGAATTGTCATATAGTACCACGTTATGAATGTTTCTGAATGTCGGCTTTTTAATATCTGGAACTAAAATTTCTGTTTCTTTAATCACACTAAGGCAGCTTTTGGAAAATGGAATGTAATGAGGAATATTAAACTGCCCTGTTGGTAGTACGCACGTACTTACAGCTTTTACCAGTTGGAGAGCCACAAAGAGATAATGGCAATGAGTTGGGCCGAATGAGTGAGTGAGAATGGCCAATTGGGAGTGGATGGGTATGAGAGATTTTCAGCGGTGGACTAGTGAGTGTGAGTTAGTTACAGTTAAGGTAGTTTGTGGGAGTGACAGGTGAGCTGCATGTTAGAAAGAGTATGATTACCTTCGCATGCCAAAATTTTTGTGAAGATGGGGGCAGCAGGTACCCCGCGTTTCATTCAGAGTCTTTTTAATAAAGAGGAGCATATTAGCCCTTTTTCTGTTCCTGTAGGAACATCTTGCCGCCGGTTACGTAACGTGTGCACGGCCACAGGTTGTGACGCAGGAAAGATAATATAAGGAAGATTGGTCTGGCCATGATCCGTGCTCAGATAGCCCTAGTGGTTAAGGGGACAGCTCGCGTAACGCTGAAAATCGGGGTTCGAGACCCAGTACAGCACAAATTTCCATTGTTGTCATTCCTTTATACAGCAGATGCTTGTTTGTATTCGCAGTTGAGGGTGTAGGTGGGATATGATGGTCCCTGTATCTCGGGTGTGGGAGGCAGACGCTATCTGCATCTCGGGTGTCAGTCGTTCCTTAGCTAGCAGGGGCTCGGAAGGCTAGCGGCAGTTTGAGCAGCATGTTTAGTCGACAGAGGCCTCTCTATGGACACACGAGGTGACGAGTAGCACAACGGGGCGACCAACGTCTTCTCCTTTATGGTAGGTCGCTGTCGAGTGTTTAGCAGCCGGGAAAAGATCCTACATTTGCTGTCCAACGCTGGGCGGTCGCTGTGGAGACTCGCTCAATTGGTGGGACGAGATGCGGCAGGTAGCGGTGTTCCTGTGCCTCATGGGCGATGACCGACAGAGACGGCGACGCCCGGCGTAACACGTTGTGGCGCTGTTAGTGTTTATCATCGTAATGTAGATTCCATGGAACCCATCTTGGTCTTTACCAGGCGCCATCACCGCGTACGCAAATCACCGGCCCGTTATTTACAAGAATTACATAAACTGTGCGTAGAAATGTGATTCCACATACATCCACAAACCTATGAACAAACTGTCGGATCCCTGATACGCAGAATCAGTGATATATTTCGTTCCAAAGACGGATAAAAAAGCTATTAAGCAGGTGGTCATAAAGTTTTATCTCGTCAGTATATATCAAGCTTCTCCAGTTTCATGGCAACCAAAATATGATCTTATAGACATAATTTAGACGTCTTTCAAATGCAAGACTGTTCTGATATACACCTCATACATATGATACTAAAATAGTTTCTTAAATTTCATATTTTAAAAAGTGAAGGAGCAGTAGAACCAGATTTGATTCAACAAAGTGAGCTACATTGCTGAATTCAGCGCGCACAAAATAATAAGAATCAGCTTAATAAGCCTTGATCTCAAAAATGACGCAGACCAGTGTTATGGGATATAATGACTCTGCAACAGCTGCTGTTCAATTGCGTCTGGCGAATGAGCTTCCTAGTTTGCAGTACATTTAAGAGAGGAGTACAAAATTAGTTACTATAGCAACTGAAGAATTTTCAGGCAGCAGTCAATGAATGTGAATATTATTCATAGCTACGCTTCACCTTCCCCCACCCCCCCCCCCCACCCCCCTCCACCCCCACCGCCCCGACTCACCCAGTTAGTAAAACGGAAATAACTCTTTGGAGAATTAGTTTAGTCATTACGGTGGCTGACTGTTCCGTGTCTTTAAAGCCAGGTATAGGACGCTCAAGAAACAGCTCAGTTTGGCTACGTGTTTTTCCTACGGCTAGCTTGTAATGCTGCAATACCTAAAAATTCGTTTGACAAATCTATGATGGTCACTGTTCAATTCTAAGACTGGTCTGATACAACTCTCCACCCCTGTACAAGCCTCTTCATTTGCGAATAACTCTCCCAACATACATTCATTTGAATGTGCTTACTGTATTCATCCCTTTTTTTTCCTTCTACAGTTTTTCCTCCACGCTCCCCTTCAGCACGAAACTGACAATTCATTGATGTTTCATTATGTGTCCTATCAACTGATCCCTTTGTTGCAGTAAATTTCCTTGTTGCATTATTCAGTACCTCCACTTTGATTAAAGGACCCACCCATCTAGTCTTCTGTAACCATGTATTTCACCACATTTCAAAAGCTTCTGTTCTTGCCTTGTATGAACTGCTTATCTTACACGTTTCATGTCGGTTCAAGGCTACACTCCAGACAAATATCTTGAGAAAAGACTTCATAACGCTTAAGTTTACATTCGGTGTTAACGAATTACCGTTTTTCAGATATTCTTTCCTTTCTATAGCGAGTCTGCATGTTATATCCCCTCTGGTTTGGTCATCATCAGTTATTTTACTGCACACATAGCACAACTCACCTCCTACTTTTAGTGTTTCATCTCCTAATTGAATTCCTTCAGCATCAACTGATTTAATCTTACTACATTCCACTGCACTTGTTTGAATACTATTGATGCTCACTTATAACCTCTCACCAAGACTTTCCATTCGGCTGTTCTTCCAAGTCCTCTGCTGTCTGTGCAGAATTACGATCTCATCAGCGCACTTTAGTGCTTTTATTTGTTCTCCGCATTTGTCACTGGTGTCCTTTATTGCTTTTTCAGTACATTGATTCAAAATAGGTGAACAATGGTAGAGATTTAACAAAATGTGAGAATCGATGGTCATTTGCTTATTGAAAACGATGGGGGAGAGAGAGAACAAGTATTTTTTTAAACATATTACTATCAGGATTGTTCATGTGAGATGAAGTTGTAAATCCCAAGAAGACTAAGCACTGTTGACATTATATAGTTTTACCTGACATTGATTTCCGTGGTGGAAATGGACTACAACTGAGAGTGAAGGCCAACCAAGATGCTACAATGGAACAACTCATGCTCCATAAACCAGTATGCAAAATATTCTTGCGTAACACAACAGACAACATGATTCTACTATCTATGGAACTGCAAAGTGGATTGGTGGATTGTACATAAATGTCTTAACGATAATGAATAACACCTTTAAGTAATGAAATTAAACTACTATCGTCTTGCAATAGACGGTTTTATACGAAGAGTCACAATTTCCGCTTTGTCAGACAGATGGATCTATCCAACAGGAAAGATGGAACAATGTACCTTGTGCAACGATTGCTCAACTAATACAGTGTCATCGGAAGAGTGTGACCATTGTATTCCCTGGTGATTGTGTGATCTCTCATTACGATGCATCACATTACTGCATAATTAGAAGACAGGAAGGGAACTCATTCTGGCGTGGGATCATGTAGGGCATCGGATTGATTGTGAATCTTCTGATACGCACTATTCAGCATTATCTGGATCCAGCGGTAATGCACCAACCAGCGTATCAATGATTACCACAACCGTAAAACGTTGATCATCCAGCAACAGCGCTGTGGAGCGCTGCAACAGATACGAATTCGTCCTTCGCCGGTAGCGAATCACGGCGAAAATTAAACTGTGGCAGTACTTCTGTATCTTCTTTTGTAAACGAATATTTGAGAAATGAGTTCAGTACCTTTGCTTTTCCTTTGATTATCTCAATTTCAGTATCTGATTCTTCTGTTAGTAGTTGGTCACTAACTTCGCTGACGCTCGCCAATTTTACGGATGACCTGTATATCTTCGGGTTTTGAGGGAGGTCTTTCGATATTGATCATTTGCGGCAATCGTTGAAGGCCTCACGCATTGCCCCGTTGTCAAGCAATTCCTTGTCATTTCAAATACCTGCACGAACAGTCCCACCCTTTGCTTTACTATTGTTGTGCAGTAGTTTCCGTTTATTTAGAAGTTTCTTTACAGAGATTGTGTTCAAGGAATGTCTCTCCCCTCACGGACTATTTCTGTCCCGTGCTTGTCCGTCAGAAATGTTTCTGAATGAGTCGCAGATCATCTAAACCACATGCCAAGAATTGAAGACATGGAGTTCTTCCACGTGATGTTACATTATTGCCTTTTTATCTACTTCAACTACTTTACGGAACATGTCAGTCTTCCTACACTTTTTAGTCACTCTTTTTATTTCGGTAATCATTCTTGTTACAACTAAGTCATGACCACTAGCACCGGTTCCAATGTGGTCTTTCTCTAAGAGGTGGAATGTATTTGTTTCCATCGGTTCTTTGTCATCGATGATCTTCCCAACAATCTGTTACAGTTGTCTCAGTGTGGAGTGTTCTGTGAGTAGTCGTCAGTGAGAATAATCGAACTTGAGAAGAACTGATACCGACATGAGATGTTAATATCTGAAAAAGAATGTTTTTACGTAAAGAATGAGGAACTTATTGCAGTGATTTAATTTTCCATTGCAACTCATTTTGGGGTATTAGAAAGACAGCTGGAACGAAAGGACAACAAACAACAGTCTTCCTGAGTTTCTTGAGCAAAAAGTATCAACTACTTTTCTGCTACTGAAGCATCATCACAGAGAAAGACTTCAGTTTGTTAAGGGTGGAAATCTCTGATCAGCCCATTTTTCTGTTTCATCGAACATTTGATTTGTCTTCGGTGTGCCAGAAAAGAAAACGGGAGAACTATCACGTCATAATACTTCGGAATGAACACTCTTGTGCGAAGTTAGATCTATAGTCTGTAGAAAGATTTTGGAGATTCTCTAGCTATGACAGTGCTTTAAATCAGCTGCCTTGTCTCTTCCGCACACATGCGCTACACTGACACATATTTTGCTTGATTTTTCATGTTGCTTTTTTTCAAGATTATTGAGACCATAGTTGTCGTAGTGTTACCCTACATTGTGGGAAGATACTCATAAGAGGAATCGTAAGAGATCATTTTTTTTACTATGTACTATAGCCTGCATACACGGTCTAGTTAGTTCAATGTGTATTTCTGCTATAAGGAAGTGTTATTTCAGTAGCCGTGTATAGAGGTGAAACAGAGACTCAGAGGAATGCTGGCACTATTTAACAATAGTTGCGTTACAGATACTGACTGCTGTGATGTTACTAGAAGGCAATGCCGACTACTTACGGGTGAGAATGCAACAAGACGGATCCAAAATCATGTGTCATATTTGCTATAGCCGTGACTTTCTAATTCTTCGTAGACCCTGCACGGTACATTTTACTTATTAACGAAAAAGTGCAATTTAGAAGATCTGAAGCCAATTCGATAAACTTATCAATTTTTACTTTGTAGCGGCAATATCTATTGCAAACGAAGAAAGCCACCCTTTATAGTCTATAAACAGTGCTGCTGATATCCTCGCAGAAGAAGCTCAGTAGCACAGCCATGGTGGTGTAGACAGTTGTGTGGATGGTCGTTAGTTCAAAACTCCCCTGAATTGCAAAATTTTAATTTCTATATTCGGTTCGAGTATATTCTAGAAGTATCCACAATTGTGAAGAATCATTGTAATGGAAAGTTCTGTAACTGTATATATACCGTATGTGTTCTGACCGGAGGCAGTCTGCTCCGCGCTCTTGTATCTGCAAGTGCTGAATAAACCTTCGTTAAGTGAAGTTAGTGTTCGTCATTCATCTAATTACACCTTCCTATACGTGACACAATTCTGGTGGGTACGCTGGATATTGGATCTTGTGATAGTGTGCCGGCCGAAGTGGCCGTGCGGTTAAAGGCGCTGCAGTCTGGAACCGCAAGACCGCTACGGTCGCAGGTTCGAATCCTGCCTCGGGCATGGATGTTTATGATGTCCTTAGGTTAGATAGGTTTAACTAGATCTAAGTTCTAGGGGACTAATGACCTCAGCAGTTGAGTCCCATAGTGCTCAGAGCCATTTTTTTGTGATAGTGTACATTATCGACGACACAGTGGCTCCAATCAGGCCACGACAGAACCGCCACGTGACGAGAAACCCGAGTTCGACCCGTATTCAACAGATCGCAGAATATCAGAAACAGAAGAAGAAGAGGACGTGACAATGACAGCAACTGTGTGCCACCACATGAGACACCCCTCCGGGTTCTCTGGTGACAATGGCCAGGATCCAAACAAGTGGCTGAAGATATATGAGCGTATAGTCAGATTTAACAAATGGGACGAGACGGTGTGTTTGGCTAACGTATTTTTCTACTTAGAGCGCACCACCAAGCAATGGTATGAGAACAACAAGGAGAAGTTTACAAGCCGGGAAGCATTCCAGGCGGAGCTGCGCAAGTATTTCGGCGACACACAACGAAAGAGGAGCAAGGCTGAAGATAAATTAAACTACAGGGCACAACGTCCAGGAGAAACTACGGCATCTTACATTCAAGACGTCTTGGAGCTGTGTAAAATATTGGATCCTAGGCATACCGTATGTCAGCAACGGAACATCGAATAATTCGCGAGAAGGCAGAGAAAATGATGAAGGATGACATCATGCAGCCTTCGCAGAGCCCATGGTCGTCACCGGTGGTTCTCGTCAGGAAGAATGATGGCAGTTGGCGCTTTTGTGTTGATTACATGAAGCTTAATAAGATAACTAAAATGGACGTTTTCCCCTTTCCATGAATTGACGATACACTAGATTGTTTGAAGGGGACTAAGTTTTTCTCAAAAAGGACATGTACTCGGGAAACTGGCAAATCGAAGTAGATGAAGCTGATCGTGAGAAAACTGCATTCATCTATCCTGAGGGCCTGTATGAGTTTAAGGTTATGCCGTTTGGTTTGTTTAATGCACCAGCAACTTTTGAACGGATGAGGGATAATCTTCTAAGTCACCTGAAGTGGACGATGTGTCTTTGTATTTTAGATGACACTGTAAGGTTCACAGAGACATTTGATGAACACTTTAAGAGACTGAGGACCGTTCTTAGGTGTCTCCATCAAGCCGGACTGAAACTTAATCCAAGAAAGTGTCTCTTTGGAGCAAAAGAAATCCAAATACTTGGCCACCTTGTGTCAAACGAAGGTGTGCGGCCATACCCAGAAAAGGTGAGACCTGTAACGGAATTTTCTGTTCCTAAAAGTATTAGAGATGTGAGAAGCTTCCTCGGATTATGTTCTTATTACCGTCGTTTTATGAAAGACTTTCGTGTCAAAGCCAGACCACTCCAAGAGCTGTTAAAAGCCGATGCTAAATTTATCTGGGGTGGTGCTCAACAAGATTCTTTCGTCGTGCTGCGGAAAGCTTCGACGACTGTCCCTGTGCCGGCCAGTGTGGCCGAGCGGTTCTAGGCGCTTTAGTCTGGAACGGCGCGACCGCTACGGTCGCAGGTTCGAATCCTGCCCCGGGCATGGATGTGTGTGATTGTCCTTAGGTTAGTTAGGTTTAAGTAGTTCTAAGTTCTAGGGGGCTGATGACCTCAGATGTTAAGTCCCATAGTGCTCAGAGCCATTTCAACCATTTTTGACTGTCCCTATAGTTGGTCTGTATGATGAGAGAGCACCTACAGAACTACACATAGATGCCAGTGGGTATGGTACCGGTGCTGTTCTGGTACCAATTTCGGATGGAAAAGAGAAGGTTACAGCCCATGCTTCTAGGACACTTACAAAAGCCGAGAGAAACTACTCAACTACAGAAAGAGAATGTCTTGCTGTGACCTGGGCCACGTACAGATTTCGACAGTATCTCTATGGGAGCCCATTCACAGTTGTTACAGACTATCATTCACTTTGCTGGTTGACAGGTCTTAAGGATCCAACAGGACCACTCGCCAGGTGGGCACTTCGTCTCCAAGAGTATGTATTAGTGTACAAAAGTAGAAGAATGCACCAAGATGCCGACTGTCTCTCAAGAAATCCTGTGCAATACCATCAAGACTTTGGTGAAGGTAGTGACTGTCTCGCTACACTCCAGCATCTCTCTGCTGAGCAGAAGAAGAACTCCAAGATATATCAAATTATGTTTGCCTTAAATCGGTCAGAGGATGTGAAAGGACAATTTAAGGCAGTTAATGGAATACTTTGCAAGAAAAACTTTGATGTGTTTGGAAAGAGGTGGCTACCAGTGATTCCTAAACACATGCGCTTAGATGTTCTACAGAAATTTCATGACACACCTGAGGCAGAACGTTTGGGATATGTTGAGACATACGGTGGGATCTGCAAGAGATTTTTCTGACCAGGTTTATTTAGGAGTGTCCGTCTCTATGTGTCGCACTGTCGAGATTGCCAGAGGAGAAAGGCAGCTCCTCAGAAACCACCTGGCCCACTCATACCAATTCCACCAGCCGAAACGCCCTTCCAGCGTGTTGGTATTGACCTCCTGAGACGATTTGCAACGTCTTCTAGTAGCAATAGATGGATTGTTGTTTGCACTGATAATCTCATCTGCCACTCCCGCCGGAGGTTCGACTCCTTCTACGGAGTGTGTGTTGCTCTTAGCATAAGTTAGTTTAAGTAGTGTGTAAGTCTTGGGACCGATCACATTAGTAGTTTTGTCCCTTAGGAATTCACACACATTTGAACATTTGATTATCTGACACGCTATGTCATTAAAAAATCCGTGAAAAAAGCTGAAGCATTCGGGGTAGCCTAATTCATCGTGGAAGACATTGTATTAAAACACAGTGCCCCAAGGTAGTTAATTAAGGATCGAGGGAAAGTTTTTCAATTGAATCTTGTGACAGAAATAAACCTTCGGTGCAACATTACTCATCACATGACGACTGCCTACTATCCGCTCGCAAACTAACGGGCTTACTGAACGCCTTAATAAGACCTTAGCCGACATAATATCAGTGTTCGTCAATGTTGAGCAGAGGAACTGGGATGAGTTGCTACGGGTCGGGACGTTTACGTACAACACCGCCAAACTAGACACCACAGTATTTACGCCATTCTTCCTGGTGCATGGGCGTGAGGCGACTACGACGTTGGACACTGTGTTTCCGTTACATCCCGATGACGTGGACGACGACTACATCAGCCAGGTGTTAACCAGAGCTGAGGCAGCTCGGCAGTTAACTCGACTCAGCACGCTGCAGGCTCAAGAAAGCGATCGCCGAAGGTATGACGACAGCCACCGCCCTGTTGTCTACTAGCCTGGTGACCTTGTCTGGATCTTCACTCCAGTTCGGAAGGTTGGCCTCTCTGAGAAGCTTCGCAGGCACTACTTTGCACTTTATAAGGTTGTAAAACTGTTGTCTGATGTTACTTATGAAGGTGAAGATTTAGACCCCGACACAAGACGACGAAAGATCAGAGATTCGGTCCACGTTCTTAGAATGAAGCCCTATAAGGGTCTTGCAACCCAGGGTAAATTCGAAGCTCCAGCGAGAGGAAAGAAGCGGAAAGATGACGGAGAGCGTAGCGGCAAAGGAAGTTCTAAGAAGATCGCCGCCAGGACGAACATCAGTCATCGGGAGTCGGAGTATGCAGGACTGATGACTCGTTCCGGAACTAGGAGGACATAACACCGAGACGCTGGTCTCTCAAGGAGGGAACAATGTCGCAGAAGAAGCTGAGTAGTCCAGTCAACGTGGTGTCGTGGTTATGGTACTAGACTGTTGCATGGAGAGTTGTGAATTGAAAAATCACCTCAACTGTAAAATTTTTATTTCTATAATCGGTTCGAGTACATTCTAGAACTATCCACTATGTCAAGAATCATTGTACTGGAATGTTCTGTAACAGTATATATACCGCATGTGTTCTGGCCGATGGCAGATAGCTCCGCGCTCTTGTATGTGCAAGTGCTGAATAAACCTTCGTTAAATGAAGCTAGTGTTCGTCATTGATCTAATTACACCTTCTACGTGACAATATATTAAACTTCAAAGCCGACAAATATTTCAGCTTGAAGGAATTAGCAATTTTGTTTGAAAGAGATTTTCCTAATAATCGCACTACTTGTTGAACAGAAACATACCATACGCAATGCATAGGAATGTTCGTGACATAGATAATGAGTACAAATTACTCTTTCTCAGTGAACAGAATCATTTTATAACATCATTATTTAATGTGGTAATCTGATGGTGTTTCTTTGGAAACTGTGGCGTACTTTTTCTGTTTGCTAAAAGTTACGTTTCTGTACATCTGATTTATTTCGTCAAGTGTGACACTAGATCTTCTGCTTAAGTGACACGGACTGATTTGCCTTTGGCAGATTGTGCTTAAGTTTATTGTTTTTCTTCCATGGAATATTAGCCTTCCGCATTTCTTTATGATGAAAACTACCGTGTCAAATAGGTGGATAAGTTATATGTCGCAGAGTTTTGTCTACATGTTTACTTCCACAGGATGACACACTAAAATGTTTCTGGAATCGTTGAAGAAATAGTTGAACAAGTTTTCGGTAAATGACTGCTTGTCATTATTTTATATTCTTCAAGATATTCAACTATAAACGGTTTCTTACGAATGAAGCTGAAATCAATAAGTTTCCGTTTGAGGGCGTTGCTGCAGCGTATATGCATCGCAAGGCGACTCCGATGCGGGTACGCTAGCACCGAAAGTTTGACAAGGGATTAGTGTGGCATTCGCGTCTTTCCGACGTGTACGCAGTAAATACGGAAAAGTGAGCTATGACGGCGTTATTACGAAATGCGTTCAAACATGATCAACGTGCTGTTACTTTTTTCTTGGCCGCTGAACTTTAAACACCGGTAGACATCCATAAATCGGAGAATGAAGAACGTGTATGAGGCAGCATGTATGCACAAAACCATCGTTGTGGAATGGTGCACCAAGTTCCGTGCTGGTCACGATTCGACTCAATATCACAAACGTCATAATGCCGAAGTTACGGCAATTCAAGTGGAAGAACCTAGAGCATCCGCCCTATAATCCTGTTTTCTACCCATGCTATTTTCAGGCTTTCGGCCCCTTAAAAGGCCTTGAAGCGTCGACGAATCCTGTCGAATGGCGATGTGCAGCAGGCAGTTACGGACTTCCTCACGCAGTAGGAGACGGCATTTTACCAAACTGGTATCTTCAGTCTGGTGCGACGTTAGGATGATAGATTCACTGCAAACGGCATGTTTGCCTGATTAGCATACCGATTCTCGGTTGTACGCCCTTCGAAAGGGAACTTTTTGATCACCCCTTAAAAGTTTTCTAATTCCATGAGACCTTGTCTGCGAATATAAGATTAGTGACGCTTGTTAGGACATGTATTTAATCATTTTGCAAAAATAAGTAGAAATGCGCAAAATATGAATGGAAAGCTATTGCCACAGCATAGGGTCCTCCTCGTTACCTGTTTCTTTTCGTGTAACGCATATAAGACAATGCTGTGGGGCAATCACGACTTTCTTACATCGGGTAATCCAAAATTTATTTACGTAACAGGTTCATTATAAACGATAGCAAGCGACCTACAAATATATTTCAAAGATTTTGGAATGCAGTTACAGAGTGTAAGGGTTTAAAAGAACAGTAGTTTTTCTCTACGTATCAGTAAGCGAACAAGCATTAATGAAATAGAAAATTAATCTACTCCCTCTTCTGGCGTACGCTGGCGCCAGCACACCATGCGTCATAGAGGTTACGAGAGTATCGATAGAGGACAAAGAAAAGACTCGCTGGAAACAGGCCGCCAACGCACTCTCAGCCGGCAGTTTTAGGATAGCCGCCGCGAAACGGACGGCCAGTTCCGTCAGTTAGTTCGAGTCTACACGCCATGTGAGTCCCAGCGTGTCACAGTGACGGAGCCGCAGACTTAGCCTCTAGCACAAAGACAGGCAGCACATAGCAACCTCGTAGTGAAGATAGCGGACTTATACTTCAACACGATTGAGGCTACGTGAACTGTACAGAAGAGAGCTTATACCATAGCACATGGAAACTTAAGTTAAGTAGCTCTTTGTTTATGAATAAAGAACCCAGTTATTAATTGCGTGCAGTTTGTGTTATAGGACGAGGACATCGGGCACCAACCAACCTCCTCTCCTTGCCTCCCATGGTACAGCTCTACAGAGACAACGAGACGACATAAAAGCGGCTAAAGAGAATACAACACTCCTAACTTACAGTCAGTTGTGAAAAATTATATTTCAGTATCTTCAGTTTTGCCGTTAATATTTGAGTTTAACAACTTTGTCGCACATTTGAACCCGTGGTATATGTGGACGTAAAAGTGTAACCATTGAATTCGTTCTACAATTTTACTGGCATTGCAGTATCATCAAATCAATTGCGTAGTAGACTGCTAAATTTTCTGCCGAATAACAGTATTTTCCATAGGGAATTGCAACAAGGAATAATTATAATATAAAATTTTTTTAAAGAGGATATTTCTATATTTTTATGGTTCCGCACCTCATTTGATAAAAAGGGAACCCTTGAAGTACCACTTTGTTCTCCGTTGACATGTCTGTCGGTTAAGAACCATTTTTCTCAGGAGCGGATAGAGTCATCAAATTGAAATTTACATCATACTACGGTCTACAGCCCCTTGGCGGTGTAAAAAAATTAAGCTTCTAAGTAAGCGCAGTCAAAAGTTATGGCTACTTATGCCATATTTTTTTGATTCTCTCAAACTCACTCATCAAGATCTATAGATGAACTACCCATACTTAAAATCATGGTTGTACAGAACCAAAAGTGAGCGAATCATACCCCCAGTTGTCCGATTTCTTAAACAACTTCATGACTTTTTAAATTTTTAATAGCTCACCAAGCACCGCATAGAATAATTAACACCGTAGGAATTGTCACATAGTACCACGTTACGAATGTTTCTGAATGTCGACTTTTTAATATCTGGAACTAAAATTTCTGTTTCTTTAATCACACTAAGGCAGCTTTTGGAAAATGGAATGTAATGAGGAATATTAAACTGCCCTGTTGGTAGTACGCACGTACTTACAGCTTTTACCAGTGGGTAAGGACAGAGGGGGAGGGACGAAACCAGAGGGAGAGAGTAGTCAGAGACAGAACTTGCATCATTTTGTAAAAGCTTCCGGAGGCGGGCCAAGATTAAGTTTCCTCCCTCCTGAAAAGTTAAATATGAGCTGCAGGAGTGTTTGAAGGCGACGGTGGAGTGGAGCAGCGCGAGCCACTGATGGGAAAGCAAAGAAGAGATTTAGGAGCGCTGGCACGGTCTGCAGCGTGTCGCAACTTGCTCTGTATTAAGACTTCCCGGCGAGAAGGCACTGCAAATAAGGAGAGAGCCGACACCAGGTGGAGACAAGCGACAAAGCGATATTAAACACTGCCACAGTCACTTCTCCTTCGCCCGCACCCAGCTGATTACCTTAAACAGTTCCATCTCATCAATTTCACACATGGTACATCCATGAGGCCTTGTCTTGTCAATTTAATGATTGTCTGTCACTATTTTCTTTGGATTTATGCCTTTTAAAAACCTGGCGCTGTGAGCCTTATTTTTAATATTCTTCGATAAGAAGGACTTTAATGCTAGGCAACACATGAAACCTTTTCATTTTAGATGTGATACGGCTCCTGTATACGATGCCCAATACGATGATTTTGTTTCAACAAACATGTGTAATTTTGATCTTCCGTTCCATTTCTTATGACTGAGAGATAGTGACAGGGATTTGATAAAGAGGGTTTAGTCACATAATTGGTTGAGAGAGAAATAATAAATAAAGAAGTCTATTGTACCGAAGATCTGGCTTCTATAATAGATGTCAGACGTGTTCTGGGATACCTCTAACAGTGCACTATGAGAGCTCCCGAATCATTTGGTGTACGATGTATCAAACTGATTTACAATGTTACAAGCGCCAACTTTGATGAGTACGTAGACCGAGACAACATGTAGGCTAATTACCTGAGGGGTGAATAAAGGGATCATCACTAACTTAGTTCTGGAGCACATGGGTAGTTCAAAAACAAAGTAAAAAAAAAAAAACATCTCATCTAGCAAATCTTGCTAGTCAGATGTTTCCTGCCACGTGAAGAAAACGATTAGGTCCTATTGCGCACTCAGCTCGTTCATCTGATGAGAGCCCACATGATTTCCTTTAGTGGTATCATATGGAGTGTCTTGTGCACAAAACATTTGTCTAAGCAAAGATTCACTTTGCCTACATTCTTCAGTCTGTATATTTACGAGGGGACTTCAAAAAGTAAGTTATACATTATTACGGGTAACCCAAGTAAATATAATTGAATGCTGCACAACGCTTCTAGCCACTAAGACTCTACAAACAATGACAGGAAGGTTCTACCTATGTTCAGCTGCTGATGATACAAATCCACTCCCTAGTCACGGAGCCATTCGAGAACCGCTGTGTGAACCTCCTCAGCGTCGGAAATCTATGACTACCTGGACGCTGCCATCTTCGGTCTACGTCAATGGCTTTTTTACCGATTAGCATCATCAAAGTCTCTGCGGCCTCTGTCAAATTTCTGGCACTACTTCTCTAGGCTGGACGCGACATTGTATTTGGTACACATACCACTAGAATTTCACAGTGAACTTGGTGCAAGGTAGACGTTTAGCCCACAATAATCGTACTCCCCACGTACTTCAACTTTCCATTTCACTCCCTCACAGTGATGCACCTGTTACACGCATCGCATCAGAACTGTCTCTGCTGAGATTCAGAACACGTGCTCTTTTCTGACAATGTGCCTCTATTGGTACACAATGTTCTTAGCATAACACGGCATGTGTAACGTAATTTCTGATGCCCCCCATACATCTACGTACATTATTGTTTGTGAAAATTGCAACACCGTATGGACAGTCAGAATCACTTCAAAATCGTGGGATATGTAGTACAGTTGAACCACTATAAATGATTAAGTCTTCGGAGTGATGGCGTGCACTTAGACTAAGCAGACACCCCTTTTTGTGGAACACAACAGGGCAGTGTTGTCACGTCCAGACGGTGCAGATTTGTGAAAACGTGCTAACAAATCCTGCTATGCCTCGTCGACTTCAATGGACCCAATATCAGCACGTGAATAGAGCTCTAACGGGGTATAATGGATAGTCTCCAGAAAAAAAATTTAGTACAACCAAGGCGAAGTGGCTCGTACAGGTCACGCTGTTACGATAGCGGTCCGTGTGTGAAACTAGTGAATCACAAAACACAACCATAGGGCGGGATGACCACCGTCTTGTGTGGTGCACTGTAATTGGTGTGGACGTATCTACGTCGACTGTCTGACGCCCTTTAGTGTCGGCTGGACTGGTGACACGCAACCCATTGTGTCGTGTTTCATTGACCAGAGACCATCAACGCCTCAGAATGCAGTGGTTCGTAAACGCCATCACTGGTGTGGCTCTGAGCACTATGGGACTTAACATCTATGGTCATAAGTCCCCTAGAACTTAGAACTACTTGAACCTAACCAACCTAAGGACATCACACAACACCCAGTCATCACGAGGCAGAGAAAATCCCTGACCCCGCCGGGAATCGAACCCGGGAACCAGGGCGTGGGAAGCGCTAACGCTACCACACGACCACGAGCTGCGGACGCCATCACTGGTGTGCTGAGTGGCAAAATGTATTGTTTTCGGAAGGGTTCCGCTTCAACTTGCCCTACGGTGATGACCGTGGACATTGTAGATGCTACCGTGGTGAGCACAATTGAAGAGACTGCATGGTTGTGTGGCATAGTGGACAACCGAGTGGTTCGATATTCTGGGCTGGTATTGGCTATGGCAGGCGTTCTTGATTCAGGGCAATTTGAACACCAACTGCCACATCAGGGAGGTTTTAGAGCGAGAGGCACTGTCGTCCCTGAAGGCAGCTCCACAATACATATTTCAGCAGGACAACGCCCAGGCACATGGGACTAGGAATCAGCAAGCCTTCTTCTAACAAGGACAGGTACCACTGATTTCTTAGCTTGCAAGTTCGCCTGACATGTTGCCATCTGAAAATTTTTTCCTTATAGTTGGTTGATATCTTGTTCATTCTGGTGTTTGGTTGTAGTATCTGCCCAAACTGTCATGTAATTTAAGTAGATGGTGGCTGGTGTTGCCCGGATATTTATTTATTCCAGTCTTCTATTAGCCCATCTCCTCTTTCCCTCTCTCTCATTTCACCTCCTCCTCCCCTCTCTCCATCCATGTCCTCCTCCCTCTTTCTCTATCCACCTCCTCACCCCCCCCCCCCCCATCTGTCTGGCCGCCTTCTCCTTCCACTCTCTGTCCATCCTCTCTTCCACTCATCACCCTGTCCACCTCCACCGCTTTCCTTTCTCTGTCTACCTCTTCCACCACCCAGTCTGTGTTCTGGTCCTTTTTCCCCTCTCCATTTGGCCATCTCCTCATACCCCCTCCCCACTGTCCACGTAATTACCCGTATCCTAATTGTAGGTTTCTTGTACTTACCCCTTCCGCAGCTCGTGGTCTAGGGCTACCATTGCTTCCTCTGGATCACGGGTCTCGAGTTCGATTCCCAGCTGGGTTGGTTATTTTCTCTGCCCGGGGACTGGGTGTTTGTGTTGTTCTCACCATCTCATCATCATCATTACCATTCGTGACGGTGGCTAGATTGGATTGTGTAAAAAAATTAAGACTTTGTACGTGCATTGATGACGGTGCAGTTGAGCGCACCACGAACCAAACATTATCATCATCATCGGTTTTCACCCCCACAGTATTCCGTTCCAGATAGGAAGCAAGACGTGTAACAAGTTAGGCTGAAGTCGACCCGTGGGTCTAGGAGGAGTTTTACCTATGGCTTTGCCAACGCACTCAATATACATTTGACATATTACACACATTGGTTCATATAGTTAACCTGGTTCTCTAGCGAATTTTGCCCTGCAGTTTCGTTTTCCCTCAGCTCAATGTTTATGACGTCATATCTCGTGAAGTATGTTTCGTACAATGACATAAGTTGGTAAGTACATTCAGCGGCATATTTGGATCCTGTCAGCGAAATGTGTTGTGAATAGAGTTAGTAGCAAGAAGCAGTACACTTAAAAGTCATTCATGATGAGGCAGTTCGACACGCATCTCAATATTTAGCGTCATATCTCCTGAACTATGTGTCATACAATGATATATTTTTCCCTAGATTCATTCAATGACATACGTCAACGCAGTTTGCTAAATGAACCGTTATTATAATTACACTCCTGGAAATTGAAATAAGAACACCGTGAATTCATTGTCCCAGGAAGGGGAAACTTTATTGACACATTCCTGGGGTCAGATACATCACATGACCACACTGACAGAACCACAGGCACATAGACACAGGCAACAGAGCATGCACAATGTCGGCACTAGTACAGTGTATATCCACCTTTCGCAGCAATGCAGGCTGCTATTCTCCCATGGAGACGATCGTAGAGATGCTGGATGTAGTCCTGTGGAACGGCTTGCCATGCCATTTCCACCTGGCGCCTCAGTTGGACCAGCGTTCGTGCTGGACGTGCAGACCGCGTGAGACGACGCTTCATCCAGTCCCAAACATGCTCAATGGGGGACAGATCCGGAGATCTTGCTGGCTAGGGTAGTTGACTTACACCTTCTAGAGCACGTTGGGTGGCACGGGATACATGCGGACGTGCATTGTCCTGTTGGAACAGCAAGTTCCCTTGCCGGTCTAGGAATGGTAGAACGGTGGGTTCGATGACGGTTTGGATGTACCGTGCACTATTCAGTGTCCCCTCGACGATCACCAGTGGTGTACGGCCAGTGTAGGAGATCGCTCCCCACACCATGATGCCGGGTGTTGGCCTTGTGTGCCTCGGTCGTATGCAGTCCTGATTGTGGCGCTCACCTGCACGGCGCCAAACACGCATACGACCATCATTGGCACCAAGGCAGAAGCGACTCTCATCGCTGAAGACGACACGTCTCCATTCGTCCCTCCATTCACGCCTGTCGCGACACCACTGGAGGCGGGCTGCACGATGTTGGGGCGTGAGCGGAAGACGGCCTAACGGTGTGCGGGACCGTAGCCCAGCTTCATGCAGACGGTTGCGAATGGTCCTCGCCGATACCCCAGGAGCAACAGTGTCCCTAATTTGCTGGGAAGTGGCGGTGCGGTCCCCTACGGCACTGCGTAGGATCCTACGGTCTTGGCGCGCATCCGTGCGTCGCTGCGGTCCGGTCCCAGGTCGACGGGCACGTGCACCTTCCGCCGACCACTGGCGACAACATCGATGTACTGTGGAGACCTCACGCCCCACGTGTTGAGCAATTCGGCGGTACGTCCACCCGGCGTCCCGCATGCCCACTATACGCCCTCGCTCAAAGTCCGTCAACTGCACATACGGTTCACGTCCACGCTGTCGCGGCATGCTACCACTGTTAAAGACTGCGATGGAGCTCCGTATGCCACGGCAAACTGGCTGACACTGACGGCGACGGTGCACAAATGCTGCGCAGCTAGCGCCATTCGACGGCCAACACCGCGGTTCCTGGTGTGTCCGCTGTGCCGTGCGTGTGATCATTGCTTGTACAGCCCTCTCGCAGTGTCCGGAGCAAGTATGGTGGGTCTGACACACCGGTGTCAATGTGTTTTTTTTTCCATTTCCAGGAGTGTAGTAATAAAGAAGTTACAGGTTAAAGCATCATGCTTGATACTGTAATGTTATAGCAAGGACAGCGAAAACGCAGTAAGGGATAAATATCATTCCTTTCGTCATTTAATGGGGAATGTCTGCGAGAAAACGTTTCGTAAAGGTTCAAAACATTATGTAGAGTTTTTGCAAGTTTATAAGTGCTCTCATTCTTAGATACTAGATGAATAACATCTGGTTATTCAAGCCTCATCAACTATACCACTTTTGCACCCCTATCCATTGTATGTGGTTCCTACCTCCACAGCAATCCTTTCAAGACTTACATAAATACATACATAGGCCTACATTTGTATAGATGTGTGTGTAAGTAGATCTTAATTGTCAGTACAGTCAAATCACTTACACTGAATGAACACTGAAAGCAGTATTCATTACTAACAATGATTGCATTGCTAATTATTTCTGCTTCTCCTTTCCAATTGATACAGTGAAGGAGTCTTGTTATTTCTGAAGATTTGTGGGGGCCTTAAGAAGGCCCGCGGGAGGAAAGTTAACAGGAGAGTCATGAAGTTGTTGGGCACTGAAAGCCATTCTTCACATAGGTAATTAAAAGGGGAAAACGGTCTGACGCATCCACCTAGCATGAATGTCCAGAAGGATGGGCGGCTTGTGTAGAGTCTGCATTGTGTGAGAAGCGAAAAGGAATCCTAGATGAAAACATGAGCCTTTATAAAATGTTAGCAGTCATTAAGCGCAGGCACGCCTTGCTGGAATGTTGATTCAAATTCCAGTAAGGCGTTTCCTGATAGCCTCATAGTAGTTATTTCGGTGGAAGGGGAGAGTTCCTGTGCTTGTGTACATGCAGGGCTATTGGTTATACATGACAGAAAATGTGTCACGTAGAGGGAGGGGTTCTGCCTTCTTCTACGTGCTTCTACTTAATGGTTAATCATGATAAGTTACAGAAGTATAGGATGTTGTTAATTATGTTTAGATAAATTACCGTTGTTTGGAATTCGCATGGTTCGCTCCAATTGGCCGGTAATATTCATACAATGGAAGAACCTGGTAAGTTTCGCAGAATAAAATGAGAACACGTCACTTTTTCCAGCTCTTGAGGTAGAGCTACAGACACAGAGAGAGAAATCCTCCAGCTTACGGCAGAATGCAGAAGGTAAGCTGAACTTAGGCTTTTCAGCCACTACTCAAGCTATCTTCTACACTCACTAAGGTTAAGAGTAGTAAGCACGTGCAATCGTTGCAGCCACAAGTACAAGGGGAGAGAGAATTAATGAGCATCAAAATTTCATTTCTGTGAAGTACTTTCCACAGCCAGCTTGTTGCATCCGTTATGCGATTTGACGACACAATTGGAGTTCATTTATTCTTTCCAGAGACCTTTCCTTTTTAAAAAAACTGACCTTTTCTAAATTCATTGACCATATTCGTGACACTGTTTTTTCCAGCCTCGGCAGTCAGCAGTCTTTCTCCTGATGACGATGGTGGAGCTAGCCATCGAAAGCTCGAGAATTTTCTTCGAATTGGCGCGGCTTTGAAACCGAGAAGATTTTATTCACTGTTTTATCCCATTGTCTTGTGCAGCCACCCAGCTGTGCCAAGGCGGCAGTTCGTATTTGCAGCCCTTTGCCCATTTATTAAATGCTTATTTACTGTATTCAGTTGGCAAATCATTTTTTCATGCCCTATAGCAGTAAAAATATTTGTATGGTTACTGTTAGTTTCCATTCGCAGTTTGACGGGTTCCTTCATTAAAATGTATGTCTATATGAGGTGTGGTACCAATGCTTTTTGCTTATTTGGATCACACCAAAATAGCTTTCTCTTAATAAGACTTTATTCATTGCACGATCTTGTTTCTTTTACATTTGCATTATTTTGTGGCTTATGGGAAATTTCCCTTCTCTGTACCTTACCGGGGATCGGATCTATAGCATCTTACGAATATACTGAACAGCTCAACTGGCGCCTAACATAACAATTCGGTGACTCCTGTCCAGGATTTGTTTTAAAAGCCCTGCTATGTTCTGATTTTCGTAGCTATTTTTATAGGTCGATACAAGAGAATCTTCCACCCACTACATGAAACATTTGCTCATTCATCTCATTTTAACCAGAAGGGTATTTAAAAACACCTCAATAATAAAGAACTTCAAGAACTTCTACTTCATATAAATTGTGAATGCTGTGCTAATTTGTACTCCCTTCCAGCAAGAAGAAGGCAGCTGAGCTGAGTCAGTTGTGGCCTTTAGTTTTGACGTCGCAAATTTTGGGCGTATATTTTATATCTTTGTGTATCCTGGTGCGATTTCATTGCGTTTCGCGGGGAGTCTAGGTTAGAAATTGGGTAATTAGAGGGAATTATTTTATTGTATTAGCTTTTGGGGAATGCCCAGGTTAACCCGTGTTCATTCAGGTAATTTAGAAAAGATAAGCGACACTGATAGGGAAGAGGCTAGTCCATCTGTATCTGCAAACAGATGATTTTATATGTAAGTCGACCAAGAACATTAAAAGAGTACTGAGGTTAGAGAAAGCCACAGTAGTAGCAATACTCAAGCGTCAGCAGTAACAGGTGACAAATCTAGTAACATGTAGGTTAATAGGGCACAATCCGAAGCTGAGTAGTTTTTGTGAGGAGAATGTGACAGGCGACGGAAAGTTCTGTAGGCACTGTACGCAAGGAATTAACATACAGTGTAATATATGTGGAGCCGGACATGCTCGAAGGATCGAACGCCACTGTGATCCTGTAGCCACCAAGAATCAATGATGCATGTTCAAACTTCGTGCCGCTCAGAAGTTCGAACCCGCATTTCCCGAGTTATGCGAGTGCTTTGGCTGTCATGCATGGCTCACGGCCATACCCATGCTTACATATGTCAACGTTCCTGTGTCACACCCTGTACTCGTACACATATTATGTAATTCCCATACAGGGGAGGACATTTTAATTGAATGTCGGTGCCTGATAACGGCGGATAAATACAATACTCCGATGTCTGTGTTGTTATGAAGAACGACACATACATGTATGTCTGAAGGAACAGAGCTTTGTTCTTCTTAGATACGCAAAAGCAGCACTATCGTATTATTATATAAGTAAAAGAGTAATGTTTTCATTCTTTAGGATCTTAGATTTGTAATTACGTATATGAATGTAGTCATGACTATATGTTAAAATGACAACAATTTTATACTACCGCCTAATCATAAAGCGACCCAAGTGCGTTTTGAACTAATTTTATAATAAATTACAGTAGTTTAGAAGGATAAGGCTTTTTGCACGCTGCACATTAAGTTTTTTCTTTAAATTGAGCACCCAGACGCGTTTCGCCTTAGTTACAAGGCATCATCAGTGGGTGTCCCGAAATAGTACACGAATTTTTCGTTCGCATATATAGGATACAATTAGCACTTATAGGTTATAGATTTAAAAGAGTTCATTGAGGTTCTTTTAAAATAAAATGGGAAAGTACCTATAGATGAGCGTCTAATTCACTATTTATGAGCCAAAGAGCTTCCTCTGATATTTGTTTAAATGGGAGAGAAATGGAATGTGTCGTCGTATATTGGGATCACTCTCTATTATATAATCATTCAATGTAAACAGTGAGCAGTTAGTCATATTTACTTGGTCATTTAGTATTATCACGTTTTCAGCCTTTGTTTGGTATACGTGGTAATTTTCTTGTAAGTCTTGGAAGTGTGTTTCATTGTTTACTGTAACTACTTACGTGTCTTTCTCTCTTGCAGTAGGTTTACGATTTTTTCTCTTAAATGTTCAGAAAAAATTGTGTGACTTGTCTCATATTTCCATGCCCTGATATGTGCTTTGTACTTGGTCTCATATGTTCTGCTGGTTTGTTCATCGTATCTTCCATCACATTTGTGGCATACTGGCTGGTATAGTAATGCTTTCTGGTAGATGTCTGTGTCTTTTGTAATTTTTGGAATGTACTTTTGGACTGAAATGTCTGTTTTGAAGGCTAGATCTATGCATTGAAAATGTTTCTTATTTTATGTGTGAGTTTGTGCTTGTAGGTCAGTGTGTACCATCTTCAGTTTTCTTTCTTCTTACTATGTATTCTTTGTGTCAGTGTTGTTCTGTCACTGTGTGTGCTTGTTTGTGTGGGTGTTGGTGTGATGTTGTTTTTGCCTGTGTATGTGTTATATTTATTGACTCTACTTATATTTAATTTTCTCGCTCATTGCTATTGTACCTACTGCTTGTGGCTATTTGTGTTATGATGTCTAATTCTTTCTGGTAGGTTTCAGTGCAGAGCCTACGAAGCACGTATCTAAGCGCTGACTGCTTCTGTGGATGTGGTTGATTGGAAGTCTGATATATATAATATTGCCGTCCGTAGTTGTAGGTTTACGGCAAAGTTCAAATCTATGCTGATTGTTTTCTTTTCTAATGCTTGTATCTCAAATATTTGTTTGGTTTTCATGTTCTTTTTCCATTGCGAATCTTATCTTTTTGTGTATTGTGTTTGTATTTGCATAAAACTGATCGGTTTTTGCTGGAGATCCAGCAGTTAAACAAAGGATATCGTTAATGTATCCGATCCGGTAAAGTATGTTGACATTCTTTGTGATAATACTTTTAAAAACTACGTAGACGCAATGGTGCTACCTACAGCCAAAAGAATGAGTTAGAAAGGTATCGAACTGTGGCCTTCCGACTGGCGGGATGCCGGCTGGTGTAGCCCAGCGGTTCTAGGCGCTTCAGTCTGGAACCGCGCGACCGCTACGGTCGCAGGTTCGAATCCTGCCTCGGCAATGGCTGTGTGTGATGTCCTTAGGTTAGTTAGGTTTAAGTAGTTCTACGTTCTAGGGGACTGATGGCCTCAGATGTTAAGTCCCATAGTTCTCAGAGCCATTTGAACCATTTGAGTGGCGGGATGACCCTTTTGGAGAATCGCCACACAAGTTTGACGCGCTGCATCAGTTGTGCAACGATGCTAGTGTCAGTGGTCATGAGTACATTCACATATCCATAGACGAGGTAATTGAAGTTCACGCAGAACAGACGCCCACCAGGATCATCACACTGTTAAGGGCAGCAGTGGAAGATCTTACAGCTACTATAACACGGGTAAGGGGGTTTGTGAGCCCAGGGTATCAAAGCGAACAGCTGGGAATCAGTTATTAGCAGTGGGACTACGGGCATGAGTACCTCCAGCCCGTCTTCCTCTCTCACCACAGCTCGACTGGTGGCGTCAAAGAATCACTTTCAACATGAAATGGTGCGCCGTGGTCTTCAGCAATGAAAGCATATTTTGCCCGCACGCAAGTAATGGTCGTTTGCGCGTACAACGTAGACTTCTTGAGCGCTGTCTCGTAGAGTTCATTCCATCAAGAGCGCACTGGCCCCATGCTAGGCATTATTGTCTGCGTAGCGATAAGCTACAACACCCGTTCACCTTTGATGCTTCTGGAGGAGACGCTAACCAGCGCTCGGTACGTGCATAATGTTGTCAGACCCATTCTTCTGCCGTTCTTGTAACAGGAAAGAGACGTGTTGCTCCAAGAGGATAATGCTCGCGCACTCACATTCATCTTGAAACTCAACATGTTCTGTAAGAGTGCAGCAATTTCCCTGGCCAGCACTATGTCTGGGCTTGAATCTAATCGAGCACGTGTAGGATACGGTGGGACGAGAAGTGACTCTTTCGACTCGTCAGCCAACGACTCGTACACAACTACATGAACAGTTCGAGCGAGTGTTGCATAACGTATCCCAGGACAGTATTCGTCATCTGTACGAGCTTCTCGATGCCAGAGTCATCACATACATTGCCGCTCAAGGAAGTTAACCGCCTACTGATATGAGTGTTTCAGCATGGGTTGATACCTCGCACCTTGAAACCACTTATGCTGTTAATCTGTAAATGTAATCATATCGTGTATTCTATATGCACAATCAATCCTGAGTGAATTAGAAAACTCTAATATATTTTACTAATATTTTTCGCAGCTCTGCATAGGGGTATTTGAACTCAGGCCATCCATATGTGTGTAAGGTCATAAAGGCATTACCTTAACTTTTAAATACTGCAAAACTAATTAGTATGTGCCTGTGATATTGTCTTATCTGGTGTTTCCTCTTTATTTGCCTGTACTCCAAATAAATTTACCCTTACACCAACGTATATGAATCAGTGTGAGGAGGCTTGGGAGTAAGTGTGTACATGTGTTTCATTATTATAGTCTTGCCAACAGATCAACTTTTTCCATCAATAATATGTGGCATGAAACTCATCAATCTATAACCATGATAAACAATAGCGAAAATGGTACTCATCGGCCAAAAAAAGTGCTTCCGGTATATTTGTGCTACAGAATAGTCTTAGCTCAACTGTATCAGCATCTATTTTGAAAATAAGGAGGAGGTGATGTTACGTGTCTTTTTATATTCAAACTGCCTTCCTAAGAGTAGTAAGTATGCCGTCATCACAGTCACCGATACGAGGGACGTGCGAAGTTAATGACATTGCATCAGAGATTCATTTCAGAGTCTTAATTTTCACATCTAGCTGGTTGCATCCAACATGCGTTTAACAAAAGTGTTGATGTTCATTCACTCTTTTCAGGGACCTTTTCTTTAAATCACTAACCTTTTTCACTGTGATAGCACATATTCGTGACAGTGCCTTTTACCGTTCTTTTATGCATCCACCCAGCTATGCCAAGGCTATAGTTAGTATTTGCAATACCTTCTCCACTTATTAAATTTTTATTCGCTGGATTCATCGGGAAAATATTTTGTCTCATGTCTTAGGGAATAAAATGTATTTTTATAGTGATCTCAGTCTCCTTTCATAGTTCGATGGCTCAATTCATTATAGTGTATGTCTACGTGAGATACGGTACCTGTATCTTCTGCTTAATTCGGCCACCCTAATAATTTACGCTTGATAAGATGTTATCAATTGTGCGACATTGTTTGTCTTAAATTTACACAATCCTTCGAGAGTTTCTCCTTTCTGTAGGTAACCAGGAATCACATATACAATATCTTGTAGATACGCAAAACAGATCAACTGATAGCTCACTTAGGCCTTCCGGTAATGACTGTCGATATTTTGCTGACGCACCTACAGTCCGCCTGTCGGTAAGTTCTCGAGCAGCATATCCTGGCCTTTTTGGTTCAGTGTCATGGTGTCACGAGGCTCTAAGTACAGCGTGAACTGAATTCTTTCAATCAAACTGCATGTACAGTTTCGTAATTCTAATCGTTCCTACATTGCCACTTTCCTAAGCTATGAAGGATATCTCAATGTAATCAGAGACCCTTCTTTTGGTGCTGCAATTTGCACAGAAAGAAGAGAATATTAGTCCACCTTAAAAAGCAAATTCATTACGAAGGATAGACCTGTGTTACCAAAACTCTTGTTCGGCTGTGAATACTGAACAAGAAGTGATTTCGACTGATTGCGGCTTGTGTTTCAAGGAATGGGGGAGAGGGGGATGCCCTCCAGAGTTGATAACTTCCTGTTACTTTTTGTTATGTGGCAACTTATCAACAAATTGCCACACATCATATTTTATAATATCGACAATGCAGCCCATCTTTTAGCGCTGCAACATAATTGCAGACAGTATCTTAGCACTACCAGTGACTACTCACATAATTACGTCTTCCTTTCCTTTTCATTTATGATAGTGAGGGACCTGTGATTTTTCACAGTCTTGGAGAGAGGCTGAGGGACGAGCTATCTACCAAATACTTCATTGTCCGAGACGCCTAAGAAAAGCCTTTTATGAAACAGAATATGTGAAAAACACGAACAGACGCCAGAATAGCAGAAGCGTCTGACCACTGGTATCATTGGTGTATCGTGACGAAAGAATGATAGATTAAAATCCTTGAAACGGCACTCTGATTCGCTCACAATAATTATTTCTCTAGAACTTGTACTTTTTCACGTGTGCCTACATGTAAGCGATTCGAGAAGCACGGGTTCGAAACCACCCAAGGAGTGGGAGAGCGTTCCTGCCTCCTCTCCCCCCCCCCCCTCCCACTCCCCACAACCACGATTCAGGAAATCACTGGTTAACCATGACAATATCGATGACAGGAGGAGTTTGGGTAACTTATTTACTAAATTAGTATCAGAAACTTGCAAGGTCTGCTGCAGTTGGCCGGGGAGATTGTTACATTGGCAGAAATAGCCTAGTTTCCAAGAGTTAAGACAGAGAAAACCAGCGGCCGGTGCCGTGAGATGGATGGGACCACCTGCTGCCAAGTGATCGATGGCTACAGACTTGTTGCTAGGCAGCCAATTAGGCGAGCCTTGCAGTCACACAGAAGGATGTCTCCATGCTAGAGTGCGAGATAGATTTCCAGCCGTTTCTACCTCTGTCTTGTTTGGCCCCCTCCCCCAGTCAACCAGCCAACCTCTGTCTTCAATTCTCGCACCATGTAGAAGTGGTAAGAATGAACCGGTGGTGCAGTCACTGATTGGAGAGGATGCGTGGTTAGTTAACTTTCATTAACAATTTATTGTGCAGTTTAAACTCCCACAGTCAGCTAGTTCCTTCCATCATAATATTTGGTGATTCTATTTGTATTCGTACATAGATTTCTATATTCTTTCTTTTAACCATTAACCATTTTTGCTGTCATTGTCCGTATCCGCGATTTAGTTTCATCATTATACCTTTATTGTCTTCATCCACCTGTGTTTCATGATTTCTTGTTTCATTTCTGTTTCATGATTACGATCCCCTGTCCACTTATTAAGTGTTCACCTACTTCTCGCGGTGGATTACTAATATGTTCGATGCTTTATGACAATAACTCGGTTTTTGCAGTGACTGCTAGTTTCTTTTGTAAATAAATGAGCCCTTCACTACGATATCCATGTGTGACCCAGTGCACGTGTTATCTTGCTTGAATGATCAACCCGTATTTGTTTCCCTTCAATGATACGTTTCTGTTGCGCGAGCTTCTTTTGTTTCTTAAATTTTCATGATCTTATGTGGAGCTCCCCTTCTCTATAGGTCACCAAGGATCAGAATTACAGTATAGCATCTTAGGGGTATGCTAAACAGCGCGAAACTGGCACCTCACAATCGACATTTGTACTCTGCATGGCACCGCAGAGTGCTTGGTAGAAGATACTTAGCACCAGTGTTAGCCATTCTCTGAAATAGTCTTCTTGCACACTGTGCGCGGGGAATGACTGTACATCGTTTATCTCAGTTTCGTGGCTTATAAACAAGATATATGATGGCGACAGCAGAACGATTGTATATCCTTACTCAAATACCGCTTCTCTCGACATCAATTTGCGTGAATAACAATGTATTCCTTGCAAAGATTCCCACTTAAGTTCCCCCAACCTTTCTGTAACACTATGGCCTGCATAGATCTGTTGTGGTCCTGCGAGCGTGTCTCTGAAATCGTTCGTAATCAGTCATCGTTCTTACTGACCAAGAGGTCCAAAGGCTGCATCAGTGATATAGAATTGGTCACATCAGCGTGTTGTATGCTATTTGCCTTAGAGATGCAGAGCACTTTTCCCAACTACTTCACCAAATCTGTCTCTCACCTTTTTAGGATCCGACAGCGCTTCGGATTCCCCACTCAGCCAAATTATCGATATGAACTACAGATTCTAGATACCCCGACGACAGCTTGTTCCCGGTGGGGGCGCTACAGCAGCCGCAGGCATCTCACGGAGAGTCTACGTGCAGTCTACAGTAATACTGAGGTAGCATGCAGGACTAACATAAAACTATAGAAACGGATCAGTGGGAGTATAATCATAATGAAATCCAGTGAATAAATTATTCACAGACATCACTTTCTCAGTATAATAATTTTCATTGCGGTAGAGCCTGCAGCTACGAAAAATTTCTTGAATGATTTCATAATGCCCTCGGCTGTCTTTCTCTTTATTTCATACACGATTGTACAATTTCGACCTTAGGCCATTTTCAAGTAATTTCTGCATGATTCTTAGGCAGTACATCATACCATGTACGTCCTAGCTCCTATTAGTGCATTTAAAGATTATAAAATAAATTAGAAAATTTTTTCGCTATTTTAGGAGGAAACCACTTTCGAGCAGTTGCTGTACAGAACCGAATGCAGCACAGTTTCTGAAAATTTATAGACAGACAATTTCCAGAGAATCACTTAATAATTCTTTAAAAAACTTCATAAACAGCGTATTTGGTTGCTTTGTCTCTAATGGATTTTATTTCAACACTAGTATCGTCTGCAAGAAGTAGTAATTCTGCTTGATGAAAGTTGAGTGGAAGGCCATTCTTATACGCAAGGAACTGGAGCGGCTCCGAAACTGAACCCTCTGAGACTTCTTTCCTGATTACTTCCCTATGACTAAACATTTTTCTCCTTTCGATGCTTTTTAGATTCGCCAACACAGTTTGCATTCTGTTTGGTAAGTATGAGTCTAAGCAGCTGCGTGTAAAGACAGAAGTTCCATAATAATAATGTTTTCTAAGATAGTTAAATGACCCTCACAATCAAATGCCTTGGAGAGATACTCAAAAACATCAAATGGTGATATTTTAGTATTTAATATTGGTAATATTTTGTAAGTGAATGCATAAATGGCAATCTTATTGGAGCAACTGCTCTGGAATCAAAATGTGATGTCCTTATTCAGCTGTTTCTACTTAAATGTGAGACTGTTGTTGAGTACGTAACCTTTTAGAACATTTTTAAAGAAGACATCTGTAAGAAACTTGGACGATAATGATGTAAATCTTGCTTTCCACCTTCACCTTTCTTAACAAGTACTTGAAGTACTACATATTTCAATCGATATGGAAAAATTATATGTGCCAGTAATACATTGTGTATATCACCAAGGAAATTACTTATTAAGTTAAAACAAATTTTCAGAATTTCGTTCGAAATTCCATTAACACAATGTGAGCATTATTTTTTATAATTCTTATAATTCTATTACTCAGTGAAAGATTTTGATGTTACCTCTAGTTGCTTAAAGCTGTGAGAAATAATGCTTTTAAGATAGGGTCTTCCTTCTCCAACTGTACCACTGAATCCTCTTTTTGCTCCCACATTTAGAAATTAATGATTAAACAAACATGAAACTTATTAGTTACCAGTGACACCATTATTATTAGTTCAGTTGTTATAGTATGTTGTAAACTGACTGGTTGTCCTGTCTCGTATTTCACAATATGTCATATATTTTTTCATTTTATTATCTTTATTGTTGATTTGTGTTGGGACGAGCATATTTCTGGACATTTGAATGGCTTGCCTTAGATTAATATAGTATTTTTTGTACAGTGCTTGTAATTTGGAATCTTGAATTTTTCTGGTTTTCGTATGAAATTCTCTTGTCGTCTTACGCGATATGTGAACCCTTTTAGTTATCCTTAGCTTTCTTGCTTTTTAATAGACTTTCTGGATCTTTTTAGAAAAGCTATATCAGAAAGCTGATATAAATAGAATACGGCGAATTTCACATTAGCATTTCTTTCTATTTATATCTCACTTCATACCACTCCTTTCAACATATTCTTAACATGTTATTAGCAAACCTCACTGCTTTTTACAAAAATAGCTCTCAAATCTGTGAGGTGATACAGTGCTAATTGAGTTATTTCCATTAATTTTCCTCCACTGTAAAGTATCTCATTAACAATTTGGTACACGTTAATTGTTTCAGCCTGAACACTGTCTGTATAAAATTTTATCAATCGCGGTCCTGCTGTCTTGCTGCACGTGAGTTGACGAATTCATACTGTTATCAGATCCAAACTACAAAAATATAGAATGAGATTTTCACTCTGCAGCGGAGTGTGCGCTGATATGAAACTTCCTGGCAGATTAAAACTGTGTGCCCGACCGAGACTCGAACTCGGGACCTTTGCCTTTCGCGGGCAAGTGCTCTACCAACTGAGCTACCGAAGCACGACTCACGCCCGGTACTCACAGCTTTACTTCTGCCAGTACCTCGTCTCCTACCTTCCAAACTTTACAGAAGCTTCTGTACTCACAGCTTTACTTCTGCCAGTACCTCGTCTCCTACCTTCCAAACTTTACAGAAGCTTCTGTAAAGTAAACTTTACAGAAGCTTCTGTAAAGTTTGGAAGGTAGGAGACGAGGTACTGGCAGAAGTAAAGCTGTGAGTACCGGGCGTGAGTCGTGCTTCGGTAGCTCAGTTGGTAGAGCACTTGCCCGCGAAAGGCAAAGGTCCCGAGTTCGAGTCTCGGTCGGGCACACAGTTTTAATCTGCCAGGAAGTTTTACAAAAATATAATTAAGTTTTCTCTCCTGCCGAAATCTCTTAAGAAATCTGTACTGAAATCTCTTTAACTACTAACTGCTGATTTTTATCTCATACAAAGCATCCAGAAACATTTAAATTTCTCAAAAAATTGACATATTCTTAGAGGAGACCTGTAGACTGTTGATATAACAAGAGAAGTATTTTGCAGTGACGACTCATAAGCATATTCTTCTAAGTAATGTAACTTTTCTGCAAACTTTTATATGTATCAGAATTCTGTTCTGTTCCCGAGAAATATGCCCCTCTGACTCCAGTAATCATGGGGATTTTCTGTTGTATATTTCTGGCCTGTCTTAAGCCTTATGCAGCGTGTTCACTTCATCTCTTCTCCCTCCTGCTATTCAAGTGCAGGCAGCGATATATGTATCCCTATTGCCATATTTCAGCAAGAGGTGCAACACAAAAAATGGTTCAAATCGATCTGAGCACTATGGGACTTATCTTCTGGCGTCATCAGTCCCCTAGAACTTAGAACTACTTAAACCTAACTAACCTACCGACAACACACACATCCATGCCCGAGGCAGGATTCGAACCTGCGACCGTAGCGATTGCGCGGTTCCAGACTGCAGCGCCCAGAACCACTCGACCACCCCGGCCGGCAGTGCAACACAAAGAGACTTTGTTTCAGTGCAAAGCCGTCCGCTCTACTCCGTGTTTCCACATGTGACACATGTGTTACGCCAGGGCTGATCATAGCGCTTCGTAGCCTCCACATGCCCCTCATGAATGTGTGCTGCTGCTGCGCCAATGCCTTCCATATCACCTTTAATCCTATACTCTAAGGTACTAGCCAGTCTGTTTGTTTCTTCTTTCAGTGTAGGGCCACCCTGAGTGGCCGAGCGGTTCTAGGCGCTACAGTCTTGAACCGCGCTACCGCTACGGTCGCAGGTTTGAATCCTGCCTCGGGCATGGATGTGTGTGATGTCCTTAGGTTAGTTAGGTTTAAGTAGTTATAAGTTCTAGGCGACTGATGACCTCAGAAGTTAAGTCTCATCATGCTCATTTGAACCATTTTATTGTAGGTACCCCTCCTCAAAATCCCTGCACTAAGCCCCAATTTTCTCTGTCACCTGGCTAAGCTTGGTGCTAGGTTTCATGATACATGCACTAGATAGTCTACACCTGCCTTCTCCTGTAGCATTTGGCTTACACCTCTGCGAGTGATACCTAGCAGCTGGACTCTATACTTTGAACTTTACTTTTTTACCGCTGTGGCATTGAAGCTGTACCCACTTGTCTGCTGCATCTCCTGCGCTCAAAAATTGGTTGAGGCTCTTCTCTTTTGTTAGTTAAAAGCAGAAACTAATTTTTAACTGGGATGTGACATGTGATTTCTGAGGTTTAGTCCTTTTACCTGTTACTTGTTACCTTTAGCCAGTGCCCATCGTCTCTTACCCTTTCAACGACTGAAGTAAAAAATACACAGTTTCTCATTCTGCCTGAAGGGCACGAATATTTATTGCCTCTTCAACGATTCGCTTGTCTGGAGTGCATGATCTACAGCTCATTGGGAGAGCCTTATCTGATGCTTAACTGGCTCTCCCGCTACAATCAGACATTAACCCATAGTCCTGAGATGTTTCCCACATGATAACCTATGACAACAGCCACATTTGCCTCACATGACGTTATTTCTACAGTAAACTAAAGTCACTAACATACACTTAAAATGTAATAAATGAAAGTGTGCTTCTAAGTAATACCTCTGATATTTTTTGTCTGTTTCCAATATCGGTTGAGATATTACATGTCGTGATACAACTCGGTTGAATTTCCCGCTTCGCTGACGCAGCCCTCTGCCACTAGAGGGCTCCGAATTGTAGTGGGGAATGGGGCAGCGTGTGACGTAATTACGTCGGTGCGTGAGAAACAACGTGCTGTATCGTGTTTCTAGCCACAGAAAACGTTTCTCCAATTGAAGACTACAGCAGAATGGAAGTCGTGTACGGTGACAATTGTATCGATATCATCAACATGTGACGTTGGGTGGTTCGCTCTTGCAGTGAAGGAAACGACGTTGGCCACCTCAGCAAGTGTGACAGAGTTCCGAGTGGACGACCGCGACGGGACTTATCGGAATTGGGTTAATAAACTCTTTACAGAAAATCTTCTGATAACCAGGACATAGTTCTCAGGTAAGTATGGCATATCACGAGAGCGTGTACAGTCCAACGTTGGAGAACTGCTGTACAAAAAACTGTGAGAACTCACTCTTCACGTTAAACAATGGAGAGTCGGCCAGTGTGCCCGGGCGGTTCTGGGCGCTTCAGTCAGTAAGAGCGTGACCGCTACGGTCGCAGGTTCGAATCCTGCCTCGGTGATGGATGTGTGTGATGTACTTAGGTTAGTTAGGTTTAAGTAGTTGTAAGTTGTAGGGGGGTAAGGTGACTTCAGATGTCATTTGAACCACAGGAGACTGGACATCTGTCAACAATTCCATTTGTGCTTTTAGCGTGAGGGTAATGGTTTCCTTAACAGCATTGTGACAGATGATGAAAGCCGGATTCGCTATTTAAACCCTGATGTTCATCTGTTTCCAAAACTTAATGATGCTGTCGAAGACTTCACTTTTCTAGTGATGAAGTGTTGCAAGCAAAGATGCGGTTGTTGCTCCATCCACAAAGTCAAATATTCTACAGGGACCGTATCAACACACAACTCTCACGTCGGGAGAAACGCGCTCATCGCCAGGATGACTATGTTGAAAAGTAAATATGTAGACATGAAGTGTGAAGATGCATAATCTTAATAAAGTTAGTATCATTTAAAAATGTTTTAAGAGTTTTCACATTAAAACATTCAGATGCATTACTTTTCAGCACTCCTTCTTAGTACGAACTAGTGATTACTTACGATTATATACAGATGCGTTCCACAGCTGGGTTCAGACGGCTGGCGGGCATGAACACAAGAATGAGCATACTACACAGATACTTACTGGACGTACATTTCAGGTCGTAAAAGACATGAAGAGACTGAAAACAAAAAAAGAGCGATGTTTTTAACAAGAATAGTAAGCAGAGACCATACAGAAATTATGAAACTTACTGTAATGTATACAAAAGAGCATTAGGCGGTGTTGGTGCTGACGCCACAGCACATAAAATTACATGTGTTGGTAGACACTACGTTTCTGCTTGAGAGATAACATTTATTTGTGGTTCATTTACATTTCACAAATTTTCTTGTAGACTGACATTAAAGAAAAAAAAATCAAATTGTGTAAATACATTATATTGTAAACCTACTGACATTGTCACGTTTTGGCACCTACCTGTAGAAGTGTCTGCACTCGGTAGCTGCACACACACGCTGGTTCACCATCTGCAAACTTATGTGACAGGATTCAGTATCCTAGTAAATGGAATGTCAGACAGTTTATTTGTAGTTTGACACACAAAAATCTTCCTCTTATTATTTATGTCACTAATTTGCTATAGATGATGACTAGGTCTCATTCATTTCAAATGTCTCTAACAGATAAGGGAAATGGACATTTGCGAATCACACAAAAGAACATTAAGTGTCACGTTGTCTGCTAGTCTTTATACAAATGACTATGACAAATCATTGAGAGGTGGCACGTCATTCTCTCATTTATGATTTTCTTACGTGAGGAAATTGTGGGCAGAATGTTGTTATAACTGCATGTGTAACCTGTACAGAACTTGTCGGAGAGAGAGAGGGATTGGGGGCCATAAAATCTGAGTGCAGCGATCAGGCTGTGTGAGTGATACTGGGAAGCAGTACTCAGTGGATGTACCTGCAGAGGGACTTCTGGCTGTAGCACTCTCTTTCTTCCATTTGGAGTCAGACAGGAGGATGCTGGTTCGCAAAACATTTTACCTGGGCCAGGCAGAAGATCGTCGCGAAGGTGGCCAGTTGGCAGAAAGTGGATGGAGGAAGCTGTAGACTGAACCTTTGTGCAAACGTTGAAAGGTCATACGACTCCCTACAATCTCAAGTTAGAAACTGGGATGATACACAGTTGCTAGTGGACATGTTTAGTGGAAGCAAGACTGTAACTTCTCTGATGCCAGGAAATTGCCACGTTCTTTTGGCGAGTGACAGAGATATATATATTTCACGGGCACAACTGTCTGGAGAACTTAACCGCCTTATTTCAGAAATTGGAATGTTTTATCTGGAAAAAGTTGAGCTCTTCGTAAAGGAGAGTATGTGGTCCCGTTTAGGTAGATTTCTTTTGTTTTGCCAAAAACATGGCCATGCTTACCGTGAGAACGACGCTTCCCTAGTCTAAAATCTCCTTTTCTCAGACATGAGAGATTTGGAGTCGCTGATTGGCTCCTCCCAGGATATGCAAAGTGAGAGCTCGCGCCCCCAGCGTGGGAACCCTGGTGCTGTGTCTGAATTGGCTACCAGTGCAACAGAACAGTCAAGAAGGGAGATTCAACGAGTTGAGGATGGCTTGATTGGTTTGTACAATGTGGGGGCAGTTTCGTTTTTGCCAACTCGGCTTCTTCACCGTGGGCTGATGGAAGGTCTTTGTGACTCTTTTCTTTCTTTGTCTTCTGCTCCACCGCTGGTAGAGAACTTCAGATCTTTCTCTAGTGTGTGAGACTTGTGGTCTGTATCTGGTAGTGGACTAAGAGCCAGTGGCAGATTCTAACTGCACGGATAGTGGAACTGCATATCATCTCGGATGCATCATTTGTCACAAGGTGGAACTTATTCGTCCTAGGACGGCCATCTGATGTTTGACAATTCCAGCACGCACCATTGTTCCTGTGAGTCAAATTGGTCTGGCCAGACCAGCGAATGGGTGCACCTAACACTGAACGCTGCCGGGATTTCAGGATTGTAATAGGGAAGTTTCCCGGGTTCTGATAATCAGAACGCCGGATCCCGTAGTCTGCAAATTTCGTGGGCGCGTCACAACATTACAACTGCAGCAACGCGCTGCTCCTCGTCCACAGCGTGCCGTTTTCTGCTGCCGCCTGAATCAAGGGAGAAAGGGTAAAACACTGCTGCACCGGTTTGGAGTAAAACGAAGTCAGATTGCCTTGTAAAAAGGATTAATTCAGGTAAGAATCTGTATATCTTCCACCCCAACATACGCTTTGCCAATCAAACACCATTCCTTTTCGGATTTGTGTTTATCATTTTTGTGTAAGTTGTAGTTACAAAAATTTGTCATTAAGCTAGTTCTAGTTACAAAAACTTCTCATTATTTTGGTCACTTAAATATGCCATTCTTCTCATTCATACTCTATCAACGATCCACTGTTTTTATTTTATTGTGGTGGTACATGGGTACACCAGGAAGTTTAGGTTCAATCTTATTAAATTAATTAATTACACTACTAATTTGAGTTCTGGAAGTAACGGCAGGCATAGACAAAGTGTCATGTGTAAATTTGCTAATTTCATATATAAATAATTAGGGTGTAGCTCACGATTTGAAGGTTATTGTTAATACAATACTTTTCTTTATGTAACGATAATAGCATTTAACATCTCTCAGCCGTATATTTATGATTAAAGCAGGCGACGGCTTGCATCATTATTAATAGTGCCAATAACAGTTCATTGACAATCATTTGAGAAAATATTAAGTATATTACAGGCACATAACATATTAATAATATTCCCCCAACACAAGGTGACAGTAATTGTACATTTAATCACAGAGTGTTGCTCGCATTCTAACAAATACTGCTCACAACCTGCAGATGGTTCAGATGGCTCTGAGCACTATGGGACTTAACTTCTGAAGTCATCAGTCCCCTAGAACTTAGAACTACTTAAACCTATCTAACATAAGAACATAACACACACCAATGCCCGAGGCAGGATTCGAACCTGCGACCGTAGCGGTCGCGCGGTACTAGACTGTAGCGCCCAGAACCGCTCGGTCACCCTGGCCGGCCACAACCTGCAGATGAGTTCACACAGTGCTGGTTATGCAGCACTGTATTGCAATATAACGGTTCCAGAGACTGATGTAAAAAAACACAAATACGAGACGCACTGCATACTGTCCTGTAAACGAAACGTGGTGAGGAAGGAATATAAACCAGTGGTGCGATCTCTGCAATACCAAGACTTGTACTGATCGAAGTGAAGTCAAAGCTAAGACTGAACGTAGACTCAAAGCAGACCGACTCAAATAGTGGGAGCTTTGGCCTTATAAAGACTCGTGCTAGAGTATCAAGCAATCTGATTATCAGTTATAAACTGAAAGTCTCGTAGGCTATCACGTTCACTCCTAATTGGCAGTTGAAGCTATGGTCATATGTGGTTAAACAAACACTGGATGTCAACAGTATCTGTTTAAGCTATGTATATACACTTGTATTCACTGGATCGCAAATATGGCACCCATATCGAACGATGAAATTGAAAATTACGTAATTTTTCATTGGTGAAGATTATCACATAATATATGTGTCATCGGATGCAGAGACTTTGGATTAACAAAAGTATGCGAATAGATCCTTGTATGTAACAGTACTTTAGTCATAATCTGTTCCGCATGTTTGAGGTAGTTGAAATATCTGATAAATTAATGAAGTTCAAACGAATGTAATCACATTCTAGTGAATGGGTTTTTTCCTGTAGATATAACATATTGATTCACGTTGTGTTTATAAATAGATGGCTGTGCTAAATTTTATAATTATAATAACTTTTGAACTACTGAATTTCTCGTGAAATTAATTATTACAATACAATCATAACAGTAAATGGCATGGTCTGAATAATAATGTCATAAAGGGAATTTTTGTTTATGCAAAACTGACATTTTGTGTGTCGTGTGCTCACTATCGCGATATTATCATTAATTTTTTAGTAAAAATACTAGAAAAAATAGATCATGTATGCTTTAACCTATAAATTAGGAGTGTATATCAACTAGTCCAATCCTGCTTCGTCACAACTCCGTATAATAGGTAGTTATTGCCACTGCGAAGCAACGCACATGTCAAAACAAAAACTAAAATGCTTATGATCGAAGAGCGTATATTCACGCTGCCACAAAGTATTGAGGTAAACTGAAGATTGTGACCAGATTAAAACGGAGCTCGTCTTTACCGTAGACGACATCTGAGAGCTATATTACCTCATCCTAATTTCATTGTGAAGAGCACGCGTCATGAAAGCAGAAAAAATTTGTATGTATCATTTTCCGTGGGAAAATTACATGAAATTTGTTTGTCTTCTGTATGAGCATTACTTTGTTGCCCTTTTTAAAGCACCAAGTGATTTACATTCCATTCTAGCAGTAGCAGTGATTGCATCGCTCCGCAGACAGAAAACGATTTAATGAAGTCAGTGCCGGTGTATTACGCATTTAGGTATGCGACGCTGATAACGAGCCTGGCATACGTCCACGAAAGCAGCGGGCCTTGCCTGTCTGCCACTGTGTCAATGTAACGGCACTTGATTAATTTAGTCACTGGAAACTAATGTTCGGTGGCTCAGCTATTAGGGAGTCAATGGTATTTGCGTTCGTTCAGGCGGATTTGAGGGGAGCTTTGATAAAGTAAATGACCACACATTTTGCAGTAGTCCTGTTATTCAGAAAGTAAAATTATTTCTTCCAGAGATGGCCAGCAACATTGATCTCTTGCAAATGTGAAAACAGGCTTTCTGTCAGTAAATGAATATGTTGTTTCTAAAGACAAGGTATTTCACGAAGTTTTATTCAACTCAATTTTTCAGTTTTCCTTTCGTATATCCTCATATTACATCTGGAAACATGTTATCCTTCCTTGTCGAAAGACTTTTAGTTAAATATATGTTTCAATTCGGCATGACTGGAAATGAATCTCCAGTTTAATTATGCAAGGAAACCGGTCGTTGAATCACCAAAACACACTTTCTGCTAGTCGCCTGGCATGATTGTTAGGAAAACCGTTATGTACCCATGTACCAAATGAAACACCTTGCATGATAGACTACAACCGCAAAACGCATGAAACGTGGTCACTGTTGTTGTCATTCGTGAATTGTAAAATCCTGTTTTTGACAAGAGCCACCAAATGAAATTCATGACCTCACCCATAGGAGATGAATGTTCTTGCGGCATGGAAGGCAGCAGCATAAGCATACTATTTCTTGATAAGACCAGAAATCATATAAGTTGAGCACGATTCGGCGTAGTTTTGGCCGTTAGGTGCACTGGACTATGTCCATAATGTGCAATGTTTGATATGAGCCATAATGAACTGTAGCGCAGAACTACCAGCGATGTATTTCGAAAGTTATTTCCGTCCACAGTACGGTCATTTTCATTGCACATATTAGGTCACTGTATCCTAGTATAGAAACATCTTAAGGTTAGCGTGAACCAAAAGACCACTGTCAAGTTCCACACCACCACAGCAGGCTTCACACCACCAGAGCAAGTGATGTCAAATGTTTTCAGTCCTCTGTGAAGTTCTAATGCCATGTGTAATATTCTTGATGCACCTCCGGAGGCCTATACAGGTTTTAAAATAAGACAGCATCAAAACTCAAAGTTTTTGTGCTAATTCCCAGTATCAGCGTGCACGTTTGACATGTACGACAGCGGATATTCGTTTTTCCTATTTGGAACATGGAGGAAAAGTAGACCAGTGTGTAATAGTGATAATAGTGAGATTTAGGCAACCAACTGCAACTACCATCTGATGATCACTCTTTGAGATAAATGAGATATCTTTGTGAATGCGTGATCGTATCTCTCGCACTATTCATAATTCCGAAGGTCGCTATGACTTCGTGCTATGAAACGGAATTATTGGATTGTAAACTTTCCTGCGGTAAATAGACTTCCTGCCATGATATTGCATAATATTTCAGATTGTTCTAGACTCTCTGTGCGTGGCACATTTACGCCATTCCAATAGTTGCTTCATTATGTGCAACTTCCCTTTCTGTTTCTATTTCTTATTTTACTCTGAGAGTCAGTGTATGATTCTAATTTCGGCTCAAGACTAGCAATTAAAAAATATTCAGCTTCTGGGTATGTCGACAACGCCTTGGGTTTCATTTACATATCTAGTAGAGAGGATGTCTTGAGCAGGCATTTGTTAATGCCTCCGGAGGTTAGTTTATATTGTTGACTCAATCTCCCTCTTGTCTGTATCACAGAGGAGTTTTCAGACATCAATTTCGGAAAGGGATTTGCCAAGAAAGTTATATGATTCTCTGTAGAAACAAAATTTTTATTTAATTCACCAACAATGCTCAAAAAATGATTGTTAACTACTGCACATATATCTTATTTATCAGTAATAGAAATATTTTTACTGCTAACTGACTTTATGTCGTCGACCTTGTACTGTTGACCAGACACCTCCTTCACAACTGACCATATTATTTAAATTTTATCCTGGAATTAGCTATTCTATTTGCATACCACATACTCTTTGTCTTTCTAATAACGCTTTTAAGCACCTTAAAATACTGTTTGTAGTGGGCTACTGTAGGTTGATTGTGACTACTTCTAACATTTTGATATAATTCCCACTTTGTTCTACATGATATCCTTATCCCACTGGTCAGGCATCCGGGCTGCCTATTACTGCTAATAGCCCGTTGAGAACGTTCAAATGGAAGGCACTGAGCATGAGAAATTTGTTAAGGAAGGCATTATATTTATCATCTATGTTATCGGCACTATAAACATCCGACCACTCTCGTTCCTTGACAAGATTAACAAAACGAATAAAACGTAGCTTTTGATTCGCTTTCCTTCTCTTTGATTATATCCTAATACAGTGAGAAGATATCTGAAATTCGATCAACTCAGTAACAGTGAACTTGCAGTTTACTACACACGTTTTCTATCGCTCATCCGCAAGACAAAAACAGTGAAGCTATTACTCATCTTACGGTAAATGTCACACTGAAAAGTAAACAGCTGGTCCACAGTCATTGAAATGGTGATACTAGCCGGCCTCTGTGGCCGAGCTGTTCTAGGCGCTTTAGTCAGGAACCGCACTGCTGCTACTGTCGCAGGTTCGAATCCTGCCTCGGGGAAGGATGTGTGTGATGTCCTTATGTTAGTGAGGTTTAAGTAGTTCTAAGTCTAGGGGACTGATGACTCAGATGTTAAGTCCCATAGTGCTTGGAGCCATTTCAACCTTTTATGATGATACTAGTCACAGACTAAGGACGCAATTTAAGACTGAAATATAAATGCATACTAATACGCCATGAAAATCAGTTTCTAAGTAGTGAGACCAGCGCCGTTATATATATAATATCATCTTTTGAGACGTCTCTGATTATCACTCTTTCAACGTTAGCAAGAGGTAAAACGGTGACAAGTAAGAAGGCGAAAAGCGATAAATAGACTCAGATAGTCAAGGTATGATTATATGTGTAAACGAAGCCTGATCAATGAAAAATAGTGGGAATTATTTATAAGCCCTTAACAATAAAACCTAGTGTCCTGGTGTGGTGTACCAAGTGCTATCTGGATTTCAGTCACGGTATTATGATAAGAAGATCCTAGTGTGTTATACTCTATTTGTTTATCACTGTGGTTTGTTGGAGATGCAAAAAATATCCAATTAAATGACAATTTCTTAATACTTAATTACATACAATGTGTTATGGCAACTGCACGCAAATACACAAAAACGATGTGATGTACCAGCTGCTAGAATGTCACTGAGTTTTGGCAACGAATAAACTTTATTTCAGTTACCCATCTCAAACGACAACAACACTGGAAACAGTAATTTTGTGATATTTAAGGCCTTCGAACTCTCATAGAGTTCCTCGAATTTAATTAACTATTTTCTTTATATTCATGATCTCAGTGTCACTGTTCAAAGTTAATAGCGACCCGATCAAAACTATGCCGTCCGCATGTTTAATGGCGATTCTTTTGTTTGATGCCGGTACGACTGACTCTGATCGTGTCGGTTCTTGCCGGTGGCTTTTCGAGGTCTTCAGGAGATCACACAGCCTCAAATTTTACGAAACTCATCGTCAGTTCCCATGAGATATCAATCCTGTCCCTCTATTTTCCCGAAATTTGGGGGATATAAAGTCAAACCTGTTTCTGAGTGTTTCTTTTTTAAGTGAGTTGCTTTCTGCTATTTCTTTTGTGCACTTTTTTATGTGGTCGATCCACCCCATGACAAATTTTTTTTATACGTTGCAAACAGTTAGTTGTTACAACTGATTACACTGTTTCTGAATAGTTTTTTTTTATCGGTTGTTGTTTTTGCGTTCCCAATCTGCCTCGCAGAAACATGTTTCACTGCATGTAACCAAATGCAAGATTTTCTTGTTTGAAATATTTATTCACTGCTGACTGATATTTTCTTCAATATTTAGTATTCCTCTTTTAAATGATAGGAAGCAAAACCATCTCCGAGGCGTAAAGAGACTCTACAAGACTTATATATTACTTTTGTTGCCCTAATCTTTTTTTTTTTTTTTTTTTTACATGCGTGGCACCTTCGTGCTTCTCGTTTGCGTAGCTTTAGCTGCCTGAAAAGTATGTTGACTGAATCACGATTGGAAGCACGCTATGTAGTTGAGACCTCCAGATACTCGGTAGTACCAGGTGAATGATCCTTGATCCAGGATTCTCATATTGTCAACAAAAATAATCATGGAGTCGGAGACTCTTGCATCCCGCATTGTAATGTTATATGGAATTGGTTTGCCTGATACACTTTCTTCATGTAATTATTATATTCCCTTACATTCTCAGATTTCTGAATCGTACGATTGGTTTTTCTACATATTTTTTGCTTGTTAACTAAATTGGTATTATGTATGGCAGAAATTATTCGGATCATTTTGTTCCTCGATGTTCTCTATAGTTGTGTGAGTATATCACTTTTTCATTGATATTTAGTTTCAAACAAGTTTACTTTTGTGCTCTGTAACTTTGCTAGAAATCCTGTTTTACTGCAGCGTTCAACAAACCCTACATTTCTTTGAAAGCGAATGCTCCGTGAGCTCTACACTGTTGTAGTAATTATCCATGTATAGATTGTGCCATTTTCCAAAAACGTGTGTCAATAGTTCCGTCACTGTATCCCGTCCAACGCCAGAGTATATTTTGAAAGAGAAAATACATCCCACGGAGGAATCTCACAGCGTCAGGACGAGTACACCACACTGTATAATTATCGATGGACTATACGTGATCTTCCACGCCATTGTATCATTCCTTCATCGATCGACGTATTTTGACCATGCTTAAAATTTTCTTAAGACTTTTTAGAGGAATAATCAATTATAGTTTGCATTTCGAAGAGTTCGTCGGCATTATCCGGGCTGTTATTGTTACCCAAAACCTGTAAAATGGTAATATTTGTCGAAATCTATTACGAGACATAGTTTTGCGAAATACTTCTGTTTCCAATATTGCAAACAGAAGTCCATCATTGTTTCTTTTTATGATTCTCAGAATGACAAGCCTAAACCATTCTCTAAGTTCCACTGCCTTCATGTCGACAAATTTTGCACTTTTATTCTCTGACTTCCCCCCTGTTTGAATTCTGATTGTGGTCAGTATTTGTTTCGATACTAATAAGTCCAAACAAATATTTCCCAATAATTAATTCAATGAAATTCTCGACGCTTTGTATATCCATCGGAAATACGTTACGACCTGCGGATCCTTCAAATTCATTATTGGCCCTCGGAAAATCAACATCTAACCACTCTACGTATACTGTCATCTTCCTCTTATTCATCCACATCATTTGGCAACTGTGGCGTTCGCTGAATTCTCCGTGTACGCATTTCATTGTCATTCGGATATTCTGCTTCAGTCTGTTTTTCTGGCTATGTAATGTCCTCTACTTCATCGCAATCCTCAAATATAGCTGGAATATCAGACAATCTGTCCTCTCAGTCATCACGTATAACTGTGTCTTCTTCTTCTTCGTTTGCCGTTATCAAAGAGTACGAGGTTTTATAGAAGCAAACCACTTGCTCATTTGTCTGTAGCTTATTGTTTCTTAACATAGGACACACGTGATATTGGCGTTCGTTTGATAGCTTTGATCACAGCACCACAGTGATATCATCAGCGCTTGCCCGCTTGTTCTGCGCAAGACACAAACATGGTGCCAGCTGCTTTTTCCCGACAGTTTTCACATGACACCAACGTAGCGCCACCGGACTGCATAATGTTAATAGCGACACTGACCGCTCATACTAGCGTACGAGCACATGTAATACAAACGTTGAATGACTTTTTACCAAAAAACCGGTTTAATGTCTCAGAAGACAAGATGATCTTATACTGACAGTAGCACGGACTGAAATATCAAAATTTAAAATCAACTGCTGATTGTGCGGCGCAATTTTCCAGTGGTTGCAAAAAAACGCTTCGGAATTCTTGTAAAAACGAGAAACTGTATTGCTGGACAAAAATATGGTTCAAATGGCTCTGAGCACTAAGGAACTTAACATCTGTGGTCATCAGTCCCCTAGAACTCAGAACTACTTAAACCTAACTAACCTAAGGACATCACACACATCCATGCCCGAGGCAGGATTCGAACCTGCGACCGTAGCTATTGCTGGACATTCGGTCATATGTGAAGTTGATTCTTCTGCTAAATATATACAGAAATGGACCGTGCATCTGCACTAAACAATCAGCTGACTAAACGAAACACAATGCATCGTTAAAAATATTGAATATTTCTCTTGTTTGCCTTTGAAATTACGCGAAAGAAGCGTGAAAGTGCAGGTAATTTTTCCCGAGTTACTGAGTGTATATCAAGTATTGATAGTTTCAGTTCTCGTAAAACTTATTCTTGAAAATCGCACAGAATTCTCTGAACATTCAACGTAATATCATTAATTTCTAAGATAAATGAAGAAAAAGTAGGTACGCTTACCGCAACGATGACATTTGACGCATATCTGAAGTAATAAGGAAATGTACTTAATTTATTTCCTCACAGACTAAATAAGTGATAAACTCGGTCACGTGTTACTAATGCTGGTGCCAGGCGTAGCGTAATGACGTCACGTACGACCCAGCAGCACGGCTGTCGCCTGCTTACGTTTCCGACTCTGGCCTTCTCATAAAAAGTCCATTACCGAGTTGTAACTGGGTTAAGAGGGAGTAGCCTGTTTACTCAGATACAGAAAAATGCTGAGGAGGGAAGGCAGATCCATTGAGTGGGTGACATAAGTGACTTATTCTCCCGTTGCTGGTCAACACTGCCGTGATAGTGCGACAGACCAGAATAAAACTTAGAGTTCAGTTAGTACAAAGATGTAGGATAGTAGTAATAAGCTCCACTGCTGTACTGATTCGAAGTCTCGCTAAAATGAAACAAGCGTACCAAGAAAGTGTATGTCTTGACTTGTTGGATTGCGACTACCTTTCCAGTACAATGTGTCCTTACGCTGTGACAATTTTCATTAGTTCAGTAGTATTTAATATACTCATTTTTTATTCTTCGCCGTAAAACGTCATGTACGACGTATGATGCAAAATATGTGAGATCGTTGCTTCAAATTTGAATAACTGAAACATACGTTCATTTGGTTGTGGTCCCCTACATAGCAGGACCACGCATGTCAGTATTCAAAATACTTAATTCATGTCGTTCCCCACGCAGACGCACAACAGCCACGCTGTTTTCGACTGCCGGCAAATGGAAGGCAGACCGAATCGAAAAGAAGTTAATTACAGTTGGTTACAATCCACAGATAAAATCGTTTGGTACGGATTTGTGGAAGACATCTTCAGCTTTATAGGTGTCAGTACGCAATGACAAGTATATTTACGCAAGACCTGAACTACTTCAGAAGAAAAATGTTAATAAAGTTCTGCATAATGCACTTATACCATCCTTTTTACACGAAGTACGAGGTCATAAATGACACAATGAATTATTTAGATTACATGTTTTAAGAAAAGTAATAGTGATTGATGTTTACTAATCATACCGAAAAACAAGCGTAGTATGAAATGGTTTACAATACATGTATCGACTATGTGATAATATAAATTACTAAACAGGTCTTTCATAAACACATATTGTGTTACGTGTACGCTTGGTTTGTTTGTGTGGAAAGCTGAAGCTGAGGACCAATGCAGCGACGTGCAGCGTCGGTACTTGCTCGCTATTAATTACTATCCTAAACCTGTAATCACTTAAACTAATCCCTCATAAACCATAATTGGAAGTTGTTGGAAATGAGCGTAATTCGTAGGATAAAAGAGCAGTCACCTGCACTAAAACCCGTCAGAGCCACTGCCTCTTTTAGATCCATCATAGAGCTATAAATTTATGTGAGGTGCTGTTACACGGCTCCTGTGGGTTCGGGTCTCGTAGCAAAGTATCTAACACGACAATTTGGAAGTTTCTTGAGCGGACTAAACGCGAAATGGTGTCAATAGCCACACAATACCATTAACTGACTTGTTATGTAGAGTTTCCACGGAGACTGCCCCCGTTTTGTGTTAAATGGGTGTCTCACAACAAGGTTTTATGTTTTCCTATTTTTCACCGATAGTTACATGCAGTACAAAATAGGGCCTTGAATTGAGCGATTACTTGCATAAATATTATGGCTGGGAAGATGCCCATCCTTTTACCGTATACTTGCTGAAGATTAATACGTACATAATATGAAAATTGACATACCTATCTATATTTGCACCTACGTTCCAAATCTCCTTCTAAACCACTGGACGAATTTGAACAAAACTTGAGACACTTGTCACTTATTGTGTGGTAACAATCGCTGTGGGCTTGAGAACCAACTACCTATGAAAGGGATGGGCGTTTGGATGACAAAGTTGTGTATTTCATGAAGAGCAAATAGCTAGATTATATTCATCCAGCATTTGAAAACGAGAGCACTTAGTGGCTTACAACAAATATTAGAAATAAATTCAAACTTTTACGTAACGTTTTCTCGCAGACAAGTCCTAAAAAATCACGAAAAGAAAGAAGTTTGTCGCTTCCCACAATTTCGCTGTTCATGCACTAAATTGGAGCATCGGGCATGCCGTCTCAGTATTACTTCTTTACCTCTAACCATGTTACTCACCAATTTTTCAGACACTATTCACGTATACCTACAAAAATAGGTGTACCTACAAAAATATGTCATTGTACGACACACAGATCCGGAGATATGACATCATAAATATTAAGCTGTGTGGAAAAGAAAGTGCAGGCCGAAATTCAATACAGCTGCATATCTGTACAAGTACATGAGAAATACGTAAAATATATGGGAAATATGTGTAACATGTACATATGGCAGCGATTGGTGGAAAGCTCTTCCTAAAAACCTGGATCGATTTAGACCAAATTTGGTACACATGTTACTATCTCGAAATAAATACTGTGGGGTATGAACCAGCAACGTCCTGTTGATGTAGGGATAACTGGGAGAGAGAAGGGGGGGACGAGTAGCTGGACAAACATAGAGAGAGGGCCAAGGAGCAGATGAACACATAAGGGTAGAGGAGTGGATGAACAGAGAGGGGAAGGGGGAAAACGGACAGAGGAAGGGAAGAGGAGGTGAAGGACAGAGAGAGAAGGGAGAAGGAGATAACAGTGGGAGGGGGGAGGAGGAGATGGAAAGAGAGAGAGAGAGAGAAAGAGAGAGAGAGAGGAAGAGAGAGAGAGAGAGATAGGAGATGGACAGAGAGGGGGAGAAGGAGATGGGCAAAGGGAGAAGGGAGGAGAGGGTAGACTTACAGAGGAGGAGGTGGAGATGGACGGAGGGGCAAGGAGCAGACTGATAGAGGGAAGAGAAGCTGATGGACAGTGGGAGGGGCAAGCCGAGATAGATACAGAGAGGAGCAGGAGCTGATGGGCAGGGAGTGTAGGGAGGAGGAAGTGAAGGACGCTTGGGGTGGAGGAGATGGACAGAGAGGGAGATGAAGGAGCTGGAATAAGAGAGTGGGAAGGAGGAGTTAGTCTAATAGAAGATAGGAATAAATACCAATTCTGGCAACGCCGTGTACTCACCGACGTTTATGCATAAATTTTAGAACTTCCTCACGTTGTGTGTGCACAGAATTTGATTCCTTACTGTCACAACTACATGCAACCACGTCATATTCTTACAGACAATTGCCTTAGGTATTTCCGCATGCCCTTAACGTTTCAAAATCGGCTGTAGTAGCGAAGGATACCATGTATCACTACTAGTCATTGTATTTCGTTTTATACTGTCAAATGGAGCGAGAGGAAAACGATTCTGTATAGGCCTTCGTACTAGCCTCACGCCTCTTATCTTGTCTTCGTGGTATTTAAGTGAAATGTATGTTGCGGAAGTAGAATTGTTCTCCAATTAGCTGCACCCAACACTAATTCTCAAAATTTCCTTAAAAGTGATTCCGAAAATGAGCTTCGTCTTCCCTCCAGAGATTCCAGTTTGAGATCATGAAGCAACTCCGTACTCTTGTGTGTTTGTCGAATCTGTCGGCAACAAAACTGCCAGTACGCTTCTGAATAGCTTCAATGTCTTTCTGTAATCTGACCTTTTGGGATTCGGAACACTCTAGCGGCACTGAACAATGGATCGCACAAGCGTTCTATACGTGGCCTCCTTTGCAGAGGACTTACACTTTCCTAAAAGTCGTCGACTAATTACTTTCCATACATTTGTCCTTACATGATCGTTCCATTTGATATCGCAAATACGCAAAGATATTTAATCGAAGCAAATTTGTTAAGAAGCACATCACTGATACTGTATTCGAAAATTAGTTGATTCTTTTCCTGTTCGTCTCCATTTACTTCCAGTTTTGTACATTTAAAGCTGCCATTCATGCTTCCAAATAGAAATTCTGTCAAAGCCATCCTGCGTCGCTCTACAGTAACTCAAGGACAATACCTCCACTTCAAAAGCATCAACAAACCGTTGTAGGTTGTTGCTCACACCATCCGTCAGATCATTTGTGTTCATAGGGAACTAGAGCGCTGCTATCACAGCTGCCCGAAGCACTCCCGAGGATATGCTTGTCTCTGACGAACAGTCGCCATCGACGACAACGTTCTCGGATCTGTTACTCAAGAAGTCCTCGAGCCACTCATTTATCTGGAAACCTATTCCGTGTGCTCGGAATTTCGTTCACAGTCTGCAGTGCGTTACCGTGTCACACGCTTTTCGGAAAATTAGGACTGTGGAGTGTGCCTATTGCCCTACGTCCATGGACCGTAGGATATCGTTCGAGAATGGCAAGCCGAGTTTCGCAAGAACGGTACTTTCTAAATACTTACCGATTTGTGAACGAAAGGTTATCGGTCTCAAGAAAATTTTCTATGTTCGAACTTAGAAAATATTCAGGATTGTGCAGCATACCAATGTTAAGAATATGGCTCCAATCTTTCAGGTCCGTTCCTTTACCCTTCTTATGTACTGGAGTAAACTGAACATTTTTCCATTCTCTTGGGACTTTCCACTGGGCAAGAAATCCGCAGTAAATGCAAGCTAAGTAAGGTGCCAATGACATAAAATACTCTCCTTAAAGCCGAATTGGCATTCCGTTTGAAGCTGTCCACCTATTAGTTTTCAGCTCTTTCAGTTTATTCCTAACGCCAGGCACACCGCTTAGGTATTCTTCATACGGGACCCTGAGCGGTCAAACGATGGTATGAATGTACTATCCTTTTGTTTGAGTGACTGCCTGAACGCGATATTTCAGACTTCGGCTTCCGTTTTATTATCTTCTGTGGCCAAACCAGACAGATAGACGTGTGACTGGACATGAGGCTTCGACCCCCTTTAGCAATTTTCCATAGCACCAGAATTTTCTTGGGTTCTCGGCGACATCCTTCGCTAAGATATGACGGTGGAAGTCGCTGCATGCACGAATTTTTACTACCTTTGGCGTGTCCACATTTCCACGTTATTTCTTGAACCTAAGGTGCAAAAATCTCTGTTCAGCATTTTCCGAAATTTGTTATTAAAACACTGTGCATCTTTCCCTTGCATAATAGACATTCTGAGCACTTACTTCTCCTCAACTAGACCTACTATCTGTTTACTCTTGGCCCATCATTCCTCTACATCCACATATTGAAACGTAATGGTTTAAATGGTTCAAATGGCTCTGAGCACAATGGGACTTAACATCTGAGGTCATCAGTCCCCTAGAACTTAGAATGCTTAAACCTAAAGAACTTAAGAACATCACACACATCCATGCCCGAGGCAGGATTCGAACCTGTGACCGTAGCGGTCGCGCGGTTCCAGACTGAAGCGCCTAGAACCGCTCGGCCACTCTGGCCTGTGTGAAACCTAATGATACCATTCACTGTCCTAGTAGGATGCTAACAACTACTTCTCTGCTCTTTGCAGCGTAAGTACTCCCGAAGCCTCCTTGACGGATTTTCCAACTTTAGTAGCGATCACCGGTACGATGGAGACATGGTCGCTGATTCCTGGCTTAGTACAGACGTGTTATAGGGTCAAGTCTGTTTATAGGTAGAATGTCTAAAATATTTCCATTTAGTGTGGGTTGTCGAACCAGCTGTTCTAAACAGTTTTCGAAAAGTGTGTTCAGAAGTACTACAAAGGGCCTTTGTCTGTATCACCTGCAATGAATTCATCGACGTCCTGTTCTGTGCTTGGCGTCTCGGTAGCAGAGGCCTTGAATGAAACAAGCAACACCTGAGGCGTCCGCTGTGACGAGCCAGATTCTACCCCGCCACTACACCCCAAGGCAGAAGCCTGCAGATAGCTGATATCAGGTAACACCGTTTTCATCCGCTCGCGAACTGCGGCCAGCTTGTCTTGCATCCGCACACAGTATGCACAAAACCTATCCGTCCTGCTAATACAAAGTTGAAAATTAAGTGTGAAAGCACACAGACAAAGCTAACTACGTAACGTGCTGCTCTCCTGGTGTGTCACAAGCGGCAGTTGGCGTCTGAGTGGGCGGCCTCCAACGGTCGTTGGTTGTTGAAAACAAATGAAAACTGCGTTACAGACCGCGTGGATCTATACTACACAGTTAAACAAAACGCAGCATTGCACCTCATACATATGCGAAGACGCAAGAAATTTATGAGGTAAACTGTAAAATCACACAGAAAATGTAAGCACAGTACTTACTTCATTTACTGGTCATCATACATTAATACAACTTAAATTACCGGATCCTTGTATACGCAAGAAAGTAAACCAAGTAGAAGGAACTGACATCTGACGCTCCGTAAGTGCAGCGTCTCTCACAGGATGCAACCAGTCACACGTGATATTAGCGTGAACAGGTGTTCAAGTGTTCCACACGACACTGTCCAGGATAACACAGTTAAGGAGAGGAAATGTTCCGAGCCTACTACCTCATTCAGTACTACAGCACAGTGGGACGACGATTTCGGCCGAATATCAAGTGTCTGGCAGCAGTGGGTTTGCGAAGGTTCTACCACCCTCTTCTTATTCTCTTTAGGCCGACTTAACTTGGCCGATGGTCACATGACGTAGTTACTGCAGCTTGTAGCATCTACTAAACTCACGATGTCCATGGTCTTCGTCATCGATGCGTTTTCGTCCACAGATGGCAAATATATAATATTTTGCTACCTCCTCTTGATGGTTTAGTTCCACAAATATGACTTAAAATCCGCTCGCAATCCATGTAGTTCTTCGACAGTAAAATTTATGTCTTCTGGATATTTTCTTCGAGTGTTACTTGGGTACGGAATATGCAAAAACGTGACCGAGAAACAGCTGCGCGAAAGGAGAAGATCTTGTGTCGCACTCATTTTCAGTAAATGCTTCAGAAGCGCGAGACCACACATTACACACCCATTTGAAACTCAATAGCGATTCACGTGTTTCACTATTTTCGAGTGACTGAGACACAGTGCTATAGACTCGCCAAGTTTACTACGAATTTTATGGTGCTCTTCAGATTTTGAATTCGAATATCCCTCATACTCTTATAAAGGGTCGACTTGGCCAGGAAATATTATTTTAAAATAAGTCAAAACAAAATAGTATTAAGAAATCTCTGACATCATACCACCAAAAGGAATACTACTATTCAATAGTAGTGTAACTTTCGTACAGATTGACCTTTTACTGACAGTATGATGATAATAGTGAAAAGCCCTTGAAATGCTTGTCTACAAGATACGAATATTATTTATGTCAGTATACAAACACCAAATACATCCAAACTACAAGTTAGACATGTCGAAATTGTTGCCAGTACGGTAAGACTTTAGTTAAAATCATGTAATAGAAAACATATTTGATGACAAAAGTGAATATCTGTACGCAGTCAAGCGCTATTATTGACCTTATGGACATCAGTCCGTTGTTTATTGGAGATGTCAGAGCACCACGTGTTGTTTTTAAAAATACAATAAACTATCCAATTCGTCTTTCAAGGGCACTACACCGAAATCAGGAACTTTTAATAGTCTATATTTATGTTACACGCAATTTAGACCCACACATTAATTCTCCAAAATATTTCAATGCTATTTAAAAAAATCCATAACATCGATTTTGAAGTTACAGTCTGTAACATACTTTTCTTGAGACGCCTTGTCGGTGTGTGGTAGAACATTCTCCTACCATGTACGGGTTTTAGGTTCGATTCCCGACTGATGCATATTTTTAAACACAGATTCCTGTCCTATTAGTAATTCAGCAAAGTTTGAAGTATATGAAAGTGTAAGAAATGAGTAGCCCTCGCGACTAGTAATCCCTTGTTCGAGTCTCGTTTCGCTTATTAATTTTTCTTTTTAGTTTTCTTTCAGTTCGAGTACCTACGTAATCTAAATACAATATATATATATATATATATATATATATATATATATATATATATATATATATATATATATAAAAGGAAAGGAAGCCATGTACAGTTATCAATAGGTAATTATATATATATATATATTTGTGTGTGTGTGTGTGTGTGTATGTAGAATTTCTAGTTTTATGACAATGCACGTCTTCTCGTTTCTAATTACATATTTCACAGAGAAATCTGGTGCTCATTGCAAACGTAAATTCTGGGTTACAGATCTTATACAAAAGATTATTTGAATTTAGAAAAAAAACATTACAAATTAAATTCTCTTACATCCGTATGTATTTTACGCTTCGAGGAACGTTCATGGATGAGACACCTTCGTTTGAAATTTTGGCAGACCCGGAATCGTGGTAGGCGAGGACATGACCTATCGGGAAAAAATTACCTTCATTTGTCTTATTGAAGACGGTCGTTACGTTTAGAATCGATTTCCTGAAGAGTTTGTGAGAGTCGCATCGAACTGATTTTGATGATTAATATTCGTGTTCTAAACTTCATCTACCGCATATATAAAAATATACAATAGTCCGATTGCTATGTTGTCCCGTTGTTAGTCTTCATAGGAATATCACCTATTCCCATGGATAGCGACCATTCATTACAGCTCCAGTGATAAAACCATCAAAATTCCTTCAATATATGGTAATTTACTGTAATGCGCTAAAGAAACATGAAGACAATAGCTTTCAGTGTATTATGAAGCACTTTGATGTTGTGGTGAATAAGGTGATTTTTGAAGATAACGCATCTTGAATTCGGAATGTGGGTCAGGAGTGGCGCAGACTTCGGCGCTGGTAACATGGCTTCCTGAGAATTGGCACTTGCGAGGAATCGATGACGGAAGCGGAATTTTGCCATTCCTCTCAAGTGAGAAACGCGCTGACGCTGAGATGCCGCTGCTCTGCGCTGCTGATGCGACACTTTTTCTACCAAGGCCCTCAGTGCCGATATGATTTCTGCAGTCGCGTTAGCGGATAGCCTTCAGCCTGTCTAGTGACGGATTTCCTTAACGATATCTAACGGCTAGCAACTTACATCTGGAGCCAGGTACGCACATTTAAAGAGCATTTCAAATGAGCTAACAAGCATCGTGTAAAACTATAGGACATTGCTGTTCTTCGTCTTCATTGCATATCTAGAGACTGATGCGATGCTTTTGGAAGTCACACATAATATACGACAGCCGTCACGAAACGACTGTTTGCAGTAGCTATGTTAGGCATTTTTAAATGAATTAACCAGCCAATGGCTATACTTATTTTCCGCTAAAAACTCAATCAAGGGTGAAAGTTTGATACGAAGCACATCAAAGGCAACCACTTGCGATAATCGTGAGTGATTACTGTAATATATCCATCATTATCTCATGCTCCCTACGGAAAATTAATTAGATTGTTGAAGACGAGCTCAGTTGCATCATAGACGTCGAGAATGACACAAAAGTTTCCAATGTTCAGTTACAAAAGTACTTCTGAAGATGTTCATCAACGTGCTTCATAAGTCATTATGCAGCCTGTAATTATATATTCCGATAATATTGCAACTATGGAATAAGGATAGTAAGCCATGTACAGTTTTCAATAGGTAATATAAATCTTCAGCCTTTATAGTGAATGGAATACATAAAAAACGTTTCAACAGCGCAATTTGTTTAATTGAATTATATGCCAAGTATCATCGTCAAATTCAGAATTTTCATAGGTTGAATGCCTGTACAATGCACTCCGCATTGCATGGTATACACATAACAGATTACATTCCGACTCATTAAACCAAGTCAGAGTCTGCTCTGAGAGACGGGTGTGAACGGTTTAGTCGGAAGGAAACTCGAGCAAGTGTAACGTAGTCTATTGAACACCAATTCGGAAGTGAGCTGCTATTGCCAGTGTTCGTGCCCAGGTTACATTGCATTGAGTGCATCAGAAGAAAACTACTTCCAAAGCAGTTACATCAGCTATACATGTCATTAATCACCTATATCTAGAGTCTGCGGCCCTGCAGGTACCAGCGGCAACATATCCTGTTTGTTCAGTATTTGCGAATGAAGAAGACATGCCACGCCAGAAAAATCAACAGAAACAAGAGCGGAATAAGACGAACATGTGAAGAAAACTCGGAATGTAGTTGAGACAGAACAGCAAATGTTCCTGGACATGTCACCTCTACCTCCGATACCATTCCATACAAGAGGAACAACTGTAATCGAAACGCAGCAGTTTGTGCCACAGCCAGTGACTTTATATGAGCAGTATGATATGGAGTCATATAGCGCGTTTGTGAAAAGCATGGATCGGAAGGCTGCAAAGTTGCCCTCTGTCTCATTCGGCAACCTTATCCGTCGGTTGGAATCCGGAATTAGGTGTAGTGTCACCAGTGTGCCTCCTGCAGGACGTAATACACTCCTGGAAATGGAAAAAAGAACACATTGACACCGGTGTGTCAGACCCACCATACTTGCTCCGGACACTGCGAGAGGGCTGTACAAGCAATGATCACACGCACGGCACAGCGGACACACCAGGAACCGCGGTGTTGGCCGTCGAATGGCGCTAGCTGCGCAGCATTTGTGCACCGCCGCCGTCAGTGTCAGCCAGTTTGCCGTGGCATACGGAGCTCCATCGCAGTCTTTAACACTGGTAGCATGCCGCGACAGCGTGGACGTGAACCGTATGTGCAGTTGACGGACTTTGAGCGAGGGCGTATAGTGGGCATGCGGGAGGCCGGGTGGACGTACCGCCGAATTGCTCAACACGTGGGGCGTGAGGTCTCCACAGTACATCGATGTTGTCGCCAGTGGTCGGCGGAAGGTGCACGCGCCCGTCGACCTGGGACCGGACCGCAGCGACGCACGGATGCACGCCAAGACCGTAGGATCCTACGCAGTGCCGTAGGGGACCGCACCGCCACTTCCCAGCAAATTAGGGACACTGTTGCTCCTGGGGTATCGGCGAGGACCATTCGCAACCATCTCCATGAAGCTGGGCTACGGTCCCGCACACCGTTAGGCCGTCTTCCGCTCACGCCCCAACATCGTGCAGCCCGCCTCCAGTGGTGTCGCGACAGGCGTGAATGGAGGGACGAATGGAGACGTGTCGTCTTCAGCGATGAGAGTCGCTTCTGCCTTGGTGCCAATGATGGTCGTATGCGTGTTTGGCGCCGTGCAGGCGAGCGCCACAATCAGGACTGCATACGACCGAGGCACACAGGGCCAACACCCGGCATCATGGTGTGGGGAGCGATCTCCTACACTGGCCGTACACCACTGGTGATCGTCGAGGGGACACTGAATAGTGCACGGTACATCCAAACCGTCATCGAACCCATTGTTCTACCATTCCTAGACCGGCAAGGGAACTTGCTGTTCCAACAGGACAATGCCCGTCCGCATTTATCCCGTGCCACCCAACGTGCTCTAGAAGGTGTAAGTCAACTACCCTGGCCAGCAAGATCTCCGGATCTGTCCCCCATTGAGCATGTTTGGGACTGGATGAAGCGTCGTCTCACGCGGTCTGCACGTCCAGCACGAACGCTGATCCAACTGAGGCGCCAGGTGGAAATGGCATGGCAAGCCGTTCCACAGGACTACATCCAGCATCTCTACGATCGTCTCCATGTGAGAATAGCAGCCTGCATTGCTGCGAAAGGTGGATATACACTGTACTAGTGCCGACATTGTGCATGCTCTGTTGCCTGTGTCTATGTGCTTGTGGTTCTGTCAGTGTGATCATGTGATGTATCTGACCCCAGGAATGTGTCAATAAAGTTTCCCCTTCCTGGGACAATGAATTCACGGTGTTCTTATTTCAATTTCCAGGAGTGTAGGATCAGTACTGAAGTCTGCTCTACCTTGGTCGCTAACAGCCTCGTACAAAGGTCAGTTTTTTCAATAAATAATCTCTAGCCATATGTTACATGATTTATGATTACAAGAAAAGAAATTACTTCAACAAGAAATACTACAAGAACAAGAAATATTAAGTGTCATATTGTGTGGGATTAAAGTTTATCAATCATGAGGTGCTGTAATAGACAAAAGAGGACGATACTATAATGGGATAATTAATGCTACTGTGTGTAATTACTTTCAGATATCAGAGGTAATCTAAGTGTATGCACATTCACATAGTTCGTTGACCCGTCTTTCCATACGTCAGCCAGGTTGCACAGTGCTATAGACATTTACAATATGACCACGGCAGCAAACAATGCCGTACGCAGCAAAGATATGCGTACTGTGCAGCTTCACATGAAATTGTGGACTGTAGATAATCGATCTCCGTGTACTTATATTTGTGGTCACTCCTCAAACCATCGATGCTGGCGAGATTATTGTAGGCAGAGGCTTCTTAAGCAGATTATAGCTTTTGGAGGCATAACTTACAGGCAGGCCATAAAAGGACACGGCAAAGGGTGGGTGGGGGGGGGGCGGCCGTGGGGGTAAAAGTGAAGCAAATGTAGCAACAATCCATCCAGTCAACGTACAGACCCACGAGGCCTTCCTACCTGACCCAGTCTTAGATTTGTAAAACTACCGTAGGCTACCATAGACTGTCATAAGCAAGCGGAGACTACGGTTGCTGTCCTAGTAGCCTTGGTCACATAGTGTACCTGAACGTTAGATGTGTTGTATACCAATCGGACGTTACCTCATTTCGATTACACTGTTTTTTCATGGTATCAGTGACTTACTACATTCGCCTAGAAACCAGAAGCCGTGAACCGTTTAAAAATTGAATAAGGATTTATAAAGGGCCACGTAACTTACAGGACATTTTTGTACTACATAGTTATTCTCGTGTCTTACTTAAAAAGTCAGTATTTATAAAAAAATTTAAATTGTTAGCGTTACTTCAGGTTTGGATGATATATTGTGTTCTAACACTATGAATTACTTCGAAGAGAACGGTATATTGACAGGCAGTCAACACAGATTTGGAAAGCATGGTTCTTATAAAACACAAGAAGCTCTTTACACACACGAAGTGTTGAGTGCTACTGACAAGGGATTTCAAATTGATCCCGTGTGTATAGATTTTCAAAAGGCTTTTGATACTGTACCACACAAGCGGCTTGTTGCGAAATTGCGTGGTTATGGAATATTGTCTCAGTTACGTGATTCGATTTGTGATTTCCTGTCAGTGAAGTCACAATTCGTAGTATTGACGGAAAGTCATCGAGTAAAGCAGAAATGATATCTGGCGTTCCCAATAGTAGTGTTATAGGCCCTCAGCTGTTCCTTATCTGTATAAAAGGTTTAGGAGACAATCTGAGCAGCCGTCTTAGACTGTTTGCAGATTATTCTGTAGTTTATCGTCTAGTAAACACATCAGAGGATCAAAACGAATTGCAAATCGATTTAGGAAAGCTATCTGAATGGTGTGAAAACTGGCAATTGACATTAAATAATGAAAAGTGTGAGGTCATTTACATAATGGCTGAAAGGAATCCGTTAAACTTCGGTTCCACGACAGATCAGTCTAATCTAAAGGTCGTAAATTCAACTAAATACTTATGAACTACAATTACGTACAATTTAAATTAGAAAGAACACGTAGAAAATATTGTGGGGAATGCAGTCTAGAAACTGCGTTTTATTGGCAGAACACTAAGAAGATGCATCAGATCTACGAAAGAGACTGCCTACACTACGCTTGTTCGTCCACTTTTGGAGTACTACTGCCCGGTCTGGGATCATTATCAGAAAGGATTAACGGAGTACATCGAGAAAGTTCAACGAAGAGCAACACGTTTTGTATTAACGCCAAATAGGGGAGGTAGTGTTACGGACATGATACAGGATTTGGGATGGACGCCATTGAAACAAAGGCGTTTTTCGTTGCACCAGAATCTTCTCACGAAATTTCGATCCCCAACTTTTTCCTCCGAATGCGAAAATATTTTGTTGACGCCAATCTACAAAGGGAGAAAGATCATCATAACAAAATAAGGGTGTGGAATAACGGAGTGTTATTGTGAGGGTGGTTCGATGAACCCTCTTCCAGGTACTTAAGTGTGATTTTAGGGGTATCCTTGTAGATGTAGATGTAGATATCCCCAAAATGTCGATTTTTAATGTGAAACAGAGGGATGTAGGAGTCAAAATAAAAAAAGTCGATTTATCAAATAGCGCTAGAAAAAGTAGTTTCCTGAATAAAAGGTATGATTAAAAAAAAAAAAGACAGAACAGAAACGTATCAAACATTACTTCAGTACATCCTTGGACGTATATAAATCATTTTTCTGTTGCTCATAAACAACTTTCGCACTTATCAATAACACCAGAAAACTCTTGCCTTTGATCATGAGGAAGAAAGTGTTATTGAGTAGAAAATAACATAAGTATTTACATGGATTTCTTATGCTTGTACATGTAAACTGTACATGCATTAAAATTAATTGCTTTGGTAACATAAAAGCGAGGAAGTTACGTGATGAACTAATATTTACTACTTACAACACTCAGTTTATATTTTGTAAGGATATAAAGTACGCCAAGGGTTAAAGGTGGATGATGTGCGGTTCCAATTATGCGGAAGAGAAACAAACACAGAGAAGTCGTTGGATTCTGGTTTCTCTCTCACACATTGATTTATGTTCCTTCCCCTCCCATTGCTATCGATATTAACGGAAATCCTACTATTTACTTCGTCGTTTATGTACTCTATCTAACCTACCAAACTGTTTTGTTAGGGCGCATCCCTAGCTGAAATGTATCGGGAACATCGCGGAACTACAATAGTATCACCTACCTTTATGTACATTCGCTGGGAATTCCCACTCAAACAACAGGCACACCCTTCTGTCTCATCTGCCGCCACTTTGGCAGTTGTTTGTTCAAAAATGGTTCAAATGGCTCTGAGCAATATGGGACTTAACATCTGAGGTTATCAGTCCCCTAGAACTTAGAACTACTTAAACCTAACTAACCTAAGGACATGAAATACATCCATGACTGAGGCAGGATTCGAACCTGCAACCGAAGCGGTCGCACGGTTCCAGACTGAAGCGCGTAGAACCGCTTGGCCACAACGGCCGGCAGTTGTTAGTTGATGGCTCCATACTACAGAACTGAACAGTTGCAGTAATATCCTCGTACAAAGTGACGTAGTACAGGGAAGGTTTCCGGCCAGTATAAGTAACTCCGTGTACCAAACAAGCACCGACCATCTCGCCTCAAACACGCTAGATATCGGAAAGAGAAGAAATTAATCAATAATTTGCTATCACCATCCTGGAAATAATATTATTAGTGTTACTGCAAGTAAACACAGCTATAGAAATAGTTTCATTAGCGGAGTGATCTATTATAAAAGTTCTAATCCTGAATTCACTCACAGCATCCAACGGCACTAATAACGTGATTCATTATTAGTATTACTTAGCGCAATGCTAATTCATGCAAGTCAAAGACACTATTTCAAATTTTTAGAGTAATACATATATCCATACGCGTAAGTTCAGAAACGTGTAAACAGTCAGAGGGACATATCACATTTCCATGATATAGTATGATTTAAAAAAAAAAAAAAAGATAGGTGGGCAATTATGGGGGCAACTCCATCTTATAAAATGGTATAGAATATTTACCTGAACAACTGATCCTTCTAAACGTTGCAGTAGTGCTCTGTGGGGTTAACATGTACGGGGGATGGCTACGTAAATCTCTTATTCAAAAGTGTTCAAATATGTGTGAAATCTTATGGGACTCAACTGCTAAGGTCATCAGTCCCTAAGCTTACACACTACTTAAACTAAATTATCCTAAGGACAAACACACTCACACCCATGCCCGAGGGAGGACTCTAACCACTTCCGGGACCAGCCTCACAATCCATGACTGCAGTGCCTTAGACCGCTCGAAATCTCTTTTGATCTACAGGACTTCTAACTACTACATACCAAGGGAACAAATAAGAAAAATATTAAATGTTGTCGATCATTCAAGTGCTCTGGGGCGAAACATTAGTTTCCTGGGTGCGGGCTTGGCGAACCCGTGGGTCTTTAGCTGGGGACGTTTAACTGCCGCCAGTGCACTGCCACCGTAAGATGTGTGCATGCTTTAGTGACCACTGTAATGCGTGATGGTGGACAGTTGTGTGTCACAGAAGACCCGTATTTTGACTTAACTGCCCCGATTGCGAGGATGGTAATAAACCGCTATAAGAAACCCATAATAACAAGGTGTACTGCGAGCCGGTGGCCTGCATGGCTGTTGAAGCGGAATGGTCATTAGCGGGCAAACTCTGGGAAACATGCAGCACCTCAGTTGTATAAGGCTTACCTAGGCACGCGGGGCTCTCTCTCGGTGGACTTTTATTTCTACGAATGAGTTTTATTAAATCTGCGACCGGTTTCGCACCACTTATTGGTGCATCCTCAGACAATATACGCTATTTATAACATAGTAACGTTTGACATTGCGTGAGCGCTTTCCGGGTTTCGGCTAGTCAGTCAGGACGTCTCCACTGCTACGCGGCTTTTCTCAGCTTGCATGGTCATTGCCGCTCCCATCTTTTAAAAAAATTTTAAAAAGTTTTTTCAAATTTTATCTACCGCTCTCACCAGAAGACGGTTTATTGGACGTGAATGGTGGAGAGTGGCTACAGGACAATGTTCAACGTTACTATGTTATAAATTGCGTGTATGGCCTGAGGATGCATCGATAACTGGCGCGAAACCGGTCGCAAATTTAATAAAACTCATTCATACAGCCACTGCAGAAATTTCTTTGAAAAACTAACAAAGTTAGGCTGTGGTTGTCCGCCCTTCAAAACAAGATGTTACGGGCTTTTATTTCCCTAAATGCCCGTGGGACCGAGGTGGAGTCGCGAAATTTCCATTTCTTCCTCCCAGGGGAATGGGTGAGCCTCTAGCAGGTACGAAAACCCGATCCAATACGAAAGTTCGTGTAGCCAGTCCTTCAGTCTCAGGGATTACCCAGGACTCTTTATTGAATAGTAACAGAACGTTAATGTGGTTTCTATTGTTAATGCGGTTTCGATTGTGAAACGGATAGAGAGCAACTTTGAGAGGGTTTCGCCTTTTTCTAATCAAAATGTTTAGAGGACATTGCAGGTACACTCAGATCAGTCAAGCAGAAATAGAAAGATGAGTGAGCTCAAGGAGGTCGATGTAAGAAACATATTTAAAATAGCGGGTGGGGATCTAGTAAAATATGGTTCCTTCATTCTTACCTTCAAACGCACGGAGCTCTCAGAGCATATCAAGGCAGGTTTCCTTCACCTACGCCTATGGCACTATGCCCCAACCCAATGTGGTATTTTAAATGCCACTGCTATGGGCACACGCCATTAGATTGTAAGTACGGAACCACTTGCGAAAAATATGACAGACCACCCTTGACAGAGTTGGTTGCTCCTCTCCTCCTGCTCTAGGGATCGTCCTGCCTGGACTACAGGTTTCTCGATGAAAGGAAGCTACAGGAGATACAACATCGAAACACATTCCGTAAGGTGAGGCCAAGGAGATCCATAAGGCCAATCAGCCTTCCACATTCACTATATCTTTTGCTTTGACCTGTAAGAAGCCTAGTTTGACAGCCATTGGTTCTACACAAAAGAAGGATGAAGGTTGCTGGTGCCAGCACTAGTCAAGCTGTAGTTTGTTCAGAGCCCATAGACCCCCCCCCCTCCCCCGCAAGAACAACCGATAAAGAAACAGCTGCGACCATTGCGGAGCTCCCCATACCTCTGGTGGCAGAGTCTGGTAAAAAGTCTAGCACTGCATCTACAGCAGCTGGGCCAAAACAGCAAATGGGAAGCTTCTAGCACAGGCAAAAACAGGTGGTAGACCGTCAGACCCCGTCAATGTCATTCGACATGACGGTTCTGTTGTTTCTGCTTTAGAGCCAATGGAATACGAAATCAGCCCTGGGCAACTATTTTGCAGCAAGGCAGAAACTCTATGCGTTCCAGGATCCCCACGCTGGCAGAAAGACAGTATGAAAGTATAACTCCCATGATAAATGTCTCCCATACTACAATCGAACATGATTGGGTTCAGGACACATGTGGAAGGACTGAAAGTCCTCGCACAAGCACACTCCTTGTGCTTGCGTTCCCAGGAAACACATTGATTCCCCTGTCCGATGGCGCTGTACCCTCCACTGAAAGGATGAACTACAGCCAAGGGAGGTGTTGCTGTGTCGTCAATAACACACACGCATCATCTCCTATCTGCTTGGTTACTGACCTACAAGCAATAACCGTTGCTGTCCGTGTGGGTCACAAGATAGCTGTCTGCTCCATGTACTTAGCTCTGCAGTATGTGACAGACTCTGAGGCTCTTGCAGGCCTTATAGAACAACTTCCCCGCCCATTTTCCCTACTGGGTGGTTTCAATGTCCATAAAGTGTTATGGGCCCCGAACTAGGGGTATCTTATGATGTCTCGGGAGCTGTGCATCCTCAACCAGGCAGTCATCGTTCCTCAACTGCTACTGGGTCGTCCTCAGCTATCAACTTCTCTTTCTGCCTTCCATCCCTTGCAGACACGGCACAGTGGGAAACAAGTGCCGACTTTCATTCCAATGACCACTTCCCACTGTGACACCACCTACTGGGTGGAGAATTCCTTGAACAAAAGCCACCAAGATGAGTTTTGCTATTTGGGGAGCAAAACAACTGTTGGTAGTTGAAGTAGAGAGGATACGAAATCTAGACTGCCAATGACAAGGAAAGCGTTTCTGAAAAAGAGAAATTTGTTAACATCGAGTATAGGTTCAAGTGTCAGGAAGTCTTATCTGAAAGTATTTTTATAGAGTGTAGCTATGAATGGAAATGAAACATGGACGATAAATAGTTAAGACAAGAAGAGAATAGAAGCTTTGGAAATGTGGTGCTACAGAAGAATTCTGAAGATTAGATGGGTAGAACACGTAACCAATGAGGAGGAACTGAACAGAATTGGGGGAGAAGCGCAATTTGTGGCACTACTTTAAGAGAAGAAGGGATCGGTTGGTTGTGCACGTCCTGAGGCATCAGAGGATCATCAATTTAGTACTAGAGGGAAGCGCAGCATGGAGAGCTGCATCAAACCAGTCTCCGGACTGAAGAACACAAAAACAACAACATATGTTAATACGGATATCATAAACGCGCACGACAGTGTCCTTATATCCTTTTTGAAGAATAAGTTGAAAAATCATGACATCCCTCGTCAATTCGCGTATAAGTTACAGTGCCCGTTAAGCAGCAGAAGTGTCATCACTACAATGAACAATGAAACAGTAGGGATCAAGTAAAGGCTTCTCGCAAGACTCAGGTAGTCATCAAAAATGGCTCTGAGCACTATGGGACTTAACATCTGAGGTCATCAGTCCCCTAGAACTTAGAACTACTTAAACATAACTAAACTAAGGACATCACACACGCCTATGACCCAGGCTGGATTCGAACCTGCGACCATAGCGGTCGCGCGGTTCCACACTGAAACGCCTCGAACCGCTCGGCCACAGCGGCCGGCTGTTCAGTGTATCTGTAAGGTGTCAGGCAAATCCAACACCTTCCATGAAAACCATGACATGATAAGCAAATCCAGTAGTATGTCACATAGCTCCGAATAAATCGTGACATTAAATTAACCAAAGTAATACAAGTAACGAGTGAGCAGATGAAATACCACAGACTACCAGAAAAATGCCCAAATGCATGTCATACCTCCCCACCGTGAGACAGACGCAAATCCGAGGGGAGAAACGCTAACAGAAGCCGAGAGCAGAACCGTGTTCAGCTAGAAGGCCCTATGATAAGGAACGGACACCCACGTCGTCAGCTAACCCCTAAGACCACCCCCCGCCCATGTTAAAAGATAGAGCCCTCCAGAAGAACAGTATAGATCTTACGATAACACTAAAAGGACCACACCAGCTGCAAGTTTTTGCGTGAGACTTTTTCACGTCTCTGTTACGTTGCAAACCTTAAAAACATTGCCCCACCACGAACAGTATAACGTTTCTCATTGGATAGACAGAATTTTTGTAGGCGGATCTTAAGGTTAACATTGAGACCCTGATTGGTCAGATGAAAACACTGCCAGATGGTTTTTTCTAAGCCAACTTCAGTAAATTGTAGTAAGGAGAAGTTAGGCGAGAGTGGCTTCCGAGACAGCGAGGTGAGAGGAGCTGTGCTGTCCGCCGCCCCCTGACGAACACCGACAAGGTAATGAACGCACATGATGCCGCATAACAGCGCATAAAGCTTCACTCAGAACTGCAGAAGTCTCATCTGTTACATCCCCTTTTTGCGTAATACTAGTGTCGATCGCCAATTAAAGCTCACGGTGTTCACATTTGCCACTTGAAGTAAATACCTGAAACGCAATGATTTTTCTGTTGTATAGTTATTGAGAAGCCACATCAGCCACTGTAATTTACGACAAGTTAGATAAGTAATTAAAGGTAATTGAGGGTCACTGTAGACCATTTTGATAGTTTTCTCTTTTGTGAAACTTATTTAAACCTAGATTGTAGATGTGATATGGCATAGGTCATCCTTCGATCCATTGTAGAACTTGGAAACCCATTCAGGGAATATTCGTTCACAATTTTGTTGAGCGCAGTTGGTTTTTACCATCCTGTGTTAAAAAATTTCCCTTTATCAATAGTGCAATTTATAAACAGTTTTGTGAGTTGAATAAAATTTCCATTGGTAAACTTAACTGCTTTTTCGACGTTATTTTACCAGCTAACTAAAAATAGGAATGCCTTGAACCCCTCCCACTAAATTTAGTTATTATTAAGATTCTTTTACAGGGAGTGCAGTGGAGCTGACGCTGAAATCATTAAGTATTTGGTTATATCATCGCTAGTCTCACTGAACTCTTCTGAACTCTACATGTCATGTGTGGTCTGGCATCTCCTTACTAGCAACAGGTCCCAGGTTCAAACTAGTCAATTCCTTAAAAAACACGCTCAGAGCATCGTTGCGCGAAAGTGGTAGGGAGACACGATATAAAACAAACAGACACCACGCAGAATGTAAGAAAATGGAGACCCTGCCAGGATGGTAAAATATCAGGATTGAAGGTCGACCACATGCCTAACTAGGTCAGAAAAATATCCTATTAAAAATTTTCGTAATAAAAAAATTTTTTTGAAAGGCATAAATAGTTGAAAACAGTAGCTGCAGTGACAGATAGTGAGACTGTTGTGGATTGGCAAGAGAGCAAACCCAGTTTTGAGAGGAAGCCGAAAGGCATGCGTTTTAGCTCACGCAGGCTGGCGTGAGGTCTGGAACAGGACAAGGAAATTTAGACTAGCAAAAACGGACGTAGCTATGGGATACTTAACTTTAATCCATAAATGGTGAACATCGCTCTTGACGGTACATGTTTCACAGCTTCAATAGTAACTGGTAATGGCGCCTTGCTAGGTCGTAGCAAATGACATAGCTGAAGGCCATGCTAACTATCGTCTCGGCAAATGAGAGCGTATTTTGTCAGTGAACCATCGCTAGCAATGACGGCTGTACAACTGGGGTGAGTGCTAGGAAGTCTCTCTAGACCTGCCGTGTGGCGGCGCTCGGTCTGCAATCACTGATAGTGGCGACACGCGGGTCCGACGTATACTAACAGACCGCGGCCGCTTTGAAAGCTACCACCTAGCAAGTGTGGTGTCTGGCGGTGACACCACATTCCTCCCCCGCAAATCGGCGTATGGTTGTGTTATAAGGCTTCCGCCCGCCGTGGGGAGGACCCCATGTTGACGTATGCGACGAGATGAGGAGCCTAACAACAGGCGAGGCTGTGCCACCCGCACCCTGCCATTCGTGCCGCGGGGAGGTAGGAAACCTGCTCCAGGGTGCACGCCAACATGCGGTGTATGCGCCCGTCGAGAGACAGGTGGGGACGAAAGGTCGACCTCCATCGGGCCGGGGCACCCAACGGGCGAAGACGACATATGGTCCGGAGCGGGCAAGAGTTCCATGTCGGAGGACAACTGGTCACGGGAAGCGATCGGCGGCGCGTGACCCAGGGAGGCGACCAGCGGCTGCAGCGAAGCGTCCACTGCGGACGTCGCCGGCGGGAGAACAGGCGGCGGCGGCGGCGCGTCGCCATGGGGCAAAATGGAAGGCAGCGTCGTTAACACCTGGGGCTCAGGCGAGCCAGTAGATGGCTCCCCAGGGCGCTGACAGGACGGCACCGTCGCCGAAAGCAGACGGGGAGCGGCAGATCCCGTGTGACGATAGAGGCGCAGCTGATTGAGATGCCGACTCAGCTCACCAGAGGCCCCCAAAACCAAATACATCGCGCGGCCGAGGCAGCGAAGAATGCGCCCTCCGAGCCAACGCCGTGAACCTCGATAATTGCGATAGTAGACAACGTCGCCTGGGGCAAAAGCAGGTGTCTGCCACTGCACAGGAACCTGATGCGGTGGATGTAGCAAAGACATCAAGGTTCGATGAGGGCGACCGTGGAGCAACTCAGCCGGCGAGCGACCATCTCGAGGCTGAGAGCGATATGAGGACAAAAAGAGCAATAACGCGTCCTCCCGAGAATGCGACTCTTTCAACTTCAACATCTGTGACTTGAAAGTCCTGACCAATCGTTCAGCGGCACCGTTTGATTGTGGCGAAAACGGCGCGGACGTCAGATGTAGAATACCATTGGCCTTTCAGAATGACTGAAATTCTGCGGACATGAATTGTGGGCCATTGTCGGAAACAATAGTCTGTGGGAAACCCTCGATACAAAAGATAGCGGATAACGCTTGGATGGTGGCAGATGACGTCGTGGAAAACATCCTGACAACAAAAATAAATTACTGAATGAATCTACCGCAACCAACCATCGAGCATTCCAGAATGGACCAGCAAAATCGATGTGTTAGCGTTGCCAAGGGGAAGTGGCTTTTGGCCATGCAAAGAATGTCTGCGGTGGTGCTGATTGTTGTTCGGCACACACCATGCAAGAAGAGCACATATTCGCAATCGCGGCATCGATTCCGAACCAAGTGTAGTGCTGACGAGCAAGTTGTTTCGTTCTCACTATACCCCAATGTCCTTGGTGGAGAAGCTGTAAGACAGAGGACTGTAACGAACGTGGGACCATGACCCTGAACTCATCATTATCTGAACGCAACAGCAAAACAGCATGTCATAAAAAAGTCTCTCCTTGTGAGCAAAGAATCGCCGAACCAACGGATCCCCGATCCGTGACTTTGACAAGGGCCTTTGCGTAGCAACAAAATGCAGAACGGTAGCAAGGACAGGGTCGGCAGCTGTGGCTGTAGCTACACGACGAAAATCAATCGGAAAAGATTCGACCACGTCATCGGTTTCCGAATCAATGATCATGCAAGCAAGTTCGGAGGAATCGAATGCTCTTCTCCTCAGCAACAGGCAAACGGGATAACGCATCGGCGTTTCCGTGCTTAGCAGTGGACCAATACAAGATATCGTAGCGGTACTGCGAGAGGAAAATAGACCAGCGAATGAATTTCTGCGCTGTACGTGGAGGTACAGGCTTGGTCGGATGAAAAAGCGATGTCAAAGGTTTGTGGTCTGTGATGATGGTGAAGTGACGACCGTACAAGAAATCATGAAACTTTGTAACACCAAATACAAGAGCCAATGCTTCTTTCTCGATCTGTGAATAATATCTTTGTGCAGACGGGAGCAATTTGGACGCAAAGGCAATAGGGCGATCGTGCGATCCATCTTTGTGCGCAAGCACAGCACCGATCCCGAAATCCGATGCATTAACCATCAAGAAAAGGGGCTTCCAGGGGTCGAATAGCGTAAGGCAAGTATTGGAAAGCAACGCCGATTTCAACTGGTGAAAGGCGCGTTCGCATTCCGTCGTCCAGACGAACGGACACCTTTACGGCGTAAGCGATGAAGTGGAGCTGAAATGGAAGAGGCGTGGGGTATATATTTATGATAGTAATTAATTTTTCCCAGCACACTCTATAGCTGCTTCAAATTCTGCAGCGAAGGCAAGTCTTGTATGGCACGGAGGTGGTCTGGACTAGGATGTATACCTTGGGTATTGAGTACATGTCCCAGATAGCGTAAGTCACGAGCAAAAAACACACATTAGTCCTTCCGCAAGCGAAGACCATTTTGTCGCAAGACCTGAAATAATGCTAATGTTCTTCTTCCGTCTTTCCGGAGATCACAATATCGTCCAGATAGTTTGCTGCAGTACGGACCGACGCACAAACAGTTTGTAGATATTGCTGAAACAATGCAGGGGCGGATGCACACCAAAATGGCAGTCGTTTGAACCGATACAAATCAAGATGCGTGTTAACCATCGAAACGCGCTGGGATTCTTCGTCCACCGGTATTTGCAAGTACACATCTGCTAGGTCCAACTTCGAAAAATATTTACCTGGGCACAGTTTGTCAAAAGGATCTTCCAGGCAGTGTAGAGGAAAAGTTGCAGTCACTAGTTGTGGATTCACTGTTGGCTTGAAGTCCACAAAAAGTCTCAATTTTCCGGAAGGTTTTGGCAAAATTACTAGGGGTGATGCCCAGAGAGAAGCCTGCACACGTTCAATTACACTTTGTGATTCCAAATCGTGTAATGTTTTTGCGACCTCATCACGCAATGCGTGGGGAACATTGCGCGCACTGAAAAATTTCGGTTGCGCGTTTACTTTCAGTTCCAAACGTGCTTTATATTTCTTAGTTCAACCGAGGACCGGTGCAAAATTTTCTGCATATTCTTCACACAGACGAGAAACACTGGCTGAAGGCACAGTCTGGTTCACTGATAGGACCTGATTTACTATAGACAAGTTAAACAACTGAAATAAATCGAAACGAAACAAGTTCACTGCTGAAGAAGAACGAAGGACGTAAAATGACACAAGTTTTGTTTGTCCCTCGTATGATGCAAGAAGGCTGCACTGTCCTAACACTGGGATATGCTGACCGGAATAGCTAGTTGGCTTAACATTTGCGGCATGCAACGGAGGTGTGCCCAGCTGTTTGTACGTGGCTTGATTGATCAATGAAACTGCAGCTCCGGAATCAAGCTGGAATGGTATCACTTTGCCGTTAATGTCCAAGTCTACAAAAAGTTTATTGTACTGTTGACGACAAGAGCGACTGTCTCGTGCACAGTGAAGTGACACTGGTACAAAATCACTTGCGACTTGACGCGAGTGCCGGCGACGTCGACGCACACTGTTTGTGGGACGAACACAGTCACTGTGAGAGAGAGTGGCACTAGGCGGAGTGGAATGAACTACATGAATTTCCATGATCGAAGTGTCGGGAGCCTGAGTATCCTTGGTTCGATTCCGATTCTGGCACGAAGCAAAGGGCCTGGAATGGTTTTGAGCTTCCGATCGGAGCTTTTTCTGACAAACACTTTGAACATGTCCTCTTTTATTACAATAAAAGCAAATAGCTTGACGTGATGGGCAATTCTCAAGCGAAAGTCTAGTAGCACCCTGCAGGCATGACTTTAGCACTGCATTTGCTTGCCGCCGTGGTACACGTGGCTGAGAGTTTGGCGGCAGTTGCGCGGCCGGGCGCGAGGACTGTTTACTGTTCCGTGCAGCTCGCCCAGCGGGCTGGGTAACCTGACACACAGGTGGCGAAGTTTCAAAGGATTCCTGAGCAAAGTCAAGTGTGTCCTGCCGATCCAATATGTCCATCACTTGTGGAAGGCAGGGATTGACTAGTTTCAAAATCTGTTCCCTTATACGAACATCAGAAACGTTCTGTGCAATTGCATCATGCACCATAGTATCTGCATAAGGGAGTCCACATTGACACTCAAAAGCACAATCCCTAGTAAGGCCTCGCAAAGTTGCAACCCACGACCTATTACTCTGAGCTGCTGTACGTTTTGTACGAAAGAAGGTAAACCTTTTTACAACGAATTGACTGATTCTTTGAAATATGCATCTAATGCAGACATTATTTCGTCGTAGGACGGGGAAATAATTTGACTCTCACACGGTACGTTTGTACCCCAACGGAGGATAACAAAAATGGCTGCCGCTCGTTACCTTGAATTCTGTAGGCGGCGAGATGGAATCCAAATTGGCGTGACCACTCCGACCAGCTTTCCAGTGCAGCATCAAAAGGACGAAAAGTTGGTGCAACAGCGTTTTGTGGCTGCAGCAGCAGTGTAGCGGCGGCCGCCGCTTCGTTTTGCATTGCACGTTGACCCTGGACAAGCTGTCCAAGGGCATCCAGTAAGGCCTGCGTCTGCTGATTCTGCAAGCGATAAAATTCGGACAGTGCATCCGGAGATGGTGGCGAAGCCATTACACAAGTAAATCAGGGCAGTATAGCTACGAACGCGGCGTGGCCTCGTCAACAAATGTTGTGGATTGGCAAGAGAGCCAATCCGGTTTTGCGAGGAAGCCGAAAGGCACGCGTTTTAGCTCACGCAGGCTGGCGTGAGGTCTGGAACAGGACAAGGAAATTTAGACTAGCAAAAAAGGACGTAGCTGTGGAATACTTAACTTTAATCCATAAAAGGTGAACATCGCTCTTGACGGTACATGTTTTACAGCATCAATAGTAACTGGTAATGGCACCTTGCTAGGTCGTAGCAAATGACGTAGCTGAAGGCTATGCTAACTATCGTCTCGGCAAATGAGAGCGTATTTTGTCAGTGAACCATCGCTAGCAAAGTCGGCTGTACAACTGGGGCGAGTGCTAGGAAGTCTCTCTAGACCTGCCGTGTGGCGGCGCTCGATCTGCAGTCACTGATAGTGGCGACACGCGGGTCCGACGTATACTAGCGGAACGCGGCCGATTTAAAGGCTACCACCTAGCAAGTGTGGTGTCTGGCGGTGACACCACAGAGACATTCTAACAGAAAAATAGAATTAAGTTATGAATTTTAAAAATTGTTAGAACTAAGTTTTCTCCTCAATGCAAGCGCACAGGTGGCGGATACATCGTTGACAAGTTGGTTCTGACCCAACAAGTAAGTGAATGGATTGTCAGTCTTGCGTTTATGAAACGCGTGAGATCGTATGAGCGCATGTTGACTCGAAGTAGGGCGTGTGAATTGATTTTAAAACAGAAAATAAGGGATTCGGAAAGATTAGCAATGGCAAATCGAGACCTTGACCAAACTGAGGTAGAGATCCAGCATGAAAATGGACTGAGAATAGAGGACAGTACAACAGACGATGCAGTATCGTGAGAAATAGGACATATAACGCACCATAACGAGGATAATGTACGTCAAGGCATAGAAAACATAAGTCAGCATACGACAGAGGAGCAGGAAAGTAGAGAGACAGTCGATGAGTATTCTAACTTGCGTCTTGAATACGTAGAACCCATAGTACAAGTAATCAGAGCTCCCTCACCACAGAGTACAAGGAATGCGAGCAGAAACGTGTCACAGCACAGTTCAATGCAATCGGTTGCGAACCAACACTTGGGCGAAAACACAGAGCGTAGGACGTCGGAAGAAAACGCAATAGGACCCACCAATCTGGCAGATTTATTACAACAAATTACGGAAACCATGACAAGGCAAAATAAAGACATAGCGAACCAAATTCAAAATCAGAATGCCGAAACCACGAGATAAATGCGTGCGATTAAAGAACAAAACAAAAAAATTCAGTTACACCTAAGTCATATTGAAGACGAGGCAAAAGAATCTCAAGAAGTGATAGGAAACTTAATAACAGGTCACAATCAATTGAGAACAAACATTGACAAGGTACAAGCGGACGTACAAACATTGCGTAATGACATTCAGGACGAGATCAATACATTATGTATCAACACCCAGGGAGAAGTCAAGAAACTAGAAAAACAGATAAACGAAATTACTAGACAAGCAGCAGGTACAGCGCGTGAGGTTGTTGAAAACAGTGTGTTACACAAACGTATCACAAAAGCAGCGCTGAAAAGATATGATAACCGCATAGTCAAAATAGAAGCGCAAACGAAGCGACAATTTCAGAAATTGCGAACAGAGTTGTTGCATACCATTGCAGAGCGTAGTGAACAGGATCGAAGAAGCACAGAGTCAGCAACCACATCCGTATCTGTAACAGCACCGGAAAAACAAGCAATTAACGAAGATATTACGCTTTTGCGATTCCAATCACAGGCGGAAAGTAACATACGTGAAATTAGACAGCCTGCACAGCAACAAACACGTTTCGAAATTCTTGATGAACAAACGTCATCACAAACACATGCGGAACCACAAATGTATGTTTTAAGACAGTTTGGATCGTGCAATGAAGCAGGAAGGTTAGCCAGACAAGGTACCGAACCAATAACTGACAATGGAAAGCCTGGTCGCGAAGAGTACAGGGCAATGCATACAGCTACACGTTCACAACCGATGGAAGAAAATTATTGCGTACCACTCCAACGATACTACGCAAGGGTAGGCGGAAGTTACAGTGGACAATATCCAATGGATCTACCACCACCGGAAAGAACGGCGGGAGAAATGATCAGAAACAAAAGTGGCGAAGAATCGCGAATTTCATATGGAAGTTTGACGAAGTACGGCAACGATCATTTCCTCACAGTCAGAAAATTTCAACACTTTCGAGAAGGAAACTCATTACATTGACGGACTTTTATTGATCAATTACGAGTAGGATTACCAGAACACTGGACGCTAGCACACAAATAAGACTTTATATGTGCACACATGTCAGGAGCAGTCGCAGAAACCATGCAGAATGTTGCAGCGACATGCCGATCGTACGAAGATTTCAGAGAGAAGTTTCTCTCACGATATTGGTCGAGCGAAGCACAGAACCGAGTGAAGTACGAATTATTACATAACCCATATTTTGAAAATTCAGGAGACAAGAGTCCCGTGAAATTAATGGCAAAGAAAAATCAATGCTTAGATGTACCATACAGTGACGGAGAGTTGATTAAATTATGCGCTATGAAGCTACCATTGAAATACCAGCAATCATTAGTAGGTCGCGGAGGCAATGACGTCGAAGCATTTAAAGGTATTCTAAGGGAACTAGAGTTCAGAATTTCGGAAGATGACGCAAGAAAAAGACGAAGCGCACCTGAAAGCGAAGGCAAAAAGCAGTAGAATCTACAAGACACAGTACGAAGAAACAATAATTACGAACCATGTGATAACTTCGCACCAATAAACGACAATAGATTTCAACAAAGAACCGGTTATGGATTTGGAAGAGAATATGGCAATAACTATAATTCACCCAGGAACGGCAACAACTATTACAGAGGGAATAACCACAACCGGAACGGGTACTGGAGAACCAATAGACCGACAAATTATCAACAAAGAAACCACTATCAACAAGCTGAACAAGAAAAGAGAATACAGATAGAAGAGGTGGAGGTAAGACCACCAAACCCCGATAAACGTTCGAATTGACAGCTAAGCGCCCATGCCAAAGAGAATGACGCACCGACCCAGGACAATTGCAGCACCTTGAACAGAGAAGTAAAAATCTTATCACGAGAAGAGAAGAAGGAAGAAACAAATCCGCAGGGTCCAGATGAAAACGAAGACAAGAAAATAACAATATCGTGTTGGGACGAAATTAATTGGGAGAATACTGACGAGGAAAATGAATTACCAGAGGCATGCACAACGAATGTAGGAGGAAAGGACGAAGTTATCAGTATTGAAGAGCTATTTGAGATGGAAACCAGGGAAAGCGAAATCAATGAGGATAATGCGCAGTCGACAGAAGTTGAAAATAAGTTACGAGTGGGCACACAACCCAACATATGTAATGAAGGAAGTTATGAAGCGATAATTAGAGCATTTAGATGCGATTATGTGGAAGTTTTGACGAAGAAGGAGAAGATAGACGAGGATGAGGAAAAAGTAGAGGATGTTGAAGAAAGCGTACATGAAGGAAGAAATAGAGAAGAGGAAGTAAAAGAGAGAGAAGTAGCAGTCGAAGCTTATCCTACAGAAAGTTTGAATTCACAAGGGAAATTCCTAAAAAGACTCATGTATGATTCAGTGGAGGATTCGTTGATGCAAGAAGAAGAAGAACAGAACCAACCCTTTCAAATTCAATCAATTGTGAAGGCCATGGTAAAGCATATCCCAGTCAATATTGTAATTGATAGCGGAAGCGAACTGCCTTCGATCTCAGAAAATTTATTCATGCAGTGTAATGCCAATGAGGAATTGCCAGTTCTGAAAACACGTAAGATTAAAGTAAGAGGTCGTATTAGAAACAATGCTGCGGAAGTTACGAGACGAACAAGGTTAACTCTTTCGTGTCAAGGTCAAAGGATCAAAGCCAACTTCGTGATTATACGTAAACTAACTGTAGATTTGATTATAGGTGCAGATTTTTTAAATGAGAGGCGAGCGATAATAGATATGGGAAAAGGTAGCGTAACATTCGGGAATGTCACATTTCTCTTAGAGCAAAAGCTAAAATTAGAAGAAATACCTGTTATAAACAAACAATTAAGAATGACGCGAGATAAAGAGGATGAAGAATTAGAATGGTATGCACAAACGGGGGAATCGCCTCAACTCATGTTAGAAGTCCATAAAGAAATCGACGAAAAATTGCAAGAAGTTCAAGGTATTTCGGAACACAGTAAAAGAGAATTAGAGGTTATTTTACGAGATAAAGCAGACGTATTTTTACCTAAGACTGGCAGTATTAAGCACTTTCAGTACAAGTTTGAAGTAAAACAGCACAAACCATTTAGAGTGCCACCCTATACAATCTCATTAAGCTACAGGAATAAAGTATTCCAGGAGATATCTAAAATGTTAGATGACGATATTATTGAACCAGCTACCTCCACATATAACAGCTCGCTCCATTTTGTACAAAAACGAGATGGGAGCATCAGCTTAGTGCTTGATTCCAGACAGATCAACACAATCATAATCACTGAGACAGATCGTCCAGAAAAATTAGAGGAATTGATACAAAACTTCCATGGTGCTAAGATATTTTCATCAGTTGATTTACGGAGTAGTTTCTGGCAAATAGAATTGGCCCCAGAATGTAGAAAATTTATAGCATTTATCGTATTTGGTAGATGTTACCAGTTTAAACGATGGCCATTTGGCTTAAACATTTCATCAGCAGCGTTTATTAGGGGATTTAATACTATACTCAGTCCTGAAATTTTACAAAAAATTACTTGTTATGTTGATGATGTGATTATAGCAGAACCCTCTTGGGAACATCACAACGACACATTACATCAGTTTTTACAGATCATGAAAGAGCATGGGGTCACAGAAAATATAACAAAATCCAAATTTGGAAGGCGACAGGTCTAACTTGTAGGACACATAATTTCCGAGAAAGGCGTAATGCCCGATCCAGAAAAACTAACGGCAATCAAAGAATTCTGTACTCCATATAATAAGAAATCTCTCAGAGGATTTCTAGGTCTCATCGGAGTCTAGAAAAATTTTTTTTGGATCGACTCTCTCGCAACACCACGCCTATGTGCATTGACTGGAAAAAACACGCCATGGGTATTGGATCAACAACCCAATGAAGAATTTTTAAAAGTGAAAAACGCACTAACAACAGCACCGATTTTAGCAGATCCTGATCCAACACAAAATTTTTGTATGGCCACTGATAGCGCGAAAACAGGTTTAGGAGTTGTTTTATTCCAAGAATAGGAACAGGCAGGGCTTAGATCATATAGAACAATTGCATTTGCCAGTCGGGTACTCACAAAAAGCAAGAAAAACTATTGAGTCACGGAGCTGGAAGCATTGGCCATTGTATGGGGCTTCCAACGTTTTCGATACTTCCCATTCGGAAGAAAAACAAAAGTATACACTGACCACAAAGCATTAGAATTTCTGTTATCCTCCAGACTAACTCATGGGAGGTTAGCCAGATGGATGTTAATACTACAAGAATTTGACTTCACTATTACACACATACCAGGACCAGCGACTGTATTAGCAGATGCTTTATCACGATGTCAACAGGGTGGATCCAATAACATAGGTTTGGAAGCAGCAGAAGACCAGTTTACAATGTACTATATGAAACAAGTACCTTTCGAAAACTACATTACGACAGCATTGAAAAACATAGGCAAAGAGCAGGACAAGGTTCACGAAATACTAGGAATCAAACACAAGTGGAGAAGTAAGGATTTTCCAGACATTCGACACACTATCTCGTAAAAAACAATGTTTTATTTTTTAGACGAATTGTTGCAACGAATGAATGGTTAATTTATATCCCAGATGAACTAATTAATAAGTACATATGGTATACACATTTAAGTAATGGCCACTTTGGACCAAAGAAACGCTTTTTAAAAATAAAACAAACAAGCCATTTTCCTAATATGGAAAGATGAATTAGAAGAGTATTAGTCAAATGCAAAAAATGTATGAGGGCTAAACACATCACTTTCCAAACCAAACCACCTATGTTTCCAATAATCCCTAAAAGATTAAAACAAATAGCTGCAACAAATTTGATGGGGCCCCTCCCACGCACAAAAATGGATATATTTTCATATTTGTCGTTTTGGAACTTACTTCTAAATATGTTACCTTGACACCATTAAAACGGGCAACAGGTCTTACTATAAGTAAAGCATTTAGACAAGATTTTCTCAGACAAGTAGGTCGAGTGGAACGAATAATTTCGAATAATGGCCCACAATACAAATCAGTGCAATGGCAGAACACGGTAAGACAACACAAAATAAAACCCATCTACATATCTAAGTACAAACCTAGCGTAAATCCAGCAGGACGATCTATGAAGGACATAGGCACTTAATGCTGATTATATGCACGCAAAAGACACAACACTTGGGATATATACCTTAAAGATTTTCAAGAAGTAATAAATGTAATGCCACATAGCACTACACTACTACCTCCAGTTACTGTACTTAAAAATATTGAACCCCCAAACATAACCAGAGAAAATGTTAGATTTCCTATTGTACCACATAGACAGCACAAACAAGTAATAGCAACAGCACTCTCCAACATCAGAAAGGCAGCCATTAAAAGAAGAGAAAGAGGAGATAGAACAGCAATTAAAGGAACATTCTCAGTAGGCCATAAAGTATTTGTAAAAACACACCATCTCTCCAGCAAACAGAAACACAAAATACATAAGTTTTACGCTGCATACAAAGGACCTGTCATAATTAGCCGAATTGCTCATGATAATGCTGTGGAACTAATGAACCCAAAAACAGGCAAAACCTTAGGGCTTCACCATGTGAGCTATATCAAAAAGTTTGAAGATTAGTTTTATTACTGGTAAATAATCAGCACAATATTTCAAGATTATGTTGCAGATAAGATCGTAAGGAGAAAGAAGAATGAAGAGAGAGGAAGGTGGGAAAAAGAAAGTAGTTTCAATAAAAACAAAACAAACGTAACACCAATAATACCATAGATTAAGGTGAAGGGATAAAGCGTAGATAGTCTAACAGCATGAAATACTAAAATGCTATACACCACAACACTACACGAAAATAAAAAACGAATTTGAGGATTCTGATAGACGTTAAGACTCAAAATATCTTAGAATTGTAACATGGAAAGGGCGCCGAAATTTGTAAAGCTTTTAAGAAGGTGTAAAACAATGTAGGTACTAGACGTATGTTAGATGATTATAAGTAAAACTTTTTGTAAGAACCATTGTAAAAACTCCAGCTAGGACGAGATGCAATGGCCCACAAGTTGAAACGCGAGAAGTATCAAGAAAGGAAAGGACGTAATTAGCAAGACACGATTCCTACAAGGCAGAAGCGTCGAGAGAAGGGAAAGGACAGCGAGACCAACAGAAGGCCCTTGTAGCCCAAGTGCGCAGTAAATGAATCTGCTGCCAAGCTGAATCACATGGTGGCGGAACCCTGCTGGGACAGAACACGGAACCACACAGTGGCGGAACCCTGCAGAGACACGACAGGACACCGAACGCCAGAAGGGTTTCCGAACGCCCCGACTGAGTGGAGTGAGCAAAAAACGACGAGAAGACCACTTGGGCAAGCCACCACTGGCAAAAAAAAATATGTGTATAAGTCACACTACTGCTATTAAACAGCACGCTGATGCACGAAACTGAAGAAAACTTCAATAAAGTAAAAATGACATGCCCAAACATTTTATCAAACTGTTACTAAGAGGAGAATATCAAAGCGACTAGTTATAAGTAAATATTTCCATATCCTGCCTTTAGAAGAACCAAGAAGCAGAGAAAAAGCAGGAAGAACAGAAGCTGAAGATTCGGAAGATTGAGACCAAGAAAGAAGATGGGTGAAGAATAAACGACATACCTTCCCAAATCCTAATCCTATTGTAAACTAGTCGTCTGCGAAGTATTACAATGAAAAACGACCACTTTCAGCGACACATAACGATGACTTTCACACATACAAAGCCAGTAAACCACGAGATTCTGCACTCACAGCTCCTTTCCATTGCAAAGCCAACAACGAACGACGAACAAAGCTGTACATCAAATACTTGCCCACATCCAACATTCGCCAATCTCATGCTTAAACATTCATAGGATTGTGTGAATGTGCGAAATCAAATTACGTGATGTAGGAATTGTGCAAAAGAAACGTGTGATAAACTAAATAAGTTAAGCACACCAGACAGCTAATAAACTACAAAATAACAGTCATTGAATATGGACCTAAGTAAAAGATAGACTATCGATAAAAATAAGTTATTAGTTCTGAAATGGACAGTATATAAAGAGCAAAAGTAACGAATAATAAACACTAAAACTATATGGCACTTATTTTCTCCTCATAAAAATGAAAGAATAACTATATTTTACTTATTTTCTCATTATAAAAACAAAGAATAAAAAATTATCTTGTTGGATGTTTTCCCTTTTTTTTAACATTTGTACCATTTGTTAGGATAATATCTCAATACTTGTGTATGTATATTTCTTTGTCAAAGCAATTCTCGGAAATAATTCTTATTTTTTAGTGTAACAATGTTGAAATGAAACAAAAACATTTTACTTGTACATGATATTTAGAAAACGTGTTAGGAATAGATTTTATTTATTTACTACATTTATAAAAACAATATTTCTAAGAAAATCGACGTGAAAGACTCCTCAATTCGATAGCAAACTTCTTAAAGAACAAACTGCTCAATTAAATAAAGAAAGAAAATAATTAAAAAATAACAATTATAATAGAATAAAAATATTCTTCCCCGGTCAATATAAACATATTTTTGAGAATAATGTGGAAGATTATAAAATAATACAAACTAGCATGGAGCAGAATAACGTAGCTGAACAGTAGGCAACAAAATTTAGATAACGGTATAATTTTTGACTGGCTTAGACAACAATTCAATCATTGCTTAACTTCAGTACAAAAATTAAGTTCGAAGGGTGGTGATATGTAAGGTGTCAGGCAAATCCAACACATTCCATGAAAACCCTGACATTATAAGCAAATCCAGTAGTATGTCACATAGCTCTGAATAAATCGCGACATTAAATTAACCAAAGTAATAAGAGTAACGAGTGAGCAAATGGAGTACCACAGACTAACACAAGAATGCACGACAATAAATTAACCAAAGAAATACGAGTAACGAGTGAGCAAATGGAATACCACAGACTAACAGAAGAATGCCTAAATGCATGTCATACCTTCCCACCGTGAGACAGACGCAGTTCTGAGGGGAGAAACGAGAAAAGAAGCCGAGAGCAGAACCGTGTTCAGCTAGAAAGCCCTACGATAAGGGACAGACACCCACGTCACCAGCTGACCGCTAGGACCACCCCCAGCCCATGTTGAAAGATAGAGCCCTCCAGAAGAACAGTATAGATCTTACGATAACACAAAAAGGGCTACCCCAGCTGCAAGTTTTAGCTTGAGACTTTTTCGCGTCTCTGTTACGTCAGGACCACCTCCAGCTTATGTTAAAAGATAGAGCCCTCCAGAAGAACAGTACAGATCTTACGATAACACTAAAATGACCACACCAGCTGCAAGTTTTAGCGTGAGACTTTTTCGCGTCTCTGTTACGTTGCAAACTTTAAAAACATTGGCCCATCACGAAAAGTATAACGCTTCTCATTGGATAGACAGAATTTTTGTAGGCGGAGCTTAAGGTTAACATTGAGACCCTGATTGGTCAGAAGAAAACACTGCCAGATAGTTTTTTTTAAGCCAACTTTGGTAAACTGTAGTAAGGAGAAGTTAGGCAAGAGTGGCTTCCGAGACAGCAAGGTGAGCGGAGCTGTGCTGTCGGCCGCCCCCTGACGAACATCGACAACGTAATGAACGCACACGATGCCGCATAACAGCGCATAAAGCTTCACTCAGAACTGCAGAAGTCTCATCCGTTACACCCCCTCTTTGCGTAATACTAGTGTCGATCGTCAATTAAAGTTCACGGTGTTCACATTTGCCACTTGAAGTAAAAATCTGAAACGCGATGATTTTTCTGTTATATAGTTATTGAGAAGCCACATCAGCCACTGTAATTTACGACAAGTTAGATATGTAATTAAAGATAATTGAGGGTCACTGTAGACCATTTTGATAGTTTTCTCTTTTGTGAAACTTAATTTAAACCTAGATCATAGATGTGATATGGCATAAATCATCCTTCGATCCATTGTAGAACTTGGAAACCTATGCAGGGAATATTCGTTCACATTTTTGTTGAACGTAGTTGGTTTTTACCATCCTGTATTAAAACATTTTCCTTTATCAATAGTGCAATTTATAAACAATGTTTTGTGATTTGAATAAAATTTCCAATGGTAAACTTAACTGCTCTTTCGACGTTATTTTACCAGCTAACTAAAAATAGGAATGCCTTGAACCCCTTCCACTAAATTTAGTTAGTATTAAGATTCTTTTACAGGGAGTGCAGTGGAGCTGACGCTGAAATCATTAAGTAATTGGTTATATCATCGCTAGTCTCACTGAACTATTCTGAACTCTACATGTCATGTGTGGTCTGGTGTCTCCTTACCAGCAACAGGTTCCAGGTTCAAACTAGTCAGTTCCCTGAAAAACGTCCGCAGCTCGTGGTCGTGCGGTAGCGTTCTCGCTTCCCGCACCCGGGTTCCCGGCTTCGATTCCCGGCGGGGTCTGGGATTTTCTCTGCCTCGTGATGACTTGGTGTTGTGTGATGTCCTTAGGTTAGTTAGGCTTAAGTAGTTCTAAGTTATATGGGACTGATGACCATAGATGTTAAGTCCCATAGTGCTCAGAGCCATTTGAACCATTTTAACCCTAAAAAACACGCTCAGAGCGTCGTTGCGCGAAAGTGGTAGGGCTACACGATATAGAACAAACAGACACCACGCAGAATGTTAGATATCTATAACAGACCCGCATTCAGTATTTCAAACAAGTTTTCAACTGTTGCAGCGTGTGAACAATTCATGTATCTATACTCTTTGTCATAGTCTTACCGAGTGTCAGTGGTAGATGAGTAACGCTACGATACCGTCATATTAAGGGATGAATAAGGGATGTTTCAACATATTAGATCATATATAAATTGTGTGCATGTATACCAGACACTGACTTACCGCGATAAGAAAGATAAGGGTGGTCAAGTACTTAGGGCCTTAAGCCGATTGTAAGTGTAGCAATCTAAAGCACAGGATAGAACGAGCTGAATAATCCGCCACTCTGAATCCCAATCCGAGGACTGTAGTATGCTTCGCGTCGTGTAAGAAAGTCAATCAGCTTAATTTTATTGTTCCACAGCATCAAACGGTTGCGTGAGCATCTCGATACTGCTCATACAATAGTAGACCTGGTCGCGATAAATGTTATCGTTTTCTTTCGGACACAGATCGGGGTAAAAGGTGACTTGTAAATTCGAGGCGCAAAGGTTGAACACGAAAATCATGTAACTACCTGTGTAATGTAAGAAAAAAGACTGCTTCTGTTTGTTTTAGACATAGATGTGCTCACAGAGCTCTGGTAACGAAATTATATGTGTAGGTAGTATGTTTATTTTAATCTCGTTGCAGGTTATGTTTACGTAACATGACGTAACGTTGTAAGTTTAAAGAAAGCTACTTTTCTTGATTTTATTTACAACAACTGTACAAGACTACAAGTCATCCTAAGGAGCTGTTATTTTAATAGAAAGAGTAAATTAACTATATTGTACCGCAACTTGTTGATAATAAAAAAAATATTTGCTGTTTTTTTTAAATTTGTAAGTAACTTTTGACAGATTTCTTTTAAAGCCTTTGAAATAGTCAACAAAATTGGGATCAGTAATATACTTTGAGTACTCATGCAGTTCCCTCTTGTGTTGACATGAAATTTGTATGCTGTTGTGTTCCATTTCAATATTATTCTGTAATTGTTTACGAATGCACCTCTTGCTTACTGTAAACTTAAGTTGATGTACCATACACGAACCAGAAAATACGATACTGGTAACGCATTTTAATTGTGTTTTGGATGTTGTGTCTAGACAAGACAGCCTAGACACAATGAGAGGAAGCCGAAAAGCACGCGCTAAGCTAAAGCAGGATGGTGTGAGGTCTGAAACAGGATACGTAATGAATGTCCATGGGCGAAGGTTCACGAGCCTGAGTATTCTTGGTTCGATTCCGGCGCGAAGCAAAGGGCCTGGAATGGTTGTGATTGTCTGATCTGAGCTTTTCCTGGCAAACACTTTGAACATGTCCTTTCTTATTACAGAAAAAGCAAATAGCCTGGCGTGACGGGCTATTTTCACGCGAATGTCTAGTAGCACACCGCGGGCATGATTTCACTGCATTTGTGTGCTGGCGCGGCACACCTGGTTTGGAGCGTGGCGGCAGTTGCGCAGACGTGCGCGAGGGCAGTCGACCGTTCTGTGCAGTGCGCCCGGCGGGCCGGTTAACTTGACACACGGCTGGCGAAGGTGCAAATGATTCCTGAGCAAAGTCAAGCGTGTCTTGTCTATCCAATATGTCTATCACTTGTTGAAGGGAGGGATTGACGAGTTTCAAAATCTGTTCCCGTATGCGAACATCCGAAACGTTCTGTGCTATTGCATCACGTACCATAGTATCTGAATAAGGGAGTCCACATTCACACTCAAAAGCACAATCCCTTGTAAGGCCTTGCAATGTTGCAACCCACTCCCTATTAGTCTGACCGGCCGTACGTTTTGTACGAAAGAAAGTATACCTCTTTGCAACTACATTAACTGTTTCCTTGAAATAGCCATCTAACGCCGACAAAATTTCTTCGTAGGACAGAGTTGCTACGTCTCGTCGGGGAAATAATTTCACTATCACACGGTACCTTTGCACGCCGACACACGCCAATAGATGAGGCTGCCGCTCGTTACCTTGAATTCTGTAGGCGGCGGGATGAAATCCAAACTGACGTGATCACTCCGTCCAGGATTCCATGTCTGCTGTGAAAATTACGGAATGGAGGTGCAACTGCATGTTGTGGCTGCAGTAGCGATGAAGCGGCGGCGGCCGCATCGTTTTGCAGTGCATGTTGACCCTGGACGAGCTGTCCAAGGGCATCCAATAACGCCTGCGTCTGCTGATTCTGCAAGCGATAAAATTCGGACAGTACATCTGGCGAAGCCATGACACAAGTAAATGTAAGCAATTAGAAAGAACAAGACCCTTTCCGTTGACTCGTCGCCAAAAATGTTGTGTCTAGACAATACAGCCTAGACAAAATGAGAGGAAGCCGAAAGGCACGCGCTAAGCTAAAGATGGATGGCGAGAGGTCTGAAACAGGATACGTAATGAATGCAATAAAGAAAAGTACGTAGCTTCTGGAATACTTAACTTTAATCCATCCTTTTGGTACATCTAGAGATTGTGGCGATACAAGTGAGACTCATTAGATACATGCAATGTTACTAATGGCGCCTTGCTAGGTCGTAGCCATTGACTTAGCTGAAGGCTATTCTAACTATCTGCTCTGCAAATGAGTGAGGCTTCGTCAGTGTAGTCGCTAGCAAAGTCGTCCGTACAACTGGGGCGAGTGCTAGTCCGTATCTCGAGACCTGCCTTGTGGTGGCGCTTGGTCTGCGATCACACAGTGGCGACACGCGGGTCCGACATGTACTAATGGACCGCGGCCGATTTAAAGCTACCACCTAGCAAGTGTGGTGTCTGGCGGTGACAACACATTGGAAATATCTGGAACAGCAACTCGTGACTTACATGGAACGTAAGTGAATTTATGATTTCTCGAAATACTCGCCTAATCACCTACTTTAATTTTTTGCCTCCTACAGTCAAATGTAAGACAATGCATTTAGTATGCTGTAATATTAACTGCGCAAGGTATGTACATTTTATGGCCATAAGAGAATGTTAAAAAGTGTAAGTGTTCCGTGGAGCTGAAACGAGCGCCTTTAACGTGGGATTCATAACGGTGGATTTTTCAACTTCTAGTATACAGTGCTCTACTACAATCCCTTACATAACCTCTGAATACACACCGCAGCGACGGCCTGCTACACTTCGAATATTGCGCCAACGCCATCTGTGCGGGCTGATCACGAGAGACCGCCTGCGATGTGTCACATGAGTTGTACACACGGCACAGCATCGGCTGCGCCGCCTACCGGAGCCCTCCTCTTTATAAGCGCAGTGCTGCCGGCGCTCGCCCTCATATTGTGTTTGTACTTGCTGTCAGCAACTGCTTCTTTCAGTACCTTGATTGTTTCTATGTTTTCCTGTACGTGGAAGGAGAATAAACTTTCGATCATTGTGGCCGCGCTGTTGTCAGTGTCTTACTCCACGATACAGCTCGCGACGAGCGTGGCGTTCACTTCCGTATGCTCACTCTATTTTGTCGTTGCTTCGGTTATTCTGTCCATGGAGGGAGCACTAATCTCTCCTCGAGCAGCAGCAGGCTCTTACGGTTACTATGATGAACTTGTCGGCCACACTGACTATTAGGTTTCCTCGTCGTCGGCGTAGCCGCCACCCTTTCCCCCTTACTGGTGCAAACATGTGTAAGGCTTTGTAGCTTTCTCGGATTTCTCTCCAGATCTTGCAGTTGTTGTACTAGTTAGCTCCGCTCCAGGAATCTGCGTCGCTTTTATTCGACGAGATGTGTAAGTTGTTGTCAAATTAGCACCGTAAACGCACACATGTTACTGCAGTTCTGTCGTTGCGATAAACATCCCCACCAGTAGGCCTACTACCGGGCTTGGGATGCCAAACTCCACGGCCTCAGTAGCAAATGTCAGTTTGTTATCGATGCTGATGATGATTTCTGTGCTGATTCTGTGGTCCGTGACGCCATTATACGGCTGGCCTTATCGGGCACTACAGTGTTAAATATTGCTTAATCTTTCGAGTTTTCTTGTGCTACAGGTGATGAGATTGAGGCCTGCTGTGGCATCGCAGTGGTGGCTTCTGTTACTGATCGTCGGGCGTTGGTCAGTTCTCGGATCAAGGACGACATGGCGGCCAAACAAACGCTGCTTCCGTACCGCTCTGGATAGCGACGTTTGAAATAACAAAAACAACAACCAGCGCTCGGCGCACCAATTTTGCCCGCATTGTTTCGTGCAACATGACGGTGACGCGTGCCCTAAGAGCTGGGCGAGTTGCATCAACTGTAGGAAAATAGGACATATAACGTCTGTGTGTCGTTCACAGCCTCCTCCTGCAAACATGGATATGGATGTTAACTGTGTATCTCCAGCGATTACGAATTATAGTGAACGGTTTATCGATGTTTGAGTGATTGACCAAGTTCTCAGACTACTAGTGGACATGGATGCGGTTGTGACATACTGAACTCAGAAACTTACGTGAATTTGAGTTCTATGGCGTTGCCTGTAGCTACTCGACGTTTGGTGAGCTACAAAAAGCACCATATTTTAATTGAGGGGCACTTTACTATTCCCATTAAGTACACATCTGCGATTAGTTCCTTGACTTTTTCATAGTGGATAACGCTGGTATTGAAAATTTGGTCGATCTAGACGCTTTCAATGCTTTCGGCTTTTCTATTTCGGAGATGATGCATTTCATTTACGATATGGTCCCTTACCAACAGTTAGACTCACTTCGTTCTGAGATTTCGTCGCTTTTCGCGGATGCATTTGGTTGTGCCACTAATTTTACAGCCTATATTACTCTGAAACCTATGGCGTGGTGGCGCTTTTTCCGTGTGCGCTATTCCAGTTGGTTTGCGTGTCAAGTGAAATCATAATTGGACGGACTGACGTCACTGGGTATCAGACAGCCTTTGCATCGAGTGATTGGTCTATCCCCCTCGTGACCGACTAGTCAGTTTTATCTCTGTACCGTATTTAAAGTTTCAGTTAACTGTCAATCTATCACTGACAGCAACCATTTGCCCCATCCAGACGAGTTATTAGTTAAACTCTGCTGGGGCCAGTCTTTCTCCAAAATTGGTTTATGTGAAATCTATGTACAGGTTCCGTTGGACGAGGAATCTAAACTCTCTAACTTACGATTTTATGATTGACACACCCTTCGGACTGTACTAATATCAGCGTCTTCCGTTCTGTGTGGCTATCGCCCTGACGATTTTTCAGCGTTTTTTTTTTTTTTTTTTTTTTTTTTTTTTTTTTTTTTTTTTTTTTAAAAAAAACAATTGACCATGTGCGTTGTGGGGTGCGACAACTATCTTGACGACATTGCCGTGAGAGCTGAATCCACGGAAGAGCACTGACGTAACTTACCTGCAGTAGGGTTGAAATACAACTTCGCCAGGTCCAATTTTCTTTAGCTATTCACCGCGTATGTGGGCTTTGATGCTTCTCGGAATACTATTAAGTCTTTACGTCATCATGTCTCCATGGTCACAGCTTTCCCTCGACCAACAAATGTCAAACCATTCCAAGCATTTTTCGGTAAAATTGCTTAATATCACTAATTTATTGTCGGTGCGGCTCACTGGCCTATCCACTCCACCAATTGCTCCACAAGAATGTTTCTTTTCAGTGGATGCGAGCCTGTTAGTAAACGTGCAAGCTTTTGAAATAAAAATTGCCTTCTGCCTTTTCTTTGGCTTATTGTGTGAATTGTAGGAAACAGTGGTTCACCTAAGCAGACCGCATATAGGACGATGGGGTGACCTATTTTTGAGTACTGCTCGAGTGTTAGGGATATGTACCAGGTCGGACTGATGGAAGACATCGAAGCAATTCTGAGGTGCGCTGCTAGATTTGTTACCCGTAGGTTTGAGCAACATGTAAGTGTTACGGGCCGTGCGGTTAAAGGCGCTGCAGTCTGGAACCGCAGGTTCGAATCCTGCCTCGGGCATGGATGTTTGTGATGTCCTTAGGTTAGTTCGGTGTAACTAGTTCTAAGTTCTAGGGGACTAATGACCTCAGCAGTTGAGTCCCATAGTGCTCAGAGCCATTTGAACCATTTAAGTGTTACGGAAATGCTTCAGTAACTCAAATGGAAATATCTGGAGGGAAGGCGACGTTCTTTTCGTGAAACACTATTGAGAATCACCAGGAAACATGACCGAGGCAAACACTCGAGCAGTTGTTAGTGATTTTATGACCACGGGAGATGACTTTAACAAAAGTAATGGCACAGAATTTAATATGCAGAAAATGTTAGCAGTTCTGTTAAAAAAGTAGAAGAAACTGCTATTGATACTAACCAAGGACTGGATGCGAAGACAAAAGAAACTGCTAGGAATGCTTAAAAGCTAGGCGTGAATACCAGGTTACAAGCATCGTAAAACCTAACGCCCATCTCAGCCAAGTGACAAAGAACGAAGGTGCCTTGTGCAGAGATTTTGATGGGGAGGATTAGGTACTTATAATACGAGGAGCAGGAAACAGCCTGGCTAGCGACATCGGATATTCCATGAAAAGTGACCTGGAGGAAACAGGAGCAGCAGCAGTACACACTCATGTGGAGTTTGTCGAGATTTGCAGCAGCGTAACAAGCCCTGTGTTAACACGGCTGGTAGCGGTGTTATCAAAGAGCTGAGCGAAATAATTTTTCACTGAGACAAAGTCTCATATCTGTGCAGTGCCTGTTGCTCCGACTAGGAGATGGTCATACATAATCATGGCCTGCACCTGAATGGGAGGGGAAAGGAAAGCTCATCTGAGCACCTTGCAAAAAGCTTAAGGGGGGAGGGGGGGGTACGACCACACAAGACAAAATCCCTCTCATTACTAGAACTAAAGGGGTACATATCTTAGGTTAAAGTCGGGTTGCAGGCAGAGAGTATTGAAAGAACTTAGAGTTGTACAAGACCATAACGTGTATAATGGTTTCCAGAAAAATAAAATTAATTTGTTTTATCAGAACGTTAGAGGGTTTAAAAACAAGGTAGTTGAGCTTATTGTGAGCCTAGAAACTGTGGAAAATTCGAAGTCAGAGATGTTCTGTGCCTCACTGATCACCATGTAACCACAGGGATGGAGAAGTTAAATGTCATGGGCTATAGACATGTATCAGTTTCATTTAGAGTTAACATGAGAAAAAGTGCAGCTGCATTATATGTAAAAGTTGGACAAAGATTCAAAACATTGGAACAAATAATTTTTGTGTTGCTCAGAACCTAGAAGCATGTGCTTGTGAGTTGTTAGTACAGAATACTTCTTTGATAATTCTAAGTGTCTACAGACCCTCTCTAGGAAAATTTCAGATATTTGTGAGAAATCTACATGTATTACTGACCTACCTTCAACAAGGATGAAACTGTTACCAGTTCGTGGAGATTTCATTGTAGATATCGCAAAACATATGGACAGGAGAAATGAACTAGAATTATTATTTGGATGTGTCAATTTAATTTCAGTAATCAATTTTGCTGTTTTGGTAGGACACTGACTGACAACATTTTATACACAGTACTCAGGCTGAAACAATTAAAGTGTACATAACTGATAATGAACATTCTGATCATAATGCACAATTAATGGAAATGAACAGTACGACATCTTATAACCCTGCACACAAATTCATACAAAGCAGTGAAGCTGAGAACAGAATAAAATGTTTTAAGAGTAAGCTGGAAGCGATGGTAGGGGATAAGATATTTAGGGTGTTTATTTTAACTGAAGACATTAAAATATCTCGAAAACTACACATCTGATCAAAAAAATTTCTAACTCGAATTTGTTGGTCTCTGTCCCCTACCACATCTCGTGTGTGGGTGGCGGGAGTCACTTTGAAATCTTCAGTGAGAACCCCCGATTTTTATTGCAGGTTACGATTCTACGGTAAAATCTACATGTTTTGTCTGAAGCATTTTCTTCGTTTTGCCACAGATGCAGCTGTAATCGGAGGAACAGAAATTGGTACACCATCGTAATTTACGACATGTTACTCAGTGGCCCTTGAATATCCAGTGGCACGTGGGATCCAACCTTCATGCTGCGGGGGTAGGACAGGCCGGTATTTCGTAGCTTCTAATAGGAAACCACATTCGCAACGTTTGTATTCCTCTGACATATCGAACAGGGGGCTGTACGTCGCGCCATTGTGGCAGTGGCGCGAGCAAAGGCTACCCAACTTTTCCAATTAGAGTAAATGTTCAAGCGTAGTACCACCAGCTTCAATAAACACAGTGATCCGCTTTTCAAATGAATGTACACAGGACGGAAGCATATCTGCGTGATTGTCAACACAGGCGTTTCAGATGCGATCCGCCATGTCTTCACAGCCTGTTGGTACGTGCTCGGTTATCTTATCTTTTACATATCCCCACAGCAAGAAATACGGCGACATCAAACACTAAAAAGCCAGTTAATAGGGCCGTCGCTGCCGATCCACCGACCAGAGCAAACACGGTCTAATACTTCCTGTACTTCAATCGTGTAATACTCTGAGCAACCGTAAAGCTGAAGCCGCATACGTTGTCGAACGTCCAGGCCTACATCTTGCCGTAGTACCGGTGGTTCCTGTTCCGAAAACGTTCAATATTTGCGTCCATTCAACGTGTCGTCGATGAAACACGGGCTAATGTGTTGGTGCCTCATGATACCGCATCATACATCAACCGACCAAGGACGTTGATGGTCAACTAGCTGTAACCAGTGTTGATTGTCCACAATCTAGTAATGCATGTTATGCTGGTTAACGCTGCCGTGCTTTGTGAATGTAGACTATTCGGAAAATAGTATCTTGTCAACGAACATTGCGGTCGTTTGCATTTGTTGATGTTCACATTCAGAAGACGTTACCCGGTTTCGGAAATCAGCGTCATAAAGTTCTTGGTGCAGAGACACGTGGTATGGACGACAGTTATGACGATGCAATATTGTGACAATACCGGAATCACGGTATAGTTGCCGGGCGCTTATCCGTGAGTTGTGGTGCACTGCTGCTACTACAGCTATTCCGTTAGGTTCTCCTCTAACACGTTTGCTTCTTTTCCTTTAGCCTGTCTGTAAGCTGCCATCAGACATTGCGAAAGAACAAACGAGAGCGAGCTTTCTCTGTAAAACACTCAGTATGCAAGGCAATAGCAGAAATGACATTTCTTCTATTACTAAAATGTAGACTTTCACGGGCGGAAATATCATGTCCATTATAATTATCCGGGCTGTTATGCTGTGGTCGGTTGATGAATTCTGTGTCGATTCCCAACGTTTCGTCTCCGACTGCGGGAGACATCTTCAAGGGGGTCCGTAGTTCGATGGAAGGTCCAACACACCCACTGGCTCGCTACTGACTGCCGCTAAATTCCGTGTCCGCGTTCTCTCACGCCGCGGCGTGACGTCACGTATTTTGAAAACGTCAGTGCAATTGGCCGCTGTCCGTCGCCGTCGATCGCCGTTGCCATCACCCAGTAGTGGACGGGTGGTACACATCTTCTTTAACACCGGCATCCATATACCGTTTAATTTCACGCCCTCCTCCTTGCGGTTGAAATTATTTGGGTGTTTAGCGATTTCGATTGCCTCCCTGTAGAGCCTTTCATAATATCCGCTTGTGGCCGCTAGTACTTGCGTCTCCTGGAAACGAATATTGTGGTTCCCTGGCTGGAAAGCGTGCTCCGCAACAGCTGATCGTTCCGTTTCTCCTCATCTACAATTTCCCTTGTGCTCTTCCAAACGTTTAGAAACCGTTCTTTTAGTGGTACCCACATAAACATCACCACAGCTGCATGGGATCCTATACACTCCGGCTTTTTCCAATGGTTTTCGTGCGTCCTTGGCAGGCTTAAGGTATTCCTGTATCTTCCTGGTGGGCTTGTAAACTACGGTAATATTCTCCTTCGTCAATATGCTCCCTATTCTTTCCGTTACATTTTTAACAAACGGCAGGAAAACCTTAGATTTTGCAGTAGCCTGTACGTCAGTATGATTTCTGCGTGGCTGCCTCAACGCACGTTTTATTTCGGCGGACGAATATCCGTTCTTCATTACTGCATTGTGGAGATGGTCCATCTCAGCGTCGAGCAACTGAGGTTCACAAATATTTCTAGCTCTGTCCGCTAACGTCTTAATAACACCCCGCTTCTGCTGTGGGTGGTGTTTCGAATCCCGGTGCAAATAACGGTCTGTGTGCGTGGGTTTGCGGTATACTGAGTGGCCCAAACTACCACTTTCGTTTCTAAAAACAAGCACGTCGAGGAAATGTAATTTGCCGTGTACCTCCTCCTCCATTGTAAACTGAATTCTCGTGTTAATACTGTTCAGATGTTCGTGGAACCGGCTTAGTTCCTCCCTCCCTTGTCTCCACAGCACAAACGTGTCATCCACGTATCGGAACCATACATTTGGTTTTTTGCTGGCAGTACCTAAGGCCTGTTCTTCGAATTTCTCCATAAAGAAGTTTGCATTTACGGGACTTAGGGGGCTTCCCATAGCCACGCCATCCGTTTGCTCATAAAACTGTTCATTCCACTTGAAGTATGTGGTCGTCAAACAACACTTAAACAGTTCTGAAATATCGGCAGGAAAAATTCGACCCAGCTGTTCCTATACATCATTAAGTGGAACCATCGTAAACAGCGATACCACATCGAAGCTGACCAATATGTCCTCCGGCTGGACCACTATGCCACTCAGCCTGCTGATGAAATGTGTCGAATTCTTTATATAAGAGTCCGAACGGCCCACATGTGGTTTCAACAGCGTAGTCAAAAACTTGGCTGACGAGTAGGTGGGCGAACCAATGGCACTTAGTATCGGTCTTAACGGCACATTTTCTTTATGAATTTTGGGCAATCCATAAAGTCTCGGTGGTAGCGCAACCGAATTGCAGAGACCATTCTGTACACTTTCTTCAATGGAGTACTTTTTATTAACCGCGACACAGTTCTGAGAACGTTGTTAGTGGGGTCCATATTCAGCTTCCTATATGCTTGCGGATCCAGTAGATCAGTAATTTTACTCTGATAGTCGGCCACATCCATAACCCCCGTTGCGCTTCCTTTGTCAGCTGGGAGAACCGAAATACTATCGTCGTCATTCGGGAGTTTTAAAGCTCTTCTCTGACCCACACTTATATTACTTTTCGGCAGTTTTGCATTGGCTGATATTCTCACTGTTTCTATACGGATTTCTTCAGCTGTTACAGAATCCACACTGCGAATTCCTGCTTCTACACTGGCTATAGTTTCTTCCGTGGACACAAAACGCGGACTAACAGCAAAATTTCCTCCCTTGGCAAGCACAGACGTCTCATCGTCAGATAACGAACGCTTGGACAAATTGATAACGGTCCGGGAAACGTCTAAATGCCGAACAGTCTGATTAGGTAGCAAATTATCAAACTTCTTCTTCTGTCTACTAGACGTTGTCAACAAACGCTTCCCCATGGTATCATGCAGTTGTCTATCAATTTTATCCCAGTCACCGCTGCACAGTTGATTACTGATCGTAAGATGGAGAGACGTTAACTTACAGTTTGTGCTTGCCAAGTCCCGTCGGGTCTGCTGAATGCGCTCTCATAGTAAGGCCTCCTCAGTCCGTTTGAAAATGCGTTGTGCCTTTCCCGAATAGAACAGTCGCTTTATCTTCAGAAACTTCGGTATAACGCCGACGGTTCTTCAACGAGACAGGAATGTGAGGGAACACAAAAGCTGCACTCTCTTCTTCTGGAGTCCTTCCAGGCGACGCACTTCTCTTGACATCTCCTCCCCGTAGAGGCGTCTGATACTAAAAGGTAGACTTTCACGGCCGGAAATATCATGTCCATTATAATTATCCGGGCTGTTACGCCGTGGTGGGTTGATGAATTCTGTGTCGATTCCCAACGTTTCGTCTCCGACTGCGGGAGACATCTTCAAGAGGGTCCGCAGTTCGATGGAATGGCCAGCACACCCACTGACTCGCTACTGACTGCCGCTAAATTCCGTGTCCGCGTTCTCCCACGCCGCGGCGTGACGTCACGTGTTTTGAAAACGTCAGTGCAATTGGCCGCTGTCCGTCGCCGTCGATCGCCGTTGCCATCACCCAGTAGTGGACGGGTGGTACACATCTTCTTTAACATCGGCATCCATATACCGTTTAATTTCACTCCATCCGGAGACGAAACGTTGGGAATCGACACAGAATTCATCAACCGACCACGGCATAACAGCCCAGATAATTATAATGGACATTTCTTTTATTGTCTCTATAAAACAGGAGCATTTCAGTTTTTTGTTTTGTGATTGCGACATTGATCGTCTACCTGCACGTCTCTTATCCAAATGATATGTAGGTGTGCAGCCAATAAACACTGCCCAAGTGTTGTAATGTTTAGAGCCACTATCTGTTCTACGTCTGCACGATACGTGAGCTCCGGTTGCAGTGCACCTATTGCCTGTTATAATACATCGTAGTACGCTAAACGGCCACGGTGGTGCGTCGGTAGTCCCATGTTTGGTATTTCAGAGGAGTAAAGCGTTGCGAAAGGGATTTCCAATTAAAAGTTATGAAATATTGGCTTATCATACCCTTGCAACATGGACGTGGCGTCCCACGTGCAATTGGATATTCAAGGGCTGTTGAGTAGCATGTCGTCAATTACAATTGTGTACCCATTTCTACTCCTCCGATTACAGCGGCATCTCTGACAAAACGAAGAAAATGGTTTAGACAAGACGTATATAGATTTCGCCGTAGAATCATAATTTCAGTAAGAAACGTGGGTTCCTATTGAAGATTTCCAAATTGGCCCCCTCCACCCACGCACATGGTGAGGTTGGGTTCGAGTGCGGTATCGTTGCATGTCTCCCTCCGAGACGAGAAAATTGTGATTACAACTTTTTTTTTTTTAGCCAATGAGTAGTCTTCGAGATATTTCAATGTCTACAGTTACAATGATCACCCTGTATGTAGAAAGTGATACTAATGTCAAATTCAGTTCATTCCATAGTAATTTTTTGTCAGCCTTTGGACACTTTTTTCCGAAAAAAATATGCAAAAGAACATTAAAAAAATAACAAATATGCTGTGGATAACTAAAGGAATTCAAATCTCATGTTAGATGAAGAGGAAACTTTATGTAAAGGTCAGAGTAAGTAAAGATCCAACGTTACTTGCATTCCACAAAAATCACTACAGTGATTTAAGGAAAGTTACCTAATTCATTAAAATGTCCAATAGTATGCTTGTATTAACAAAAATAAATAATATAGGTATTAAGATTGAAACTAAATGCGACATTGTTCAATGGGAGACAGTGCAGCCAACCAGTGTACAAGATTCCAAAGCAATTAAACTAAATGACAACGTTCTGACTGATAATTCACATGTTCCAGTACTTTTAACAATAACATTCTAAATGTAGCAGGAACAACAGGTTTAAATGGTTCGGTTAAAGAACCATGAGACGGTATTAAAAATTTCATTCCACAAAGCCCTCAACAAATCGAATTAGCACCATCATCCTTCACTGAAATTAATACAACTACAAAAATTCCAGAAAACGAAACGCCATGTAGGATTGATGGAATTTCAAACGCAATTCTGAAAAGTTGTTCCAACTTAGTAAGTAATGCCGTTAGTTATACATGCAGTGCATTACAGGAACAGGGAGATTTTCCCGACAGCTTACAATATAGAGCTTTTAAACGAATTCATAAGAAAGGTGATAAGACAGACTTAAATAACTATCGCCCAGTTTTCTTTCTGGCATTTTTTAGCAAAATATTCGGAAATGTAATGTACTCTAGAGTAGTAGTACACTTAAGTGGAACCATTTGAACCTAGCATGTCACAGTCTGGACTCCAGAAAGATTGCTCAACTTAGAATGCTATTTGTACATTTATTCATCAAATAGTACAAGCCTTAAATAGTAATACACTGCCAGTTGATGTTTTTTGTGATCTTACCAAGGCGTTTGTTTGCGTAGGTAACGTTACTCTCTTTGAAGAACTCAAATCATGTGCTACTGATGGCTTGCTACGCAGCTAGTTTGGATCCTGCTTAACAATCACAATGCAAAAGGTTGTGCTAAATAATTCAGACAATGTCGAAAAGGTAGGAATTTTTAACGACTGGGAAAAAAAAAATCCAGGAGAGAGTCAAACAGGGCTCAATTTTAAGTCCACTCTTATTCATTACATATAACATTCAAGAAGTAGGTCTGTACTTTTTGCTGACGATACTACTGTTATAACGAATCCCATTAGAGGAGGAGCAACAGAAGAGATTGTAAATAATGTTTCCCATTAAATTACTAAATGGTTCTCAGGAAATGGACACCCGAAGTTTTGAAAAAAAGACTACATTCATTTATGTACAATAAATATAGTTATATCACCTATTAATGCAGCTCATCAGCAGGAGTCAGTAAGTGAGGTAGAATGCTCCAAATTTCTTAGTTTACATACTGATGAAAACTTGAACTGGAAGAAACATAATACTGAGCTCTCTAACAATAAGTTCAGCTACTTTTGCTCATAGCTTAATTGGTAATTTTGGAAACATACGGATTGACCTCCTGGCGCATTTTACATATTTTAATTCAATAATGTCTTAAGAAAAAATGTTCAGCGGCAACACACCACTAACAAAGTGTTGATTGCATAAAAGCGAGCAGCAGTAAATATTCCATCATAATCTTGAGAACAGTGATGTCAGTACCTACAACACCAGAGAAAAAATTACTTTTATTTCCCACTGTTGAAGGTGCCAGTGCTTCAGAAAGGCGCTACAAAGATTTTTGATCATTTATCCAATAAAATAAAATGTCTCACTGGATAGACGAGAATTTTCAATTAAATCAGTATGTTCATTTTCTTACATTATTGTATTTGCATTTTTGACAAGTATAATATATAAACTGTGGAGAATTGCTTGAATCAGGATTATATAGATTATAGAAGCACGGAAAATAATAATTATTGTACCATAAAGAACATGTAATGAACGCCGAATCTTTACATTTGCATGATTGTTGATTGTGTGTATTGCAGAGAAAAACTTGGTTTATAATCATCAATGGCACTCGGTCATCAAAAAATTTAGGGGCGAATCACGCACATCAAAGCTTTTCACCAAATACTGGTACAGACGATTCACAGTGTACGATTGGTTGAAATTATATGCAGTCTTCTCTAAAAGCTATCTCTCTACTCTGCTCGATGAGATACGCGCACTTGTGTAGTCGTTTTATAAAGCAAAAATAAACATCGCAAAGCTGCAGCAAAGGAGTACATTAGGGAGCAAGTACTTTAATACTACAAGTCGGCAGAATAATTTGCGAATCAAAACCAAGCATTTGTAACCAGATTCGATCCAGGGAGCAACCGCCTTCTCGCTCAGCTGCGTCTCCTTGAGTGTACATACAAAGCGTATAGGGATACGTAAATTTTTCATACTCGATTTCCAAGAAAACGATTGAGAGTTGCGTCTTCCTGTTTAAATATATTCAAGTTATTTTCGATCTCTACGCACCCTGTCAATATGAATTAAATCGGCGAGAGGGAGTTCGTACGGTACCATTGTTAGAGTGGAAACTGTCCACTGTATCTTTTTTCGTGCAACATGTTTACGATTTGAAGTGTATCTACGTGATTGGAAGTATAGGTAGTCGATTCTATTATGCGAAGAAGATGACGACACATACAAAGTAGTAGTGACTTCATTATATATATAGAAAAAAAAGTTACGAGTCCTTTCCTATTTCTAAATACACGATTCCTCTCTTTACAAACTTGCCCATCACTTTTTCCATTTACTCATACAGTCCTGAAAAGATTCATATGGAATGTATTTCGACGTCCGTGATGAACTTTCCTTAGTCTGAGCAATATTGTAGAAATAGCGATCTCAGAAGTTTACAGCAGTTAGAGGAAGCTAGGTACGCACCAGACTCCTATTTTTTGTGAAGTTGGACGTAATCATTTAACGACGGACTTCTACCTGGCCACAACTCATACTGATCTGACTTTTACATGTCAATTGTCAGAATCTTTCGGTACAATGCACTGGGATTAGAGTATCATCTCCGTAAAAAATGGTTCAAATGGCTCTAAGCGCTATGGGACTTACCATCTGAGGTCATCAGACCCCTAGACTTAGAACTACCTAAACCTAACTAACCTGAGGACATCACACACATCCATGCCCGAGGCAGGATTCGAACCTGCGACCGTAGCACATCTCCGTAAGGTTGCTTCGAAATTTCAGATGTTTCGGTACCGGAACCCGCTTTTTGAATCGACGCTTCCGTTGATTATAGGTTGTGAAAATAGTTTATAACTATCTATTTAAACAACAGTACCTGGAAAATTAAAACAGATATCATTAATATGGAATAATGTGGTTACCCAAGAGACCGTAACGGACACATTGAGATCAAAGACTATTCACTAGTACGACTGTCTGCCGTGTAGGAAGGATACGTAGTTCCTTTTTAGCATTCTATCTGTTGCTATTAGTACTTATCGTGTTCGACACATAGTTTTCGGTGTTTATCTGCGTGTTGTTGTTGGCTTTAAAAGAAATCTTTCTCGCACTGAAGGAAACTGTTGGAAAGAAAGGTAGCGAGTGCCCAACTTAAAAGGAGTTTGTTTGTAGCTAATTAACCACTCCCGTACCGTCACTTTGCAAACAAGTTAACCTCCTTAATCGTTTTGGCCGCTTGCTTCTTATTACTTCGGGTGGAGACTGTATGAGTCCACAAGGGGAATCAATCTCCTAAAATTAATTTGGAAATGTAACTTCACACGCAGTTCGGTAGTATCCTATGTCTTTTTCAGTCATGCTTAGCAAATAATCTCAGGCTAATACTTCAAAGATTATACCTTAATTGAAAATGTTTCCTAATTAGCGAAACGCAAACAGATCGTTACATAACTTCAAGTAATCTGCTACCGGTTCACATTAATTAAAGACATATCTCAGCATGCTGAATTAAACACTGTCCACCACAGAAAAGTAAATGTTGTTGACAGAAATGCAGTGTGCGTAAGAATTATAAAAGTAATTATATCTATCACGAATAAATCGTTGATCCTAACATAAGCAAACAAAGAAAATGATGCACTTCCAGAACACAAAAACGGATAGAGACAAATTAATCGAGTGATTCGTTGAGAATATCTTCTGTTCTAATACTGTAACAGTGTGACAAAGTCGTTAATTTCGTCAGTATATCATCTCATTATTCACAGTTCCTTTTGGCAATAGTTAACGGTTTTTGGAGGCAGTTTGTTACAGGACCAAGATTTCGCAATAATTCGCTTTTGTAGAGATAACGTTTCCATCAAACGTTGTAAAACAGGGTTTACCTCGAAACGGAGTGGTATGAGGTGTACCGTTAATGATGTTTATATACTTCAGGAGGATTATGGAACAACAGTAAAGGAAACATAAAGCTGTAATGAAAGATGGTGCTCAGAATATCCTTATAATGAAGGGTGGTTCGGGTTTACAAGTCCCGTTGGTAATGAGGTCATCACAGACAGAGCAGGAAGTCGGGCTAAGAAAGTATGAAAAAAGATAACTAGTGTCGCTTCTGAAAGATATCATCGAGCTCTTATGTCTTACAGACTTACTTAAGATGAGTGGCCAGGTGGGTATCCTTCCTAACGAGATTCCAGTTTTTATACAACTGCGGTAGCTTGCTGGCTGTATAAAGGGAAAGATAATGGTTACAGTGTGTGATCAGCTGCGACTCCTACTCACCACCTGTCCTGACAGCTTCACTTCTGCCAGTTGGCCGAGCATTTCTCGCGAAATGTATGTTCCAATTGCCCTACGATAATCGATTTTAGCATGAAATCCTCAAAAATGTAATGCATAGGAAATAAAGAGGCGAACAAATGGGCTTTGATGTGGTGATGAAAATGGAAGGCAATGGAAGTTTGCACCATTACAATGGGGAAATAAGTAAATCACGATTACTTACACTGGTTAAGTTTTGGAAGAGTATTTTCTTATAACATTCCATTTGAAATGGAGTGCAAACGCACAAAGCTGGCCTAAGCTGAATTTGGTGCAGTTCATTAAGTTTGAAGGTGGAATCGAATAAGAATAAAATTTTTTAAGCTGACAGTAGAGTAAAGAATCTTAAAATAAACGTGGGAGAAGCGGGGCCCAGCGTATATCACCATACAGAATTTGATGATTCTCGCTATATTTGACGGACAACCACGAACATATGCAATTTACACGCTTAATAAACACATAAAAGTTACAACACCACAATTCAAAGCAGCTCATCAGACCCTGTATGTAGCCCGTACCATAGAAAGTTGTTCATCTAACAGGCCGTCTACTTACATGATCATAACAGCAAATACGTAGCCTAATAGCGAAAAGCTTATGGAACATTCAAGTGGCACAATGGCCCCCACTAGCACCAAAGCTATAAAACTATAGAACAGTTCAGGCTCGTCTATTTGAGGAAGAAAATATTACACTGAAGTTTCACACAGCATAACTGAAAAAAGTGGGCCATGTTTCAGTAAAACTGTAACAAGTTGCCAACCATTTTACAGCAAAACTAACAAAACACCAAAAGTCACAATAAAACTTTTTTCAGTTTCACTGTAACATAGCTCAACTAGTTTCAGTTTGATGTAACATGGAGATAAACTTGATACAGTTTCTGTGTAATGTGTGAAACTTGCTACAGTTTACTTCAACACAGAGGGAAACATTTTACAGTTTTGCTGTAACGTGGAGGTGGGGAGCACAGCTTGTTACAATTTCACTGTAACTTTGGGCAACTTCTTGCGGTTTGCTGTAACATGGAAGTCTACATGTTACAGTTTCATTGTACAATGGGAGCATCTTCTTACAGCTTCACTGCAGCATGGGGCAAATGTTACAGTTTTGGTCTAACGTGAAGGGAAACTTGTTACAATTCCACTCTACTATGGCTAAGGTTCTTATAGTTTTGTAGTAACAATGAAGGTAAGTTATAAAAGTTTTGCTGTAACAAGGGTTAATTTGTTACAGCTTTGCTGTCAGACGGAGGGAAATTTGTTACAGTTTCTCTGTGACAAGGGTCACAGTTTTTCCATAACATGGAGGGTAATATGTTACATCTTTTCTGTAACGTGGAGCATCTGGTTACGGTTTGCACATTTTAGCATTATCAACAGAAGGAGGAAATCAGTTTCTACTGCTTGATAAAACTGGTACACTGGCATGGAGCTGCTATAACATTCGAGTGAACTTAAGGGCATAACAATACTATTTTTTTTTACTATTAAAAACAGTCTTGATCACGATTTATTTATCAAGTGATCAAGTGATCAGTAGTGATTCTCCAACAGAAAGAGGTTCCTACTCAATGGTCTGAAGATGACCACAGTAGTGGTCGAAACCCGTGACCTTGATAAATAAATCGTGATCAAGACTGTTATTAATAGTAAATATTTGTAACACATTGATCACTGCCTTTCCCGTAATGTATTCAAAATTAATAACAATACTAGTTTCTTATCTATACTGCTGTTCAGTATCAATTTCATCGAAGTCTCATGTAGTTTCTGATGTGTCACCACATGATTTAGCGTTATCAGCAAACAATGCCAAACGGTTTGTACTGCAATATAAAGCTCGTACCTCATTTTTAATCTGTGTGACTGTACATTACTACTGTTAAATATGATATATCGTTGAAAAATTACATATAGAACGTAAGTACTTTGATGAATAATATGAACCTACTCCATTGAGCTGGATTCTAGCCAAGTTTCTAAATGAACTGGGTAAGATGACCATAGGAAGAAACATAGAATGCAGGCTTTCGAGACTAGTAGGCCTATTTCCGATATTGTTGGTATTTGTGTTATGGGCATTAAATCTTTGAGTAATTCTCTGACTGATGTTTCATCTTCAAATACTGGAGATATTATCAAACGCCTTAGCGACCTAGAAAGTAACAAAACTCGAACAAGCACAGAAAGCCGGCCTCTTTAAATGTATCCAGGTAATGGTCGCTGCCTAAGGTCATGGAGTTGTGCCAACGTTTGCTATGGAACTCGTTGTGGGGAAGAGTAGGTGCTATTTGTTTTATTTAACACTAAGGCCCCCAACTTGCCTAATTTCAAACCTGCTTTTTTCTGTTGAAATTGTTTTTGTACTTTTGTACTTCTGTTGCCTCTCATTACATTGCACCTCAGTAATTATTATATTTAGCTAAAGCCTTAGTGCCAGAGAAACGAATTTGTTGGTTTCCAAGTCCTAGTGCAGGATCTTCTGGTGTTGATTTGTCCGTCTTGTCCAGGTGACAGTTGCCCTTATGTTCCTGTAAGGCAGTTGTTATGTTCTTGAAGTTCCTGTGTACAGTTGGCGGCAAGTGCAAGGGATCTTATATACTCCGGCTATATGTAGCGGTAGGTATACGTCTTCTGTAGTTTTTAAATGTTCATGAATGATTCTTGTTGTTTTTAACACTGTGTCAAAACCTTGTTTTCTGTACCCTCTGCTAATGTAGCGACAGCAAAATGAGCGTTTCTACTTCGCCGTCTGAAGGGTTCTTACTGCAAATTTTTCAGTACAAAAATTAGCTACAATTTCGCTGAGTTGGTTCCACATAACCATAACATCAGTTTACTCATAGAATTTGTTGTCCAATTCGAAAATAAGTTGGCATGAGATACTGTTAAAATAGATCCAGCATATCCTTTGCGAACATACTTTCGAATTGTAACATCACCTAATTGAGAGGAACCATACTAAACATTTATACAGCATCCAAACTGACCATAATAGCTCTTGGACTCACCCTGTAGGATTTCAATTTTTCCTTAAAATGACAGAATATTTAATATAAGGATAAATGGTTGTAGGAGAATGGCTAAGTGTTTAGCAGTTCCATTGGTCAGATAATCAATGGCGCTTACATTTTACTTCAAAGGAATGCCCTGTTCGTTAATTTGTGGTAAACCTCATTATCTTGGTGGCGCAGCTTGTTATTTGATGAGACCGTGGTTGTCAATAGGAGATATCGGAAAGGCCTTTATTAGCTTATTCTTTATCCCGAGAACAAAAGCTGCGGGATCTCCCTTCTATATTCTGTATGCTCCTGGTTTTAATTAGTCTCGAATTTTATTGTGGTTATCTTCTTTCTTCATTACCACTGTTTCATTGCCTTTATCTGCTGGAAGAATTAAAATGTCTCTATCGGAATTGATATCTCTGAGAACTTTAAGCACACCTTTCGTGAAGTTACTGCTGGGTGGCTGGCTACTAAGCAATATCCTGGTTTATTCTATGCATACTTCTTCTGCAGCTAGTTTAGGTAAAATAACGGGTTATAGCTTCGATTTTAGTGAAAATGTCTTCCGTGGGTATGCTATGAAGTGCTGCCATGTAGTTTCCACTTTTGGCAAGCACACTGAACCCGACCATGCGTAATAATAATAGTGTGACTTATCTCTAAATGTCAGAAGGTTACTCCTCTCTTCTGTCATCTACCAAATTTCTCCTTCAGTGTGTTAACTTATTCAGTAGAATCTACATTCAAGGTTCAGTGTCATAAACTATCGATATTATCCCTAATATCACAACACAACTTATTACTTAGGAAAATGTGTTTCTAATTTAACTTACTCTTCAAAGCAGCCAGGTCGTGTCGCACGAGACGGATGCGTTCACTAAGCATCGTTCACTATGCTGGCACAGATTCAATGGACGGATGCCAAAATGAAGTTGCTCTTTATTTTCAGAATATTCGGCTTTGTTGAGGTACCTCTGCATTGCAGTAGGAAGGTAAGGGAACTAAGTAAATGCGTTATCCATCATTTTGATTTGCAGCTCCTTGTATTGGCCGTGTTTGCTTCTTAAAATTGTTGGATATGAGGTCCGCCAGTTATGCAAAACACCGTTTTCCTCTGTACCCAAACATGTTTCGACACCACTGAGCCATCATCAGTGGGTTGTCGTTTTTATTTACTCTGCAATGTGAACATTTTTGTTAAATGATTGTAAAATTATGTGCATTTTTAGTTCAAACAACAGATCGTTTCTTTTTGTAAATACCTTTACATTTGGTGTACATGAATTTTCTGGATCACTTTTGTGTTAATTACTACAGGTAGCTGGTCATCTGTAACCAAACGATGCTGATGAGACAGTTTTTTGCTGGGAGTTAACCTATCTTCTAGACTGTAATTTGGGTACTCGCGATGTTTTCGCGCCTATTTTCGTTTTTACTTACGTTTCCGTGTGGCAAGCACTTCCATTCTCCGCACCATCCTGAGGTGTTGCGATGCACACGTAGCTATAACAAGTATTTTGTAGTGTTTTAGTATGTTATTTGTGGAAAATACTTGTTAAAGTTACGTGTGCATCACAACACCTCAGCATTATGCGGAGAATAGAAGTGCTTGCCACACGGAAACGTAAGTAAATACGAAAATAGGAGCGAAAACATCTCGAAAAACTAAGTGACATTCTAGAAGATAGGTTAACTTTCAGCCAAAAGCTTTCTCATCAACATCGTTAGGTTGCAAGTGACAAGCTACCTATAGTAATTAACGCAATAGTGATCCAGAAAATTCCTGCACGCCAAAATTTAAAGGCATTTACAAAGAGAAACGATCTCTTGTTTGAACTAAAAATGCACATAATTTTATAATCATTTAAGAAAAATATTAACATTGCAGAATAAATAAAAACGAAAACCCACTGATGATGGCACGGTGGTGCCGAAACATGTTTGGGTACCGAGAGAAACGGCGTTTTGCGTAACTGGCGGACCTCACATCCAACAATTATAACTGCAAACACGGCCAATACAAGGAACTGCAAATCAAAATAATGGATATTTTTTCGCCCAGCCAGGCATTCCCATGCAAGCTCTACAAAAAGTACAGGAACACCTTAACGAAGCTTCAGAAGACAGCTTTCAATATACAGTTTAATAAAAATTGCCTAGCTAATAATGTAATTCCAGATTATATCGAAAACTCTGTGAATAGCATGTCATCTGCACCAAAGAAAGTGAAAAATAAAGTGCAGGTTTTTTGGCTAAAGCAAGAAATTAGGGAATTATATGCTACAAAGCAGTCGCAGAATACTGAACTTTACCAAACACATTTAGTTTTGGCCAACAAATTTACAATACTAGCTCACTTTGAGGAAATAACAGAGAGAGAAAAGGCATATATTCAGAAAGCAATGCAAGAAAAACGATAGAAACAGAATAAAAAACTCAACAGAATAATCAACAGCACAAACACACCCACTGAAAAAAATCTCAACCAACAATATCAGTTTCATGACAGTATCGTTAACCTGACTAACATAAATCTTACCAAACAAGAAAAGAGCCTACTAGAAAAAGGGCCAAAACGCAACATTAACACAAACATATCATACAAAACACTAGGAAACCTCATAACGTAATCAGAACACATTATACAGGAACAAGAAAGACTGAGCACACCAAATTTTAACGCAAACTTGACAAGAGAGTTAGTAGCTGCAGAAGCAACACAGATAATCAGAACACACAAATCCACAATTATTTGTTATCGTAAAACATCAGAGGAAATCACAGTCAGCAAACTTAAACAAAAATTAAAACAGAACAATGCCATAGTAACAAGAGCAGACAAGGGGAATATTACTATAATTATGGATGAAACGGAATACATAGAGAAAACACTAGATTTTCTCAAAGTCAACAACATCATAAAACCGATCTGTGACCCAACAGCAAGATACCAGAAAAACATTCAACAGACACTGATAAACGTCCATAATACATTCTCAAAAGGCCAGGTAAAGAGCATGACACAGAAACATCCAAAAGCACCCACCCTAAATGCCCTACCAAAGGTCCACAAGGATAATATCCCATTAAGACTCGCCATTAACTTCGGAAATGCTCCATCCTACCACCTAGCCCAACAAACACACACACTATTGAAAAACCTGTACACGTTTGATAACAACAGGAATCTGGAAAACTCAAAGGAGTTAATAGACAGAATCAAGAACATACACATACCGGACATAGCAACCCTCATATCATTCAACGTCACATCAATGTACACTTGTATTCTAATAAATGAAACAATCAACATCATCACGCAAAGATTAAAACAACAAGGAATCATGCCAGACACACACATCAATGAAATAACAAACATGCTCAAGACCATAACATCACAAAATTATTCGGTATCCAACAAAGAATTTTATTCTCAACACGAAGGACTGCCAATGGGACCACCAATAAGTGGCGTCCTAGCTAACATATTCATGAACAACCTGGAGAACATGATCTTCAGACACACAATAAAACCAAATAACAACAAAGCTATATACTGGTACCGTTATGTCGATGACATAATATGCCTGACTGATGAACTACATATACGCATAGAACAGCTACACAATGAAATAAACAACTTACACCCAAAAATTAGCTTCACATTAGAAACAGAAACTAACAACACACTGCACTTTCTAGATCTCACCGTACAACAAACAACACACACAACTTAACAATATTCAGGAGACCGACAACCACAAGCACCACAATTCACAATCTATCAAACCACCCATTGACACATAAACATGCAAACTTCAGATTCATGCTCCACAGATTAAACAGAACACCCATGAACAAACAGAACTACACACAAGAACTAAACACAATAAACAAACAGCAATAGAGAATGGTTATACTACCCACATGGTAGACAAGTTAAATCAAAAAATATGCAAACAGTACAAAAATGAACACACCACACACACACACAAATCCTCACCCAGAACAGAACAACACAAAACACAAACAATGACCATACGCAAGACACAACAGAGCAACAACACACACACACAAAACGAAATAACACATAATAATCAAGAAACAACAAAACTGGTCACAGAATAGGCAACATATTAAAGAAACCGGGGCTCCAAATAATGTACAGGACGGAGGACACAAGACACAAAAAGATCAGAACACGAGAACCACCCATGGGTAAATTTAATAGATCAGGAATATATTAAATCATATGCAACACTTGCCAGTCAGTGTACATAGGACAAACACGCAGAATCTTCAAAACAAAATATTCAGAACATCTCAGAGCTTTATAAAGCAATAGCTCCCATAGAACATTTGCTGACCGCCTTGTAGCCAACAGTCACCACTTAAGAATACTAAAACCCAGCCACAGCCTATACAGCAAACTGACCATTGTGGAAAACGTCCATATACATAAGGCCATAGCAGAAGGAAAATAGGTCTTAAACGAATACACTACACTCTGCAAGGGCACACTATTTAACACATTAAAGGAACTTTACAAATAAAAACAGCACAAATAGATAAAGTCTACACACACTCACATCCACACGCGCAGGCACGTACACACACACACACACACACACACGCACACACACGAAAAGTAGATACACTAAAATCTGCAAAGACGCACCATTTACACACAAAAGGAATACCATATAAAAGACAACACACACAGCAAAGAAGCACACAGAAAACACACACAAAGATAAAATGCAAACAAAATTCAAATTTGGCGCCAAACTCTCTGGCGAACAAATGAACACTGAATGGGCTGGGAGACATAGCAAACCACAATCACACTGTGTTCTGGTGAAGTGAAAAGTGATTTATTACGTGATTTGTGGAAAATACTTGTTGTAATTACGTGTACACCACAATACCTCAGCATGATGCGGAGAATGGAAGTGCTTGCCGAACGAAAGCGTGAGTAAAAACGAAAATAGGCGCGAAAACATCGCGAAGAAGTAAATTACATTCTAGAAGATAGGTTAACGCCCATCAAAAGACTTTCTCATCAACATCGTTTGGTTGCAGATGACAAGCTACCTGTAGTAATTAACACAAAAGTGATCCAGAAAATTCACGCACCTCAAATGTAAAGGTATTTACAAAATGAAACGTCTGTTGTTTGAACTAAAAATGCACATAGTTTTATAATCATTTAACAAAAATGTTCACATTGCAGAATAAGTAAAAACGACAACCCACTGATGATGGCTCAGTGGTGCCGAAACATTTTTGGGTACTGAGAAAAACGGTGTTTTGCATTACTCGCGGACCTCACATCCAAATATAAGAAAACGCAATATCTTTTTCCATGTGCCTTCCAAACGGCAAACTCTTCTTGTGTAAAGCAAGGCGTTTAATCATGTTATTTGGGTCCCCCGACCGGCAATTGCGAGATTTCTATAGCTGTGGTGGATGGAGAGGTCATAGAAACACAAAATCACAAAAGCAAAGTGTTCAAATGAATGGATTGCTAAGGGACCAAACTGCTGAAGTCAACGGTCCCTAGACACACACACTATTTAAACTAACTTAAACTAGCTTATGCTAAGAACAACACACACACCCATGCCCAAGGGAGGACTCGAATCTCCGGAGGGAGGGGCAGCGCAATCAGGGACGTTGTGCCTCATACCGCGCGGCCAGTTCTCGCGGCATCAGAAGAACAGTTTCAACAGAAAGGAAGAACGGTTTAAAATAGTCAAGTTGTAGACTTTAGTGTAGTGTCTACTCTTCCACACAACAACCTCCATACAATTCGCTGGCGAGATTCCACGCTATTAGCCAGCAATCTGATTATGACACGAAACTACAGTTGCCTGGATACATATGAACAGTTCGACTTGCTGAACTTATTTGAGTCTGCAACAGCTTTCTGAGTCGTTAAGGCCTCTGATGACGGCTCCGTCATTATATGACGAAACCTTAGGCAGAGAATTACGCCTTGTATCATTGCCTAATGCCCCTAACACAAATATAAGAAATATTCCTTGGAAACTTCTTTCAACAGCTTCACACTTCCAGAGGTTTCTGTTACTTGTGCGGACAGTCCCTGGTTGACACAGCAAGAGAATCATTTGATGCTGCTGGGGAATTTGATCATATTGCTATATTAAATGTATCCGGAGCGTTATGGATGAATGGTGAACTATCTGAAATTGCTTTTTGGCAGCATAAGATGTTGTCAGTACGAACAATGTGGGAATGACATTGTTCACCTTGGTGGTTTACTTCTATATGTACACATTAAGCTGTAAATTGGACCTCCAGTACTGACCATATGTGTTTCGCAGTGTTTTACAACCAATTTTTATGTACTTTTCTTTGTTGAATACCTGGTACAAAGATCGAATTATGTTCGTTTACTAAACTGTAATCTATTTTGGTAGTGCAAATAAGCAAACATTTATATTATAATACGTAATACAGACAAATTAGATATGGAATTATTTAATCAGAAAATTCATTGTGCATACGAAGGGTTGTACAAAATCGAACTATGAACATTCATGAGAGCTGCTTAACACATAAATTAAGTCAGTAGTTCCAATAGGCAAGTCATATGTGTCACGAAACAATTAACTTACGACGATAATACAGTTTTTATTTAGAGCTATATATCTTCAGAAGTAGTAAAGTTTTACTTTGGCGTAAAATTCGAATTTTGGTTCAGAATCAGAGTTTTGAAATTGTACTTGCCTTTGTGTGCGTGTGTGCACGCGCGCTCTCTTGTGTGTGTGTGTGTGTGTGTGTGTGTGTATGTGTTTATTCTTAAATTTGTTACATGTTTTGATAAATTAAATTATTATATTTTCAATGTATAGACATTTCATTTCTCCGTGTTGCACCATTTTATGGCTTCGTTTCGTCTCTGTTTCGTGTGGGCGCTGTCTTTGATCGTGTTGCGTGTAAATATGTTATATTATGAAATTATCCTTGTGTATTACGAAAATATGATTTTTATGTGTTACACCGCAATAAATATCTCGTCATAACACGTTCGCTCTTCGCACCTAGAATGGTTTCTGGCCATTTCGATTGTCGTCTGGTTAAGTTGAGTGTTTCAACATCACAAATTTTTAGGAGGATTTGGCTACAATACTATAATTGATTGTGGAAAATACATATGAACATTTTAGAGAGCATTGGCAACTTATTCCATTTGGTAAAAATTGCAGCATTCGTCGACTGTTTTTATTTATCATCAAGAATGTCTACTTTACCCGCAAATAAAAAACAATGTTAGCCTCTTAATGACATAAATTATATTTTTCTAATGTATTCAATGGTATAGACACCGCTATAGCTGTGAAGAGAGGGCTAAAAGTAGATCCTTGATCAATCTGCCCTCTATATGTGCGGAATTACATGGTTAAAGTCACTGGTATGCATAAAACGTACGTAAACATCCTGTCTGATCACCTGCATCCATTCATGTCCATTGTGCATTACGACGGACTTGGGCAGCTCCAGCAGGACAATGGGACACCATCCACGTCCAGAAGTGCTACACAGTGGCTACAGGAACACTCTTATGAGTTTAAGCACTTCCACCGGCCACCAAACTCCCCTGACATGAACATTATCGAGGACATCTGCGGTGACTTGCAACGTGCTGTTCAGAAGAGATTTCCACAACCTCGTTCTCTTATGGATTTATGGACAGCCCTGCGGTATTCGTGGCATCAGTTCCCTCCAGCACTACTTCAGACAATAGTCGAGTCCATGCCATGTCGTGTTGCGGAGCTTTTGCGTGTTCGCGGGGGCACTACACAATATTAGGCACGTGTACCTGTTTCTTTGGGTCTTCAGTATACACAACGGATGTACACGTGCCAGTTGTTGACACATGTATGATGACATATGGATGTTTTTATCTGGTCGTGGTGCGTGCTCGGATAGCCTAATAGTAAGGCGATCTCTCACGATAAACGAAAAATCCGGTTTCGAGTCCCGGGACGGCACAGATTTTCATTATCGTCATTTCATTATACATCTGATGGTTGTCGATATTCACAACTGCGAGTACATTTCATGTAGTTTTTAACGGCTGTTGTCGCCACTGTGACTGCTCCTTCGTGCATCGTACTTCTGAACAACACAGGCACTGCAATATCGTAAATATCGTGTGTATCACAAAGATATTCTGGTCGAACGTAAAGCATACAAGCGGTAAGACAAAATGATTACCTTCACTGTTCTATAGCGAACGAAATTTTACTGATAACAGTGCCACTAGAATTATTATAATGGTTTCCCGCAATTGCTTCACTTTAGAAGATGAAGTAAATATTCCACAGTTCGAATCAAGAACAACATACGTAGCTTTGGCGTAGATATACACAGCGTAACGAAGCAGTTTAAATCACATAATAAAGGCTAGGCCTCTGGTCCTAATTGTGTACCAGGCAGGTTTTTTTCAGAGTATGATCATACAATAGTTCCATACTTACCAGTCTTATACTACCCCTCACTCGTCGGAAGATTCGTACGTAAGGAGTAGAAAGTTTCACGGGTCACATCGACATCCAAGAAAGGAAATAGGAGAAATTCACTGAACTGTAGACCCATATCGCTAATGTCGATTAATAGTTGGATTTTGAAACATAAACTGTGTTACTTTTTTATTGCGAAGAAATGATTTATTCAAAAATAGCCAACAGAGTTAAACGCAAGTATCATCTGACGGTCGCCAAAGAAGAGTTGCAGGCCTTCTGCTGATCCTCGTCTATATAAACGATTTAGGAGACACTCTGAATAGTCCTCTTAGATTGGATACAGGTGATGCTGCCATTTACCGTCTTGTAAAGTCATCAGATGACCTAAATCAATTGTAAAATGATTTATAAAAGATATATGTATGGTGCTAAAAGTGGTAATTCACTCTAAGCAACGAAAAGTCTGAAGTCGTCCACGTGAGTAAGGAAGGGGTCCGCTAAATTTCGGTTACAAGATAAATGACACAAATCTGAAGGCTGTGAATTCAGCTAACAACTTATGGATTACAATTACGAATAACTTAACCCTTCTGCGGATTTGGTAAGAAAACCATTCATTTCCTGTTACAGGATGGTATACTTTTACACATTTGTATATTGAAATAATAAATAAAGCTATAAGTTAATCACGTTACTATATGAATCACTCAAACTGCATGTTAGAACAGTACGGCAATACAAAAATAGAATATTACAAAGATGTGAGTGTTAATTTTACTGCCCTACGCCTAACTTTTACTAGTCATTTGGTCATGTATATGTAAGATTTATCTCGTAAGTAATTTTTAGCGCAATTCAGTGAATTTAAGTTATTAGTCTATCCACATGGATGACCTCTGCCCCTCTTCTTGCTTCTAGGGTCAGTTTCCTCCAAAGTGGAGGTTGGAGATTCAAACGATGTTCTTCTCTCTCTTACAGCATTTCCTCTTGGAAGGTGTGCTACTTTCTTCACTTCCTGATCAGTTAGCTACTAACCAAGAGTTTCTATGAACAGTCTTCTTCGATGTAGGGCGTTTGCTTTCCATTGGGGTTAAGTTGCCTTGAGTAGTACGAAAAAGTTGTATATAGGTATATTGATGGTATCTGAGGACACAACAACAGGCAATAAGTTTTTCCTCCTCCTTACTGCATAATTCACTACCATTTTCCCTAGTGTGTCCATAGATCCTTTCACAGCGGTGGAATCCAAAATAATATGAGGTTTTCTTGTGGTGCCACCACTGACTTTGTTATCGTGGTGTAGCCTGGTTTGCAGAATAGCACTTTTGCTTTTCCTTGGTATGTAGTGTGCATGTGTTGACTCCTTTGTGAAGCAAATGTTAATGCGCATTTAGTAATACCTCTAGTCTGCAACAGTTCTGGTGGAATGAAACGCTTGTTTTTTTCGCATAGGTCCAATCATTGTCATATTTCTCTTCATCTACATTTGTCATAGCTCATAGGAGGCGAAACAGTAGTCATAGGTAATGTTATGCCCTTTCAAACCGTAAGGCAAGTCAGTTGCAACTCTTAGGCCTTGGTGCTACCTGGTTCCCAGTATATGCTGAAAATTCCACACATTAATTGTTTCATTGTGACAAATTACATGAAGTCATAATTCGCTGGTTCACTAGGCATATACTGACGTAAAAGAGAGTTTCCCCTGAAGGCCACAAGTTGATCATCTAATGTAACAAACAAATTGGGATGACAGAACTCAGATATTATCTGGCACAAATCCCTTATAGGGGCAAACTTACATACTTCTCTCCTTCGTAGTCTTGCTTCACAGTCATCAAATCGAATAACCCTTGACATCTTTCTGAACGTTTATACGGACAGTGTACATCTGATAATTTTGCGTTCCTTTCATTCATCCCATAAATTGTGAGTAAACTGGATATGTGAGTTATAAACTCCAGCCAATAACAGAAGATCTATATAAACATCTAGGTCAAGAACATTTACTTTTTTCCACTTAAATCCATATAAACGTATTCCTTCAGAATTGGTATGGTTGATTATAATGTCTTCAGTTTATGGAGAAAGGAAGAATTTTAAAGCTGAGTATTCTTTTGTAATGTGAAAAGTGGCGTATCTTGTTGCTTAAGCAGTCACTATAGCGGAAAAGAGATTGGTATAGGCATACGGGCGCTGATGACCACGCTGTTTAGCTCCCGAAAACCTCAAACCACACACACTATAGGCATACGTTTTCAACTACAGAGATATGTAAACAGGCAGAACACGGCGCTGCAGTCGGCAACACCTATGTAAGAAAACAAGTGTTTGGCGCAGTTGTTAGATCGGTTACTGCTGCTACAATGGCAGGTTACCCATATTAAAGTGAGTTTCAACGTGGTGTAATAGTCGGCGCACGAGCGATGGAATACAGCGCCTCCTAGGTAGCGATGAAAGGGGATTCTCCCGTGCGACCGTTCCACGAGTGTACCGCGAATATCAAGAATCCGGAATAACATCCTGCAAGAACGGGACCAATGACGACCGAATAAAATCGTTCAACATGACAGAAGTGCAACCCCTCCTCAAATTGCTACAAATTTGAGTGCTGGGTCACCAAAAAATGTCAGCGTGCGAACCATTCAACGAAACATCATCGATATGGGCTTTCGGAGTCGAAGGCCCTCTCGTGTACCCTTGATGACTGCACGGCACAAAGCTTTACCTCTCACCTGGGCCCGTCGACACCGACATTGAGCTGTTGATGACTGGAAACATGTTGCCTGGTCTGACGAGTCTTGTATCAAATTGTATCGAGTGGATGGACGTGTACGGGTATGGAGACAATCACCTAAATTCGTAGACCCTGCATGTCAACAAGGAACTGTTCAAGCTGGTGGAGACTCTTAACGCTGTGGGGCGTGTGCAGTTGAAGTGATATGGGACCTCTGATACGTCTAGATACGACTCTGGCACGTGACACGTACGTAAGCATCCTGTCTGATCACCTGAATCCATTTATGTCCATTGTGCATTCCGACGGACTTGGGCAATTCCAGCAGGACAGTGCGATACCCCGCACGTCCAGAATTGCTGCAAAGTGGCTTCAGGATCACTGTTCTGAGTTTAAACACTTTTGATGGCCACCAAACTACGCAGAAATGAAAATTATAGAGCATATTTAGGATTACTTGCAACGTGCTGTTTAGAAGCGATCTGCACACCCTCGTACTCTTACAGATTTATGGACAGCGCTGTAGGATTCATGGCGTCAATTCCCTCCAGCACTGTTTCAGACGTTAGTACATGCCACGTCGTGTTGCGGCGCTTCTGCGTGTTCGAGGGAGCCCTACACGATACTCGGCAGATATACCAGTTTCTTTGGCTCTTCAGTGTTTACTGAATGCTGCAAACCGTACCATTTGAATTAGAGGTTTCGTCTTTCTTATAACTAATTTATCTGTCGAAATCAAAACTGCACTGCTTACCATTTGCTGTTCAGGTGTATTAACTATGTCTTCTAGTGAATATGAAGAGGTGCTTTCGGAAACATGATTTTCATCCTTGGAACTACTTCATCACTATCAGATACGTTCGGCAGTGTGCCTGCTGTTTTATCATCGTACAAAGTGGCTATTGCCTTGAGAAAATACAGTTACAACTTACTGATAGAAGACTTAAAAAATGCATCAGGTCTGCTAAAGAGACTGCCTACGTTACACTTGTCTGTCCTCTTCTGGAGATTTGCTGCATACTCTGGGATCCGCATTAGAATGGAGTGACGGAAGACATCGAGAAATTTCAATGAAGGGCAGCTCTTTTTGTATTATCGCATAGAAGGAAGAGAGTACCGCGAATTGAGGTGGCAGTCATTAAAAGTTTTCGTTGCGATAGCATAGTCAAATGAGATTTCCGTCACCAACTTTTTCCTGCGAATCCGAAATTATTTTGTTGGCGCCCACATATATTGTGAGGTATTAACATCAATATAAAATAAGAGAAATCAGAACTTGCACTGAAAGTTTTAAGTGTGGAGAGTGGATCATTAGAGAAATGGCATGAAGATTGTTCGATGAACCCTCAGCCATGCACTTAATTGTTAACTGTATAGTAACCATATAGGTGTAGATGTAGACCACTGCACAAAGCCCCTGGCGATGCAGCAACTCAGTGAATCTGCTGTTTCCATACTTCAGCTTCCTCATGCCCAGAAACTGGGACACTGACCAGCCCTCAGAATGTTTCTGTAAGCTGACACACTTTTACGTGACAACAGACAGACATTGGTCAACGAACCGGATTCAGACCTTTCCGTAATGACCAAGAAATGCAGTCACTTATGAAAATCAGCCAAGAACAATTCTGTTTAACTCTTCCCAGACCACCCATTGTAGTTAACCAACTGGATAACGTAGCTGCACCCAGTCTGTGTCAGCCCCAGCTGTGTCAGTCCTCAGTGTACTTACGTCGCTGTCGCCTCTTGGCATCACTGGGCTCTGTACCAATGGGCGCTGCCTGAGTGCCTAGACCACGACAGCCAAAACTGCCGCCAACTCTATAAGTCCGCTCACCATTGCTGGAGTCTTCCAGCAGCTTGATACGCTCTGGGGAACGCCGCGTCGCGACCTGCAGCAAGTGAGAATTCATTGCTGCCTAGCCTCGTGCCGCTGTGCTGTGTGACCTGTGCTTGTTCGCCACTGATTGCTGAGTTGCTGGCGTCTCAGTTGCCCCCGGTCAGTGAGCCCCCTTCTCGAGTGCGCATGTGTACCGCTGTGGCATCTGCCACACCCGCCGCTACAAGTTGAAATATTACAAGCCAACAATAAACTGCGCCAGAGACGAGGGCACTCTTGAATGGCTGTCCAAGTTGAACGAACTGATAAAGAGCAGTTTATGTTCGCCATTTCTAGCTCTGCAGAAGCCCATAACGTCACTTCCATCTTGCCACCGATCAAATATATCCCATGACGCCCTAGGCTCGAGTCCATCCTGACATACAATAAGACGGTTCCCACCACTTAGTAGTGGGTTCACACCGCTGAACACTTACATGTAGAACTCGATGCATTACAGTCCCTCCCCATTGAATAGTTCTCGCTGAGGCGAAACATTAAATAAGAGCTTGTAAACACGTCAGGTGATGTCAGTTCGCTCTGTGGACCATCAATAATATACCCTGAAATAGAAATGTCGGTACCATTTACGTATTTTAGGGGTAGAGATCGCATTGGAATATTCGACTTAACATTAAGTGTTGCTGACATTTTGTTTTCAATCATATAATGAAACTAGGTAGATATAAACTTTGCGTTGCTGACGTATGTTTGCAGATACATTAGCCATGAAATCAATAACATGGCACTTGAAAACCATCATAGAACACTTTATATGTGGAAAATATATAATTTGGGGATCTCTTGTGCCTTATACCAATTACAGTCACAGATCGTATCGTGAACGTTCACGAGTGTAGCTTAACCTGTGATTTCATGGCATAATCATTGTGTGTGTGTGTGTGTGTGTGTGTGTGTGTGTGTGTGTCTGTGTTTGTGTTAGTGTCTGTGTGTTTGACTACTTTACATGTGGAAATACAGTACTTTAAACCCAGTAAGTAATTGTTTTGAACCTGGCACAAAAAATTCGGATCGTCGGAAGCTTTTGAGAAGGATGAAGAAGACTGCTCTGGTGCCACATTGTGACTGTCTCGTAAAGCAGTGGGGTGTGTAGACTGGCTGTTTTGTTTTAATGGCTTCCACTGTTCCTAGAGATTATGTGTGGGTTTCTGGAATGTGAATGACATCACAAGATGATCATGATGATGATGATGGTGGTGATGATTATGATTATGTCACATATAACAGAGGCAAGGTTTGTGACAGCTGGAGTAGGAGAGCTATAAAATTTGTGGCCTATTTCCAATCTACAACGTAATTTTCTATTCTGAACGCTAAGAGCATTCCTATTCGTATCGCTTTGTGGTATCGTTCAGGCAGTCTCTTCGACAACTTTATCTTGTACTTATATTGGGTTATAAATCGCATAAAAGCATTCAAAACACTTTTTTTCTGCATCTTATTCCATTATTGATGTTTTGGCGCATACATATTTACTACTTCTATGCTTGACATAAAAGAAACTTGTAACATACTGATAAAAAAAAAAGTGACTGGATGACAATATCGACATGTCATCATTATTACTTATAGCTATATTTCATTATTACTACATACATTAAATTGATATTTTGTAATTATCGTAGAAAGGTAAGTAGATCTTCAGTATGCTAACTACTTTAGAGTATCACATTATTTCATAAATGACTTGCCTAGCAGTGTTCTATGTGCTTCTGTACATACAATGTTTCGTATGTTATCGTGCCAAGACGTTGGTTGGAGTTTCTTGCCATGTTCTTTTGTGTGGGTTCACATGCTGTTATTGAGGTCGCTTCTCGAGAGCGTATTTCGTTACTATTTGAGAATTTGTTACGTTGAAATATGAGGTTTACACGTAAATTACTGGAGATGATATTATTGGTAACGTCGATATTTTATGTACCACGCCCTAGTTAGCCCAAAGTCTTGTGTTTTATCCGGTAGTGCTTAATGAGACCCGAATCCGTGCGAACTTCACGAGGTAATAACGCGCTAGTGTGTTATTCGAAGTAATTTTTATTTACTTCCACTTGGAGGCGTTTTTATTTTCATTTTAGTTGTGAGAAATAGGGGCTATTGTGGAAATTGTTCATAGAACGCAACAGGGTTTGAAGGGTCGTTTTAATGTAATAACTGTGTATTGAAGTATCGCATAATACTGTTAATTCATATACTAAAACACATGTCCCAATTAAAAATAGACTTTGCTAGTTCTGGTCAGAGTCTTCCCTTTGACGTGAACGCTTCGTCTTGTGCAAACTGTGTGAGAGATATGATGAACTTGAGTGGCTTCAGTTTAAAGTGTTTCGATGGAAATTATGCTGCGTGTGAGTTATGCACTCATATTTTCCTCCTCTTGTTGTTTATTAACTTGTTCTGAAGATTGTTCTGCCCTTGTTTAAGAAGTGCCGCCTGTGTTCGCAGATTCAATTCCTTTTCTGTTAAAACAGAACTTCTGTCTGGATATTAAGCTACTATATCCATATAACTAGCACCGGATGCTTTGCACTGTAAGATAGGAAAGTTTAGTTAAACACGTTGTCAGGACCAATTAATACTTTGCTCGTTAACTTAAGAAGGTTGCGGAATTGTTGAAACTGTTGTTATAGACAGTACAGTCGAGTACATAGTAGGGTGATCTTACGCAGTCATAAACATTAGCCATGTATGATTTTCGTTTAAATAGCAGGAAATTAATTTCGTTTCTTTTAGTTCCTCACTGTAGTCAGATACATGTTCGGTGTTTCAAAGCCTTTGCATCACACGTCTTGGGATGATAGATTTACATCACGGGAGACAATACATCTGACGCGTCCCTGCAACGTTAGATATTCTTTAGCCATGGGATGAGGAAATTTCACCGAGCTAGCAGGATTTCATACGTATGAGTGCAGAGTGCTATCTACCATAGTAAACTGATAACTGATTTTCAAAAGGAAAACGTTAAAAATCAATGTCTCTCTCCGTAGAGACATACATGGTGAAAGGGATATAAATGCAGATATTTCTGTTGGTAACTGAGGATAGTGTTTAGAACAACAGTAGATCAGTATTCACTTAATTTGCAGACTATTAATTAAATATATTAGTAGTCGTATGTTTCTGGATTGGTTAGTACATACAAGTACAAGTGACAAGAGCAAGCCATTAATGCTTATTTTCCTCTGTGCAACAGGCCAAGTGCTGAAGTACGGCGCATTGAGCAATACTGTTATTCTATGCTGACATGCGTCGTTCAGTTAGTGGTGCAGTTACGACCCTGCAGGAAACATTGGGTCATAATGTTTGAGAAGACTTCGTGAGAAGACTGTTGGACCCAGAGAAAAAACAACCAACACACTGATGTATGTCCATATTAAGGTACCACATACAGAAATATCTGCACTTCTACTCTTTACACCTGGTATTTTTGAAGCGGAACATAGATTTTAATCCTTCGGAGTTGTAGGGCACAAACAAGCATACACACGTTGCTTAGTGACCAGGCCCTGCCCCTTTTCAGAGATATAATACATGCCAAAGGACCTGTAGGTAAACTTACATGTTTGGGCCAAATTTTTTTTTTAAGGAAGATCATATGGCACGATTACTAGTAAGACATAAATCTGATTTGAGATCATGAGAATACGTAGGTGATATACGCAGCAGAAACATAAACAAGGTCGCCATTAGTTCAAAGAATAAAGAAGTAAGTTTTAAGAGAAGATTTAGACTACTTGCTGAAACTGTCGTTGTGATTGGAAAACGATGTGTGTAGTGGTGACATTGAAAGTCAGTGGAAGTATTATGATAATCTTTGGCTGAATTTCCCCTTTTGGACTCCGAGAATTGTGGTCAGTCAATCACAAAGTCAACGTCAGAGACTATGAATAATTTTAGAAAGTGAAATATTTCCACATCGTGGCATAATTATTTAATCAAATCGTTTCTGTATCACGACAATAATCTTTGTATCTAAAAACCAACAATTACGCCGTTTCTCGAAGTCAAGGTGTGGATTATAAACAACCCACAAGGTATACACACACTGCTGAATGCCTATGCCAACCACCTCTGAGTTGTATAACTTATACAAATCTATACATATTATAGAAACGTATGCGTGTATGTACGTATATTGCCCATCTCCTCCTAAACAAATGGATGTATTTCAACAAAACGTTGCACTCGTATTGGTTATTGAGTGGAAATAATCGCTGTTTGGGTAAGAAACAACTAGCTGTCAAAAGTGTGGACGTGCGGGTGAAAAAAATGTGTGCCGAACGACGCTCCGTTACCCAGAATTCACTCATCCGGTATTTGAGAATAAGAGCACGTACTTACGTGCAACAAACTTTACTCAGATTTTCATACCTTTCAGAAACTTTTTCTCCCTGATAACCACACGAAATGGTGAAAGGAAAAGAGTGTATCGCTTATGGAATTTTCGCTGTTCATACAGTAAAACTTCCGCGTCCGGCATGAAGTTTTACTTTTTTACTTCTTTACTACAAACTACATTTGCGAAACATTTGGGGACAGTATTCACATACAATACTGAATGTACCAGCAAAATTATATCGCTGTACGCTACATGGTTCAGGAGATATGACGTCAATAACACTGAGATGCGCGAAAAACATCCACATCGTGCATGAAGTTTAAATTTGTCAGGTATTTGCTACTAGCTCTTCCGCAGCATATTTCGCAAATAGTATCCACATATACAGCTCACTGTTTCTACAAAATTATATCGTTGTGTATCACTTAGTTCAGGAGATATGACGTCATAAGCATTGAGCTGCATGAAAACGGAACTGCAAGGCTGGCTGGCTCTGAGCACTATGGGACTTAACGTGTGTGGTCATCAGTCCCCTAGACTTAGAGCTACTTAAACCTAACTAACCTAAGGACATCACACACATCCATGCCCGAGGCAGGATTCGAATCTGCGACCGTAGCCGCAGCGCGGTTCCCGACTGACGCGCCTAGAACCGCACGGCCACCGCGGCCAGCAACTGCAAGGCGAAACCCCCTAGAGTTATAGGTGAAATAACTGAACATATATGTGTAATGTACACAGATCAAAACAAGTTTTGCATCACCTCGGTTCCGACAGTTCCGGAACCTGTACAGGAAACTGGAATAGAGATCGACATAAATAACATTTCCGCTATATTTATTGCTCATGAAAACCACACACTGCAAGTCCTATCATCATACAGTGAGACATTCAGAGGTGGAGGTCCAGACTGCTGTACACACCGGTACCTCTAATGCCTAGTAGCACGTCCTCTTGCATTGATGCATGCCTGTATTTTTCAGGACATACTATCCACAAATTCATCAGGTACTCTTCGTCCAGATTGTCCCACTCCTCAAAGGCGATTCGCCGTAGATCCCTCAGACTGGTTGCTGGGTCACGTCGTCCATAAACAGCCCTTTTGAATCTATCTCAGGCATGTTCGATAGGGTTCATGTCTGGAGAACAGGCTGGAGTCGAGCAATGTCAGTATCACGAAGGAAGGCATTCAAAAGATGTGCACTATGGGGGATCGAATTGTCGTCCATGAAGACGAATTCCTCGCCAATATGCTGCCAAAATGGTTGCATTATCGGTCGGAGGATGGCATTCACGTATCGTACAGTCGTTACGGCGCCTTCCATGACCACCAGCGGCTTACATTGGCCATGCTAAAACTGTACATAGATTCCGGCCCTTCGGTCATCGGGTGGCATTCGAGCAATGAACAACCAGAAGAGGAAGTAGAAGCAAGATGGATTTCTTCTTAATCATGTTATGAATAAATTTCACGTGGGACTTGACATATTGGCTACTAGTACTGTGGGCTGGGAACAAAGCTGATACCATTTCTACATAGAGGTGATGTTGGAATCACTGCATTAGATTTTGAGTGTTAGGAAAGTGACATCACTTAAGCATTTCAGCCAAACAGTTAGGCAGACATACATGAAGCAGACTGAATTCTGGAATAAACAGCTTGGCGAAGAGTGAAAGAAAAGACGATAGGTGAGGAACTACCTGCTTTAGCAGTGACTGGTGCAATGAAAGATAAAGTTATAGTGGATATGAGTATGAACAAGAAGAAAAAGAAGAAGAAGAACAAGAACAAGAAGAAGAATGAAGAGAAAGCAATGTTCATTAAAGTGTCAGACGCCAGGCAGTAGTCTCATAACACCACTGAAATAGCTCGTAAAGGTGCTTCAGAATTTGATCCAAAGTCAAACTCGAAATGCACAGAGCGTATAATAACCATTCCCAAAACAGGTGGAGTATTAGCTGTTCTTCCAGTATTTGCTGCATAATCAGCGCTTGGAGGATTAACTGGTGGAGCGGCTGGCACTGCTAAGGAAGTTACTGATGGAATGGTAACCAACAGACAGGTGACTGAGATTCAAAAACAGAATAATAAAAGGGAACAGTTGCATTTAGTAAACGGAATGGTTTGTATTTAGGACGATATAAGAAAAATGGATTTGGTCTGCATTTCAAGAAAAAAGTTCCCCTTAAATAGTGTTCAGACAAGAGCAATCAATGACATAGACATTGAATATTATGTTAAAATTGGAAGTAGCTCATCTTCTTGGTGTGTTTATGAGAAACTCTCTACCCAGAACGCCTAAACGACGTGAGAGAGTGATAGTTAACCTCCAGACGAAAGATAAACTAGGTTCATATTGTGTATCTTACAGGAACATGGGTAATGCTGTATACTACTTTGATAGCTTGGGCCATTTACCACCTCCTTCGGGAATTATAAGGTATTTTAAAAATTATATAATAACTTATAACTACAATGCGTTTCAGTCGCCTAAAAGTCGAAGGTGCAGTCGGTCATCCCTGTTTAAAGTTTCTAAACTCTAGATAAATTCACACGTCTCTTAGCACATCAGCAGTACCTTAATGGACGTAATCGAGGATGGCTTATAATCAGATAGGCGGTGTGGAAATTCTGCACACAGTTACTTTAAAACGTGAAACTTATGAACTCTACGACATACAAAATCAGGAATGAGCAAGAATGCGATGAGGGGAAAAAGGAAAAAATCGAGGTCAAACTGAATATCATTTACAATAAATCTCTCGAATGATGTGTGATGTGAGTTGAGGTACATACTGATTTTAAGATGGATAACAACATATCCTCAGTCTTAAGTTTTGACAGAAGTGTAACTGAGAAAGAAACCGTAAAGACGGCAGAAAATAGAGTAAATACTCAAAACGTTAACGTCATACGTGTTAACTGTAACGTTTCTGGGGATTCGTTTCGCAATGATGCTCCTGCACTTCAGTTACCTGAGTTTTGGTCTGCGATGCCGTCCGAATATAAGAATATGGAATCCCCAGAGTCGCTTATTTTCGTGGCAGACGTGCTAATGCGCGTCTCAGTGTTAAGTATATCTATTAGAGATCAAGCGAGAAATCTTCTGGATTATAATGTTGAAGAGATAATAGCTCGATGTTCAAACAACGGTTTGTGCCTGAAAAGGTACATAAATTAGAGATCAAGCTGAAAATCTTGTGGATTTCGACACAGAAGAAATAATATTTCGATATTCAGACAACAATTTGTGCTTGGAGAGGTAAAAATAAACACGAAGACGACGAGGACTAAAACGAATAAGGAAGTGGAAACCATCTCAAAAGATACATGAAGCATTAGCATACACAGTACTGTAAACATACCCACCATTCTCTGCGAGCTCTAATTCGATATTGTGCTGGGGGAGGGAGAGGACGAAAAAGATGATGAAGAAGAAGAAGAAGAAGAAGATGATGATGATGATGAGTTACATACTGAACGGGAGAAACACATGATGAACACAGTGCTGCCATGTAAATCAATTTATTCACTATCGGTTTCCGTCGAAAGACATATCTCTACAATATGCTGTTAACTATAGCCTGAATAATATCTTAGAAAAAACTGACGTTGACGACGGCATTACTCGCTTCGAATACCATCAGTAAAAACCATTTAGTCAGTCGTCACACACAACGATTACATATAGATCGTTTGAATAACCAAATTACAGATCATGTGCACTATCCGGGAATTTCAAGTGAAATGACGCAAATGATGCAATCGTATTTAAGACTGCTGGTTGGGAAACGAGAAACCAGCTAAAGCAACTTTCTTCGGTTTCTGTAGCCCGCACAGTATGGTACTCTGATTCACAGAGGATTACTGAAAGGCTATGTTTAAAACTTGCCATGAGCCTGAAGTGATTCGCAGCAGAGATGACACTAAGTGTATTATCTCAGATAATTCAGGCACAAAGTCGTAGCCGCGCGGGATTAGCCGAGCGGTCCAAGGCGCTGCTGTCATAGACTGAGCGGCTGGTCCCAGCCGAGGTTCGAGTCCTCCCTCGGGCATGGGTGTGTGTGTTTGTCCTTAGGGTAATTTAGGTTAGGTAGTGTGTAAGCTTAGGGACTGATGACCTTAGCAGTTAAGCCCCATAAGATTTGACACGTATTTGAACATTTTGAATAAAAGTCGTAAACTGTAATCGAAAAATATTACTATGTAATGCCAGAAGTACGAGTGTCCGAGAAACAGAAAATATCATTGAGGACAATCTTAAAAAATAATCCAAGTCTGACTTTAACATTCCGTCATTGGGATGTGATTGAATGGGTTTCAAAAGAAATTAGTACATGGACGTGGCACGTTAAATTCAGCACAGTACTCCAAACAGCAACATACGTGATATTAGCTTTTCAGACAAACAAATATCCGCTTTCAGTGACCGCAGTGTATTCTATCCAACACACATAACAAGGTTGAAGGCATATCTCAGATCATCTAAATTTCCCGAAAAGAATTATTCAGTCAGTTTTAGCGCAAAGAATACTGCGAAAGCATATGAAATACACAGCAATTTCCAGTCCCTGTGCTAGGTGTAGAGAGGGCTAAAGAGAAATGCTCACGTCGTACAAAGTTCTAGAAGTGTCCTATACATTTATTGAGTTGTTCGGGAAGAAACACAAAAATTGTCGGTCGTTATTATGACAATTAAACTACAAAAAAAAAACAACGTTCTCCAAAAATACGTTAGCATACTATATGGTTAATGAGAAATCTGTCAGAGATATGACGTCTTCAACCAAATGGCTAATACTTCTCTTATGCTTAGGAGGAGAGTTTGATTTTGTGTGAGTTCGCTCATTACTGTATTTTCATTTTTTCCAACCCCACGTGCGATGTCTTGTTTTACTTCCAAGGATTCTGCTCCACAGACATTCCATTTGTTCCGAAGGAACTATTACAGAGGATGCGGAGTGGTGCACGAAGTACACATATCAAAAAAAGTTTTGCATCACCTCGGTTCCGAGAGTTCCGGAACCTGTACAGAAAAGTGGAATAGAGATCAACATAAACAACATTTCCGCCCTTCGTATTGCGCATGAAAACCATACATTGCATGTTGTACCACCATACAGCGAGACCTTCAGAGGTGGAGGTCTAGATTGCTGTACACACCGGTACCTCTAGTACCCAGTAGCACGTCCTCTTGCATTGATGCATGCCTGTATTCGTCGGGGCATACTATCCACAAACTCATCAAGGTACTGTTGGTCCAGATTGTCTCAGTTCTTAACGGCGATTCGGCGTAGATCCCTCAGAATGCTAGGTGGGTCACGTCGTCCATAAACAACCCTTTTCAATCTATCCCAGGCATGTTCGATAGGGTTCATGACTGGAGAACCTGCCGGCCACTCTAGTCGAGTGATGTCGTTATCCTGAAGGTAGTCATTCACAAGATGTGCACGATGGGGAATCGAATTGTCATCCATGAAGACGAATGCCTCGCCAATATTCTACCAAACTGGTTGTATAATCGGTCGGAGGATGGCATTCACGTATTGTAAAGTCGAAACATGACCACCAGCGGCGTACTTCGGCGCCACGTAATGCCACCCCAAAACTGCAGGGAACTCCCACCTTGCTGCACTCGCTGGACCGTGTGTCTAAGGCGTTCAGCCTGACATGGTTGCCTGCAAACACGTCTCCGACCATTGTCTGGTTGAATACATATGCGACACTCATCGGTGAAATGAACGTGATGCCAATCCCGAGCGGTTCATTCGGCATATTGTTGGGCTCATCCTTACCGCACTGCATGGTGTCATGGTTGCAGAGATGGACTTCGCCATGGACGTCGGAAGTGAAGTTGCGAAACATGCAGCCTATTGCGCACCGTTTAAGTAGTTCAAAATGTTCAAATGTGTGTGAAATCCTATGGGACTTAACTGCTAAGGTCATCAGTCCCTAAGTTTACTCACTACTTAACCTAAATTATCCTAAGGACAAACACACACACACCCATGCCCGAGGGAGGACTCGAACCTCCGCCGGGAGCAGCGGCACAGGTTTCAGTTGTGACACAATGTCCTGTGACTGCACGAAAAACATTATTCAACATGGTGGCGTTGCTGTCAGGGTTCCTCCGAGCCGTAATCCAGAGGTAGTGGTCATCCACTGCAATAGTAGCCCTTGGGTGGCCTGTGCGAGGCATGTCATCGACAGTTCCTGTGTCTCTGTATTTCCTCCACGTCCGAACTACATCGCTTTGGTTCACTCCGAGACGCCTGGACACTTCTCTTGTTGAAAGCCCTTCCTGGCACAAAGTAACAATGCGGACGCGATCGAACCTACGCACGGTTGAACTATAGACAACGCCTCCTTCCTGATGGAATGACTGGAATTGTTCGGCTGTCGGACCCACTCCGTCTAAAAAGCGCTGCACGGTTGTTTACATCTTTGGGTGGGTTTAGTGACACCTCCGAACTGTCAGATGGACTGTGTCTGTATTACACAAGGCGTGATGAAACTAATAAATGCTTATCACACCCAGTTTCTTCTTCTCCTGGCTGCAGTGTTATAGAGAGAACCGCAGGAGACTTTCGTCTTTATAAATTAATGGTGGTGCGATCCACACCAGTATTTATTTGTTTCATCGACCTGCGAGGCGACGTGGAAGAACGATTGGTCCCAAAAGACTGTCGTCAATTATTCCAGCCCACACATTACGGCGGAACAGATGCTGATGATTCACTGTCACCATACCATGGGGTTCTGCATACTATCCCACAGATGACAGCTATGAAAGCTGAAGGTACCACTCCGCGCAAAGGTGGCCTCATCTGTGAATAGGATGAGTTACACAAATCCTGTAGTCGTGGTCGCCTGGTGATGAAACTAGTGAATAAACAAACTACGCTCGTAAGCCCTGCACACGCTGTAACTGATAAGAGTAGTAACAACTCTCATGGAGAATGTTCTGGGATACCCTGTACTGGTGGGCCAATTGCGTGCTACTGACACGACGGTCGCCTTCTACAATGTCAATCACAGTTTCCTCCAAGTCTGGTGTCTGAACAATGGGGTACGTCCTTCATGATTTCCTACTTCCTGAAACAGCCCTGTCTCAGACAAACGGCGAAATATTGTTGCAAACGCGCTGTGGTTGTCGGCTGGGATAGGTCTCCTGATACAACCTTGCTACCCACTGTCCGTTGCCATTTGCCTTTACGTTAAGTGAACAGCATGTCGGCAAGCTCTCGATTCGAATACGGAGCCACTGTGCACAACGCTGTATCATATACACTACAAGGTGAGTCAGCAAGAGATGTGAATCAGATACAACATTACCTAAGGTGGGAGAGGGTGCTAGGGCATGACGTATGAGGAGCAGTACCATCCTCCAGGAGGAAACCATTCATGCTGTAAATGTGGCTGCATGGTAAAACGCGTATTAGACCGCAGTCTGCGTAACAAAGTATGACTGAATAAATGGTCTCAGCATGGAAACCATGCATTTCCGGACATAAGTTCGTTGGACCTTTTTTGTTCCGTATCCCCTCATTGTTCAACCCCTGGAGTTTGTACACCGTGGAAAAAATCACCCTGTATAAAGAAACAATCTATTGTTTATACGACATTCTGAAGTGTAAGGCTGCTCTTGTTACTGAATGACATAGCAAACAGTATTATAGATGGACTAGCTGAAGAACTGCATCGTTCAAGAGGCAAAGTTTACCTGAGGAGAGCGGTTATCAGGAAAGGAACTGATGATATCCATCAGGCCGATTAGACTGACCTAGCTGAATAATCCAAAGACAATGCAGGGTATAGATATTTATTAACAGTAATTGATATTGTCCCAGATTCGCCTGGGTTGCAGCTGTAAATACAAAGACTGGCACTGAGGTTGTAGATGTGTTTAGAAACATAACCAGAAAGAGTCGTAGTATTGCAAGTCATTTACAAGCAGACGTATGTTAAAGAATCTTACGTTGTTCATTTCAAGGAGCTGATCGAAAAACACAAGGTTAATTATTACATATCGTTTTTCAACTTCAAAACTTCACTTGTGGAACGATTCGCCGCGCGGGATTAGCCGAGCGGACTAAGGCGCTGCAATTAAGGACTGTGCGGCTGGTTCCGGTGGAGGTTCGAGTCCTCCCTCGGGCATGGGTGTGTGTGTTTGTCCTTAGGATAATTTAGGTTAAGTAGTGTGTAAGCTTAGGGACTGATGACCTTAGCAGTTAAGTCCCATAAGATTTCACACACATTTGAACTTTTATTTTTATTTTTTTTTTATTTGGAACGATTCAACAGAAATCTTAAAGGAAAGATATTTTAACATATCTCCACTCATGGTTATTTCAAACGTTTTGTTATGGAACAATATCTACTAAGTGAGTACAATCACACAATCAGTACGACACCTGTTGATATGAAAGTTAAGAGCCTTTTGTCTACTATGTACAGTAAGATAAAGGTAATAGATCAACGGAAAGCTAAATTCAAAGTCAGTGGTTTTGTTATAATTAGTAAACACAACGTTGTTTTAGAAAAAGGTTAGACTCCAATTGGTCTATCGAGATACTGAAAATACGAGGAGTCCAGGAGACTAACAAAAGAATGTATCTGCTGTAAGGTCACATGTTACGACCTGGAACAGGAGGTGTCTGCAGCAGAGAACCACAGAAAAGCTGATATTCATCCAAAAACCTATTTGAAAAAATGATATGATGGAAAGAAAACAAAGTTTTCGTAAAATGAATTGGTTTGGTTAAAACAAACAACTTCTGGGTTACCCTGTAAGAGAGACAGAAGAATGGGAAGAGAGAGAGAGAGAGAGAGTGAGAGAGAGAGAGATACCACACGTGTTTAAGGAGTATAGATTTTGTCATATTAAATACAGAGATATCTGCGTATGTTTATTGAATGCATATCTTCGACCTTGGACTCGTTTTATTGACTTTCAATAAAAAGATGCGTATCTTTCACTTTCAGGTGAAGCGTACGTAATTTTTGCTATGTATCTCGCAAGTAACTGAAATACTGCGATCTGCTTGGTTGAAAAAAAAGAAGGGAGAGCACCCCAACTGGCCTTTTTCCATATAAAGAGGTGATGGTTTTTTCATTAACACAATTGCGATATTTCTACCATGTAAGATTTTTAATGCTGCACTTTGATTTTATGGAGATAAGGAGGTGGAGGAGAGGGTGTGACTTGATGTGTAGGTTAGAAATAATGTAATTTGACACCTGTTTTAAATACTATGCTCTGTTTGGTCTCAAAGAGGGAGCATGTGGTATAAAGCATACAGCTGGCCCCATTTTCCATATATGCAGAGGAGGTTTTTTGTAGTTTTTTAAATGTTCCATTAACACAATTTCCCTGCTTTCACCATCTTGGACTTTTCTAACAGCGCCTGTGATTCACTGGAGGTAAGGGTACTGCTCTGTGTGATTTCCTGGTAACAGAAGGAGGGACCCTGGTTTTAAATTTTCGACTTTCACAGTTGGACTATTTCCGTCAACTTGCATTAATAACATTTCACATGACTGGCTGTAGATTAGGATGGGACTGAAATGGGTAGGAAACGGTTTCACACTGATGAGGTTAATAATAACATGACTGATAGTGTCATCAGTTTGAGGGCATTGATGTCATGTGTGACGTCACTGGTAACGATGATGACACCTCTAGATCAACGACCAAGGTCACGTGACGTCAAAAATGTAAATAAAGTGGGCCAGAATTGGCATAGATATGTTGTTTATAATAACTGTACATGCATAATCCAAAGAATATTTTCTGCCATAGCAAGTATTGTACTTAGAACGGAGAAAGGAGACTGTATACCAGTCCATTAACAATGTCCTGCAATGTCGTCTTCAGAAGATCGAAGAGCTACGTGTGTACATCCAAAACCTATAAAAACTCATGTACCAATTTTATAGACACCAGTTCGTTGTGAGAGATTATACTTGTGCCATCACTTACTTCGGGAGTACACTGAATTATCTACGTTTAAACATGTCATCTCAATTGTTAGGATATATATCATTCCGAAGTTGACTGCAATCCAGGCGACTGTGTGGTACATGGACCAAGAGAATTCTTTTCTGGACTTCAAGGGCAAAGAAAAGAGCGAGTCGACGTTCTAATGGAAAGCGTATAGATGAAATTAGAAAACAGGGAGGAGCAACATGATCTTGTTACGCTGAAGATCGTACTGCACTGAAAAGTCTGAAATTGACTAACATCCACCTGATTTCTCGTGCCGATAATGAGAATGGTGATACGATATAATGTACTGTACGGTTGCTAGATTGTTCCATAATTATGTATTATTGGTTTCAGTGGTCAGTTCCTACGATTGCTATTCGTAGAGTAAGCTCTGATTTGTCGTGAAATGGAAACCGCAGTGAAAATCAAAAATGTTTCATTTGAAACCGTTAGCTACACCTTCCAGCCACTTATCTACATAGTCACCGCTCCGACTTAGACATTTATGGTAGCGTTGTGCCAGTTTTCCAATATCCTCGTCATAGAAGGCAACCACCTGCGATTTCCGCCCATTCTCTAGGCTGATCTACAGCTCGTTGTCTGTGCCGAAACGTTATCTTCATCGCCAGCAGTTTGCGGGCTTTCTAAAAATATGAAAATGAAATGGTGTGGGTGTGGTGTGGCCCCCAACTACGCACCCTCGGACTCAGAGTTGCAATACTAAAAGTTTTGGATGGTTTCGTTGTCTAGGGGCTGGGATACGTAGTTGCCGCATTACAGGCCAAATACTGCTGAATCTACAGTATACGATAACAATACACACATGAATCGAATGGTCGAGGTTTCTATCACTCGGCAATTGCGAATTGTGAATGTAACGTATAAATTTATAAGTGATAAACTGCAATTAAATAAAATCTGTAGGTATTATTTTAACGACTTTAAATGATGAGTACGATAGTAGAAGTACTTTTGAGAATGTGGTATATTTCTGCAAAACACTTACTGGTGTCGATGGTCCAGCAATTAAATGAAATATAAGTTGAATAACAGGGAAACAATAAATTCCTACTGCACGTAGTAAGTTATGAACAACAACATAGCTCGCGAGATATTCACTTCTAAACGCACACTACGTCTACACTGTAGAAGAAACGGAAACCTCACGAGTGCACAAGCCGGCACACCGAAGTATTTCTATTTGCCGCGACCACGCGCAAACTGCTCCACACTCCCAAAGTCCCTCTCATGACTGTCCGTCGGTCGCGCCGTCGCGACCAGCACCTCCGTGTCCTGTGCGACTGACCCCCACGCCGCCCCGTTCCGAACTACCTCAGGTCCACTCCGGAAACGATGCTCCTCCCCAACCTCCATACGTCTCCCTTAGTAACGAGCGCTGTGATTGGCTAGAGCGCTCCCTCCATGTCTCCAATCCAACGTGCACTCAGAAACATATTGAAACACGTACCAACTACTGGATTTACATTTAAACAACTTGAAATTAAATAAATTTTCTTACGGCTGGAGCATAAACACGCGCTAACACACATTATTAGATACACAAACAAATTAAATAAACATATATCAAAGTAATAGAACAAAAGGTAAGCCAGTAGCCTAATATCTCTGTACTTTATAAAATACACTAAATATTTAAATATTTAATTATTTAACCAATATATCGGCTATAAACAAAGACATAGATGAATAAATATATTTATAATCATGCTGCTACCATTTTTTTGGTGTAACTTTGGAGTACTTTTGGCCTGACGCAATCGATAGTAATCGGCCAATTTGATCTCCAATAACTTATGTACTATTCAAGTTACATGCCTGTAATTTGTACCAATCTAGGCTTACACTAATAGCTTTCTAAAGGCACGTCTATCGACGAAATCGGATGAAGTGTTTAGATTTTGGAAATTCGTTGCTGTGTGTTACTTGTATAATTTACCGTCAGATATTAAACATTAAACTAATAAAGATATTGAAAATCCGATTACACCATCAGAATCATCGTGCAAATCATAGTAATGTACATGTTTCTTTTTGTGGTATCATGATTCATCTGGCTACTATTAATTTCTATTCGAGCTGTGAAATGTCTGGCATTAAGGTTTCACAAAGTCCACCGTCATTGGCCCTCCCGGAGCACAGCCTCACGAAGGAATTCCCAGCGACGTGCTCGATGGACCACATGCTCCTGTCATCGTGAGACATCACGCGGATGCTAACGAGCTCAGCCCTGCCGCGCGGCCCGAGCGGTGGTCGCCAACTCTGAACTTAGAATATTTCCAGGGCGCCGCAAATCGCCCGTTACCTCACAAGTTCAAGTGAGCAGAGATAAAACTCAGCAGGAGGCATTTACCGCCTGTATTGTCGGTGATCAAACAATTTCCAGCGAAAACGTTGCAGGAGCATCTTCATTGTCCCTGCAGAGTGCGGCCGACAATTGTTAGAAAGAAGGAACCATATGACAGTTATATTATGTAGCTGCATGACATCAGGCGAAATACCTCAGCAAGCCCTTATACTTTGCTGGAGACACTGTTTTCTAGGTATCTTTATGAGATCACCATGCGCTCAGATCTGAAAAGAACGACGTGGTGCGATCGATGGGCTACCAGAGACACTGCCTAACACATATTTGCAAAGCATCATCGGATTTTCACAGTGGTTTCCATTTCGTGACCGACCGGAACTTACTTTCCAAACAGCCCCCATATTTGAACTGAACAAACGAACTTTAAGGCAAATTTACAGTGAAGTACTACGAACGAGATGAATACCTGTAGGTACAGTTATTGGAATGGAATAAGTTTGTAGTATTTTTTTCGTGTTAGGTGGTGGACTTCGAATTTTTGCTCAGTTTTAAGGAGGCTGTAAAGAATGTCCACTCTAAGAGTCGTCTTAGCTCATTCTGTCTGGTGTTCAGGCTGATATTTTCAATTTAATTTTTTCAATATGTAGTTGGAGTCAGCTCCTACAAATAAGGCTCATTACGTCTTACATGTGATGCCCAGTGTGGACAAAAGGCGTCGAAGTACTAGCAAAATTATTTTTAAGAGGGAATTTTATGCGACCTTAGGAGAGAGTGGTTCCAAATAGGTCTAATGTTTATGAACTGCGCTACAGCGTAACACGTAACAGATACACGTAACAGTGATTTTAGTCATCAATAATATATTCTCCTTCAGTATTTACAACAGTCTGCCAAAGCTTGGGTAACTTTTCGAATCTGCGACTGCAGAAATCACGTGAAGAACTCGTAGAGCCATGATCGGAGTGCATTTTCAACCGTGAAGTAAGTTCTCTGAAGACTGTACGATAGAGAGTGGGAAAGGTGACAGACTAAGGGCGCAAGATAAGGTGTATGTAGAATGACTTCCAGGTCCAACTCATGTGTAGTGTTTTATTCCGGTGTAGCAGAACGCTGGCGGGCGTGGAGTAACATCACTTCACGCTGTCTTCCTGGTTGTTCTTCTTGGACGGAGTCTGTAAGACGTCTCAGCTGTTGACAGTAAATGTCAGCAGCAAGGGTTTCACCTCGCAAAGGCTGTACGTAATGCACGACATCGTCGCTGTTCCACCCTATGCATAATGTTTTCTTTTATGGATGAAGACGAGTCTCTGTACGGTGAGTTGCTGCTTTGTCTGGGCTCCATCATTCCTTTCTTTTTCTTATGATAGGATAAAGACACCATTTCTCGTCACCAGTAACGGTACAGGATAGAAATGATCGGTGTTGTTCAGGAGCCAATTGATGACGAGCAAGCAGAGATACACATATACCATCTGCTGCTGAGTTTTGTGACTTTAGCTTCGAGCATGTGGTACGCCTACATCCGGTTTTTGAATCTTCCCCTCACCACACAAAAGTCGCACTATGATGGACTAATTAAAGTTCATCACAATTGCCGATTCTCGAGTACACTGACGAGAATCATTGTGGATTAATGCTTTTAAAGGATCTTCTACAAATTACGAAGTTATTCCTGAATGTGTAGAGCCACTAATGTCATGTCGAAACGATCCTCCTTAAAACGAGAAAACCATTTTCTGGTCGTGCTCTGTCCAATAGCATTGTCCCCATACTCGGTACGAATGTTTCCGGCTGGCTCCGCTGTTGTCACCCATCCATTGAATTCAAACGCAAAAATATGTCGGATATATTCCGATTTTTTCACTTGGCCCTCATTTTATAGAGTCCACAGCTTCATTCACTATCTACACTCCTGGAAATTGAAATAAGAACACCGTGAATTCATTGTCCCAGGAAGGGGAAACTTTATTGACACATTCCTGGGGTCAGATACATCACATGATCACACTGACAGAACCACAGCCACATAGACACAGGCAACAGAGCATGCACAATGTCGGCACTAGTACAGTGTATATCCACCTTTCGCAGCAATGCAGGCTGCTATTCTCCCATGGAGACGATCGTAGAGATGCTGGATGTAGTCCAGTGGAACGGCTTGCCATGCCATTTCCACCTGGCGCCTCAGTTGGACCAGCGTTCGTGCTGGACGTGCAGACCACGTGAGACGACGCTTCATCCAGTCCCAAACATGCTCAATGGGGGACAGATCCGGAGATCTTGCTGGCCAGGGTAGTTGACTTACACCTTCTAGAGCACGTTGGGTGGCACGGGATACATGCGGACGTGCATTGTCCTGTTGGAACAGCAAGGTCCCTTGCCGGTCTAGGAGTGGTAGAACGATGGGTTCGATGACGGTTTGGATGTACCGTGCACTATTCAGTGTCCCCTCGACGATCACCAGTGGTGTACGGCCAGTGTAGGAGATCGCTCCCCACACAATGATGCCGGGTGTTGGCCCTGCGTGCCTCGGTCGTATGCAGTCCTGATTGTGGCGCTCACCTGCATGGCGCCAAACACGCATACGACCATCATTGGCACCAAGGCAGAAGCGACTCTCATCGCTGAAGACGACACGTCTCCATTCGTCCCTCCATTCACGCCTGTCGCGACACCACTGGAGGCGGGCTGCACGATGTTGGGGCGTGAGCGGAAGACGGCCTAACGGTGTGCGGGACCGTAGCCCAGCTTCATGGAGACGGTTGCGAATGGTCCTCACCGATACCCCAGGAGCAACAGTGTCCCCAATTTGCTGGGAAGTGGCGGTGCGGTCCCCTACGGCACTGCGTAGGATCCTACGGTCTTGGCGAGCATCCGTGCGTCGCTGCGGTCCGGTCCCAGGTCGACGGGCACGTGCACCTTCCGCCGACCACTGGCGACAACATCGATGTACTGTGGAGACCTCACGCCCCACGTGTTGAGCAATTCGGCGGTACGTCCACCCGGCCTCCCGCATGCCCACTATACGCCCTCGCTCAAAGTCCGTCAACTGCACATACGGTTCACGTCCACGCTGTCGCGGCATGCTACCAGTGTTAAAGACTGCGATGGAGCTCCGTATGCCACGGCAAACTGGCTGACACTGACGGCGGCGGTGCACAAATGCTGCGCAGCTAGCGCCATTCGACGGCCAATACCGCGGTTCCTGGTGTGTCCGCTGTGCCGTGCGTGTGATCGTTGCTTGTACATTCCTCTCGCAGTGTCCGGAGCAAGTATGGTGGGTCTGACACACCGGTGTCAATGTGTTCTTGTTTCCATTTCCAGGAGTGTATAAATGAGTAAATGACAATATATAAACTTAGACAGCAACAGTGAACTACAAATAAAAGATATACATCGATAAATAAATTCCCAGCAACCGGGATGCCAGTACGCCAAATAAAAATTCTCCGAACTTACGCAAAACCTAACACAATCCCCTATACATTTCTCCCATAGGATCATGAGGATAAAATTAGGTTAATTACAGCAGGCACTGAGGCTTGCTGTATGACATCCGTAGAGATGAAAGCAATAAAAGATATTACCCCTTTTTGTACGTTTTTTCTGGTAAATCACAGTTGCAGCACACACAGTCTCTTATTTGATTCATAAATAACGCAATGTTCGAACGAATAGGGGTAGGAGCAGGTAACACATGAGCGGAGAAAAACATAAAGAAAATAATAAACGGCAAGTTACACGGAGTTTTAAGAAACACACACTAGATTACTTGCACAGCTAAGTAAATACCTATTGTATCATATTAGTGTGGCACAGTTTATTGAAATAGACTTGTGTGCCTGTGTTGTAGCAAGCTACTACAGCGTTAACTCAGTGGCAGTGTACGCTTAGTTTCCTATAGACGTATTCGTGCACTAGACCAGGACTCTGCGTACATAGCCTACGTTGATGGTTACCGGCATTAATTCAATATATTTGTTAGGTACACAAATATTCAACTCCGACGCTCCTTTCTTTTGTATCACACCCCGTAAAAATGTTCTGATTAAACGCAAGAATATGTTTACATTCAACTATTTTTTACCGCTACAGATATGATCGATTTTGAGAAAACCTCGAACTACGTAAGGTTCAAAACAGTAGAGCAATAATACACAATTGGAAACGGTTTTCTAGGAATGGAAGTTTCGTTTCAGTGATGTCAGGGCATGCCATAGATAATGCCACTGCATGGTCTAAATTTTCAGTTGTATCTTTTGGACATTTGTTGGGTAACGGATGAAATATGGGATCAATGGGCTAGTTAGAGGTTATACTAGTAGTGATTGTTATGGCTAGCAGATGGATTAAGGTTTCCTTACAGAATGGCTTACATAAAAAACACAGAATATAAGTCTGAGCTTCCTGTGGGCCAAAATGGGGTGTACAAAACCGCCAAGAACGGCTTGATACACTTTGCAGGTACTTTAGAGCCAAGGAGGTTACCCTTTAATTTAAGAATGTTAAAATGTGTTTTCATTAATACTATTGTCTCATTCATTTGGGGCTGGGTGTTGTGTGATGTCCTTAGGTTAGTTAGGTTTAAGTAGTTCTAAGTTATAGGGGACTGATGACCATAGATGTTAAGTCCCATAGTGCTCAGAGCCATTTTTCATTCATTTGGTGAATCGAACTATGGATAGTAATTTTATTACTATTCACTATTTATTCTTTGTTACCTACAGGAAATAAAAGGTTATAAATGAGATCAGGTGAATGAGGTCCAGTTTACTATCACGTATGAATATTTCTATTCTGGAGAAATAACAGGTTTTAACAGACTTTCATATGTTTCAGTACATATCTAAGACCGTAAGTTATATTGAATATGAAAACCTCATTGTTAGAAACTTCTTTTTCTTTTTGGAAACATTAACACGGAGAAGTATGGTGGATTATAAGAAGCGAAACGAATTTAAAGAAAGGTACAGAATGAAGGTAAATGATTCCACAGAATTTGACTTCTTTCATAAAATTAGATTCGTTTCTGTAACCGTATAAAGACAAAATTAGTTCGTTTCCTCAACGAAAATGCAGCTTTTCGTCTAAGAACTGCTGTTGGAAAGAGACAAAGTAAGCACAATGAGAACTTCATTAAAGCCAGAAGTTTGCCATACATAATTACTTCGACGCTTTCTGCTTTTCTCTTGAAACTAATTACTACAATTTGCTGTGCTCTACCGCACCCTGAATTTGAGAGCAGAAACGAGCAATGGCATTCATTGGTTTTGTCTATTAACGGCCACAATTTCCCATTTATTAGCTGTGAGAGACTTCAGAGAGCTTAACGGAAGTGCATCGTAGGCAACTTAGGGAAATTTTATTCGCCTGTGAGTATATATGGGCATTAACTCAAACAAATTATAGAATTGGCTCCAATCTGCCGACGCATTAAGAAAGTTAATAAATGCCACATAATAACAAACTGTTATATTTCGGAATCGGCTGGCTACGCAGCAAGCAATGTCAAGATTATGTATGGAGTACATTTGTCTCTGAACAAAAAGGTGCTGTTGCGAATAGAAAGTGACTGGAGATGACATTAACTGTGTATGGTATTATTAATTTCTGTGAGATTCTAATGGCTAGTGAGTTGATAAGCGCCTAATTCTGCAGTTATTTTAGGTGATAGAGACTCCGTAGCCTTGCAAATAATAATTTTAAAATCCGAAAGTGCTATGATACAGCAGTGCTGGAGATATATTCACGAAGGTGGGCCAGTCACTCAGCAGAAGGCAACAGGTAAACTTCCATGTGCCACTCTCCACCGCATTGGTGATACTAGTCGCCTCGCACCACAGATAAGAGGTCAGTAGCGCTCATATGTGGCACTACGGCCGACCGGTGTGGCTGTGCGGTTCTAGGCGCTTCAGTCTGGAGCCGCGTGACCGCTACGGTCGCAGGTTCGAATCCTGCCTCGGGCATGGATGTGTGTGATGTCCTTAGGTTGGTTAGGTTTAAGTAGTTCTAAGTTCTAGGGGACTGATGACCACAGATGTTAAGTCCCATAGTGCTCAGAGCCATTTGAACCATTTTTTGGCACTACGCCTACACACTAACCTACTGTGACTACTGTTCTATAGCTTGGGAGCCGCACCACTTACGATTAAAGGAAGACATCGAAGGAATTTAGAGGCGTGCTGTTAGATCAAGGTTCGATCAACACACGAGTATTAAGGTAGCGCTTCGTGAATTGAAATGGAAATAGGCCTACGTTCTTCTCTCGAAACACTGTTGAGAAAATTCAGATAACTGGCATTTACGGGTGATTCTACTCCTACCAGCGTACATTTCGCCTAAGGAACCCGAAGATATAATAAGAGAAATTAGCGTGCGCTCCTTTTGTGACTGGTACATGAAAGGTAATGACTAGTCATGGTACTAGGTATCTTTCGCCATGCGCTGTGTGGTGCCTTCCGGACTTTGTATGACACTATATATGTAGACCCACTGCACTGCTACTATGACGATAAATGCTACTATGCTTCTCGGACTTGGCTAGCGGACGGCGGTGCTGGAAACTTTTTTTCTACCAACTGGTTTTCAAGATGAACAGACTGTAATTACTGTACCGAATCACAATAAGTGTCTTTGAAGTTGTTTGTATCCTGGGCTCGTAAAATAAAGCAGGGCTGTGCGCCAAAATTAAAACAATCATGTTCTTAAATATTAATACTAGCTACAAAGGAATCACTACTTAATATGTGCGAACATAATTTACAGCTAATGACATCCCGCTACCCGCAACCTCAGCCTATTTTCAGTGAGAGTAATGTGGCATTCAGTAGGTTGTTGCTGTTGTTTCGCTCCTGGTATTTGTGGAGTGTTGGTTTACCGCACTTGATGCTGTGTAAATTCTTGCTTGGGAGGCATATTTCCATACATCTACTTCTGTGTCATAATTTTAGTTCCACTACTTAATAGAATTCCCTCGTAGTACGGTTTTTTACTATATTTGTGTCAGGTAACAACATTCGTAGCGACAATAAATATTCCTTCTTCTTCCACTCCTTCCAGATCAAAGGTGGGTAAGGTTCCATTCCTACATGAAGGGAATAACTCGATGTGTGAATGCATCGTATCGCAGTGATACGAATTATAGAATCTTCTCGGGCTTCCAGCCATGTCGGGCGGTTAAAATCGAAAGCTTAAGGGATTTTAACCACTTGACGCGTTGGAAGTTCGACAAGATTCTTCATAGGGAATGACTTATCTGTCCACTGTCATTCAACCTTCTGCTGGTGCGTGTTGAAACTCTTCCAGCAATAGTCCCTCAAGGAGCATACTTATTTAATGTTGCAACCATGTGTGGTGGTACCTTCTCACATCTTTCGCTATTAATAAACGAAGTCGTATGGCACTGTTCGCGAGCGACAGGGAGGCCCAGGTTTTCAGCTTAACTTGGAAAGTTTTCTTGCTTCGTGTTCAACGACACATTTTTTTCTTCTTGGTTTATTAAGTGTCTCTGTTACGTGTTGGTGACTTTGATGAATACGTGCTGAGTCTTAGTGCAATGTTTCTGTTGTTGCTGACAATGAGAAAATGAGAGCGAAAAACTCGAAGTCAGCTACTAATATGTTCTTCTCGAATACAACCATTTCGGCTCACGAGATTAACACCATCATTTGATGGACGGATCACTATTAACCATGTTGCATACCCGCGGTGTCAGCTAATGCCCTATTACTCTCCAATATGGACAGCCGAGCGTATCGTCCTCATTCGCTGGACCGATCACCATTAACCAGGTTGCAAATCCTCAAGACAAGAGACACGGCTGAGAGGTTTGGAAGATCAGGTGATAGAGAATTGTACATCACCATCTCTCCTACCATTATCGACCAGATACTGGTGACGAAAATTTCTTCCATTATCACATTAGAAACTGTTGTATCAGACGCGAAGTCAAATTTACAGGAGTGCATTAACGATGTCGAAAAAAGGGATATTACATCTTTCTGTAAACTAGATGAAACATGAAGCATTTTCCACCAGTCATCATTTAGAACCTGGTTTATTAATTTCACACTAAATACAGAACGATAATGTTCGATGCTTTTAATTTTATATTAACTCTTTCTCCTATAGTAAATGATTCACTGGTTTATCGTAGGACAAGCTGTGACGCCACATTAGGTATTCGCGCTACTATACTTTCATCACACTTAGAAATAATATTTTATTAAGTTTATACAACAGTGGAGGGAATTTATTCCCTAGCTTTTCGCAGAGCTGTTAATTTTCATCAGTTAATCCCATAGACGGGTAGCTTTATTGGGTTCACATATCGATAGTCTCTTCACCATTCTACAGCGCAGACAGTGTCGTATATTCAAGTCTGTTGCACTCCCTTAAATAATTTGTGAGTCTGTCAAAGACATACTTACGCTTAGGTGGCAATGATGAGGGCAGGACTGTGCCGTCACATTATCAGCTTGTGAGTTGATCGTATGCATCCCAGGATGTGGTTCAAAATGGTTCAAATGGCTCTGAGCACTATGGAACTTAACTACTGAGGTCATCAGTCCCCTAGAACTTAGAACTACTTAAGCCTAACTAACCTAGCGACATCACACACATCCATGCCCGAGACAGAATTCGAAACTGTGACCGTAGCGGTCGCGCGGTTCCAGACTGCAGCGCGTAGAACCGTTCGGCCACCTCGTCCGTCCAGGACGTGGTACCTGGAAGTTGTTGACCAGCGGAAAATTGCTCCTGTCGGGCCACCGAAAATGCGAGTATGTTCCTCTGTATGTAAGAGACTCTCACTAGAAATGGGGGGTTACCAGCTGCCTCATTCTACCTTCTTCAGCACCTTTAATATTTTTCCTAAAATTCTGGCATGCTAGCGTATTCGCGCTTAATTTGAAATACAACTCACCTCAAATTCCTACAAGTTCCCGTAACTGTAACTCACACACATCCGCTAGTCCATCGCTGTAAGTCGCTCGTACTCATCATCTCCCAATTTTCTTTTCTCATCCACCCATTCAGCTAAACTCATTGTCATTCTGTCTTCATGTCTCTCAGTTTCTCCTGCGTCATAGCTACAGTCCCCTTCGTTATGTCCTACTAGTACAGTCTCGTCCCACTGTCACTGTCTCCCTCTTGTTCTCTCTCTGTCTCTGTCTCTGTCTCTCTCTCTCTCTCTCTCTCTCCTTCGTTGGCACTGTCATATACCGTGCCTCTCATTATCACTGGCTCTCATCCACTTCCTCTTTCTCATTATTCCCCAGCCCCCCTCTCCCTCTCCATCCCACCCCCCACCAGCACTCTCTCTTTCGCTCTTTCCCTTACACTGTTCTGCCACTACGAACTACGTTTCACTGATACTGAGTCCCGCTCTTTCTCTCACATGGCCATTGTCTCCTTCACTTTTTCTATAACACAACCACTGTCTGCTACCTTCCAGCATTTATAACTTTTCCGTCTCTTTGCCACTGACACTGCATTATTCTTCTTCTTCTTCTCTCTCTCTCTCTCTCTCTTTCTCTCAACATAGTTCATATGCCAACATTTTTGCGAGAATTCTAAAGCTGCTGAAAAAGGTAGAATGAGGCAGCTGGTACCCCACTTGTCTTTCATAGGCTATTAGATAAACAGGAACATATTCGAGTTTTTTGTGCTCGAATAGGAGCATTTTTCCGCTGATTTCTTTCTTTTCCCTGCTGCAACAGGGCATGTAACTCACATGAAAATCAATGTACTGGTCAACAGACTTTAGGTAATTTACTTATGTGAAACTGAAAATTAGTTTTACATCTTAAACCGTATTTTAAGTTCAAAAAAGGTTTCAATATGCTTCATTACTACAACATGGGGTTCACAGATGACATCGGAGACAATAAACAGCATATATCTCAGTGCCATGTCATTTTACAAACAACATTTTCGCCTCATACAGAAGTGCGTATTTAACGTGTACTAGTAGGGTAACTTAGAACCACTGTAGCTCTGAATGGATAAACGTATGAAGAAAATTTTCAGGGTTGTTCGGGATCAGGATCTTAGAAATACATCGTAGTAATTACAGCCAGTAGCTGCGCATAACAGGCTTGGTATCCGTGGCTGAATTTTGCTACACATAAAACAATTTTTGAGTGTGTTTCTCGGTAACGAATAAATAATTTTAATATGGGGAGGTGGCTCTGCTAGATAAATACTAAAGGATATACCGTTGAAATATGAGCAAGTTGCTGCGCTTATTTATTATTTATATTTCGCCTCGTACCGGATTTTACGTGTAGAAGTAGTGTACCTTTGAACCTCTGTAACTTGGAAACGGATAAAGATACAAGAAAATTTTCGAGATTTACAGAAGTATAGAGATATAGTAATATACACGTTTTTGGGGATATCGAAGGAAACGCCCATGACCTAATGGTACTTCAATAAGTCCAATCAAGGCTACCGTAGACCACATCAAATGGAAAAAGAACCAACCGATCTGCTCTATTTTGTCTAAGCGGAGGAAGTGTTTCATATTCATGCTTTGACCCTGTCCTGTAGATTAATGACACAGAAACGATCCTTATGTTGGGTAAACGAATAGTTCCTAGCCCAAGAGCGATCGAAAACAACACTTGACCCTACCTCTTTATCAGCAACAGAACACGAAGTATCAGCACCGGAAAATCCAGTTCTTAAGCGTGACGTTTTGGAATATATTAGGTTCTCGTGCTGTCGCATGCACAATGATAAATGTTATTCCAAGGATGTCAGCATTAACTATTAAAAACCACGTTCTACAATGTGATCCCTATCTGCTCTGATATGACGCAATGTGAAACTGGGTCAATGCCAAAAATTTGTATTTCATGATGATGGCAGATTTCTGGCTATAGTGAAGCTCATCTGTGAACGCATGTCGATCAGAATGTGTTAGCAACAAGACAAGGTAACGCTACAGAATTAGGCAGCACATGCGTCATCATGGGTATACATCTCCGCAGATTATTGAGCCGACATATAAAAATGCGGGGTAAATATAGAACACCATCACGAGGCAGAGAAAGTCCCTGACCCCGCCGGGAATCAAACCGGGGAACCCGGGCGCGGGAAGCGAGAACGCTACCGCACGACCACGAGCTGCGGACGTTGGTTCAGTGTGTTAAACTTCTACTTCACAATGAACTGTGTGGCGTTATTCTAAACTATAATTCACTGTGTAGTAAATGGTTTAATATTCTAGGTACAAATATGGTACAACGGTCACAGTGAACAACTGTTATCTTACACTACAATTTTCACGAATGTCTAACAGCTCCGTGGTCTAGTTTTCGTCAGCAAAGATTAAAACAGTGCTCTTCTTGTGATTCCGTCTCTTCAAGCACGTTATACGCTTTGGAAGGCATCTTATTCATTCAAGGGGTTTTCATCTATATCTACATCTGCATCCATACCCAGCAACCCACTTTGTGATATGTGGCAGATGGTACTCTGTGCCACTACTAGTCATTTCCTTTCTTGTTCCAGTTGCAAACAGAGCGAGCGAAAAACGAATGTCAGTATGCCTTCGTACAGAACCTAATCTTTCTAATCTTGTCTTCATGGCCCTCGCTCGAAATGTGCGTTGGTGGCAGTAGAATCGTTCAGCAGTGAGCCTCAGATGTTGGTTCTCTAACTTTTCTCATCAGTGCTCCTCGAAAAGAACATCGCGTTCTCTCCAATGATTCTCACTTGAGTTCTCAAAGCATCTACGTAATACATGCCGTTTTTTCGAACCTAACGGTAACAAATCTAGCAGCCTGCTTGTGAACTGCTTCGACGTCTTCCTTTAATCCGACCTGGTGCGGACCCCAAACACTCGAACGGTGCTCAACAATGGGTCGCATTAGCGTTCTACACGCGCTCGCCTTTACAAATGGACCACACTTTCCTAAAATTCTCCAAATATATCGAAATCGATCATTCGCCTTCCCTATTACTATATTAAGATGCTCATCCAATTTGATGCTGCTTTGTAACATTACGCTTAGATATTTTATCTACGTGACTGTGTCAAGGAGCACACTATGGGTTTGTTTTTCCTACTCATCTACATTAACTTACATTTTACTACATTTAGAGCTAGCTGCCTTTCATCACAAGAAGTATAAATTTTGCCTAAGTCATCTTGTATCCTCCTGCAGTCGCTCAGCGACGACACCTTCCTATACATCACATCAAACAGCCGCAGACTGCTGCCAGTAATGCACGCATACATAAAACAACAGCAGTCCTATCACAATTCTCTGGGACACTTCTGACGATGCCCTTGTCTCAGACGTACACTCTCTGTATAACACAATGATTTCTGTTACTTAACAACTCTTCGAGCCACGCACATACCTGGTAACCTATTCCATACGCTTGTACCTTCGTTAACAGTCGGCAGTGTGGCGCCGTGTCAAATGCTTTACGGAAATCTAGGAATACAGAATCCGCTATTTCCCTTCAGCACTGGTTCACAGGACGTCATGTGAGAAAAGGGCAAGCTGAGTTTCGACAAGCCGTGCTTTCTAAAACCGTGCTGAATTGTAGATATAAGCTATTCCCTCTAAAGTAAATTTGTTATATTCGAACTGAGGATATGTTCAAGCATTCTGCAGAAAATCGATGTTACAAATATTGATCTGTAATTCAGCGGTTCCCTTCTTTTTCGCTTACATACAGGAATCACCTCCACCTGTTTCCAGTGGCTTGCGACTTAGCGCTGGGCGAGAGAAAAGCAATGGGCCATTGTTGTAGAGTAATCTTTATAAAAGCGAATTTTGACTCCATGACTACCTGGCGACATAGCTGCTTTCAACTATTTCAGTTGTTTCTCTACTTCAGTGACGCTTTTTACTATGTCACCATACGGGAGTCTGTGCCATGATCCAATGACAGCATGTTTGTTCGATTCTACTACGTGAACGATTTCTTAAATATGAAATGTGAGAATTTGACTATACTTTTGCTGTTTTACATTGCCATACCAGTCTGGTCAACAACTGATTCGATAGAAGCCTTAACACACTGAGCGATATTACGTAGGATGAGAATTCTCCAGGGTTCTCAGCCAAATCTAGCGCAAAGACCCGACGGTGGTGGCTGTCGTAAGGTTCAGATATCGATCTTTTTACAAGTGCAGGAATTTCTGTTAACTTTTGCTTGTCGTCATTTTCGCGTTGTCTTTTGAACCGAAAGTAACAGCTTTTGCATTCTCAGCATAATAAAAGCTACGAGGCATTTTCTCTATGCTTTGCCTTTTGGGTGCAGGCCTTAAATAGCTTTCGCATTGATTCATAGAAAATCTGTATAAGAATTAGACAGACGGAAAAAGTTAAAAAGCGGGTCCCTAACACACTTGACGGGATTAACTCAGCGAAGGAAAGGAAAAAACTCTTAGAGAAAATCCTTTTCGTCTCACTTGGGGCAAAAAAAAAAAAAAAAAAAATAGTTCAAATGGCTCTGAGTACTATGGGACTCAACTGCTGTGGTCATCAGTCCCCTAGAACTTAGAACTACTTAAACCTAACTAACCTAAGGACACCACACACATCCATGCCCGAGGCAGGATTCGAACCTGCGACCGTAGCAGCAGCGCGGCTCCGGACTGGAGCACCTAGAACCGCACGACCACCGCGGTTGGGGCATTTTCGGAGGTTAGTATCCTCTCTGCGAAACCGTTTTCTAACTCAAAACTTCAATGAAGCTTAAAATTGTATGATGCGGAATATTTTTTCGGATCTCGTATGTTGAATGGAACATAGGACTCTAGGATGTAGAATATTTAGGTAAGTACTGGTTTCAAATATGGTTGTTGTAATGCTGCGTTTGGATACATTCACTGGCTGCCCACAATTAGTATTGTGGAAGCGTTCGACCGCGTTTACATTTGTTTGAGCGCATCTGAAATGCCTCAGTTAATTGAAAATCCCACCGAGTGCTTAATGCGTGCAGTGATTCGTTACCAGTGTGGAAAATACTTCAAAGCGGTTGAAATTCATCCCTAGATTTCTGAACAAATCACTATGATCGGCGTTCCTGTAAGAAACTGGCTTAAAGCTTTTAAGGATGGCCATGCTAATACACATAATGAAGCGTGAAAATGAACATATTGTGTATGTGGTACTGAAAATTGAAGCCAAGTTACACACAAGAGACACTTTCCGAATTGTTCCACATCTACTCTTACACAATAAAATAGGGTTTAATTCGTCAGTCACTACGACGACGATGGCAACAAAAATGTCATTCCTCAGTGGTTTCCCAATCAGGTGACAGATTTTTATACGAATGGGGTGCTGAAGTTCGTTATGTGTTATTTTAAGAGCCTTGATATTGATGGAATTTTTGAAAAGTGGAGTAAGGTATAGGCTTTTACGTAGTAGTAAAATTGTTTTGAACACTGCAATTTTGTATGTTAGTATAATAACGGTAATTTCTTACACCGCTGGAAATTAAATTTGGGACATCAGCAAAGACAGCCCATAACAAAGTTTTATTTTGCTGTGAGAATACAGTACACCAGGAGTAATACATTATTCCATATGTAGGTAATTTGAGGAGCGCCGGTATGCAGGGAGTGAAATTTAGTACAGATATTGCATCTAAGTCAGCCACTATGGCGACTCAAAACGTGTTTGTATGACACATATGAGTACGTAATTCCATGCTGCTTCAACTCTGGACCAAATTTTATCAATTGTGGAGGTTTCCAAACATAATTAGCAGTGTTCGGACTTAAAATGTCAGTAATGTAACGTGTACATAACGACTATGCGATTCAAATGACATTGTTTTATGTACAGTCATGCTCAAAAGTATCCGAACGACCTGAATTGCATTTCGCCGGATTCGCATACAACCCACATAACGCAGCTGTCTAGCAGGTCCTCTAATCGCTCCTTGGTACAGTCGTTTGACTACTGAAGATGGTTCCAACAAGTCACCACTAGAAAACACTGCTCTGCATCGCAATAACTCAAGATGTAAGGTAATACTACGATACTACAAATTTCAGGGAACTCCTTATCACAGATAAGACTGTCCTTAAGGCTTGTAAGCCCACATTTATTACAATAAATGACATACCTGAAATGTTACCACTCTCATTATTACGTCAGATAGGAAATACACGAACTACGTTCGTCGTATTCATGATTTCGTCTTCAAAGTAACATACCGTACTTATTACTTAACACAAAATGACATCAAAAATTTAAGTTATTCACGAGCAGCTAGTTGAGAATGTGTATGAACTTCAAATGACACGACGAACCGTCTCGTTCTGAATATGGATTCAAACCCAGGTCATGCAGACTAAGCAAAGATTTCGTGACTGACGGAAACTAACAGTCATTCCTGATTAGGCATACAGAGAGTGATATACCTCGATTTTAGATAGTATCAATTAGCAAATACCAACTTTAAATTACATAACGCAAACATTTTTAACGGACCCGAATTCCTACCCAGCACCTATTGTCCTTGTTAACGAACTACGAGAGATGTTAAATACTGCTTGTTAACAAGTAACTTATTTGAAATGCCGTGAGGTAAAGCTTTGTGTTGGACAGGGATTCGAACCCAGAACCTAATCGGATAGATATAAAAGCACAATCAACTATGACATATCGCATTTTCTCGGCAGTAGCTAGATGTTTTAACTGAAATGACGAGACGAAACATTAATTTTTTCCATCACATGACTCCAACCCGGCACAGATCGCTGTTATATTCTAGAGAAAACGAACGTTAAATACGGGTTTGTTGCACCAGCAGCGACATGTGAGCATGCTTGAACTAGAAACAATATGACGAAGAGTTCAGTGCTGGCTGGGAATAGAGCCCCACACATATCGTTGTTGACTACACGCAAAGAGACGTCAGCTACCGAATTTTTCTCCACCAGCAGCTCGGAATAACATCTTGAACTTACAGTGATCTCGCAAATAGTTCTGTCTCTCAGTGGGAGTCGAAAACGTCAAATATCGTTAATGGTGACAACGAATTAAAATACATTAAAAATCGAAATTATTATCCACGAGCAGATAGGAGTTCTCATGCTAGATCTTGATAATACATAATGAAACCTCTAGTGCCGGGCCAGGATTCGAACCCATTCACGCGCAATATGTGGAGATGTTGAGGAATCTGCAGTTTTGAAGAAACAACAAATTGTAGCCGAGCTGTATTGCCACGAAGGGAACAAATTCCGCGTTAAGGGTGGTCTGAGCTGCATTCCCTGTTCAGAACCAATTTTTATCGACACACACAAGCTCAGATAAAAGATGGAATAAGTGTCCTGTGGACCTACATAGCGTTTGTTTCGTCACTAGAAATAAATAACTTGTATAAGAAAGTTTACTGGCCATAGCATTTCTACATGTCGCCACTCCAGACTTTATTGTGGCTCAACCTAACGTCTACTTGGTAGAGAAGGAATATCATTTTTAATGTGAATTTCAGACCACAATGCCATTATACCTTCTTCACTCGGCTTAGTCGGCCCTCGGCGGCCGTGGCGAGCGGACGCGCGTTGGTCTATACGTCTCTGCTGCTGCCGTCTGAGCGCTGTTAATGGTGAGTTGACGCTCTTGTAGTTGCAGCTCTTGTAGCGTACACAGTTAAGGGTTATTGTGTGAGAAATGTCACGAATAGACTATGAATTAACTAGCACGAAAAGATACTTTGAAATTTCGTTTCCATCCGACATATGCCTGACCTAAAGCTTACGAACTCGAAGCATGGATTGAGAATGTTTTGAAACGATCTTTTGATGAAATAATTGGTGTACGTCTTTCGATCGTTAGCAGTACTGAGCACATAAAGTTTAAAACTGCTGAAATATGCGATCAAATTGTTCAATCATGCGGTGGTGGCCTTAAATTTACTCACAGCGATGGTAATATTACCGAAGTTGAGGTATCTCGTGCAGGATTTAGTGTCCGCACAGTAAGAATTTTCGATCTACCTTCTGAAATTCCTGCCGACGAAATAAATGCAGTGTTGAAAAATTATGGCACGGTTATCAGCAATATTGCGGAGAAGTGGATGTCTTGCAAAGTTCCTGTCTTGAACGGTGTCCGACAGGTGAAAATAGAACTGGAGAAACATCTTCCATCATATATTACGATCTGTGGATACAGAGCCATTGTTATATGCGCTGGTCAGCCCCGCACTTGCTCTGGGTGTGGTGCAACTGATCAAGTTCGCGCACAATGCGTACAGAGACGAGTGACGCAGTTGCACCAGGCGAAAAGTTTCCTAGTAACAGGATGTCATTAATGCCTCTAACTTATGTGGCGGCAGTCCGTTCGACCATGGCAGCGACGTAGGTCCCTCACATGGACACAACTGTCAACACCACCGAAGGTGACCAGACGCCAATGGAGACTGCCACCCCAGAGGGCAACGCTGACACCACCCCAGATGTGACGATGAAAACTGAACAATCCGGAGGCTACGTGTTTGGCTAGCGCCCAGGTTGACGAGAAAACTCAAGATGTCGAGAATGATCTACGCCCCGACAAAGGAGCGGATTTTAAATCAATGGAAAGCGACGACAACACCGGGTTACCAGTCTGCAGCTCGTCCTCAGTGACTGTGGCAAATGAAAGAGCGGGCGTTTCTCCTAAAAAACACAAAAAGCGACGGATCGCTCACAAAGATGCTGAGAAAACAGCTCCACTGCTGCGCGAGAAAGGTGCGCAAATTGCCCACGAATCAACTGACGCAGCTCTTGGGAGGACAGATGCGAAACAATCGAGTGGCCATGACCACGCCGAACTGTGGGGTTAGAAATCACGATGCAGCAGCCGAGGATCGGGTCTCTCAGTAGCTTCTGAGAGGGGGCAAAAAGAACAGTGTGGAACGGGAAAGGGCTGTGATCAGAAGATGGACATGTTCAAGGCAGGCAGCTTGGCTGATGATATCGAGGACATGTCGGTGGATCGATGACTGACTACATCTGAACCATCAAACGAGGCTATGCCAGCCGGGAGAGCGGAATTAACTGTAACACGACAGCTTTCAACGAACCTAAGAAAAGATGATGATTCGGATACGTATTAATATCCTCACCGACATCATGCTTGTGCTGACTGGTCAGCGACTTTTAACATGGAGAACTTCATGCCTCCTTTTCAGGTCTACAAAATAGTCGCTGTAAACATAAACAAAATAACTTCACAGCAGAAGATACACAGTCTCCGCGATTATTTGTATAGCTGTGATGCAGACATCGCGATGCTGCAAGAGGTGGCTCACAATTTTCTACCTGACTTTCCTGGGTATGACGTACTGACAATACCATCCCAGATAGCTCCTCAGGCACAGCTCTGTTATTCAAAGAGGGTATTATTGTATCGGACGTGGAAAGACTAGAGTCTGGCAGAGGAATCTCGTGCCTTATTAATGGAGTTCGATTGATAAATATATATGCTCCCTCGGGGAATCAAAATAGAGCTGCCAGACCACATTTTTACGCTAATGACTTATTGCATCTTTTACGGAGGAATGAGGAGGACGTGGTCGTCGGCGAGAATTTTAATTGGGTTTTAAAGCCTAAAGACCAATGGCCGCATTTTAACGGTTGTGCGACACTTGCCGAAACAGTCCGACTGATGGACCTGGAAGACACTTGGGAAATCCTGAACGGGGACCGACAGTGTTTTACGTACTTTACCGCTCAAACTGCCAGCCGAATGGACAAAATTTATGTAGGAAAATGCCTGAGGGACAAGATCTCTGCAACGGAGACGTGGTCGTTGTACTTCTCCGACCACGAGGCATATCACTGTACAATGCGAATGGTACGGCAGGGAACGTACAGTGGCAGAGCAGGCTGGAAGCTGAATGTTTCTATACCCAATGATCAAGGTTTAAGAGAACGGGTGCAGGAAGTATGGGATCTCTGCTCACGGCGCCAACTTACTTTCCCGTCGGTCACGCTGTGGTGGTGCCGCTGCGCAAAGCCCACCCTTATTAATTGCCTGAAAGGTTACAGCTATGAAAGGAGCCGGCAGCAGAAAGAGCTTTTCGAATTTTATTTTCGATGTCTCCGGGAGCTGTATTCTGCTACTCATGTCACACAGGAGAACTTTGTACACATCAAAAGGATTAAGGCGAAGCTAACACAATTGAAACGAAGACAACTGGAAGGAATTAAAATACGTTCTCGCCGTGCTAACAGCACCTATGACGAAAGCCCATCCTCCTTCCATCTTGCGAAAGAGAAACGCCGCGCAAGACAGAAATTGATTCACCGATTAGAAAAAGAAGATGGCAGTGTCACTACAACCCGGAATGAGATAAAGGAATATATAACCGACTATTACCGACGGCTGTACAGGTCAGAGCCCACGAATGACGAGGCAATTACGACCATGAAAAACTACCTTACAGCGACCCTCGACGAGACGGACAGACGACTATTACTGAGTGATGTCACTGAGGAAGAACTTCGGGAGGCTTTGAGGAAGGCCCAGGGTAATAAGTCGCCCGGGGAAGATGGACTACCCATGGAATTCTACAAGCAGTTCTGGTACTTACTCGAACATTGCTTTCTGAACATATGTAATGATATTAAAGCAGGTCGGAAACTATCAGCAGGATTCAGTGATAGCCTAATTGTACTCGTCCCCAAAGAATACCCACCGGATGATGTCAATAAATTTCGTCCCATTTCCCTCCTCAACTTCGATTATAAAATTGTGGCCCGCGTTCTATCAGTGAGAATTAAACATGTTTTACCGAAAATCATACGTGACAGCCAGACAGCCGCGTTCCCTGGTCGAACGATCTTTAAAAGTCTCACAGATTATAGGGAGATCATCTCCTTTAGTGCTATTACCCAACCGGAGGCAGCAATTTTAGCTCTAGATCAATGCAAAGCCTTTGACAGAATCTCACACAGCTACCTTTTTCTAATTTTGAACCATTTAGGCTTTGCTGACGGCTTTATTACGATGGTCAAAAATATGTACACCTCTGCTTGCTCTAGGATCGTCATCAATGGGCAACTCTCCCGGCAAATAACTTGGCTCTGAGCACTATGGGACTTAACTGCTGTGGTCATCAGTCCCCCAGAACTTAGAACTACTTAAACCTAACGAACCTAAGGACATCACACACATCCATGCCCGAGGCAGGATTCGAACCTGCGACCGTAGCAGTCGCGCGGTTCTGGACTGAGCGCCTAGAACCGCTAGACCACCGCGGCCGGCATGCAAATAACTATTGAGCGATCTGTACGACAAGGTTGCCCCATGTCAATGCCTCTTTTTGTCATTGCCATTGAGCCACTTGTCCGTTTGCTGAACCGTACACTTGAGGGCTTAACCTTGTATTCGACGAACTGTAAAATGTGTGGCATACGCGGATGACGTAAGTGTCATCGTACGTTCGGAGCGAGACCTACAAGAAGTCACTAATAGTGTACGGGAGTATGAACGAGCCTCATGCTCAAAGCTCAACTATAGAAAGACTACACTAATGCCGATCGGCAGAGGTTTTAGAATCGATGACAACTGCCCATATGGAGCACACGAGAGTATCAAGCTGTTGGGAATACGAATGAGTCGCTGCCCTCTGAAAACTACTACGGACAACTGGCAGGAGCTTCTGGCTATGACGAGAGGTTGTCTCCAGCAAAATAAAGGCAGGAAACAGGACCTCATACAACGAGTACAGTTTATCAATAAAATGATACTTTCGAAAATATGGTATGTAGGGCAGACAATCCCTGTGGTCAGCAGCATTTCCAAGCAAATAATGACGGCAATTTGTTGGTATATTTGGAGGGTCGAAAATTTCAAAGTGGGAATTAATGTTATTACTCTCCCACCAGAGAAAGGGGGCCTAGCGCTAATAGATGTTGAAATTAAATGCAAGGCTCTTCTTATACGTAGAACTATTGAGTTGTGTCACGAGTGCCCAGACAGCGCGCTCCATATGGCCCTACGGACGTATACACCCACTAATATGCCAATACCGATAAACCTGGTGGAAACCCACTACAAAGCCAACCACATCAGGATGTTTCTGCTCGAAGTTAGTTACCTCCGAGCGAAACTGAGCGCACCACTACAGGACCTTACAACCGCCCAACTATACCGTATAATGAATACTGGTGGAAGAGTAAACCTCATGGAAACGAAATATCCCCTGCGGGATTGGGCTCAAATCTGGAAGAACATCCACAACAAAGTGGTCGGAACAAATATCAGATCATCCTGGTATAAAGTAGTTAATGAAACCATACCTACGAAAGAAAAATTACACAGAATACGATTGTCGGCAACTGCCAGATGTGGGGAGTGTGCCCTCATAGACAACTTAAAATACAGATGTGTCTGCGGAGAAAATAAATTGGTCTGGGAATGGTGCAGAATGAACCTTGCCTCTATCTGCAGGACAGCTAGACAGACAAACTCCATCACATCGGTGTTGTAGCATGATGGCACTTACTATCCCATCTCGAAGAAAAATATATGGACATGGCTGACAGGACATACTCTACATTACCCAATTCAAGCCGAAGATGCGCCATCTTACCGGGGCTCCAGAGTATATCTAGCCACACAAGCACAACTGCTGACGAAGGATGACAAATACAGACAGAAGTTCGCGAACTATATACCAGCATTGAAAATAACGACACTATGAACGACAAAGACGATGAAAAAAAAAGAAAAAGAAAACGAACTAGGAACGACGAAGTAGATGTATGCACTGCGTCCGACTGTTAATAACGTTGATGGCAGTGTGTTATGTATTTTTTATTTTTATTTTTTTATTTATTTATTATTTCACGTCCATATATTCCACATCACAACCAGCGTGTGGCGTCCGGCAATTGGGCACTCAGTGCTAAGAGAAGACAGCTGTTGACGTAGGAGATAACATACAAATGGGGAAAAAGAAACGAGACCAAGCTATATGTTTGGGGTATACCATAATAGGCAACCCTCGAGAAGACGAGCTTTGAGTGTCGTGAATAAGCCGAGATATCTCACGCAAAGAATAGCGAAAACGAGCAATATTAAAAAAAATAAAAAAAAATAAAAAAATTAAAATTAAAAACTTTTGTATAATTAAAAAAGTCAAAAACTAAAAAAAGAAAAAAAAACTAAACATGATGAAAATAAAAGTTTGGAAAAAAATGTTGGATTGATGATTGCTTGCTATGCTGATGGTCTGGGTTCGATTCCTTCTTCTGCCAAGGATTTTTAATAGTAAGAGGCAAATGGAAAAAAAAGTGTAGCTCGCCGATATTCGAGCACAACAAGCGAATAAAAATTTAAAAAAATGTGTGTGTGTGTGTGTGTGTGTGTGTGTGTGTGTGTGTGAGATAGAGAGAGAGAGAGAGAGAGAGAGAGAGAGATAAAAATCAAAAAGAATGAGAGAGAGTAAAAAATTGTAAACAAATTTAATAATGGTATGTAAAGAAATCTTTCATTAAAATGACACGTTCCACATCATTCCGAAATATCGTGTTCATGATCTATGAAACAAGAATAAATCTGATCTACTCTAATCATATCATATTGATGACTAGCCATGACGAGTAATGAATTACCGAAATTTTTGTTAATACCAGTAACCAAATCCAAACTTGAAAATAGAAGACGATAATTTTTGTAATAAACCAGGACTTTAATCAAGACCCTTTCGTCCCTGTTAACTAACCATGAAATATGAGTGATATACCTCTATTCTGAAGTAACAAAGTGTGCATGCATTTAAAAATGAAGTGCATGATGTGAAGTTCTGTGACGGAGATACGAACCCAACACGAAATCGAATTGTTAACTAAGTAAAATCAAATGTTTCGTATCGGTTTTTCTCACCAGCTGCTAGGTGTTTGAATCTAAAATAAGTATACAAACTTTTGTGCTTAAGCGACAATCGAACTGCATACCTACCGTGCATCCACGAATATAGCGTAAGTATCAGTTACTTACTCACCAATAGTAAGATGTGTGCGTGTTTGACCAGAAACAACGACACCTATTGCGATTGTTGGCGACACATGAACAGACATTAAAAATGTACGTTAATTTTCACTAACAGGCCGGTGCGCACGTGATAGGACTAGAAAAGAAATTATGAATATTTTTGTACTGGATCAGGATTCGGACCCACATACTTACCTTTGGAGGAGACCTAGAGAAGATTGCAGTCTTGAGAAAAGGAACTAAATGATTGAACTATACTGTTCCGAGAGATTCAGATCCTCGAAAGAGGAGATACGAATTCGAATCACAGTCCAGCACCAAATTTTTCAGCGTCTATAGTTGAATCAAGTACAAGTAAAGTAAGAGCCCTTTTCCTTTAAATACCTATCGGTTCGTCAAATAAAATAAAATTTTCTAATGTAAGTAAGTTTACTGGCGACTATATTTCTGTTTACCATGACTTCCGCTATGTCATTTCCCAACGTAATGGCTCAAATGGCTCTGAGCACTATGGGACTCAACTGCTGTGGTCATAAGTCCCCTAGAACTTAGAACTACTTAAACCTAACTAACCTAAGGACATCACACACAGCCATGCCCGAGGCAGGATTCGTACCTGCGACCGTAGCGGTCGTGCGGTTCCAGACTGTAGCGCCTTTAACCGCTCGACCACTCCGGCCGGCTTTCCCAACGTAAACCGGCTCTGCCCAGTTGGTAATGAAGGAACGTGATGTTTAATGCGGTTTCAAGATTATAACGTCTTTCTCTTGATGTTACCAGAGGTAAAGTAAATCTGTTTGTGGCTCTTAAAAGTAATTGCCTGAACCCACGCATTACACCTATGATAGTTCGTTCCGCCAGACTATTGTGGCCACATTTCCCAGCCCCAGGAGTGTGCTGTAACAGATGATGTGTTTAGCTTATAAAAATAGTCACGGTGGAAAAAACGCGAGTCTATTAAATGGTTAAGTAGAAGCAAGCTTCTGAAGCGGAGATTATGCAATTCTCATGTCAGCGGGATGTAAAGACTCTTCTGGCATCATAGGCTCGATGTGAAGCCATTTTGAAATTTTCACAAATTCAGCAAATTTCTTAGTTCGAGAGAATACACTGGGAAGTGAGAAGTTACCGGATAATTCGATTATTACCATTATTATTACTATCATTTTCTTCATACCGCTGCTGGAACACTGTACTTGAAGATCATGTGATGCCTTTTGGTCACTATAGAAGTAGTTTCCCAAGAACAGGTTCTTTCCCTGTCTACGGAATCCTTTTCATGTTAATTTCAAACATCAGTAATAACTCGCAGATTACATTAAAACTAAAGTAATTGATGAAGTTGTTAGTTGATAACAAAAACGCGGTGCCTTTCTTCATTTACTTGCTCCTAGAAATGGCTATGGAGTACTGCCAAACCCAAAGGTAAGAGATCTTACTGCCTTCCGAAATACGTCGCTGTCAGTTCTTCCATATGATTTGGTCGATATGAGCTGTTTCACGTTGTTTAGGACAGACAATCTCTTAGAAAACCAATTGTTTTCCTTTCCAATAAACAGAAAGATTTTCATTCTAAGTATCCAAGTACAAAATTTTCGCAATATTAGTTGAAATTTAATAATCGCTTCTATAATGTAGGAAAGTATTTCACAGTTGCAAAACTAGCATCCGACGCATTGACCTCACACTTAGTCGCTGACCATAAATTCTAGCTCAGAGTGACACCAGATTAAGCAACCTAATGTAGCGAAGACTGTTTGCCAGTGCTCTTTCTCACTGGAAAATACGCAATTCACTCATTGGGCTCCATAAGTGCACTGTAACAGCAATTTCTGTGTGTATGCAATGCATACGGATTAGAATTTAGTGGTGCTCTCTCTTCCACTTCTGTATACAATATGCCTAACCTAAACGGGACCTTTATCATAACAGGCCCTGGGCAGTGAAACATCATACTGACAAAAGTAATGTGCTTACACTGACAACCTGAGTGTTCGTTTTACCTGATTATGTAATCATTTAAATAAAACAACATGACCTTCCAGTGGGAGACATTTCGTCCCCCTTTTCCTTCTGTGAAATTTGTCAGTAAGCTTTTTGCGTTCCAACCAGTGAAATGTGGCAGAGTTCGTCCGGTAAATGATTCACAGACCACGATTTAGTGCCGTTAAGACGATTTATTTAAACGTCACAAGACGGCACATAGGTGCAATCGACTTTGAGGAGCAAAGTGTTTGTTATCTTACTTTTGTGACAGGTGGGCATAAGTGATTTCCAAAGACTTTTTATTGTACTGAAATAATATTTTGTCACAAAGTAACAAGGTAAGTGTTTTATCCGTATATATTTTGTAGGAAACTGTAATCGTGATAGAAGATTATACACCTGAATGTTTGACACAACTGGCAGGAGAAAACGCTGCATATTAACCAAACCCCGCGGCTCCTCTCCATATCCTCCTATGACACGAGCACGGAATTCTCCTCGCATACCGCTACAGAGCTGTTCGTAACACAGCTCAGAATTGGCAACATCGTTACAAACATTAGGCAACACTGTGACAGTGCAATCACTTCCGCGTATGGTACTGAACTGACTCGCTAAATTCTCTTGATATTCCCTTTCCATTTGAATGACTCGTGCTATATAATCCTCATGCAAACTAAGACACTGAGACAGAAAATTCAATTTTTTGCCTAAAGAAATGCTATTCTTCACATAAGTAACAACTTTTATTATCTTCCACGATGCGTTATGAGGCTGAGCGACAAATACCATGATGAGAGTGGCGTACAGGCAGCAGTGTGTCCATAGCCCGGTGGTACCGCCCGTGTCTTGGGTCAGAACGGCTCAATCAGTCGTCAGTTCTAACCATGGTAGGGGCCAGCGTATGCGAGCAATTTTTCTGATATATTTTATGGAGCTGAGAATTTCCAGAAAAAGTTCTGTATCGAAATCGGAAGAAAACCTTTAGACATCAAATCCTCGTGGTAGCTCGACTCAGTAAGTTGTGTTACTGGTCATAGATATTGGCTTTCTGACTGCCAAGCTGCTTCGCAATACCAGCGTCTCTGAAGAAATTCGAATCGACCATCAGCGATACAAATTTCAATATTGTTCTTCACTTAAGACTCACATGACAGGGTGATAAGTATGAAGCAAATGAACCTCTTGATTACTATAGGACCTCTATGCTAAATTTCCACAGAAGCAATTAGGAAATCCCTGCAGACATTTGCTAACAGCGGCTCTAGCAACTTACTTTTTCTCTGGGTAGCTTCAAGTATGGGCAATTTTGTCGCCTTAAATCCAATTGAATGTTTTAAATATCACTTGTGAACAGCATTCACTTCTCCATTAATTAAGGTATAGACCTCAAAACAAGCAAGTTGCCTGAGTAGCTATAGAGCAGGTTCTAATAGGTATTAACACAATCTTTTGCATCCATTTACCATAGAGAATCAACGAAAGAAATCATACACATTACATTGCATTTACTATCTGTGCCTTGACTAACACATACGAATCCATGACAATAATAAAGTATTTGAGGAACCTCCCGTGAAAGGAAAAAGAACAGAATATGACGCTTTAATTGTAGCGCACTGGATCAGAAACAAAGAAATTAATTCTGTGCCACATTAATGTATTGCATTCTAGTATAATAAAATAATCATCAAATAAAAACGGTTTTGTGCCTCCTTTGCTATCAAGAGTGAAACACAAATCGTAGGCGCTTCAGTCTGGAACCGCGTGACCGCCACGGTCGCAGGTTCGAATCCTGCCTTGGGCATGGATGTGTGTGATGTCCTTTGGTTAGTTAGGTTTAAGTAGTTCTAAGTTCTAGGGGACTGATGATCACAGATGTTAAGTCCCATAGTGCTCAGAGCCATTTGAACAAATCGTAGACATATTTTATGGGTCACCACTCAACAACGTTAAAGCATTTTACATGGTCGAGAGTGCGGAGTGGAGCAGACGTTGTCGGTAGAAGGCGAGACAATGCAGTGCCTCAGCCCCTGCCGGTTGGCAGCAAACGGGTCGCAGCGAACTCAGACGGATGCGGTGTTCAGAGGCAGATGGTCGGCAAAGAAATCTTTCACCAAAACATTGTTGGACCAAACTGTTATTACCAGTGTGACAGAAAGCCAAATATATTGTAGATTCGCTTGAATTACACTCATAGCTTCAGCACCGAGAGGAAAGGGGTGATAAAAACTTTGTCGACGTGTGCTTTTAGTTACCAGACGTCGTATTAGCTAGTCTCCCGTTTTACCTCAAGATTACGGTCGTAGTCAAGAATAAAGAACTAAGACTGAAGTCAAGACTTCTTTTGGGAAGTGCCGCAGTCTACAATATTGCCAGATCGAGCATACTGCTGGACATAGGATTCTGAGAGGAGCACGACTGTATTGCCCACCTTACGTGAACGACTCGGCGGTCAATTTTTTCCTCTTATACTGTATCTACAACACATATTGCACGCTGAAGACCCAGAAGAATTAAAAAAACAAAAGTAGTTTATGAGAGCAACGTTAACTATAGCGTTCGAAGTATTCATAGTATTGTATACGTGTCTGTAAACGCCTCCCAATGCCCACTCAAGGAAGACAAGGTTACACAGTCTAGCTTCGATATTATAAATTCGCCTCAGTTTGCGGATGAACTCAGACTTAGGTTGATAATCATTTAGAATATTCAGCAGTACTGCACCCATTGGTGTTAAACTCGTTTTCAACCAAATGATTCTCACAGCTACAGGAACAATACTTGTGATACTTCATAGACCAAATACTTACGCAGTGCTATCAGATGAAAAGACCAACCTGACACAAACTGTGGGAAGTTTGTTTTACAACCTTCGTACCTGGATAATGAGCTTTTTCCTATTTGAGATGCCTGTGAACATTGCTGATTGAGATGATTTAAGACGAAACTAATTCCTTCAGCTACGACAGTGTTCAAAGAAATCGTCTTAACGGCAATAAATCGTGGTTTGTAAATCGTTTACCGGCCGTACTCTGCCGCGTTTCCCTGGCTGGAAGGCAAAAAGCTTACTGACAAATTTCACAGAAGGAAAAGAGGGACGAAATGTCTCCCACTGGAAGGTCATGTTACAAGTTCCATTAGATTGATAACTTTAGCAGACAGCAGAATTGCGTTTTAAGAAACTCGAACTCGGAACATCTTATCTACTGCTCACGATACTTACCATTACGCTACTAGCCTACACATAGCTAAAACATCTCCAGAAGTCAAGAACAACTCCTCCAGAACTTCTTCATTCCACAGCGCTCTGGGATAATGCATATGGCTAGGTCAATACTTATGAGAGATAAACAGTTACACCTTTTCTTTTGTACTGCACGACGTTTTCAACAAACACATAGCGCAATAGAGTAGATCAAGTGGAAAGAAACACTTACTATTTAAATTTCTGCATCTTACACTTTTGGCAGTTCTGTGTTGGTGGCAGTTACGTGATTTTATTTTGGTGATTACAAAATAAAGTTGAATGTATGCACTGGGTAGCCGAGGCAGCTAGTTTATAGTGATTCGGTCAACCAAGTAAATGTATTTACTGAACATGCTGCAAATTGATACAGGGAGCCTGTGTATCAGAATTCTCAGCCAGTGTGGCACAACGGCGTTATGATAGAAAAATGAGCCCCTCAGCAGAGGGTTTGGTGGTCTGTTGGGCTGATGAGAGGTTCATATATCTATGGTCTGGGTTCGGTTCCAACTTCGGTTAGTGATTTTAGATAGGGAGAGACAAATTTCATTCTCTTCTGGCTACACCAAGTGAAGAAGGTGTAATGGCATTGTGCTCCGAATTCACATCAAAAATGAAATTCCATCTCTACCAAGTAGACGTTAGGTTGAGCCTCAATATATTCTGGAGTGGCGACATGTAGAAATTCTATCGCCAGTAACCTTTTTTATACTAGTTATTTATTTCTAGTGACGAAACAAACGCTATGTAGGCTAACAGGACACTTATTCCATCTTTTATCTGAGCTTCTGTATGTCGATAAAAATTGGTTCTGAACTGGGAATGCAACTCAGACCGCCCTTAACGCGGAATTTGTTCCCTTCGTGAGAATACAGCTCGGTTACAATTTGTTGTTTCTTCAAAACTGCAGATTCCTCAACATCTCCACATATTGCGCGTGAATGGGTTCGAATCCTGGCCCGGCACTAAAGATTTCATTATGTATTATCAAGATCTAGCATGAGAACACCTATCTGCTCGTGGATAATAATTTCTATTTTTAATGTATTTTAATTCGTTGTCAACACTAACGATATTTGACGTTTTGGACTCCCAGTGAGAGACAGAACTATTTGCGAGATCACTGTAAGTTCAAGATGTTATTCCGAGCTGCTGGTGGAGAAAAATTCGGTAGCAGACGTCTCTTTGCGTGTAGTCAACAATGATACGTGTGGGGCTCTATTCCCAGCCAGCGCTGAACTCTCCGTCTTATTATTTCTAGTTCAAACATGCTCGCATGTCGCTGCTGGTGCAACAAACTCATATTTAACGTTCGTTTTCTCTAGAATATAACAGAGATAGATGCCGGGTTGGAGTCATGGGAAGGAAAAAATTAATGTTTCGTCTCGTTATTTCAGTTAAAACATCTAGCTACTGCCGAGAAAATGCGATATGTCACAGTTGATTGTGCTTTTATATCTATCCGATTAGGTTCTGGGTTCGAATCCCTGTCCAACACAAAGCTTTACCTCACGGCATTTCAAATAAGTTACTTGTTAAGAAGCAATATTTAACATCTCTCGTGGTTCGTTAACAGGGACAATAGGTGCTGGGTAGGAATTCGGGTCCGTTAAACATGTTTGCGTTATGTAATTTAAAGTTGGTATTTGCTAATTGATACTATCTAAAATCGAGGTATATCACTCTCTGTATGCCTAATCAGGAATGACTGTTAGTTTCCGTCAGTCACGAAATCTTTGCTTAGTCTGCATGACCTGGATTTGAATCCATATGCAGAACGAGACGGTTCGTCTTGTCAATTGAAGTTCATACATATTCTCAACTAGCTGCTCGTGAATAACTTAAATTTTTAATGTCATTTTGTGTTAAATAATACGTACGCTATGTTACTTTGAAGAGGAAATCATGAATACGACGAACTTAGTACGTGCATTAGCTATCTGACGAAATAATGAGAGTGGTAACATTTCAGATATGTCATTTATTGTAATAAATGTGAGCTTACAAGCCTTAAGGACAGTCTTATCTGTGATAAGGTGTTCCCTGATATTTGTAGTATCGCAGTATTGCATTATATCTTGAGTTATTGCGATGCAGAGCAGTGTTTTCTAGTTGTGACTTGTTGGCACTATTTTCGATAGTCAAACGACTGTACCAAGGAGAGATCAGAGGACCTGCTAGACAGCTGCGTTATGTGGGTTGTATGCGTATCCGGCGAAATGCAATTCAGGTCGTTCGGATTTTTTTGTGCACGACTGTACCTAGTGGCACTCCGTAACACCACGGCAGGTGCTGATCCAATGTAACAATGAGGATCGCAATCTAGCAACGTAGTCTCCACAGACGAAGACGTCTATCCTGATGACGTCAGCTGTACCAGCTTCGTCCTAAAAGAGGACGTGCTGTAATTCCCGCATCCAATGTTTTCGTTGAGCGTCTCTCTCAACTGACTCATTGAAAGAAGGTGCAATATTGGTCACCATGCTTACAGTTTAACAAAAGGTACGTCTCTCCTCCCTTGCAGTACACGTGTAAATTCTCTGAATTCTACTTGGCGTTGAGTATTTCTTCGAGAACCCATCGACTCCATATCACATGACAGTCATGGAGCCCAGCAACGCAAGCAACAACATCGTGGAGCAATAAAGCGCAATCTCGACAGGCCACGATGCTCCCACTGTCAATTACCGACAGCTGCTGGTAGAAGTTTCTCCTTTTATACGTGACCTAACAGCTTCTACCCTCAAACAGCCTTCATCTTTCCTTATACTTAAATTTTCTGATGGAGTTATCTCTTGTGTAATTGCGCTTAATACCTAACCATTTTCATCTCCTAGAGTTAAGCGACAGTTTCTTCCATATTGCCCCGTAACTGATATGAAACCCGAAATAAAGAGACAAATCAAACATAAATTACTAACTGATAAATGAAATCTGTATCAGTACTAGTGACTGACTATATTAAAGTTCATGTTCACCTAAATAAATAGTGTTCATGAAAGCAATTTGCACTGAGCTCTGAACGAGCGAACTTAACTGCTGGAGGTGAGAGCTGCTGCGGGCTGAATATGTGTAATACGTTCGGGAAACTGCAAGGAACAACGCCACAAGGTCATACTGGTTCATAATTTGAGGAAGCCATCCCTGGGCGCTGAGCGCTAAAGACACAATACAGACTGTATCTACTAGTTATCCAGGAAAACAGAGTCAGTTTTTAATGAGATATGTGTGGAAGGGTAGTGCGTGTCGTTCCTGGCAGCGTCCTGGAAGTATGCTATTGTAGACAGAACGGTATACAGTCAGGTTTCATCGAAATACACAGACCGCCTGAGATAACACATGACAGTGGACTGAGGTACAGGAAAGCTTAGAATGTCTTTGAAGAGTGTGGGGCACCATCACCGTGCTCAGACCCACAAGAAATGTTTCTATTGGGTAACACAAATACATTAGAAATGGGAGAGAGAAACATGGCTGAGATTGCAAAGTCCATCCTAACTGACCAACATGAGAACGTAGACAGAGAAAGAGAGCGAGTGGGACATAGTTCTGCAGCACCACATGGTAATGACTTTTTACTGGTTAACCACCTCAGAGTGTTGCAAGGAAACCAGCATCCTTTAAGACAACTCCTCACTCGTCGGCACTCGGTTTATTGATCGTACGAAACGAAGTTTCGTAACACTATAGAAACATATAGACCAGAGTCTTCCTTGTAGGAAGCAGACGGTCGAAAGTTACTCAACAGCCAATAACCATCTGGGGCAGAACTCTTCCGCCAGACGTCTCTGCAACAAGGTACCACTTCATACAGCGGCGACTCCTCAGCCTTCTCTGACCTAACGCTCAGAAACTACATAGAAAACTATATTCACATTATAAATCAAGAATACGGGTAAAGCAATAAATAATAGACGCTAAGTATCACTTATCCATAGTAACAGCGATAAGAAGATGTAGAGTATAAAACAGAGACATAACACCAACATAAATCACAGACAATAACAAAATTATTACAAAAAAATTAAAAATGTAGACTAAAAATCTCAAATAAAACTAAAACAAACTCTAGGCTAATCATAATAAGAACCAAACCTATAAAAATTATAAAAAAAACTGAATTTCACACATAAATCGTTTATAACAGTAACTATGTAAACATGTAATATCGCTGATCCACTGTCATCCAAGCTGTCAGAAAAGTAGAATATATGGAAACCAACTAAAATCCGATATACATCTGCAGTTGTACACCTAGGAGTAAGTAATAATTCTAAAAAGAATACTGGACATGACAGCAAAGATGTTATATGTAAGGTAAAAACGATTAACGATGTATTATAGCTTTTCACATCATAGTTAAGTCCATCAGTTACTTATGTATTTACAAAGCACCTGATGATAGCAATATGCCGAAATGGGCTCATCGTGAATGATATAAAATATAAACGGCTTACGTAGAGGTGTAGCTGGGTATTATTCACAATAATCATGTCATTAAAAGATACATTTTGCACTGCTGGCCCTAAAGAGCACAAGTTCCCTGTCAGACTTCACTTAGGCACTTTTGTGGCTGACTTGAACTAAGACTCAGAGGCAAGTTGTTGGTAGAGAGGCAATGACTGATTTTGCAGCCACCTCAGCTGCCACCTGCAAATTAGTACGGTGAGATCTAAACGCCAGAGGGAGGCAAACTGTATCGAAAGTCGAGTAATTTTTACCAAGATTCAGTGTCCGCCCCCGGTGGGTGAGTGGTCAGCGCGACATAATGTCAGTACTAAGGACCCGGGTTCGATTGCTGGCTGGGTCGGAGATTTTCTCCGCTCAGGGACTGGGTCTTGTGTTGTCCTAATCATCATCATTTTATTCCCATCGACGCGCAAGTCGCCGAAGTGGCGTCAAATTGAAAGACATGCACCAGGCGAACGGTCTACCCGACGGGAGGCCGTAGTCACACGACATCATCATCTTCTCTCACCAAGATTTAGTAATTTCAGTCTTCCTTCTAAAGTCTTGTTTGCAGTTAATGCTTCAATATGCTTTCATATCCGACCACAAATCCAAACACATATCCTTCTGTGGCACTTTTTGCCTTTACTCACGGCAATCACAGTACGACTTACCCGAATATAATTGTTTGTCCAGGTACTCAGTCATTGAATCAATTTCCAGATGCCTTTTATAATTTTGTCAAGGTGTTAGCTTATCATTGTCAATGATTGTGAAACCATTTGTCTTGCATGGTATGCAATAAACTGAGTTCATTGTGAATCTTCATATTTCCGTAGATAAAGAATTCCTCGATTGTCATTTTGGAGAGCAACGATTTTAATCATGTCACATGTACAGGCCTATTTTCATAGAACCCAACATTAGCAAGCACTCTCTCTGTCACCAGCGACTGCTTACAGAAGCATGTGTTACACTTGCAAATTTGACCTTTGTTCGATAGTGTTGAAATTTTCATGACCTGTGGTGTAAGAAGACCCCTAGTATCACTGCACCTGTAACAAAATGAGTCATTATTCTGGTTCACGTCATCGTTTTTCTTCATCGTTCTAAATTGAGATAGTCTGTAATACTTGCGACTACTGACAGCTTTAGACTGACGTTGTGCACCTGAAATGTCTAGGGAACAGCAACCCAAAAGCGAGCCGACCTATTGAGAGTGACGAGTGCGGAGACAAAATGGAATGAAAGCGTGGGACTTTAATGACTAGCGCCACTGCAGCTGATTACAGACCGCTTTGTAATACGCGACGCCCTCGGCTTTGCCTTGTGCCAGCTTTCTCTTTGATAAACTTCTGTACCCAGTCGCGGATATTAGCACCTGCTGTGAGCTCTTTTTATCTCTGTTTCACGGCTACAATATAGCTGCTGTGTTTCCGTGCTCTGCCTGAGCGAATAATTACTTCATTCCCGCTCTCACACACAAAGAAACAGTTACCCATATCTATGAGGTAGTTACGCACGTTATAAATAATTCACACGTAGTATAAAAGTCTGGAATAGAATCTGAATAACCGGAAACGTGACCAGAAGAACATAAGCACACCTGCACCAGCGTTGCTTGAGGGTGATGAACAGTAACATTAGTTCTGTTTTTATCTTCTACGCTCCTCATTAGTCAATAACGAGAGAGTTCACCTTGATTGAATTCTATGTGAATTGCGTCACCATAAGATCTCTCGATGTGTAATGGGGAGAACAGTGATACGAATTCCAACCCAGCCGTCCCTACGACCCATAAAATACTTGAATTATTCGACACGTTTCGAAGCGGACTAAATCATACAGTCCTTAAGTCTTCGAAAGGCGCAGACCCGACTCGTATCTCCTTGATAGATAAATCAAGGATAAGCTGAAATATCAGTGCAATAAAGTAACTACATCAGGCTGAATGTCGTTTATCCTGTATAATGGGAACATCTCAAAACTCACGACGACTCTGTATTTTGTCATGCGTTCTTCTTAATTTTTACGATCTTTCATTCAGGTCCAATGCTTATCCTATTACGTGACACCTTTGAATCGCAACTTTAATTACATACGAATGAAATACAAATATAGTGGTGCGTGGCAGATTACCAATAGCGAGTGACATTTATGATTGCTATAGTTGCATTGTGAAACTGAAGTGGTGGTAACAAAAGGGGTATGTACGGTGAAAACAACAGGTAAAGTCCAGAATGATGCTTCTGTTACGCCTTGGAAGAAACTGAATAAAACAGTGTAGATATAAAGGCAGGAACGTAACGAGTGAGAATTCTTAACATGACAGCTGAGGACTTGAAGGTCGGTAATGGATCGCATAGTCAGTTGATAATCTTCTTTCATGCTGGGGAACAGTATTACGAAAGCACTGGAGTCAGTCAATTGTGGATACTAATGGAGACGAATGGAACACAGGACTTTAATCGGTAAATGGAGGAAGACAAAACCAGGGTCAAAGATAGTAAATCACAATTTTTTTCTGTCAATGACACAACTGGACAAAGAAGATATTAACAAAAGTAGTTGAAGCTGATTTCCACAAAAACTTTGAATTTGATGTCTGCCACATATAATGCTAAACATGATAAAATGAAACTGACTAAGATCACTGAAGAACAGGTACATATGATATAATGTTTCTGCCTACCGTGTACAATATAAGAATATCATACAATAATGCTAAGCATGAGGGACGCTATACTCTATATCTTCTTTTTAGGTTTGAAACTAATAAGCACAAACTAGTGACGTACTGAATAATAGTTTAAAATAGCGCTGCTGCGAGACCTTCGGTAATTATATGTAAAACTTGTGTCACGTAAAGGAGAACAAACTGGCAGTGCTGAATCTCGAAGAGGTAGCACAAACTACTGGAAGCCACGAAGTGTGGCATTTAATTGCTCAACTTCAGTACTGAAGTGCACTATAAATCACTGTATCTAACCTCCATCTCCAAACCCATTAGATTCTAACGCTGAAACTTAATAAATACTTAGTTCGTCTTGCACATTCTACGCTTCTTCGGCTTCACGATCCGGAGTCAACTTTGACAGTCCTTAGAAACATTTTAGTTTCACAAATGTCAGTATTTCATATGGAGACTGATTGAGAAGCATATCTCAGTCATAATTGGTTTTATGCTGATCAGTGCATCACTTTTGGAAAAGTGCTGTCATGTTCAAAAGTTACAAATGACTCAATGAGACATTAACGAATGTGGTTAATAATTCTTTTCCAGAAAACAATGAATGGTGAACACTAACTGAACATGTTTTCCAAATTTGTGTTGCCCATTATTACATGGCGGTCTATGATGCAGACTCTGAACGCTGGAGCAGTATCTACAAATTACATAACTTATTTTGTAAATACACAACTGTTTCCGCAGTCGAACTAACAAATCTCCGTCTTAAGTTCACCTTCCGTTCGTCAGATTTTTATTGCTTCATACATTCAAAGAAGATGACAATCTTTTAATTGGGTGCTATCAGATACTTTCTCTTTGTTATGTTATATATTTCAATTATCCACATTTAAACTGACCCATAATTTCTTAATCAAGGTGGAAATTCTATCTAAGTTTTTCACCATTTACTTATGATAATCCAATGACGATTTTTTAGCATTACTGTAATGTCTGATATTTCTTTCATGTTATTTAGGAATTGCGTAGTTTTCCATTTACAAACACTATCGAATAACATAATGTATTTTTATCTTTTTTCGTATTTGGCTGTCAGAGCTAAATCCATTCCACCATATTCTACACTTGATATTTAAATCCAAAACTTACCACCAATAATGCTCCAAATTATTTGAGGTTATTTGTATTTGTACGTATTTGATTTAGGTAAGTTCGCAATGATACCTATTGATTCTTACTGTATGTCAGCCATGTGCGAGGTGACAATTGAAAGAGCAACCTATGTTTTAAAAGGAAGCAAGACTTCCCCGACAAGCAACGAGGTAAACATTTTTGACAGTAAAAAATGAATGCAGTGATATAGCTTAACTTTAGCCTTTTTTCTATTTCGTTTTGTTTGAATGGCATAGCAAGGAACTCATGTAACAGTACATACCTGCTTTAGATTTTTTTCTTTAAATCTTAGGTGACTGTGGGTCGTTAACGGACTGACATTTACCACACTTTGATTAGTTTGAACGGGATATCGGTCTTGAGTTGCCGTTTGTGTGACACTGAACTCCAAAAATGTGGTTCGAATTTGCACATTGTATACACTCGTTCGCTAAAAAACTGCACAAATAAAATTCATATAGTTTTGAGCAGTTTTTGTTACATAATATCGGGTAGTTGGTCGTTTAGCCAGTTGAAAGTTATTACTTTTTTTTTTACTAAAGCTGTATCTGAATGTCCAAAACAAGAGAAAAACAGCATTGGATGTGTTAAATTAATTGTAAAGATGGACGCCCGCTTTGGACAGCGTGGTGACGTGTAGCCGGTTATGAGGCTGTGCAATCCCCCACCAGCGCTCTCCATTTGGCTCACTCTCAGCTCTCGCTGCATCCCCGCAGAAATCCAGGAGCTTCTAACGCGCAGCCATCTATCATTATGGCGACAAGGCGCATAAATCGCGGATAGCATCAGTAAACAAAAAAGCCTCGGCTAAGCTATTTGTTATTCTGTGAAACAGGGATGAGTGGAATGTAACGCATTTCAAAATTGAACGAAAGTGAGAATCGTCCTGCTGCGCATTTTACATCGAAACAATATCTCTCATTCTCTTTTCACTCGGGCTTTGAAAAAAGCATTGTCGCGTCGCAGTTCCAGTATATTCGACTCTGCTGCAAACAACAAGAGTCGTAATGATTGAAATTCACATGTGATATACTATAGATTCTGCCTGCTGGACTGATGCGAAGATCAGATATTTATATACTGCCACGTCCCAAGCAAACAAAACCGGTCGCATTAGTGAGGAACTATTAACTGTGGAGTATTAGAACGGTTTATTCACCTGAATTTACATTGTTACCATATCAACGGTTTCATCAGAATCGTTCGACACAATGGCATTGGACAGAGAGCTTAGTATAGACGTGTTCTTGCTGAAGGTTTTGTACAAGATCATTCAAGAGCGAAGTTGTCAGTACTCGTCCTAAAAGAAAAATAAATTACTAAATAAATAAAGGTGCTAAAAAATTCACTTTAACATCTGTCAAATTATGTTTGAATTTGTCTCTCCAGTTTAACTCACATTAGGACACGATTACTTACCCAATGCATATATAAGGCAATGTAATCAGTTACCAAATGAGCAGATAAGTTAATCGGTGGGATAACTGTCTAAAACTTCTCATTTAACATTTTATGAAGTCTTGAGACAGTGCACAAAATGATGATGTCCTTCTTTGCGTCAAGTAATGTGGGAATTGATAGCTTCTCCGAATATAATGCTTTTTTGCAACCTGATGTTCGCATTACAATGTTTTGTATTTCCCAACATGCGGTGCCTCAAACGCTGCCTTTAATTCTCTCACTAACAAGTGACACTGCACTCTCAGAGTTAGTTTATAGCATGTAAAGGGGCAGCACTTTGCACCGTTCCTACAGGGACCTTGACGTCTGTAGCAGATACTCCGTTTCCCAGAATTTAAATGTGAAAACGTAGTTACTACATCGATTTCTCAACTCTCTCATCTTGCCCTAAAGATTGAATGTCTTAGAAGTTCTTGATTCATTTCTGTAGTTTATAAGTGGAATGACCTGAAGGCACTTAGAGAATTGTTTGAGAATAGGCATTTCGCAGTACCATAAAATCTCGTGTTCTAAATTGCCCCTTAGTTCGTATCCAGTTCTGAATCGAAGAAGCTCGCTTGTTTAACGACGGTATGTTACTGTTCTTTATAATGATATACGACAAATACTGAAATAATTCTTAGGTACAAACTTTACACATTCCATTAAATTTAAAGTTTCTTGGGCTCTGAATCACTTGGCTGGCATATGACCATAGCAACTGAAAACAAGTTTTTCATGTAATGCTTTTATGTTGGTAACCACTTCATAGTGTCAAATTATGTATCAACGTTCCGGCTAACGTTGAAAGTGACTTCGTCGGGATGAGAAATCAAAAGGAGATTAAATAAAATTCATTTCGTTGGAAATCGGGAGTGGATTTTAAATGGAACACATTCTGCAGATTTTAAGTAGCATTGTAGCCCTGATATAATGTGTTAAGCTATAGGTGTTCCATGGTCTGTCGCGACTCGACACTTAACTCTTCATTCCACCATGGACGACACGTATGTATACCTTAGCGCAGGACACCCCTAACCACAAATCAAGGAAACCTCCGGATACAGAATAAATTTAGTTACAGGTAGAGTATGTGGAATGATGACAGATTTGCTCTACCTGTAACATGGAACTCCTTGAGAGTAAGGTCGCAAATGTCCAACGATATTTACGGCTTTCGACGCCTCACGTAATGTCTACCACGCAACCACAATACCGGCTGCTAATGGAAACAGGGAGCGGAACTGGAGGTATGCAATGGTGAACACAACATGAGCCTATGGAGCGTTATTGAACTGCTTAGTCGGAGAGTAACTCACAACAGTGCTACAGTGCGTAGTGTTGATACATAGCAGCCAAAGGCAACGATAAACAAATCAACCATCGCATTAGATCTACAACAACAGTTACTGAAGTCAACGTTTCGTCAGAAAGTAACCCAATGAATTTCGTAGAGTGAGAAATAAGTAGCACATGAAATGTTAGCGTTTCCGCAAGAATAGTCAGAATAATGTGTGGTGTCGTATACGCTCGATTGTGTGGACAATGTACATGAGAAGCACAACGAAGACGGTGCCTGCTTAACAAGTGAAAGTGATAATGAAACAGGTGTCTAGTCTTGGAGTTCATGATCCATGACGGAGAGGGAGCCACAAACCCCGTCTCCAATGAAACGTGGTAAATTGTTGTGCAAGGAGCAGGTACTAAACATTGTTGCGTGCGAGGAAGATATTCCACAGCATAGTAAAAACGATTACGAATAGACCTGGAGTCATTTCGCAGCAATATGACCGTGTAGTGGATAAGAAAGACGGATATTCCGTAGAGAACAAGGCGCATTTCTTACAGAAACTGGTGTTTGCATGTTTCAAGAGTGTCCGATACATTTTACAGGATGTCCATGACAGTAACCTACAGCTTTATGCACATCAAATAGCACGTGCCATAAATTACAGTGATTTTAAGGAAAGCAGTGCATGGCTGCATAACTTCCGACAGTGCTACAGAATTGGCAGACATAAGATAACGAAATTTCGAACAAAGCGTCAACTTGACAATGCACAGCAAAACGGGGGTCGCTAGAAAATTTGTATGTGATATAAACAAACCTATCCCAGCTTTCTGTAAGGAATTTGTTTACAACTCCGACCAATCGGGGATTGAAGAGGAAATGCATATCAAAGGAAACCGGGAAATTAGAGGTACCAAGAGAGTTGTATCAAGATCCGTTAACATCAATGTCTAAACCTATTCGTATACAATTATGAAAACTTTTAATCTGGATGATAAATTGGCTGGAAAGTTATTTACTGGGCTGCGAGAGGTTGGAGGTGCTCTGCCCCATACGTTCCTTTTTCGTGTGCGTGATCTTGCAAGAGCAGTAGGGAATATTTACTTTACAGCAAGCAAGAGTGGGAAAATTGGTGTAAAACAACAACAACTGTGGTATGACCACTGCTTTTGCCAATAGCTGGTCAAAATAACTCGCGTTTGCTTGGTTCCTGGTCTGTGTATAAAAAAAATACTCTTTTACAGAAAACTACCCCTTCTAAAAACTGAGTGATATTGCAGATCATACCACCTGGAACTACTGGACAATTTCAGTCTCGGGATGCTTGTTTATTTTTCCATTTATAAAACATATTGTTGCACTATCTGCAGCTACGCCTTGCACGATAGCGAATTTCACGATAAGCTCCATGACAGACTATTTCGAACTCTGTTACATGCTATTACATTCCATCATTTCTCATCACCCGGTTACACCAGTATGATTCTATATGCATTCTATATTAGTGGATACCTAGCTGAATGTCCTTCACGGTTTGTAACTCACAAGGAATTCGCCTTCGATCTTGATAGTGCCTAAGTTTTTGACCACTGTGGAGCATAATTTTTCATTCGGAGGTCATGGTGCCAGTTAATTAATTGCTTTGAACATTTTCTTGAATTTCGACGATGTCTATTTTGTAAAGTGTAATACAGATATTCTATAAAAGGTAAATCTCTGCACCTCCCGGACACTTATTTCCTGTCGCCCTTTTGATGCACATGCTGAGTTATTAACAGCTAATAACAGCTAACATTATTTCCTGTCATAATCGTTAATGTGCAGTCACAAAGCATCAGCTGTATCTCGACCAGCTCAATGCTGTGAAACGGCATAAAGAAGGCGCGGGAGCTCCCGCCAATGGAAAGATAAGAGTTCAGCGCTTACTGTCAACGCTGACCTAACCAGCCGTCCATCGCTGGTCGCCACATATCGGTAGCAGTCTTCGAGAGCGTCAGTACGTAGTAAAAGGAAGACGTTACTTACCCTGAGTTCTACGAGTGATAATACGCGCATTAAAAAAACCTTTTCAATCACCTCGTTTCCGAGAGTTCCAGAACTTGTACAGAAAACTGGAATAAAAATCAACATAAACAACATTTACGCCCTTTTTATTGCTCATAAAAACCAAACATTGCATGTTGTACCACCATACAGCGAGACCTTCAGAGGCGGTGGTCTGGATTGCTGTACACACCGCTACCTCTAGTACCCAGTAGCACGTCCTCTTGCACTGATGAATGCCTGTATTCATCGTGGCATACTATCCACAAGTTCATCGCGGCACTGTTCGTCCAGATTGTCCCACTCCTCAACGGCTATTAGGTGTAGGTCCATCAGAGTGGCTGGTGGGTCATGTCGTCCATAAACAGCCATTTTCAATCTATCTCAGGGTTCATGTCTGGAGAACATGCTAGCCACTCTAGTCGAGTGATGTCGTTATCCTGAAAGAAGTCATTCACAAGATGTGCACTGTGAGGGCGAGAATTGTCGTTCATGAAGACGAGTGCCTCGCCAACATACTTATATTTTTATTGTTCCGTGGGACCAAATTAAGGAGAAGTCTCCATGGTCATGGAACGAGTCAATACATATAATTATAACACGATAGTAGAAACAGTTAAAATGAAATATAAGTAACATATTCAGGCGACAATTCGTAAGTTTAAATAAAGAAAATCAGCAATGTAACACTGGAATTTGCTTAATTTTTCAGCTCTTCCAGGAGCTCCTCGACAGAATAGAAGGAGTGAGCCATGAGGAAACTCTTCAGTTTAGAGTTAAAAGTGTTTGGGCTACTGCTAAGATTTTTGAGATCTTGTTGTAGCTTATTGAAAATGAATGCAGCAGAATACCGCACTCCTTTCTGCACAAGAGTCAAGGAAGTGCATTCCACATGCAGATTTGATTTCTGCCTAGTATTAAGTGGATGAAAGCTGCTAACTCTTGGGAGTAAGCTAATATAGCTAACAACAAACGACATTAAAGGAAATATATACCGTGAGGGCAATGTCAGAATTCCCAGACTATTGAATAGGGGTCGACAAGAGGTTCTCGAACTTACACCAGACATAGATCGAACAGCCCGTTTTTGAGCCAAAAATACCCTTTTTGAATCAGAAGAATTACCCCAAAAAATAATACCATATGACATAAGCGTATGAAAATATGCGAAGGAGACTACCTTTCGTGTTGAACTGTCACTTATATCAGATACTGTTCTAATGGTAATTAAAGCAGCATTTAGTTTCTAAACAAGAACCTGAACATGGGCTTTCCACAACAGCTTACTATCTATCCGAACGCCTAGGATCTTGAACTGTTCCGTCTCGCTTATAATATGCCCATTCTGTCTGATCAAAATATCGGTTCTTGTTGAATTGTGAGTTAGAAACTGTAAAAACCGAGGCTTACTGTGACTTAGCATCAAATTATTTTCCACAAGCCACGAACGTATTTCATGAACCACGTTATTTGATACTGTTTCAATATTACACACAAGATCCTTCACTACCATGCTGGTGTCTTCAGCAAACAGAAATATTTTTGAATTACCTGTAATATGAGAAGGCATATCATTTATATAAATAAGAAACAGCAATGGCCCCAGCACCGACCCTTGGGGAACGCCCCACTTAACAGTGCCCCATTGGGACTGAACATAACTGCCACTCTCAATATTGCGGAGAATTACCTTCTGCTTTCTGTTCTTAAAGTAAGAGGTGAACCAATTGTAAGTTACTCCCATTAATCCATAATGGTCCAACTTCTGCAGTAATATTTTGTGGTCATCACAGTAAAAAGCCTTCGTTAAATCAAAGAAAACCCTAGCGTTCGCAACCTTTTATTTAATCCGTCCAAAACCTCACAGAGAAAAGGGAATATAGCATTTTCAGTTGTTAAACCATTTCTAAAACCAAACTGTACATTTGACAGCAAATTATGTGAATTTAAATGCTCAGTAACCTTGCATATAAAACCCTCTCGATAACCTTAGCAAACACCGATGGCATAGAAATAGGTCTATAATTGTCAACATTATCCCTGTCTCCCTTTTCATAAAGTGGCTTCACTACCGAGTACATTAATCGGTCAGGAAACCGACCACTCCTAAAGGAAAAGTTACAGATATGGCTAAGTACTGAGCTAACATACGTGGAACAATACTTCAGTATTCTGCTAGATACCCCGTCATATCCATGAGAGTTCTTGGTCTTTAGTGATTTAATTATTAACTCAATCTCCTTCTTGTCAGTATCACGGAGGAGCATTTCAGGTAACAGTCTCGGAACACTTTCTTCTACGAGCGCTAATTGATTCCCTGTTGGGACTAGGTTTCTATTTAGTTCACCTGCTATATTCAGAAAGTGATTATTAAATACTGTACATGTATACGACTTATCAGTAACACGGACATCCCCACCACGCACTGATTCTATATCCTCGACCAGTCTCTGCAGACCAGCCACTTCCTTTACGACTGACAATATGGTTTAAATTTTATCCTGAGACTTAGCTATTCTATCTGCATACCACATACTTTTTGCCTTCCTAATAACTTCTTTAAGCACCTTATAATACTGTTTTTAATGGGCTGCTGCATTTAGATTTTGACTATTTCTAACGTTTAATTGCCACTTTGTTCTACAGCGTATTCTTATGCCTCCAGTCAGCCACCCAGGCTGCCTGTTTGTGCCAGTACCCTCTTTTGAACGTTCTAACGGAAAGCAACTTTCAAAGAGCACGAGAAAAGTCTTGAGGAAAGCATTATATTTATCGTCTACTGTATCAGCACTATAAACATCTTGCCACTCTTGTTCCTTGAAAAGGTTTACAAAGGTCTCTACAGCAACTGGATCAGCTTTCCTGAAAAGTTGGTAAGTATATTTAACATGTATTGCAGCACAAAAATCTTTTAGAGCTAAAATTTGTGCATTATGATCTGAAAGACCATTCACCTTCTTGCTAACAGAATGCCCTTCTAGTAATGAGGAATGAACAAAAGTGTTGTCTATGGTTGTTCTAACGTTCCCTTGCACTCTCGTTGGAAAGAATACGGTTTGCATAAGTTTATATGAATTAAGGAGGTCTACCAGCACACTTTTCCTTGCACAATCACTTATACAATTAATATTGAAGTCACCACATATAACTAACTTTTTGTATTTCCTATAAAGTGATCCAAGAACCTCCTCTAGCTTTAGCAAAAATGTTGTGAAATCGGAGTCTGGGGATCTATAAATAACAGCAGTTAGAAGTTTAACTCCACTAAATTTAACCAGACTTGCACAACATTCGAACACCTTTTCAGTGCAGTACTTTCAAACATCAATTGACTCAAATGGGATACCGTTTTTCACAAACATGGCTACTCCCCCACACCGCAAAGAGCTCCTAGAAAAGCTGCCAGCCAGCTTGTAGCCTGGTAAAGGAAGAATCTGAATTATCTCCTTATTTAAGATGTGTTCAGATATACCAATAATTTCAGAGTCAAGATCGATAAGCAGTTCACTAACTTTATCTCTAATACCTTGTATATTTTGATGAAATATATTATTTCCCTCATTAATCGAATACCTAAGCTTTGTCGAAAGTGGTTTCTTTGTTAGAGAGACTTCCCTTAAGCAGGAATACCTGTCAGCTGACTTCAATCTAAAAAAGGTACAACTCTAACACCCACTACTACAGGAATTTTTCCGTGAGTGATTCCACCACCCCGACCTATGTTTTCACCTATAAGCTTTGCCAACCTCCCCTTTCCATACCAGGTGAGGTGCAGGTCATGTCTAGTGAAACACGTCCTGCTAATAGACTCCACCGACACCACTGAAATGTGACTCATGCCTTCTGCCATCAGCGCACCCCCAAGTCTCATGTAATTACGCCTGACAGCTGTATTAAGACGAGGCCGATCGTGACGCTGAAACAGTTCCACGAAATGCACATTCGTGTTGTCAGTCTGAGTGGCTATCTTTTCCAGGTCAGCATCTATGTCATACTCCCCATCCCTGTCAATACTATTACCAGCCCCACCCACAATCATTACCTGATCCTCTTTAGTAAAATCCCTACATAACCCTCCTATGTTAACAGTCACCTGAGCCAATCCTGCATTAGGCTTCACAATGCTGGTGACCTGGTACTCACTCCCCAACACTTCCTGCAACTGCTGGCCTACACCTCTGCCATGAGAACTACCTAACAGCAGAACCTTCTTCTTTCTCTTAGACTTTGCAACTATCCTAGCCACTGTAACTGCTGAGGTCTGCTGCACACTTCCTACATCTACAGCTACTAGAGATTCCTCTCCACTAGACTCTGACAGTTGGTCGTAACTATTGCAAACACCTATAGTAAAACTATCTGAAAATCTCCTTCTCCTAGCAGATCTCTTGCCAACAGCCAGCTCCCATTCCCCAACCCCCTTCTCCCTCCTCAACCTATCTAGCTCCTCATGTGCGTTTCTCAACTGCACCTGAAGGGTACAGATCTTACGCTCCTGCTCCTCTATCAACTTACTCTTGCTACATAACCTGCTGTTCCAGGAGAGGACCTCACCAGAATGGCCACTGGCTTCCCCACTGCATTCCCCCCCCCCCCCCCCCCCCCCCCAGTGAAAATACTTCGAACAAGTCTCACACCGCAAACCACTACTCACGAACCTACGCCAAAGCCCACACTTCTCCCTCATGGTAAAATTTTACAGTTATTGAAACAAGAAAACTACTTTATTTAAGTTCCGCTACTACAATAAGAATATGTTAAAAAACTGACTACAATAATCACAAACTTGCTCTACAAGGGAAGTAACTACTATTATTGACAGTATTAATCAACAACAAATGAGAATATAACAAAAGACTAACACAGAAAGAAAATCAAACGTCTAATGACACAGTAACGTAACTGAAAGCAGTTTCCAAAAACTTCTTCTGAAATTATTTCACCAGAAAACACCAAGAACACCGGTCAATATGGTTGCACTATCGGTCGGAGGATGGCACTGACGTATTGTACAACCGTTATGGCGCCTTCCATGACCACCAGTGGAGTGCGTCGGGCTCACACAATGCCACCCCAAAACGGCAGAGAACCTCCAAGTTGCTGCACTCGCTGGACCGTGTATCTAAGTCGTTCAGCCTGACACGGTTGCCTCCAAACACGTCTCCGACGATTGTCTGGTTGAAGGCATATGCGACGGCGAAGTGAACGTGATATCAATCCTGAGCGGTCCATTCGGCATGTTGTTGGGTCCGTCAGTACAATGCTGCATGTTGTCGTAGTTGCAAAAATGCACCTTGTCATGGACGTCGGGAGTGAAGTTGCGCATCAGTCAGCCTATTGCGAACAGTTTGAGTCGTAACACAACGTCCTGTGGCTACACGAAAAGCATTATTCAACACCGTGGCGTTGCTGTCAGGATTCCTCCGAGCCATAATCCGTAGGTAGCGGTCATCCACTGCAGTAGTAGCCCTTGGGCGGCCTAAGCGAGGCATGTCATCGACAGTTCATGTCTCTCTGTATCTCCTCCATGTCCGAACAACATCGCTTTGGTTCACTCCGTGTCTACTGGACACTTCCCGTGTTGAGAGCCCTTTCTGTCACAAAGCAAGAATGCGGACGCGTTTCAACTGCTGTACTGACCGCCTAGGCATGGTTGAACTACAGACAACATGAGCCGTGTACCTCCTTCCTGGTGGAATGACTGGAACTGATCGGTTGTCGAACCCCCCTCTGTCTTGTAGGCGCTGTTCATGCATGGTTGTTTACATATTTAGGCTGGTTTAGTGACATCTCTGAACAGTTGAAGGGACTGTTTCTGTGATACAATATCCACAGTTAACGTCTATCTACAGGAGTCCTGGGAACGGGGTGATGCAAAACTTTTTTTGATATGTGTGTATTGTCGAAGTGCTTACATGTAGGAGGCAAAACAGGTAAAGAAATGGTTCCCTTCTTTGGATAAAAAAAGGTTTATATTGATGTTAAAATACTATGTACAGATTATTTTGGATTCCTGCCACCGCTCATCGCAACTACTCTCCTTCCCTGTTGGTGTATGTGCTGACTCCCACAGTAGCCGACACAACAGTTAACACAACAGTTTCAAACGAGCTTTGCTAGAGACTGAACTTGCGACCTCGAACTCAAGAGGTTCCTTGTCAGACCCGGTGCAGATAGGTTACGCTGATGGCCGAAGAAATGTTACAGTCAGAAATTAGCCTTTTCTCTATTTGGTTTTGTTTGAATGGCATAGCAAAGAACTCATGTAACAACAAATAGCCAAGCAATACCTTTTCCCATTCCTCTTCTTCACTATTTCAGTTGTTTTTCTGCAACTAAATTTGGACAGTGCGTGTCAATCAGCAAATACGATAATTCTCAACATGGGTCGAACTAAGTGTCACTGAAATTACTTTCAACGAAGTGAATCAGTCCACCTTCTTTCTCCTTCCGCGAAAACAGTATTATCTGCTAATGGAAAGTAATGTTCGAGCACACTGTTCGTCAGGATAGAAGTAAGGAGCGGAGGGCGTTGTAAAATGAAAGTTAATTGAGTGGAATGGACCCAGTTTATTCTTGTAATGATGGTACAGTGGTGCCTACGTAGGGCTGAGCAGCCCCAAGAGGGGTTGCCGTCTGCTCATCAGAGAGGCAGAGGCTAGACGAGCGACTACTCGGGGCCGAGGTCAGAAGCTAAGAGAGCGCGGAACCGTTTCCAAGCCACCCTCGCCGCTCCTGGCCGCGTCCCCACGTGATCACACGGTTAGTCTCTGATTGGAGGATTGATTCCGTCAACGCGCCTTGCTAGTAGCGTACCCCCGTCAGCGCAACCAACCCGTGGGACTTGAGTCTGACCGAGGAGCACGTGGCAGGAATGTGCCGACCATGGTCTTCCGGCCAGCACCTTCCACCACAGTATGCCCAAGCCGGCTACGGCCGAACATTATGCATGAAAAATTTACTTAATAAAATTTTGTCGGCAATCATCCCTCTTGGGGGGGTCTCCTCCCTGCACAATCTTTCCCCTTCCGAAGAAGACTCTCTGGATGGAAACGAATGAGCTTATTCTAATTAATTATTCCATTCAAAAAATATATGATCATTATGAAGGGTCCCGTAACATAGTGATATCAATATGTGCAAAAGTTACAAAGTGGCCTGAAGGGCCTGAAGGAAGGCTCTTGCATAACAAACTTGTGAAGTTGGTGCGACGGCAGTGGGGCGGCGCCATGCTGTGAATGTGTGTCGGCGGTATCAGTGGTGGTGGGTAGCCAGGCGATGATGAGGATCACCGAAGCACAGCACACTGAAACACTCCACCCTCGTGGGGGTGAGAGAATGCTCCCAGGCCTAACAGTCACAAGGGGTTTTTTCCCCAATAATATTACTTTGAGTTCTTAAATCTAGGATTACAATGGTAATTGCCCAAGTGGGTGAATGAGAACATTACAAAATGACAAAAATTTAAAGAGAAAACAAAACGACTTACATGAGGGTTAAAACTCGACAGTTAAATTGTGATTCCATAGACTTTACATAGAAATACAAATCCATTACAAAATTAGTTCATTGACCTGAAACCTAGACTACAACTTAATTCTAAGGGGGGTCGTGCCTGATCGCATGCACCAAGGTTGGCAGGTAGTTTCAGGTGTGATATTCACCTTCAGGTTGTGGGGGTGGTACTACTTCTCGGAAGGAAGTGAAACATTTGCAAAACCCTCTTTTACAGAGTATCCAGGATACTATAATCAGAATCATTACAATGATTATTACCGAACCAGCGCTGGGTAATACAACGGTGGTTAATCGCTTGGTTTGGTGCCAATCAGCAATATGTGAGGCCACTCGGTCAAGAGCAACTTGGTTGTGTTCCTGGGTAAGGAAATGATTGATCGATTGGAGTAGATCTGAATCATTGGTATTCGGTAAATTCTTTAGCTTCTCATGGTGATGGAGTTTAAGAGAGAGTTCAGGAAGGTATAAGGTAAATGTGGGAATGGTGACATGGAAGGTGGAGTGCAATTGAGCTGATATCCTCTTAGAAGCAGCGTATACGTCACATCTTGAACTATTATACACTAGGCCACTATTATTCAGTGTTACCCGGTACGATTCAGTCTCTGACATTGAACGGTGGCACACCAGGGTGGCGGTGACAGTCTGTGGAACAGCGAACAGAAAACTGTTGCCAACAGGCTGCATTATTGGTTGACGAAGTGTGACTAGAACACGAGGACATGGAGGTGTAGTAGTTTCAGCTAAAAACAGTGACATCTCGCACTCAGTAGTGTTAGTGTGTAAAATTGGCGTGGAGCATAAGTAATGTGTTGTATGGGAGCAACTGGATAGTTCAGCGCGAGAGAGAGTGGCGTGAGTTTGTCGATCCCCACTAACTATTAAAAATTCTTGAGTCTGCCAAACAACATGGTGGTGAAGGGTAGCCCAAGAGACTGGAAAAGTGTGTATTTGATAGCACTCGTATCCGCAATTTGCGCACGTGATTGGCAACCTCATTCGCATCCGAATACCGTCCGAATTACGGGTAAGTCGGACCTCCAACGCAGCATAATAAAAGGGGAGGTTGCTTTCCCGCACGGCATAAAGCATTTGTTTAGGGGCCAAAATTTGCGACGACACATTGTGTAGGATGTGCAAGAAGGGCTCTGAGGGTAACAGATGTGGACTGAGCTTTCCTTGCAGTCCGAGTTGAATGGCCGAATGTAACATGTGCACGTGCAACTGTGCTGTGTGTATATTAAATAAAAGATCTGCGTGGTCTTCATAATGTCCAATGTGATAGTCAGATTACGTAATCCCGAGCGAAGATGAGTCCACTCTTGGTTAAAGGATTGTTCAAGTGAACCATAGTGTCGTGTTAATCTGTCGGCTACAACTTGTATTTGTCTAGTTGTGGCTAACAGGTTATTCTCAAGGTGTGTCAGGCGCACCTGTTGATGTACCAACACTTCGGGATTAACTTGTGTTTCCGAAAGCGCTTGCTGTGTGTCCAAATCCCAACGTTATGCGTCTGTTTCGTCAGGAGTCCCAAAGACAGATTTTAATAATGTACCTCCAACGGGCAACCAGGCTCGTTTGAAACGAGGCAGTGCTACTGCATCCCTAATATTGTTCAATTGACTTCGAAGGGTTGAAATAATTCTAGTCACTTCCCACAAAGATCGGAGAAACTCATGTTCCTTCGTCTGCGTCAAGAAGGTTTCATATTTTGACAATTGCTGAGCTGTATCATATAAAGCACGGTCTTCCTCTTCTAATAATGTTAAGTTGACATCAGCTAACACAATAGCATAATGTGGAGTATGCACCAGATTGTGACGACGTCCAAAAAGCACGCCAGATGTGGAAGGGTAGACGTGAAATGGAGGCGCTTTAACGGCGACGACGACAACCATTGAGATTAACATGCTGCCCATTGCGGATGATAAATTGACAGCCATTTGAACGGAGGTTGCTTTCAGCTTCCAATGTTGATAACGGTCGACTGCGAGACAAAGTATTAGTGACCCTAGAAGTAAAAATTTCCTGGCTTACTTGATGAGTAATTCAGAGATGACAGAGGGGGTACAACGTTGTAGCAATAATTACCTGGCAAGTAGCGACGGTGGACCCGTTCAGTCACGCTTACTGATGAAGAAGGCCACGAAGTAGAATCACGGCAGGCAACCAACAGTTTGGCAGCCGTGGGGGTAGCAAGGCGGCAAGACAGTGGTGTAATTCAACACTGAGTAACCGCTGATCAATCACGCGTCAGCAAAAAGACGCTGAACGCGGAGGCAGTACTACGCAGCGCAGACTAAGCGTAACTCGCTGGAAAAATTTTTCAACCTGCTATGGGACGAAGGCCAAGTGTCGTTAATTAATTTGAGATTTTGTACGAAGAAAGTTTTTTTTTTTAAATGAATAAAATGAGAATGAATCCTGCGATCGCGGTGTAAACCTGCACAGCCTAGGCACTGCCCACGCATTGGCCACTACGCAGGGGCACCCACCCCGCAAAGGTTCGACACGGCGAGGCAGGTGAAGTACTTCATAAATTTCAGAAATAATATTGAGTGGTTTTTCAACTGCAGAAAACCCGAATGAGGGTAGGACAACTCAAGTTAACTCAATAATCATAGGATCTTTACTTACAGAAGTGGTCAATAGAGAGATTAACTGAACTGAAAAGTCGGAAATGAATGTTAGCGAGAGCGAGTCTGTTGCTCGTGATTACAGAGGCTGGGCGTGGAGCAGTGGAGGCGGCGCAGCGCAGCTTTATCAGCGCTGAGCCGGCAGAGTGCTGAGCTCAGATAACAGCGTCGGAGAGCGCTAGTGGCTCTACGTCCGAGACTAAGACATTGTAAGTGCAACTTAAAAGTAACAGTTTATTGCAAAGCAATAATAAGCGAATAGCTGATGTCACAAAGACGTTTCATTCCATTTTAACAGAACAACTTAAGTGTTCAACAGGTAAATTAATTACGTTGTTGATTAAAAGAAACTGCTACTGAACATAACGTACATACGTACGTACTTCCCTTTCCCCTTCCGAAAAGCGGAAGGCATAAACGATAAAAGCCTTGTTCATGTACTTAGTATATGACAATAGAGGTCTGGTAACATCAACAAGTTACACCAAGGTAGTGTGGATATGAACAGTGTGAGTGTGTTGTTAGTTGTTATTGGGCGTATGAAGTGTTGTGTAAATGTGTGACTAATGGTAGCTGATGGCGGATACGAATTGAAGGCCAATAGGTGCTATCAGAGATACTTCCAGTCCAGAAACAATGAAAGTTAAAAGGGAATACCGAATATGACACAAAAATAACGTATAATCATAAAGTGTACTAACATTAATCATAACTATAAATTGATAACAATAAAACATGACATTGAAGTAATAATAATTGACAAGAAATAAAATAAAGGGAATATTTTCCGAACATAAACTTCCTAATCGGATACGAAATCCGTCAGGGGAAGTTGTTTTTTTAGTCGGTTGACGAAGTGCATAAGGGACTACGTCAGTAGAATCCGACAGTGTGTGTATATAACAACATTGTTCTTAAAAGTGCAGTTTGCACTGTCAGATGGTGAAAAGCAACGAATCCGTTCAGCAACGGAAAAGGCTGCCATCTGAGGAGCGGTATCTGAGTCTTTGGCAGAATCCGATGATTTTGCAATGGAATTGCCATCTAGAAGAAGGTGGCGTTTTATAAAATCTAATAAAAGAGCGTCTGGGGCTCAGTTCATTTGTGGTTGAGTGCCAAAGGCGTAGTGTGAGTGCAAATTGTGTCACGGTAATTGATGTATGAATTATTTTGTGGTCAACCGAGGAGCCTAGGATTCGGTGACGTGTAAGTACAAGTTCGCGGTGCGGATGAGCTACCTGCGAGTGACTCGACTAATAAGTTCAGCAGTGCATTAGTGCAATCTGCAGACTTGGATTGATGATTATATAATTTGCAGGGCAATGGAGCAACCTGCGGACAGTGCTAAGCAACCTGTCTAATAATTGAGGGGTAGGCAGTGCGTTGGAGCTATCTGCGATACCGTGGTTCAGCGGGCCTAAGGGCGTCCGTCTGACTTAATAAGAATTAGTGTAGGCACATGGGTTTCCTGCGATACATGTAATAAAAGTATCAGCGGCGTTATTAGCGACCTGCTGTGCTAGGAAAATGTCGACTGTTCAAGCAATAAAAATAGCTCTGAAGCTAGAATAGCATACATGCATAAATAGTGTCACTTTTTGTGCGCGCAGTACATAACACTACATAAAATGAAAATCATGAACTATAAATCACTAGCGCTAGCATAATGACATAATTAAAAACAATGAGATATATTGACAGGAAAATAAAAACACAATGATGTATGATAATAACGCTGTAAGTAGTCGGAACGCTCAACGTTAACATGTAACACTGACCACCTGGAGCTGGCTGCTAGGCTGCGTGTGAGTTAGTTTTAAAACTGACGATAACAAATTGAACTGAAAGGACAACTAGGCACAGTTCCCGTAGCGCTTACATCACCGGCTAGTTAGAGGCGGTCCGGTCCCAGGTCGACGGACACGTGCACCTTCCGCCGACCACTGGCGACAACGTCGATGTACTGTGGAGACCTCACGCCACACGTGTTGAGCAATTCGGCGGTACGTCCACCCGGCCTCCCGCATGCCCACTATACGCCCTCGCTCAAAGTCCGTCAACTGCACATACGGTTCACGTCCACGCTGTCGCGGCATGCTACCAGTGTTAAAGACTGCGATGGAGCTCCGTATGCCACGGCAAACTGGCTGACACTGACGGCGGCGGTGCACAAATGCTGCGCAGCTAGCGCCATTCGACGGCCAACACCGCGGTTCCTGGTGTGTCCGCTGTGCCGTGCGTGTGATCATCGCTTGTACAGCCCTCTCGCAGTGTCTGGAGCAAGTATGGTGGGTCTGACACACCGGTGTCAATGTGTTCTTTATTCCATTTCCAGGAGTGTATCATCAAGATGCACAAGGCACATAGTAGGTTTCAACCCACGTAATAGCAGATCTGCAAATCGCTGAAAGGTTGCTGGCGCGTTGCGAAGCCCGAAAGGCATCCTTAAGAATCCATATAAGCCACCAGGAACTACAAAAGCTGTCTTAGCTCGATCTTGAGGAGCAATTGGAATTTGATGATACCCACTGCGCATGTCTAGTGTTGTGAAGTACCGGCAATTGCCCAGACGATCGAGTGTTTCACCGATCCGGGGTAATGGATAATGATCTGAAGTAGTAACTTTGTTTACTGCTCGCATGTCTACACAGAGGCGATAGGATTTTTCTCCGTCTATAGATTTCTTTGGAACGACTACAATTGGGCTAGACCACGCACTAGAAGAGGGTTGTATTATTCCTGCTTCTAGTTGCTGTTGCATAGTTTCCTCTACCACTGACTGAAGATGGTAGGGAATTCGGTACCCTTTTTGAGCTATTGGCCTAGCATTTCCGGTTGGAATCTCATGTTGGATTAGATCTGTTGAGGGTAAATATTTCCTGTCTTCAAACAACCATGAATACTCATTCAATACTTCATTTATTAGCTTTTGTTCATGCAATGGGGGGTGACTAAGCTTAGCTTTAAACTTATCTGTCAGATGTGACGTGATTGTCAAAAGGTGTTGAGAGGCGGCAGCAGTCTTTTTCTTTTTCAGAGAAGGGGTTCTCTTTGACAACTCATTTTCTGTGATAACCTGTAAGCTGGCTAATACTGTACCACGCGGTATTATAGCTTGCTTGTGACTAAAATTGTCTAGACACACGGGTACGCAATTTTCTTTCTGTACTTGCTGCGCTTTGCACAGGCTACGTTTTACGTGGACCTGCATCTGGTCAAGAGTTTCATTCTGGCAGAGTGGATCTACCAAGAAATGAACCTCTTCGGATTCACGTATCCCGACAGGCAACCAAAGGATCTTTCCTGTGCCTTCTGGTATCTCCACGGGATTATCGGCTTTTAGCATCGTTACGGGAGACTCCGAAACTTGGGAAACGGATCCTTTTTTCCCAGCTCCGCCCGCGCGCAACGTGCAGTCACGTCCAAAACGGTGCACGTTGTCGCCGAATTGGACGGTATTTAACCTATAGTCAATAACCCCCTGGAAATGACGCAGAAAGTCACTTCCCAGGATGATGTCGTAATCCGTGCGCCTGTTCCGTACAACCTCCATCATAAAAGCATATTCTGTGGAGTCCAACATGAACTCAACGCAACAGCTGCCATCAGGTTTCACTATGCCGGGACCAATACCACTGATAAGGTACCGCGGCGGTTGCAATGTTCTTTTATCTCTCTTCGATAAAAATGCCAAGCTGATCTGTGCGCCTGTGTCAATTAGCACGCGTATTGGTTTGCGGCCTCTAACACCATCGACAACCACGCTTGCCACCTGCGTGATTCCCTTATAAGCTAGGGGGGTCACTATTTTTAACAGGGGCCGGGAGGGGTGGCACTTCCTGCCCCGCGGCCGTTTCCCGAATTCTGTGGTTGGTTTGCATTTCGCCTGGAATTTGCAGGCGGTTGTGGCCTACTATTTGGACAATGCACGCTTTGGTGACCCATGTTCCTACACTGATGACAATATGGCACGCGACATTGCTCTGCCACATGTCCTTGTCTATTACAGCGCCCACACTTAGTATCGTTCGAAAAGACACGTCGGGGCTCGCTTTGCCGCGCGGAGACGGCCACAAATCGGCTCGCCTCCTCTCTCAAGAGTGCTGCACGTAGTTCCGCGCTTCGCCGGTGAGTTTCATTTTCATCACGTTTAAGAGAAATTCATCTGGCCAACCGCAAAGCTTTCCGATGTCCTGGATATTCTGGACAAGCGTTTGAATATCCTCGTGCGGCTTTCCAGCGAACGCCGGAATAAACGCTACTGCTGGGAAGCTCTGCACCAAAGTAGAGGTGGCTACTGCCACAGGTGATTCTGCACTAGTGAGTGGTGGAATCACCTGCTTCGGCTGTTCTTCCACTAGCACTGGCTTAGCAACATTAGATTGCGGAGAAGCCATTTTAAGATCATCTATCTGTTGCTTAAGCTCCGCGTTAGTTAGAATTAATTGATTTAACTGGGACTACAGCGCCAAGAGGGGATATTCATCCGCTCCGGCTGCTCCTGCCTCCGATTGCTGCCTGGTGATCGGCATGTTACACTAGTGTGGGCATCTACACCACCGTAGCGTCGCTAGCGACTTACATTATTTGGTGGCGTGCAGACGACGGACGGCGGCGGTGTCGACGAGCAGCGGCAGGCGCGTTGATCACGCGCGGGCGCAGCAGGCTGCGGGCGACTGCACGGACAGCTGCGACGGCGGGGCAGCGCGAGGGCCGCACCCCGGACCCTGGCGCAGGCGGTGACCCGTGGCAGCTACGGACTGCGGCGGCGGCGGCGGCGGCGTCGGCGAGCGTGACTGCATCGCGGACCCTCCTCGGCTCGCGTCCGGCGGCGAACTGCGTCACGCTTGTGGCGCGCTAGTGCGCGGCCACGCACATTCTGAGTCACCTCAGATGATGTTGCCCGCAGCTGGCAACGAAACGTCAGGGAGAAGTATTTCTACTATTGGACCACGGCCTCTTAGCCCGGAAGTTTTAATTACTGAAGACGCCGGCCGTGAAAGCCTACACGAAATCTTTAACTATTCATGACTGTAGATACGAATGTAATTAAAATAAAACTCCATAAATTTCACTTAACTATTTTCTGATCAGTAACAAATTAGCTGTTCCTAGATCGTAATGTTCCTGTAGTCCGCACAGTTATGCTTCATACTGGTTATATTATATCGAAAGTCGACATGGGAAACAGTTTTATGATGACACAAGCAGAAGGGTTCCGGTAAACATGGGTCCACAAACGAGCCCTTTGCAAGGTAAATGCGAATTTATGGTTATGAAATATAAAATATTATGTGATTTAGTGCAAATATATCTAAAACGTAAACCTACCGATTAAGACCCCTTCTCATATGGTTCAAAGTTAAAACATGACATACCTTAACATGAAACAGAAACTTACATCAGAGCATTTCCTGTTACAATTTACTGCACATTCGTATCTGTTAAAAGAGATGTTCCATACGTAGTCTCGCATTTTCATGTTGAAGTGCACTCGTCTCCTCTGCCATTTACGCATCCATCCACATAAGACCTGATCATCTCGTGAATCTTGGTAACTGTACAGTTCATTGCTCTAGTTCTTAAAACAAGTCAGCGATAGTGCTGTACGCTTCACTTTTGAAGTGACCAGAGCAGAAAACTGTGATGTCACCGCCAGACACCACACTTGCTGGGTGGTAGCCTTTAAATCGGCCGCGGTCCGTTAGTATACGTCGGACCCGCGTGTCGCCACTATCAGTGATTGCAGACCGAGCGCCGCCACACGGCAGGTCTAGAGAGACTTCCTAGCACTCGCCCCAGTTGTACAACCGACTTTGCTAGCGACGGTTCACTGACAAAATACGCTCTCATTTGCCGAGACAGTAGTTAGCATAGCCTTGAGCTACGTCATTTACTACGACCTAGCAAGGCGCCATTACCAGTTACTATTGATACTGAGTCATGTACAGTCAAGAGCGACGCTCATCATTAATGGATTAAAGTTAAGTATTCCACCAGCTACGTCCGTTTTTCTAAAGTCTAAATTCCTTGTCTGGTTCCAGACCTCATGCCAGCCTGCGTGAGCTAAAACGCGTGCCTTTCGGCTTCCTCTAGTACCCAGTGTTGGCTCTCCTGCCAACCCACAACATTGGCGACGAGGCACAACGCGTTCGTAACTATACTGCCCTGATTTACTTGTGTAATGGCTTCGCCACAATCTGCGGATGTACTGTCCGAATTTTATTGCTTACAGAATCAGCAGACGCAGGCCTTACTGGATGCCCTTGGACAGCTCGTAAAGGGTCAACGTGCAATGCAAAACGATGCGGCAGCCGCTGCTCCACCGCTAACGCAGCCACAACACGCAGTTGCACCAACTTTTCGTCCTTTTGATGTTGCACTGGAAAGCTGGATGGAGTGGTCACGCCAATTTGGATTCCATCTCGCCGCCTACAGAATTAAAAGTAACGGGCGGCAGCTTTTTTTATTGTCCTCCATCGGGGTGCACACGTACCGTGTGATAGTCAAATTATTTCCCCGACGCGGCGTAGCAACTCTGTCCTACGACGAAATTTTTTCTCCATTAGATGCATATTTCAAAGAATCAGTCACTGTAGTTGCCAAATGGTATACTTTCTTCTGTACAAAACGTATGGCAGGTCAGACTAATCGGGAGTGGGTTGCAACCTTGCGAGGCCTTACTAGGGATTGTGCTCTTGAGTGTTGATGTGGACTCCCTTATTCAGATACTATGGTATGTGATGCAATTGCACAGAACGTTTCTGATGTTCATATACGGGAACAGATTTTGAAACTAGTCAGTCCCTCCCTTCAACAAGTGATGGACATATTGGATCGGCAGGACACACTTGACTTTGCTCAGGAATCATTTGAAACTTTGCCACCCATGTGTCAGGTTAACCGGCCCGTCGGGCGAGCTGCACGGAACAGTAAACAGTCCTCGCGCCCAGCCGCGCCACTGCCGCCAAGCTCTCAGCCACGTGTACTGCGCCGGCAAGCAAATGCAGTGCCAAAATCATGCCCGCGGTGTGCTACTAGACATTCGCGTGAGAATTGCCCGTCACGCCAAGCTATTTGCTTTTACTGTAATAAAAAAGGACATGTTCAAAGTGTTTGCCAGAAAAAGCTCAGATCGGAAGCTCAAAACCATTCCAGGCCCCTTGCTTCGCGCCTGAATCGGAATCGAACAAAGAATATTCAGCCTCGCAAAACTTCGCCCATGGAAATTAATGTAGTTCATGCCACTCCGCCCAGTGCCACTCTCTCTAACAATGACTGTGTTCGTCCCACAAATAGAGTGCATCGACATCGCAGGAACTCCCGTCAAGTTGCAAGTGATTTTGTACCAGTGTCAGTTCACGTTGCACGAGACAGTCGCTCTTGTCATCAGCAGGACAATAAACTTTTTGTGGACTTGGACATTAACGGCAAAGTGATACCATTCCAGCTCGACACCGGGGCTGCAGTTTCACTGATCAATCAAGACACTTACAAACTGCTGGGCACACCTCCATTGCGTGCCGCAACTGTTAAGTACCAATTTAGGTCAAGTGATCCCTGTGTCAGGACAGTGCAGCCTTCTTGCAACATACAAGGGACAAACAAAACTTGTGTCATTTTACGTCCTTCGTTCTTCTTCTGCAGTGAACTTGTTTGGTTTCGATTTATTTCAGTTGTTTAACTTGTCTATAGTAAATCAGGTCCTATCAGTGAACCAGACTGTGCCTTCAGACAGTGTTTCTCGTCTCTGTGAAGAACTTGCAGACATTTTTGCACCGGGCCTCGGTTGCGCTAAGAACTATAAAGCACATTTGGAACTGAAAGTAAACGCGCAACCGAAATTTTTCAGAGCGCGCAATGTTCCCCACGCATTGCGTGATGAGGTCGCAAAAACATTACACGATTTGGAATCACAAGGTGTAATTGAACGTGTGCAGGCTTCTCTCTGGGCATCACCCTTAGAAATATTGCCAAAACCTTCCGGAAAATTGAGACTTTGTGTGGACTTCAAGGCAACAGTGTATCCACAACTAGTGACTGCAACTTTTCCTTTGCCCCGCCCGGAAGATCTTTTTGACAAACTGAGCCCGGGTAAATATTTTTCGAAGTTGGACCTAGCAGATGCGTACTTGAAAATACCGGTGGACGAAGAATCCCAGCGCGTTTTGGTGGTTAACATGTATCTTGGTTTGTATCGATTCAAACGACTGCCATTCGGGTGTGCATCCGCCCCTGCATTGTTTCAGCGATATCTACAAATTGTTTGTGCATCTGTCCCTACTGCAGCAAACTATCTGGACGACATTGTGATCTCCGGAAAGACGGAAGAAGAACATTTAGCCAATCTCAGGACATTATTTTAGGTCTTGCGACAAAATGGTCTTCGCTTGCGGAAGGACAAATGTGAGTTTTTTGCTCGTCACTTGCCCTACCTGGGACATGTCCTCAATGCCCAAGGCATACATCCTAGTCACGAGCACCTCCGTGCCATACCAGACTTGCATTCGCCGCAGAATTTGAAGCCGCTACAGAGTGTGCTGGGAAAAATCAACTACTATCATAAATATATCCCACACGCCTCTTTCATTTCAGCTCCGCTTCATCGCTTACGCCGTAAAGGTGTTCCGTTCGTCTGGACGACGGAATGCGACCGCGCCTTTCGCCAGTTGAAAAGGTCGTTGCTTTCCAATACTTGCCGTACGCCATTCGATCCCCGGAAGCCCCTTTTGTTGAAGGTGGATGCATCGGATTTCGGGATCGGTGCTGTGCTTGCGCATAAAGATGGTTCGCACGATCTCCCTGTTGCCTTTGCGTCCAAATCGCTCTCGTCTGCGCAAAGAAATTATTCACAGATCGAGAAAGAAGTATTGGCTCTCGTATTTGATGTTACAAAGTTTCATTATTTCTTGTATGGTCGTCACTTTACCATCATCACAGACCACAAACCTTTGACACCGCTTTTTCATCCGACCAAGCCTGTACCTCCACGTCCAGCGCAGAAATTCATTCGCTGGTCTATTTTCCTCTCGCAGTACTGCTACGATATCTTGTATCGGTCCACTGCTAAGCACGGAAACGCCGATGCGTTGTCCCGTTTGCCTGTTGCTGAGGATAGAGCATTCGATTCCTCCGAACTTGCTTGCATGTTCATTGATTCGGAAACATATGACGTGGTCGAATCTTTTCCGATTGATTTTCGTCGTGTAGCTACAGCCACAGCTGCCGACCCTGTCCTTGCTACCGTTCTGCGTTTTGTTGCTACTCAATGGCCCTTGTCAAAGTCGCAGATCGGGCATCCGTTGGTTCGCAGATTTTTTGCTCACAAGGAGAGACCTTTTGTACGATGTGGTGTTTTGCTGTTGCGTTCCGATAATGACCAGTCCAGGGTCGTGGTCTCACGTTCGTTACAGTCCTCTGTCTTACAGCTTCTACACCAAGGACATTGGGGTATAGTGAGAGCGAAACAACTTGCTCGTCAGCACTGTACTTGGTTCGGAATTGATGCCGCGATTACGAATATGTGCTCTTGTTGCTTGGTGTGTGCCGAACAACAATCAGCACCACCGCGGAAATTCTTTGCATGTCCAAAAGCCACTTCCCCTTGACAACGCTTACACATCGATTTTGCTGGTCCATTCTGGAATGCTCGATGGTTGGTTGTGGTAGATTCATTCAGTAATTTTCCTTTTGTTGTCTGGATGTCTTCCACGACGTCATCTGCCACCATCCAAGCGTTATCCGCTATCTTTTGTATCGAGGGTTTTCCACAGACTATTGTTTCCGAAAATGGCCCACAATTCATGTCCGCAGAATTTCAGTCATTCTGCAATGCCAAAGGTATTCAACATCTGACGTCCGCGCCGTTTTCGCCACAATCAAACGGTGGCGCTGAGCGATTGGTCAGTCACAGATGTTAAAGTTGGAAGAGTCGCATTCTCGGGAGGACGCGTTATTGCCCTTTTTTTCCTCGTATAGCTCTCAGCCCCAAGGTGGTCACCCGCCGGCTGAGTTGCTCCATGGTCGCCCTCATCGAACCTTGATGTCTTTGCTACATCCGCCGCATCAGGTTCCTGTGCAGCGGCAGACACCTGCTTTTGCCCCAGGCGACGTTGTCTACTACCGCAACTATCGAGGTTCACGGCGCTGGCTCGAAGGGCGCATTCTTCGCTGCCTCGGCCGCGCTATGTATCTGGTTTTGGGGGCCTCTGGCGAGGTTGCGTCGGCATCTCAATCAGCTGCGCCTCTGTCGTCGCACGGGATCTGCCGCTCCCCGTCTGCTCTCAGCGACGGTGCCGTCCGGTCAGCGGCCTGGGGACCCATCTACTGGCTCGCCTCAGCTCCAGGTGTTACCGACGCTGCCTTCCATTTTGCCCCATGGCGTCGTGCCGCCGCCGCCGCCGCCTGTTTTCCCGCCAGCGGCGCCCGCAGTGGACGCGTCGCTGCAACCGCCGGGCGCCGCCCTGGGTCACCCGCCGCCGATGGCTTCCCGTGACCAGTTGTCCTCCGACGTGGACCACTTGCCCGCTCCGGACCATATGTCGTCTTCGACCGTCGGGTGCCCCGACCCGATGGAGGTCGACACTTCGGCCCCTCTTGGCTCTCTAGGGGCGCATACACCGCATGTTGGCGTGCACCCTGGAGTAGGTTTTCAGGCGTTTCCTAGCTCCTCGCGGTCCGAATGGCAGGGTGCGGGTGGCACAGCCTCGCCTGTTGTTAGGCTCCCCACCTCGTCGCATACGTCAACATGGGGTCCTTCCCACGGCGGGCGGAAGCCTTATGCCACAACCGTCCCCCGATTTGCGGGGGAGGAATGTGGTGTCACCGCCAGACAGCACACTTGCTACGTTGTAGCCTTTAAATCGGCCGCGGCCCGTTAGTATACGTCGGACCCGCGTGTCGCCACTATCAGTGATTGCAGACCGAGCGCCGCCACACGGCAGGTCTAGAGAGACTTCCTAGCACTCGCCCCAGTTTTACAACCGACTTTGCTAGCGACGGTTCATTGACAATATAAGCTCTCATTTGGCGAGACGATAGTTAGCATAGCCTTGAGCTACGTCATTAGCTACGACCTAGCAAGGCGCCATTACCAGTTACTATTGATACTGAGTCATGTACAGTCAAGAGCGACGCTCAACATTAATGGATTAAAGTTAAGTATTCCAGCAGCTATATCCGTTTTTCTAAAGTCTATATTCCTTGTCCGGTTCCAGACCTCACGCCAGCCTGCGTGAGCTAAAAGGCGTGCCTTTCGGCTTCCTCTAGTACCCGGTGTTGGCTCTCCTGCTAACCCACAACAAAAACTACTGAGGATCGTGCTCAGTTGATCTTGAAGGCCTAGGTAAATGCTTCTGCGACCTATCCATCTTCGGCCATAGTCGAGGGTATAAGTCGTCTTACATATGCATAAACAGCATTCCCCAACCATGGTCCATATGTAGAACTTGAAAACAATCAGTCGGAAACTTAATAGAAAGATTACATTTCAAATACATTTATACTGACTGGGACAATACTTCTTAGTAAGGGCAGTTCAGTGTTAAGTATGGTATACTTCGTATATCTGACGGATTTATTCAAAGAATTTTCCAGCTTACACTTTATTATCCATTTGATGAATGACACTGTAAGTAGGCTGTTTATGTTTTCTTATTGGCAACATTACGTAGCGCTCTGTATGAAAATCACTGGCTGTGCTGTGTGCGGTGTGTGGCTAGTTTGCATTGTTGTCTGCCATTGTAGTGTTGGGCAGCTGGATGTGAACAGCACGTAGCGTTGCAGAGTTGGAGTGAGCCGCCAGCAGTGGTGGATGTGGGGAGAGAAATGGCGGAGTTTTGAAATTTGTAAGACTGGGTTTCATGAACTGCTATGTATATTATAATTTTTGAACACTATTGAGGTAAATACATTGTTTTTTCTCTATTTAAATCTTTCATTTGCTAACTATGCCTATCAGTAGTTAGTGCCTTCCGTAGTTTGAATCTTTTATTAAGCTGGCAGTAGTGGCGCTCGCTGTATTGCAGTAGTTCGAGTAACGAAGATTTTTGTGAGGTAAGTGATTTGTGAAAGGTATAGGTTAATGTTAGTCAGGGCCATTCTTTTGTAGGGATTTTTGAAAGTCAGATTGCGTTGCGCTAAAAACGTTGTGTGTCAGTTTAAGGACAGTCATGTATAATTGTTCTAAGGGGACGTTTCAACACTTGGGATCAATTTATGAAATGTCGCGATAACATAAGTTTATTTTCACATGTACGTCAATTTTATGTCATTATTACAAGTTTAAGTAGTTATTTACGATGCGATTTCTTTATTCTAAACATTTTGTGTGGACATTAATAAGGAAATTATAATTTTACGTAGTTCTAGATGAACCCTTTCCCATAAGCTTGTATCCTTAATTAGATGTCGTCAGCGCTTATTTTATTCATGAAAAATATTCCTCACACAGGTTCACCTAGGTTTAGGATTAATAACGAAGTAGAACACAGAGAGCGGAATCTAAGTTAATAGTAATGGAGTGCTTCGTCATCATCTGGGTAACCTAACGTAAGACTTGATTACATATTGTGGGGTTGAATTTCTAAAACTGTAAAATGTAGACTGAAAGAAGAAAATTGATGTACTCTTTCCTTTTTATCCATAACAAATTATCATGAACGAAGTTTCCTTTAATTTATTATGTACAAAACTCTTTTGTGGAATCTTTGTATCGTGTAACAGCCTGATTGTCAAAGTGGTCTCATACTCAGGAAATGAACCTAGTGGAGTAGATACAGAAACCCTGCATCACTGCTGTAGGCGACGACCTAGTGGAGATGGTCTCCGGTTTCCCATTGCCACCCACTGACCTGTTATGACGTGTCATGTGAGTATCTGTATTTTATGGATGACTGTAGTGAGTGCGAGTCCAGTACAGTGTTCCGTTTGTGTTGATATGGATGAAGTGGAGGAGGAGCGCGAAACTCAGAGCCGACACACAGCCTACTCCTTTCGAATAGCACCAAAGAGGTTGCCGAAGTTAGCATCCCCACCCGACGGACGGAGCACCGTCGAAGTGTCACATGCCTTCACTTCACGAGACACTCCAAAGAGGTTTTCGAATTTAATCCAGGACATCGGCGCAAACCTTAGTTACCATGAACTTTTCTCCACTACCTCTCCTGTCTTTGGCGGCCTGGCAGTGAAAATTTTACCAGCACCAGGATGCGAACTATGTTACCTCTGAGTCGAGCGCCACTAAACAGACGTGGCATACCGACCTCGGTTGCGAAGGTGGGTTTCCATGAGTATATATGCGTATATATAAGTTGACTCTAGTGCTTAACAGCCATCATACAAAGAGAGGGGACAACATTTACAGGAATATTCATATACTTGTACTTTGTCGCCAGTAGTGTGAATGTTTCAACTAAGGCAAGTGATTAATATTTATTGCTTTATTTCTGTTTCACTACAAAGACGACACACCAGTCTTAGACATCAGAAACGAAGAGCGTACGGGGCTAATGTTGATGGTTGCGAAAATTAGAAATCATGGTGCCGCCTTCGCCACGTTACGTCATTGCTATGTTGCTCTCCTTGCTTCTAACTTTAGTTCCACAAGTATGACGATTTTGAGAATGGTGGTGCTGCGGTTACTACCTACTCGCTGACTCGTTTCCTCCTACTGATGTGCGCAGGAGGGCGAGGAACTGAGTGCACGATCTTGTTGTTACAAATTAGCACTGACGGGGTGAAAATGACCGACTATCTGGACCAAGTAGCCTCTAACGTAACTACCTTTTTTTGAGACTATGCAGTGTGTAGGATGAAAATTAAGTAAGGCACTGTACAGAAAGTCAAATGTGCTTAATAATATGAAGTGAGTTATCTGGGACAAATTCGATGATTCCTACTGAGGAGCCCTGCAGGTAGGACGCTATGGTTAGTGGTGTTCCGAGGTCACGTCAAATTCAGGATCATGGAAAATCATCTCAGGTACATGAGTTCATCAACTCAGAGGACTGAAGCGTGTCTTACACCTAAAGACATTATTAAAACAGCATTACAATATTAAACATTTATTGTGATCAAAATACAAAGAAGATGTTTCAACATTGAGTCAGCTAATGTGAGCAGAAGCACAAGCCCTTGCAAGCCCTTGGACTCACCAGTATGGGATGGCCTGCGTGCTGCCTGAAGCCACAGCAGCGACGGTGGAGTTGGAGTATCAGCACCACTGTCGTCGCGAGGCCATTGCCGCACAATGTTAGTAGGCGCTGCCGTCTGTGCTGCTCAAGGCGGCAAAGACCATCTTAGTGAAGATGACCAGCGCTCTGATCACCTTGTAGTAGACTGCACACAGGGAAGGCATCAACTAGCTCAGCTCAAAGCATATGCACCCACACAGAGAACTGCCGTGGTCTTCCATCACGAGCATCAGTACCCGCCACAGCAACAGAGGCGAGTAGCAGCAGTGGATCACCTACACGATGATGTAAGAAGATCTGCCACAGTCCCTGCTGGTTAGGCGTCTAGAGGGGCTGCTGGATAGTGACAGTCACAGCACCCCATCAGTCTTCACCTTGTAGTTGGTACTGCGGTTTACAGTTTCTAAATGCCTCCAGATATGACTGGCTGCTACATAGAAGATCGAAGTTGACTAGAAGAGCAGAGGCACAACTACATAGGCTTGCCCTGTCGACAGGACGACTACAACCCAATATCCCTACACCAGAACGGAAACAGTATTTATACGAAATGACTCATGTGTTCTGCTATGATGAGGCGTCAATGACATCATTTGTTCTGGCTTTCCAGGTTCGTCAGCTGTCTTGAACGTTTCAGGGCTTCGCAACTTGGCTTTCAGGCGATCTTTTCTGCAGTATCACTAACTGAATACTTACTGTTGCTTTAGAAGGAAGCTTTCTTGCGACACTTTATGTAGTCACCGGTATGACGATATGCTTATATCCCTATGATGTAAGTTTGCTGTACTGGTTGTTTGAGTGCTCAGTCAATTCAGGATGTCACAATAGCTTCCCGTGTTTGCTGCTACACCACCGGTGTTTCTGTCTCGTTAAAATACTAACTGGCCATTGACCCATTCTGCTCCATCCACTGCAGGCAGGACAGTCAAAGTCAATTTTGCGTTATGTTTTTACTTGGTTTTCATTTGTTTTCTGACAACTCAAGCAAGTGGACGAGTTTGTGATCCCGTGCTCAAAGTCAAAGTTGTGTTATGTAACTAATAACTTTGTGTTTCAGTGAATGATACACTGTGATACATTTCTGAATAGGTCTTTAGGAGGGGAAATGAATTACCGAATAAAAAATACAGGGTGCCATTTAAAAAAGTCATACCGTTATTCATATCATTGTAAAAAACAAAGCTACAACGAAGGCAATCATGCTGATTGATGTCCCCCTGACAGCTAATGAACAGTTGCTTGAAACATTTTGTGATTTTCATCTGGACAAAGAGTTATTTAGGGTGGTCAAGATAAATGGGACAGCCTGTAAATGTACTCATGTAAGTGTGTGTGTGTGTGTGTGTGTGTGTGTGTGTGTGTGTGTGTGTGTGTGTGTGTGGGTGTGGGTGTGTGAGTTTATGTGTGTGTGTACATATAAATCTACGGAAATGAATGTATAAAGTGAAAATATCCATTGCTGACTGATCAGTCGTTGTATTAGTACGCAATAATTATCATCTCCAATGGTTCTGTACGTAACAGCAATGGCACTAGTCCTCGGTTATCCTTGCGAACGCGTAAATTCACTAGTCTTTCTGTAATGGTATACTCGAGTCGAACCTGACAACAGCCTTAGGCGACCAGTTTTCGGTTAAATGGGCAGTGGCGTAGTTTGGCGAATCGAGTCCCCGAGCATACGGAGATGGTGATTTCGGAGATGACCTCATAGGTCCTTCTGGCGAGTTTAAGTCAAGTATGTAGGAAAATGTGAGTCAAAACTGATCCTATCAATTATCTAATAAGATGTGTTAAGCAAATGCAAACCTACGTTTATAGCATTCGTAGACTTAGAGAATGTTTCCGACAGTGCTGACTGAAACTCTGAAGGCAGGAGGAGTAAAACACAGAGGGTGGATGGATATTTACAACTTATACAGAAACCAGGTGGCAGTTGTAAGAGTCAAGGGGCATGAAAGGGAAACAGTGGTTGAGAAGGGCGTCAGGCAGAGTTGTAGCCTATACCCATTGAAATTGAATCTGTAAGTTGAGCCAGTAGTAAAGGTAAGAAAAGAAAAATTTGGAGTAGGATTTAATGTCCAGAGAGAAGAACTAAAGTTTGAAGTTTGCCAGTGATATTGTCGTTCCCTCTGTGACTGCAAAGGACTTGGAAGGGAAGTTGAACGCAGTGGACAGTGTCTTAAAAGAAGGATGTCAGATGAAAATCAACAAAAACGAGAACAGGCAACTGAAATTTAGTCGAATTTGCTTACGTTGTTCTGAGAGAACGAGACAGGAAACGAGATGCTTAGAGCAGTAGATGAGGTTTGCTATTTGGGCAGCAAAATAACTGATGATAGTCGAAGTAGAGGGAAGATAAAATATAAACTAGCAATGACAAGGAAAGCATTTTCAAAAGAGAAATTTGTTAACATGTAATACGGATTTAACTGTTAGGCATTCTTTTCTGAACTTACTTGTGTGGTGTGTTGTCATGTATGGAAGTGAAATATGGACGATATACACTTACGATAAAAAAATAGAAGCTTTTAAAATGTGGTGCTACAGAAGAATGCTGAAGATTAGATGGTTATATCGTGTAACTAATGAGAATGTACCGAACAGAGTTAAGAAGAAAGCAAATGTGTGGCGCAATTACAGTGAAAGAAGGGATCGGTTGATAAGAGACATCTGAAACGCGGTTGTGAAGAGCGCAAAAACCATAGAGGAAGACGGAGAGATGAATATAGTAAGCCGATTCAGAAGGATGTAGACAGCAGTAGTTATTCGGTGATGAAGAGGCTTGCAAAGAATACAGTAGCATGAAGAGCTGCATCAAACCACTCTTCAGGCTGAGGTCCACAAAAGCACACAGAGCTCATTTCTGATCTTAAGCCACTCACTCTGACTCTCATCTGCACTTCACTAGGTCTTCACAAGAAATGGACACCACTAAACGTACCAGAAAAGTGAGATATAGCACATTCCACTTCAAAAGAGAGCGAGTCATGGGTAGATGTCACTTCGTTCTAGGTAAGCACGTCTTGAGAAGCGCTGTCAAATCATTTAGCGGAAGTCTCCCACGCTTCCTACTTCTGATATTAGTTTTCTGTATTTACCTACGTTACGAGGACGTGTTCCGAATTTGTTATGTGAAAACACTTAAACTCATTTCATATCTCTGTATTTGGAGCTCTCTGCCGCAAGAGGGCTCCGTATTGTAGCGTGTAACAAGGCGGTGTGTAACGTAACTATGTCGCTGCTTGCGAAATTCGTAAAGTTCGTCCATACATGGAGGACCTCTATTTCAGCATGACAGTGACCAACGTCACACAGGCACTGCACTGCGACATATGAAACACCTCGACACCTTGGGTTCATTGTAGTCGATCATGGTTCAAATGGCTCTGAGCACTATGGGACTCAACTGCTGAGGTCATTAGTCCCCTAGAACTTAGAACTAGTTAAACCTAACTAACCTAAGGACATCACAAACATCCATGCCCGAGGCAGGATTCGAACCTGCGACCGTAGCGGTCTTGCGGTTCCAGACTGCAGCGCCTTTAACCGCACGGCGTAGTCGATCATTCTCCACTAATTTTCTACCTGGCCCCATCCGATTTCATTTGTTTCCAAAACTTAAAGAACACCTACGAGTACTTGTCTTTCATAGTGATGAAGCGGTTCATGCAGAGGTGAGGTTGCGGCTCCGACAACAATGTCAAACTTTCTACAGTGACGACATATATGTACTGGTCTCTCGTTGGGGAAAATGTGTTCGTTGCGAGGATGCTTATGCTGAGAAATATGCAAACATGCAGAGTAAAATGTAGAACGTTAATAACGTTTGTTTTATACAAGAGGCTTTAAAATTCTTCAATTTAATAAAACATGTAGTAATTGTTTGTCAGTACTTCCATTTTTACTGACTTTACTGTATTGAGACCTTTCCTGAACACTTAAAAATCCCATTTCTCCTTGCAGGTCATTTTACGGTATGTTTTAGAACAGATTCTGTATTGTAGATCATTTTGCAGCACCATTGCTTCTACTATGTTCTGTTTCATTGTGTTAGCTGAGAGAGAGAGAGATTCTGTTCTAAACTGTAGTTCAGATCGTTTCTAACACGTTCATCAGACGTGAAGCAATAACTATCCGGTGTTGTTTACCAGCCTGTTAAACAGTTCATTCAGTAACGTGACTTGTCTGTTGATTCCTTTTTCGGTTAGAAAAATCTTGAGACTCATATGATGCATTAGTTTGTCAAGCAGTTTTGTTGAAACAGCAAACAATATGATGTACACGAAGGTGAAGACAATCTCCGGAGAGACAATGCTGCAGATGTGTCCACCTGCGATTGGAGATGCATGTGGAGTTATAATAGCTGATATTTGGAATGCGGGAAAATTACTCCCGTGGTCCTGTTTCAAAAGAGGAAAGGCAAAATATTCTCTTATATGAAGAATATTTTTGATATCTTTGAAAAATGGTTGACATTGAGAGTAATCTGGCATTTGCTTTTTGGTGAGGGCAGGTGTCGAACGTGTTCGGAGCAGCTAATCATGACAAGATATTGCACACTCTTGTGCGCATAACTAGGCTGCAAGTATCGCGTTAAAGTGTGTAGATAATTCGTTGAGATTCTGTAAAGTAGATCTGTAATAATATTTACGATTTACAATTGGCGTAGGAGTTAAAGCGTCAATATAGATGTCACACGGAATATTTGTTGATGCGTAGATTCGGCTGAAAATACGCGTGAGCAAATGAAACCCACTAACTCCAACACAAGGTGAGAGAGGTCTGCTGATGAGTTTGTGAAATGGTTTCGATTCTTCAATTAACCGTATAAATATAAAGCAAGTCCATTTAGGGCTGGAGATTTGTTGTTTAAATAACGAGAAACAGTAACGAAACGGGACAGGACCAGAGAGTGGGTGGATTTCCCCACGACAGGAGCCATTAGTTCCCGACTGACAAACGGATCTTTTTGAGTGCGCGCTCGCCTGTCGAACGCTGGGAAATTTAGAGGTTCTTTCCCCGGTACTTTCCAGTCGTTCTCATGTACGTGGGCCGCAAATGAGAATCAATGGCACTCGTGATGCAAAGAGCCCGGGTAAGCACTAAACTTTGAATTGTATTTTGCGTACATCACGGTGGCGTACTGAGCGACTGTCATTCTGATTTCTAAAAATTCGGGAAATTGTCAAGCACAAAATCCATGCATATGAAACGTCTAGTAAGTTTCGCTTCCACCTGACGTTACAGCGATTTATGGTGTACAGACGAAATTCATCCAGTCACAAACGAGGGTATCGAGCATTTGTAGCTAACAAATTTATGTATAGTGAATTCGAAACACATTAAAAGGTAATGGCCACTAACTTAGGACTATATTCTGTAAACACTACAAAAAATTGTAAAAAAAAAGTACTAAGGATCAAAATTCCTTGTTTTGAAGCTCCTCATTACATTCAACATATGTTTCTGAAACAGAATGTTCTGATATCGTAAAGAATAATATGATGATAACTGATTATTATCCCCTTATCGGTGAATTTTTCTTGATGTATTTATTAGCTGTAAATCTAAACTTCATATCTCATGTCGCGTTTCGAGACTAAATTCGTCTTCGGATGGTGGTTCAGAATACATTAACAACGGCGCAAGTTGTGAACATAATGTATTTTCTTTGTATTTATCTCTTCACTCGTCAAGTTCTATCAGCCTCTTCCGTTTTCAGCACCATGCCTTTAATCCTCCATGATATTTTTTTCTAAAGGATTATAATCCAGTATTTATGCCTAAATTCTATTTTCTGGCATTAGTAGAACATATTCCTTCAATTAAATTTTCGCTTATATTGATCTTTTGGGTTATTGATATCGTAACTGGCTTCTTCCTTATGTCGTTATTTATGATTTCACTTTCTCTACTGCAACACTCCTGTGAGAAATTTCATTTTACGATATAATTTTCTCAATTCTTTACGACCACAATCTGACCAATATAATCACATAAAAGCTGATATCAGCTTGTACAATTTTTCCGTTCTCTGTTTGAAGATATTTCAAGCCTTAGCTGTTTGATACTGTCTCGTCTCATTACTAACAATGGATGTAATTTAATGGAAATGAAGCAGTTCCTCCACTGTTATCTTATGAAAAAGAAATTCGCTAGAAATGAATGATTTCTCAGTAAAAGGCCGTTATTTTACTTGAAGTGTCACAACTTTTTAACTTAAACTGCAGCATAACAGATGCTGTTGGACACAATCATTGGGAAATTACAAACAACTTCCTGATTTATAAATTCGTTATAAGAGTAGACCAGGCTGTCTATGTGCCTTCGTTCCTTATTTTATATTGCTTAATAAACCTTCAATTTTTCCATTACATCTGTGATTTATTAAGAAACTGAATGGAATTTAACACCGTTCTTAGCGTAAGAAACTTAAAAAACTGAAACTGAAGGTACTTGAACAGTGTATTTTATACTGATAATCAAGTTATTAACTAAATAAGAAAAACTAAGAATGACACTGTACTGAATAAATATAATCAACAATTGTGTACTCAGCATTATTCTGCATGATGTTGATGGTTATGTCTGGCAGGAACGGTTGAAACGAAATAAACCAATGTCACTCACTGTGTCACAAATTAGTGTAGTTTTGCTAACCGTATTGCATGAATTAGACATCACCATTGAAACAACCTGAGAAATGCATGCTTCAACATAAATGCAGGTGCTAGCGAAGCCTGCAGGTTGCGCTACCGTATTTGACCACGAACGGCATCTGCACAATGTCCTCATTGCGATCCAAGTGTCAGTCGTGGTCAGAACAGTGTTATATGTAGTTATCATCTCGTTATGATGCAGCTAAGTGAATTCGAACGAGGGCAAACTGTTCGTGCCCTTATAGTGGGTGATTACATAACGAAGAGAGCAGAAGTGTTTTTTGAGGCACTGTATCGAAGATTTATACGCATACGGGGAAAGTAGATGATCACCACCCACTAAGTCACAACGCGAACGGAAGTGCACTTTGAATGATCGTGACAGACGGTCACTGAAGCGGACTGTGACGAAAAATAAAACGACGACGGCTGCAAAAATTGTTGCAAAATTTAATGTCGTACACGTGAACCTTGTCAGCACCAAAACCACACGAAGCAAGCCCAATAAATAGGGAATTGCAGGGTAGGCTGGAATTCCAAAACCGTTCGTAAGCGGAGGAAATGCCCCTAACAGAGAACGTGATGTGAAAGCGATAAAACGTGGACTGTAGAGAAATGGAAGAAAGTCATTACTTTGGATAAGTCTTGTTTCACGCCGTTTCCAACCTCTGGCCGGGTTTGCGTAGAGAGAGTGAAACATGGCGGTGGTTTTGTGATGATTTAGGCAACTATATCGTGGTATTTCATGAGTCTTTTGGTTGCTCTGCAGGATCGGATTACTGTCAAGGGTTATTTGACCATTTTTCCAGTCACATTCATCCCCTGATACACTCTTTGTTCCCTAATGCTTTTATCATGTTCAAGGATGGCAGGGCTTCAGTTGCCAGAGCTCGCATTTTATGGGGTTGGTTTTGTGAGCACCAGGATAAATGTTGCACCTCCCCTGCCGACCACAGTCATCAGATCTCAATATTATTGAGCCTTTGTGATCTACTTTGTGGAGAAGCCTATGTGGTCAATCTCCATCTCCGTGTTTGTTACCTAACCTTGCAAATATTTTGCAGAAGAAATTGTATAACATTCCCTTGGAAACCAAACGGGACCAATATTTATCCAGTCCGAGACGATTGGAAACAATTTTGCCTGCCAATGGGTTTCTGCGTCTTAGTAGGCTTGGTAAAGTGTTATGTTTTTGATGTGACCTTATTTTTTGCATGGATGCCTAAGAAAGGTACTTTACAGGAAATCATTTGCAAAACTTTTCAAGCGTGGTAACATAGTGTACGTCTCCTCACGTACGTTGATAGCTCCAGGCCCAAGTAAAAGAGCAAATGCGTCGACAGTTTACGACAATTCGATTAATACTATGTCTGAAGGATGTAGAAGGTGTTATCCACGGAAAAGTAGCAAATGAAAGCCTACACTAGACTAATACCCATAAATCAATCAGTTTGGGTCATGTTACAGATCCCGCTTTGTTTTTATTTCATTCCAGTCGTGTTATTTCAGCAAGAAACCTCTACAACATGCTGTGTATATCATTTTTCTACGTTGGAGCTGATTAGATTCTCAGTTTACAAGGCATTTTTGCGGTGGAGAGGTGTCTTTCATTTTATAGAAATATACTCATTTACCTTTGTGAGCTTTTAGAGCCACAGTTCGTACTGAAGCGACTTCAGTAGATGGGCTGGGCACACACAGGGCAGCCTGCTTTGTTGCCAGAATCCCCCCTCCAGATACGACGTCTTGCAACGCTACCAATTTGCCCTGCTACCATGATCTTCAACATAGACCAATTTCCCTATGGATAAAATAGGTATATGGATAAAATAGGTATGTGGGTAAAATAGGTATACTCAGAAATTTTTGGGTAATTCAAAATAGGCCAATTATACTACAGATTTTTCCCCATCCCTCTAATGTCAATCCGGAATTAGGTGACTTGTCCTAGGTGTAAAGAAGGGAGATATTAAAAAAAATGCAAGATGGGCAGGTACCTGGTTGGTGCCAAATTCAGAAATTCAAGATGACGATCCAATAAGGTGATATGGAGAAACGAAGACAGCCTCTATGATGTCACAAACTACGTTGTTCGATATGACATGGTTATCAGTGGTGTCTACGTGGTTTCCAGGTCACTTAAAACCAAGACGGTGGACCTGGGAATACGAGGATAGCGTGCATGGCTGTTAGATTTCTTATTTTCTAAGCCTAGAAACCTATGCTAAACGTAAAATGATGGGAATTTCTAAAATCATTGGTTTTCCTTGCCTCAAACCACAAACAGCGCTGCGTATTTAACCAACTCCTCCCCCACACGCCACTTCTACCATTTAAACAATTGCCACCTAAGTTTGGTGCTGACTTGCCTTACGTTTAGGCCACTTGTGCTATGTTCATATTTAAAGTTTAAACAAATTCCACCATCATTGGGAAAGGATTTTTATCTTTATGTCTTTATTTAAACAAAAAAAGTGAGGAGAATCTCTTCAGCGACCTGCGCTCAAAATCCTCGCTGGTGATTTATTCATACTCTAACACTGCCAGCAGCTAAAGATCCAGGCTAGGTCATTGTACAATGCTGTACCATGTTGTGTTGGGTCCAGCCTCTGACCGAGAGTTCAGCGCTGTCTACACACTGTAGCCGTCACAGCAAACACACAACCCGACACGTTGACCACAAAGGGATCCCCACCGCAGTGCCAGGCTGTGTGACGTCATGTGTCTCCCATAACTCTGACTCCCTCTCATCCACCACTTCCATGGTCAAAAGGAGACATCTGATGAGTCATTGCTATCCATTGCATGTAGACACTATACTGTCCGCTCCGATTTCCCCTCGACCACCTGCCACCAAGGCCTGGGCGCTGGCCGGCTGCGGTGGCCGAGCGCTTCTAGTACCTCAGTCCGGAACCGCACGACAGCTACGGTCGCAGGTTCGAATCCTGCCTCGGGCATGGATGTGTGTGATGTCCTTAGGTTAGTTAGGTTTAAGTAGTTCTAAGTTCTAGGGGACTGATAACCGCAGATGTTAAGTCCCATAGTGCTCAGAGCCATTTGAACCATTTTGAACCTGGGCGCTGGCAACTCGCTGGCGCTTACGTGCTATTGAGATATGCTGAACACAGCATGATTCTAACCTGAGACAGGTCGAGACTCACTCTGTTCATAGCAGAGAAAAGTGTCTTCCCCTGTCATTGAAAGTCTCTCAGAGACTACACTGAGACTCACACTGAGGTGAATGTAAGACAGTTCATCGAATAATAATAGATGAAGGTCGTAAGCTTCGGTAAGCAAAGAATGTATGGATTTATAATTGGTTGTACTCAGTTAGCAAATAAAGTAAATTGAAGATAGTAATAGGACATTAAAAGCTTTCGTATTACGCTATTTTATCCAAATGTGAGTACAGAGGTGCTATCGGTGTAGTGCAATTGGTTTAGTCTTAATTGTTGTTTCCTTCCATTTCTTTGCAACAGCAGGTCCAATGGGTATAAACCCAACATTGAGCCACAGTGGATACATACACGTTTTTACGAAGTTACTCACACAGAATTGTCAAAATAATTTACAGGGTGTCGCAGAATCCTAAAAAACCTGCAGGGGTGTTGAGATACATCATAAGGACTAAAAATTGCTTAAGCCCATGGCCATAAACGCTTGGGGTAAGTGGTAGCTGAAACTGAAGATCAGAAAGGAAGCAAGGGAGCGATTCATTTTAAATATTTATTGGACATAATGAGTACACATTGTGTACGACGTGAATACGGCTATAATGTTACAACAGATGCTCGAGTTTTGCACCATCTGATGCTGGGCACTCCTGTGATTGACGAAGCATTGATTTTCGGACTAGCTCGAACGCACTGGGACTTTCTTTAACTGCAGCGGTAATTCAGACATTTCTTTGGACGAGATCCATTTCAGACTACACAGGGTCACGGCACATGACAGATTTCATGGCTGCCTACAGAGGGAAATTAGGCCTCGACTAATTCGGTGCCGGGATGACCTGCTCAAATGCCTACAAACAGCCAGTCCAAAATGAGCAGGCTTCCCATCATGTTTATACCTCATGCCGCACCTCATATCTGCTGGAACATCTTCAAGCAAGCAATGGAGCACCTGTTCCAGAAAGGTCTGATAATATTCGGCAGTTAAGCAGGGTAGTAGAAGGTACCAGATGAATGAGCTATCGTCGAGCAAATCTGTCCACACATTAACAGAGAAGCGATATTGTGCATCATGATCCCGCACGCCCTTCGTGTTTTCTGGTACCCACAGATGCTCATTGTGGTGATTAACTACGCCATCTCTAGCGAATGTAGCCACATCAGTGAACAACACGTAAGTTGGAAAATGCATATCTCGACCTCTTTGTTGTAGGAGACACTCTGCGAAAATTACAGATGCAGTTTGGTCATTGGAGTGCAATAACTACACCCTTTGCTGATGAAAGGCGTGTTACGAATCGGCATTCGTAACCCGATTGATACCACCACGAGCAGGGCCGGTGTAAGCCACATTGCCGCCCTGTGCGAGGTGCAAAATTGTCGTCCTACATTTTTAAAAAGGTTGTGGAATGTTAAAATCTGTCCACTTTTGGTATATGTGGAAGCTTGACTTGATAATGTCGTTGTCTGATTTAATCAAATCTAGATCCTGAAAATAATTTTAATAAACCATGTGAATTTATGGTTACTGTAAATAAGCATTTTTATGGTTGTGTACTGATAATGTATTCTGCGAGAAACATACTATAATTAAAACACTATTTGAAATTTACACGTCATTTGGCTTTGAACAATAACATATACGCCGGCCGCGGTGGTCTCGCGGTTCTAGGCGCGCAGTCCGGAACCGCGCGACTGCTGCGGTCGCAGGTTCGAATCCTGCCTCGGGCATGGATGTGTGTGATGTCCTTTGGTTAGTTAGGTTTAAATAGTTCTAAGTTCTAGGGGACTGATGACCACAGCTGTTAAGTCCCATAGTGCTCAGAGCCATTTGAACCATTTTTTTTTAACATATACAATAACAATTTATTTCGCGTTGCACAAGAAACAAACACACTGTAAAGAGCTAAGCAACTGAACTTTTATATAAAAACAAACTAGGCACATCGAACTCCCTGGCTTTCGTTTGCACAAACTCTTTCTCTCGATCGCGTAATTTAAGTCTTCTGCAAGCTAGTGCTCAATGGAAATTGTTTCAAGTTCACTTAAATGAGTTTGGCGCGTCGTTGATCTGAGATATGTTTTTATCAGTCTTAGCTTTGAGAAACTTCTCTCTCCACTCGCATCTTTCACCGGGAATGTTGGGAGAATTCTTATAGCCATGTTAACATTGCTACAATGCCTTCCTACAAACTTCAGAGTCTCTGTTAGACCTATTCCGTGTTTCAGCAAAGTTGAAAGCACTTTAAGTTCTTCCCTCAATTCCAGCGCTCCAACGTCACTTGGCTCGTTAACCTGCAAAATAGATTCGAGGTTTCTACACTTTTCGGCCAGGTTACCAGGAGGCCTATTCTTCAGCCTGCCGGTGTCGTAAAGAAAATCAAAATGATCGCAATGAGACTTCAAATGAGGGAATCTCTCGTCCAGTATGTCGTGACTACGTCTAAAACAAAATAATGGAATTGAATCTTGTAACGTTAGTTGGATCCTCTATTGACTCATTCCTTTCTTCGTAGGTAAAGTGCCTTGGCTTCTTGCTTTGTCACCAGGAAACACTTATTCGCGGTAACGTTAGATCTTCTAGTTCTAATTCTGTGGACAATTCCTTGAAATTTGCCAAGAAAGACACAAACTTTTCATCCGCTTCGCAGTTCTCAAAATATTCTGTAGTACTTTCAAGCATTCGCGCGGACTCAGAATAATTTTTGTCAGTGCTTTGGAGGGCCTTACTGACTACACTGAAGTGAAGAAATACGTCGTACAAGATTATCAGAGAGTAAGAGAGGTGTAATTTTTTTTTTTTTTTTTTCATCGGGAATTGCCGTGTTTTCGTGAGGGGCATGCCACTGCATTCTTCTGATGTGAACAACGCGTCATAGAACCCTCCAATTTGAAACCTCACTAAGTGCAACCATGAGGCTTTCCCACCCAATATGGTTCAGCGGCTTCAGCGTCAAGTGAAACAGGTGCTTCTTCAAGACACCCCAACGCCGAACGAAGGACGAGGAGAAATCGTACGAGGTCTTCACTGTCGAAAACATAGAAACAGTATATTCGGAAGATACCGCAATATTGTTCACAACAAGATTCAGTGAGTGTCTGCCAGATGGTACATAGGATGCTCTTTCGTTCAGATGCAAAATTCTTTTTTTGGAGACCAGAATGCTTTCTCTTCATGTTTGTCTCATCCTTTACCTCTCATATTACACAACGGGGCTTTTTCTGTCTTCCAAGAACTTGAGCACGAACTGCGTCAAAGTGGAGCTTAAAAAATTGAACAGCGGAAAAAATCCCAGTAAATGCACGTGATTCGGACATCGGATACCTCTTTCGAGTCGTGTCTCTGAACGAAGCGCATCACAACTGTCATTCATTCAAATTTTGAAATATCTGGTGTCTAATACAGAATGATACTCTAATACTTTGCTGATTTCATTATTAATAAAATGTTGTTGGCTATAGATGCCCGAATAAGATGAATTATTTCGTCCTGTGTGCTTTTCCAAGATGATTATGATCCTTGTTTTCCTGCTGCTTTGTTCCATGGGCGTGATCCTTCAACACAGCGTCGAACTTACCGAATTATTCAACGAGTTTTAAGATGTTTCTGCTGTCACTCTGAAAGAGTGTACCTGTACTTCCTCTAAAAGGCAGACGTTGCTGACCCAGGAAATTTATTATCGCTATTAAACGCTGAAGAACATTTTTCCAATGTTCGCTTTGAATGTTCAGTAGCCCTTAATTATGGCGTATATAGTTCGTAAAGTTTTCAGTTCTGCAGAAAAGGCGATCCACTTTTGTGCGAATTCAAATGCTGGTAGACTCCCCATGACTTTCGATGTAAAAGGAAAGGTGTCGTCAGTCGCTTATACCGTTCTTTGCAAGTTTTACTGCAGATAACGAAAAAGTTTGGAATAAAAGCAGAAGACAGTATCATTGCTCTCTGAGAAAAAAATCAACGTTTGCTTTTTATAGATTTTTCAAGGATTAGCTGTAGTGTACAGTGTTGAAGTGACGGTTGCCAGGATTTTTAGGGCGTAATTTGACTTCTTTAATGCTCACGGGTGGACCTCGCATGAACAACAATTTCCAGTCGTCAACAATTTCCAGCCATCTTCCGTGAACTGAGTTAATTTGGTCTTCGAATGCAGGCTCACCTGCATGCCCATATGCGGTGGTGCCTACCGCATCTGATGTCGCTCCGGTGTTTTCGAGTCGGGTCGCTTAATTTCAGTTCAGCCAGATGTGTCATTCTCGGAACCTCCTTCATAAACCAGGTCTTCAGTCGAGTGCAGCCCTGATGAACATCTTGTGGATGACTATCAGCGTTACTGCTTTCCTTGGCGGTGACAGGGAGGTGGTGACGTCCTGAAGACGAAGACGTAGCTTCAGTAGTTCCACTAGTTTCTTCAGTCTGTGGCTTAGCATCTATGTTTCCACACTTGACACCGCTTGGTCGTTCTCTCTTTGGGTGAAACATCGCTGTAGTGTATGCTTCTGCTTTTTCTCGCCTTCTACCTTAAGCTCCCATCTTTTCCTATATTCACTAACAGACAGTCTTTTTCTCCCGTCCGACGAGTTTCGATCCGGCCTGTAACGAACGATTACGTGACAATAACTGTTGATGTGGTTGTCCTATTAAATGTTTGTCTTCATTTGGCTTTCCTCGTCTCCGACTTGCCCATTCCTTGAACTGAAAAATCAAACAAAGGCGGAAGGAAGCGATCCTGGCCGAAATAAAGGAATGAGTATTGCATTGGTCTCGTGGAGCTGAGGAATCCTTTTCTTGTCATGCAATTCGTTGAGATTACTTCACATTTCATCGAAATCATAGAATTCTCTTTCCAAATTACTAATTAGGCCTTCGGAATTTTATGTAGACTGGGTTTCTGGCAGTTTTCAGAAATCGTTTTTTCTGGATTAAAAGTCCACATTATTAAATCAAATAAGAGTGTTATAGGACATCACATCGTAAATTATTAATGACGTAACAATTCAAATTTATAGAATGTGCGAGTTGAAGTACAGTACAGCTAGGATGTAAATACACTGACGGAAAGAAAAATGGCAGCACTAAGACACAATTGTGCGGCATAAACAAAATTTTGTAGGGGTGTTTCAACATCTGAAACATAGTGTCTATTCAGATATCGGGTTAATCACATAAGAGTGGCGCTAGTAGTGACAGTGCGGGATGCGAATCAGATTTGCCTCAAATACGCTCAGTAACGGTCGTGAGCGTTAGATACTTTTGAGATTTTGTGTGGCGATAAAGACGACATTATCAGCACCTCACTCAGATTGAACAAGGACGTGTCGTAGGGCTACGAGAAGCTGGATGTTCCTTCTGCGAAACTGTAGAAAGACTTGGCAGGGAGGCAGCCACTGTGGATCATATCTTGCAGTGGTGGACACGGGAATGTACGGTCGCAAGAAGACCGTGGTCTGGACGGGCACGTGCACGACGCAGAGGGAAGGTCAACGTGTTGGGCCTGTGTCTCTGGAGCATTATACTGCATCTGCAACAGCAGTTTGAGCAGCAGTTGGCACTCTAGTGACACAATGAACTGTTACAAATCAGTTACTTCAAGGACAACACCGAATCAGACGCAATGTAGAGCACATTGTACCGACCCCAAACCACTGCCGTTTGCAACTTCAGTGATGTCAGGCAAGAGCTCTTTGGAAAGCAAGATGGAGGGTTTGGAAGTCAGGGTGGAGGTCTGTAGTGTTTTCTGATGAAAGCCGGTTCTGCCTCGGTGCCAGTGATGGCCGCATGTTGGTTAATTGGTTAGAAGGAGGACAGGTGAGGGCCTGCAACCAACGTGTCTGCGTGCTAGACACAGTGGACCTAGGGCAGGAGCAATCTCGTGCTTATCCCCCTCACACTGACTGCAACATTGTACGTCAATCTGGAGATTCGACCTGTGCCATTTATTCGAGGGGATGTTTAACAACACGAAAACGCTCGCTCACACGCAGCTGTTGTGTCCTAACATGCTGGACAGGGTGTCTACCTGTTGCTTCGGCTTGTTCAATCACCAAATCTGTCTCCAATTGAACACAAGTGGGACATCATCGATCGACTACTCCAGCATCAACAAGAAACAATATAATTGTCGCTGTACTGACTGGCCAAGTGCAACAGGCATGGAAGGCCGTCACAAAAAATGACACCCGTCATGTTTACAACACAATGCATGCATTTCTAAACTCTCGCGTTCAACATTCTGTCGGTTACAGTGGTTATTAATGTACCAGTATTTCACATTCTCAATGGTTTATCTTGTGCTTACATTGACCCGTCATCCTGCAATGTTAATTAGTGAAATGTGTTACCTAGACAAATATATGCCCAAAGTGTAATTACTCGTCTTTAATTATTGTTGGTATATATATATATATATATATATATATATATATATATATATATATATGTATGTGTGTGTGTGTGTGTGTGTGTGTGTGTGTGTATGTGTATGTATATGATATATACTGCAAGCTAGGATATATATATATATATATATATATATATATAGAGAGAGAGAGAGAGAGAGAGAGGGTTAGGAAGTTATTTACAGAGAAGTGGGGGAGGAGGAGATGTGCGGAGAGAGAGAGAGAGAGAGGATGAGAAGATGGACAGAGAGTGAAGGAAAGGACCTATATTCAAGGGCGTATATGAATACTCATACATTTTTATCAACTACGAAGCATTGCCGGGTACGCTAGTAATTTCTATAAATACACAAACCTACGTATTTCTCAATTAAATACTTTAGGAGAAAAAGCCGCTTGAAAATGTCACTCCAACAAGCTGTATTCTTGAATGAATGCACATAAAATAAAATACGATTCCTGCAAACGAAGATATCTAACATTAATTTGTTAAAATCGACTTAAATTCCGTTCCTTATTTGCGCTTTGGTCTGCCCTGTGAAATGTAGTCTTCCTATTGCGTGGAACTCATTTAATGTCATTTCGAATTACTAATTTGGTCTTCGGAATTCTGTGTATACTGTGTTTCTGGCAGTTTTCAGAAATCATTTTTTCTAGATCAAAATTCCTTCAACCCATTTACTATTAAATCAGATCAAAGTATTATAGGACTTCACATCGTTAATTATTAATGACGTAACAAGTCAAATTTGTACAACATGCGAGTTGAAGTACAACTTCTTGCCGATACAACAATTTAAATTTAAAATCATACTCAAACAACTGTGTTGTTTAGTCTAATTTTATCACATTTTTTGTAAAAAAGAAATACACGTACACACACTGGGATCCATTTTTTGAATCAAATATTTTTAAAAGAAATATTAAGGCTCTAACAAGTTTCACTCTTGGTGATGGGAAATAAAAGAACCCAATAAACAAATTACTGTTAGGAAGGTTTTAAAGGTAATTACATAGGACCGGCTGCATCATTAATCATAGTCCACAACACACTTATTGGTCTTTCCATATATACTGTATATAAATCAGTTGTCACTGTATGAAAGGTCATCACTTGAGAACGCCTTGCCTGATTTGGATGAATCCCTTCTCTTGTGTTCGTTATTTTCAGTACAAGGCCTGTGTGAAAGAAAAATTTGGAAAATCCAACAGAAAATGTTGCCGCAGGTGTGAAGTATCATCAGTTAAGAACGGCTAGACAGAAATGTTTTTTTTTTTTTGTGGTAATAATTGAGGATGGTAATGGGACTTTAGGTATTATTCTTTTAAATTTCTCGTACAACAACGAAGGAAGCGTTACAAAAAAGTGAAACTCGCTGAGAGGGTGTAGCTTCATGCTTTAATAAGGCTAAAGTTCGTAAATTTGCCTAACTTTCTGCGAAACTCGATGTTTCAGAAGTAGTACATAACAGATACTACACTATTCGTAGTAGCATCTACAGAGATAAGGAGAGGGTTTCTCGTGACGGCAAGCAAATGGGATGACGTTCTTTTTAGTTTTCGTAACTTTTTGCTTTATAATTCTGAAATTAGGAACATAATAGAAGATAAACAAAAACATATTAAAACGCTGCAACGCGACCACTTAGTGGAAAGAACCGCCACTGGACGTATGTATGTCACCATAATTATGTATTAGCACTTTCTTGTCTGATTATTTAATAAAGGTTAACGAGTTAGTCTTCATCGCTGTATCAATTTGGGACGATGCGTGCTATTTTACCAGCCTGCCATTTGTTCAAGTAATAGAGAATAAGAAAGCAAATTTTCCTTTCTGCAGCCATGCAGGAGAAATAATCTAACTTACGAGCAATGTGCAACCACAGTAATAACTGTACGCTACATGAAGAACACCTACCTATTATACAGGGTTGTCAAAAAATGCCTGAAACGCTTGTAGGGATGTTGCAAGGCAGGTTGTACTGGGACATAAATGTTAAGGAAAAAAAAATTCTATACGTTGTGCCGTTTCCGTGTCAGTTAGCATTAAAGTTAAGCAACCAATTCGTCTCCCGCGCGAGTTCAAGTCTCATCTAACCAAACAAAGCACTCGTTGGTAACACCGCCCCGATCGTCTAATATCAAGTCAAAATAACTCGGAAACGGCTCAAGGCATCGAAATTTTTTATTAACATTTATGACACAGTACAACCTGCCCTGCAACATCCTTACGAGCGTTGCAAACATTTTCTGATCAGTCTGTATAAATGTAAATTATGCAGAGTGATTTCGAAAAACGTTCACAAACGGACGTGGCACATCGGACACACATCAACGATCAGTAATCACACAGTAACCAGGAGTCACAAAGGCCATCCGTTGTTACTAAATGGCGTTGTAGTTATTTAGCCACATGCTACAAAAGGACGACCGCTACAAGAGATGCTCTAAGTTTTGCACTTGCACAGATTTCGATGCAAATGTGCAAACATATTGTGGTGCGTTTGACGTCTGTCTGGGAAGCGCTCACGATAAGTGCATCTAGCGGCGCGTCCATTGCACTCAGTTATTCCAGACATTAAATGCGTATCAGCAAGCTCTCCATTCATATACTGTTCCACGCTCCTTGCATGCTGTCTAGCTTTCGAATGAGGTAATCCTCACATTACCCTCCAGTACTCTCGTGTACAACACTCCCTGGCCGTGTTCCCCTCCAGTACTTTCGTGTACGGCAGAGCCTAGCGGCGCACGACGAATTTTGCAACCATGCATTTCTAGGCAGTTCGCAGTCCTTGTGATGTAGCCTACCTTCCCTAGATGTTTGGCGCAACATTTCTGGTACAACCTGTATACACAACAGATAATAAATAATGTCAGTTAGCGAGGTATGATCAAGAATTAATAACTCCACCATGAAGTGCCAAGCTGCACCAAAACAGTCGACATCGTGTAACTACCGACAGCGTGCTTAAGTGTTTATGTGTGCATGCTCTACCTCGTTTTATTTTTATATCCAGATGATTTTGAGGAATATCTCCTGACGAAGGTACTCAAAAGGAGTACATATCCATAGTCAACATGGCTTTGATCCTAAATTCAAGTTAAACTAAACTTGCCACATTTAGAATTATCTCTTATCATGACTTCAAGTCAGCTATGATTCTGGAAAACCCGCGTTATTGTAGACTTCTCTACATATTTGTGTAGACTGTATGATACCCCAACTGCGACTGCTGGCATGTTTGTTGGGAATACTGAAACACTTACAGAGGTCTTAGACGACTACAAGATCATTGCAGGTGACTGCCCAGAACGGTCAAAATTTTAACGAAACAGATTCAACTCCTTTGCAGGAAGTAACTTTTAAGAAATGTCCAGGATGTTTAGTACCCATCCCATATATGGTGCCCTCGATTAGATTATGTGGTGGCAGCCATTTGTTTATCGCTCCTACGAAACTTTACGGAGCGATTTACTAAAATTGGCACAACAAACTTCGAATTACATGGAGGAAGATGAAGCTTAATTTTTTGATGCATGCTACATATCAATACACGAAACTATGTATGACTTAAGAAAAGCTGATGTAGATATAGAACTGCACTCTTATTTGAGAGTGTATTTACGGGATGTCCCACCTAACTTTCGTAACTTGATGGAGAAGTACATCCAAGGTAGAGGGAGGCAACCATTCAGATTTGGCACAAGTTTGAAATGTAGAAAGGTCATTATCGCACTATTTTCTATTAAGCGTTACGCGTTTCAAAAATTTCATCATCCGACTCAAACTGTGGAATAAAGTGGACAAGGAAATAAAAGATAGCAAATATGTGCATAATAATGTAAGTATGCATCTTCGTAATCCACATACAGAATCTTCAATTAATATCACAATCACAGTTACATCAAGCTTCAGCAGAAAGCTCACGAAAGTGAGCACATTGACTGAATATTGTACAACTCTCATCTCATACAGGCAAATACACTGAAGCGACAAAGAAACTTGTATAGGAATGCGTACTCAAATACAGAGATACGAAAACTAGCAGAATACGGCGCTGCGCTCGGCAACGCTTGTTTCAGACAACAAGTGTCTGGGCAGTTGTTAGATCGCTTACTGCAGCTGCAATAGCAGGTTATTCAAATTTAAGTGAGTTTGGACCTGATGTTATAGTCGGCGCACGAGCGATGGGACACAGCATCTCCGAGGTAGCGGTGAAGTGGGGATTTTGCCGTACAACCATTTCACGAGAATACACTGAATATCAGAAACCGGTAATACATCAAATCTCCGGTATCGCAGCGGCCGGAAAAAGATCCTGAGGGAACAGGGCCAACGACGACTGAATAGAATCCTTCAGCGTGACAAAAGTACAACCAACCCACAAATTGCTGCAGATTTCAATGCTGGGCTATCAACAAGAGTCAACTTGCGAGCAATTCAACGAAACGTCATCGATATGGGCTTTAGGAACCCAAGGCCCACTCGTGTACCCTTGATGACCGTACGACACAAAGCTCGCCTGGGCCCGTCAACAACGACATATTACTGTTGATGACCGGAAACGTATAGCCTAGTCGGATGACTCTCGTTTCAAATTGTATCGAACACATGGACGTATATGGTTATGGAGACAACCTCATGAATCCAACGTGTGCAGCAGCAGTGATATGGGACCCGTGACACGTATAGATACGACTCTGACAGGTGACACGTACGTAAGCATCCTGTCTGATCACCGGCATCCATTAAAGTTCATTGTGCAATCCGACGGACTTCGGGAATTCCAGCAAAACAATGCGACACACCACACGTCTAGAATTGCTATAGAGTGGCTCCAGGAACACTCTTCTGAGTTGAAACACCTCCGCTGGCCACAAGTACATTATGTACAGTACGGTATTCACATATTGCTCTATAGAGATTTTTCCTTTTAGTTTTGTGAAACATAAAATACTTTTTGTTGTGTTTGTGCTTTTTGAGTCCTGCGTACAGCAATACGGAGATATTTCCAGATCATTTCTGAAAATGCGTCTTCGGAATACCACTTCATTATGCATGACTAATTACGCACGGTAGGTTCAAAAAGAGTTCAAATGGTTAAACCTAACTAACCTAAGGACATTACACACATCCATGCCCGAGGCAAGTTTCGAACCTGCGACCGTAGTGCTCGCGAGGTTCCAGACTGTAGCGCCTAGAACCGCTCGGCCACCCCGGCCAGCCGTACGGTAGGGATCGAAGGCCCACCTGACGTTTCATCCATGGTTTTACCGAGAAGTGAAACGATTTTATGCGCACTTACCCCTTGGAAGTCGTAGCATATGAAGTACTAATTTTATATGACCAGAAATTTACCTCCAGGTTATGAAACCGGTCGTCACATCGGGAAAAACTCAATAAACAACTAATGCGGAGTTGGACTTTCACTCAGAGTAATATAGACTGTTTTATCGTCTCTGATTTTAAATTCTTTGATTGTCCGACACGTTATATATATGACTAGGTTTGATATTAATGATGTATATGATTTGCTATTAGTCAAATGTCGAAACTAAAAAGAAAATTCTTGTGGTGCGATGGAAGGGGGGGGGGGGGATAAGGGTATTCCGAAAACAGTGACTTTTCCTATAATTGAAAACTACAGACTTTTTATTCTGAAGTTTCTTATTTATGTTGCAGTATCAAAGGTATTCAATCAGAGATGCTATCCTCAGCTTTTTCAAGGGGCTGTTTCACCCCGTAACAACCCAATAGGCACGTATAAAAAATATGTGTTTCTTATTTTGCTCTACACTACATCATATTCAAAGTCGATCAAAATCGAAGTGTATCCCTTGGATGGGTTTACCTGTAAGAAGTAAACGAGGCCGGTAGGTGGCGTAAACCATACAATTATTGGCCGTTTAAGGAACCCTTCCAGTTTTGAGCAACAGAATGGTGAGATTTAGTTTGAAAATTATTTCAGATTTATTTTAGGAAAGCCTATTTATCACCTAAACTTATACAGAGAGAAAAATGCATTAAAATATTTTAAAAATAAAAGGAAAGCTAGGATGGTACATGCTACAAATATACAGTTATTGGCCACTTTAGACAGTTACTGGCAACTATTATCACAGTACCAGGCCACTCCGGGATTTTCATCAAAAATGCGTGTTGCGATACAATTTATGACGCCAAGAACTTTGTCACGAGGTTGACCAATTCCGATACCTCATCATCTTTATTTTGATCTTCGTCTTCTGAAATGCTGAAATCTGCCTCTGTTTCATTATGGTTGACATCATTTGGCCTTACCTTGTAGGAATCGTGACACCAAATTTCACCTCCATCTTGCGAAACAAGGATGTGTTCTCTGTGATGTTCAGGAACGCTATTTCGATGGAAGACTTTCTTACGTTTATCTCAACATATGCTTTGCTTAGCATTAGCAGCTTTAAAACAAGCTGAGCAAGATGCATCAGTCTGTAGTTTTGCGAATGACTTTCGCCTTACAGTTCCAGTGGAAGAAATAGCTCCGTTTGTTGCTCGTTTTGCTTTGAGATACTTTCGTTTCCTTTCTGTCTTTTCTTCATCCACTTTGCGTTTCTCTTGTTTTTCACTCCGTTCACACATATTTTGGAACGTTCAAGAAGTGACAGCATAAGGTTGACTTTGCACTTTGGCGTGTTAAGTCACATGGGAAATTTCTTGATAGGCCTCTGTTCCTTAGGCCTACTTTTAATGCTCTTAGTAAAGGGCTCTAGATGCACCTCAGGGTCCAGTAAACAACATGGTTCATTTTTATAGTCATCAACAGTTTGTTCTTCAGTTTCACGAGGAAGTAAATCTGCTCCTACTGGCTTGGAAGGCTGAACACAATTGTTGTCTTCTGAACGTTCTAATAACTACTGGCTATTAAAATTACTACACCACGAAGATGACGTACTACAGACGCGAAATTTAACCGACAGCCGGCCGTTGTGGCCGTGCCGTTCTAGGCGCTTCAGTCTGGACCCGCGTGACCGCTACGGTCGCAGGTTCGAATCCTGCCTCGGGCATGGATGTGTGTGATGTTCTTAAGATAGTTACGTTTAAGTAGTTGTAGGGGACTGATGACCACAGATATTAAGTCCCATAGTACTCAGAACCATTTGAACCATTTAACCGACAGGAAGAAGATGCTGTGATATGCAAATGATTAGCTTTTCAGAGCATTGACACATGGTTGGCGCCGGTGGCGACACCTACAACGTGCTGACATGAGGAAAGCTTGCAACCGGTTTCTCATACACAAACAGCAGTTGACCGGTGTTGTCTGGTGAAACGTTGTTGTGATGCCTCGTGTAAGGAGCAGAAACGTGTACCATCACGTTTCCGGCTTTGGTAAAGGTCGGATTATAGCCTATCGTGATTGCGGTTTATCGTATCGCAACATTGCTTCTCTCGTTGGTCAAGATCCAATTACTGTTAGCAGAATATGGAATCGGTGGGTTCAGGAGGGTAATACGGAACGCCATGCTGGGTCCCAAAGACCTAGTATCACTAGCAGTCGAGATGACAGGCATGTTATCCGCATGGCTGTAACGGATCGTGCAGCCACGTCTCCATCCCTGAGTCAACAGATGGAGGTGTTTGCAAGACAACACCCATCTGCATCAACAGTTCGACGACGTTTGCAGCAGCATGGACTATCAGCTCGGAGACCATGGCTGCTGTTACCCTTGACGCTGCATCACAGACAGGAGCGCCTACGATGGTGAACTCAACGAGGAACCTGGGTGCTCTAATGGCAAAACGACATTTTTTCGGATGAATCCAGATTCTGTTTACAGAATCATGATGGTCGCATCCGTGTTTGGTGACATCGCGGTGAAGCGTGTATTCGTCATCGCCGTACTGGCGTATCACCCGGCATGATGGTATGGGGTCCCATTGCACACGCGTCTCGGTCACCTCTTGTTCGCATTTACGGCTCTCTGAAAAGTGGACGCTACATTTCAGATGTGTTACGACCCGAGGCTCTACCCTTCAATCGATCCCTGCTAAACCCTACATTTCAGCAGAATAATGCACGACCGCATGTTGCAGGTCCTGTACTGGCCTTTCTGGATATAGAAAATGTTCGACTGCTACCCTGGCCAGGACATTCTCCAGATCTCTCACCAATTGATAACGTCTGGTCAATGGTGGCCGAGCAACTGGCTCGTCACAATATGCCAGTCACTACTCTTGATGAACTGTGGTATCGTGTTCAAACTGCATGGGCAGCTGTACCTGTACACGCCATCCAAGCTCTGTTTGACTCAATGCCCAGGCGTATCAAGGCCGTTATTATGGCCAGAGGTGGTTGTTCTGGGTAGCGATTTCTCAGGATCTATGCACCCAAATTGCGTGAAAATGTAATCACATGTTAGTTCTAGTATAATATGTTTGTCCAATGAATAACCGTTTATGATCTGCATTTATTCTTAGTGCAGCAATTTAAATGGCCAGTAGTGTACTTCAGTAGGAGTCTTCTATTCTCTTGAAACTTGTCACAGAGACGGTCGGGAGTAAGAGAATCTTCATTTTCATTAACATTTCTGATACTCCCTCTGATAATACTGTCGTTAATTCCTTCGAACCTCTCCACTCTCTTCTTCCCAAAAATGGTGATGAACATATTGTAGTGCACGGAAGCAAGTGTTCCTTCTAGCACTTCTGTCGTACTGGCATTCTTGCTGTTTTTCCTGGTAACTGTATTTTTACCCTGACGTTTGGTATAAAGCACATAATTAGCGTTGAATGGTGGTAACTTCCTGTGGGACCAAACTGCTGAGGTCATCGGTTCCTAGGCTTACACATTACTTAATGTGACTGAAGCTAACTTACGCTAAAGACAACACACACACCGATGCCCGAGCGAGGACTCGAAACTCCGACGGGGGGAGCCGCGCTAACCGTGGCAAGACGCCTCAAACCGCGAGGCTGCCCGCGTGGCAGCATTGAATGTTGCAGACCTCATGCCCTGAAACCATTGACTAAAATGTTTGGTGTTATGATAGATGCTGTTATTTATGATGTGATGCAAATGTTTCCATCCTGAATACTTCACCAGGATGTTTTGTATTCCAGTCCCCAACTGCTTTACGCCAGCCTAATTTTACTGATCGAAATACACCTACATCTGCGGATCGCAATATCCCTGTTGCAGTTGGGTACAGTGCTATGATTTCTGCCTGGAGATCACTGCTCAAAACACTAAACTGGTGTGTGATATGACATTTATGACAATCAACGAACAGAACCACAGGAAATAAGATATCGATAGAAAACATAGGCAATGTATTCGTAGAATATTTCAATGGTCATCCACACTTCGTCACTTTGAGCAAGTCTCCATCCAGATGAAACTGTATGGGAAAACCTACTTGGAATTCTTTTATGTGGATGTACATCATCGGATAGCATGTGTTTCCATCTGATAAAAATGTGAACTTCACTATAATACTTTCCTTCGAAATTCCTTCGGCGGTAGAGTATATACTCCTGGCCTCATTTCCTGCAAAGGCGAGATCTGTAGACGGACTAATCTGAAACCCTGTTTCGTCTACATTAAATATTCGCGATGGATCATTCATCAATTCTCCAAAATTCTCTTTTATATAGTCTTGAACTCCGAATATTTTCCAAATATTTTCTTCTGAAACACATGCACTCCCTGCTGTATCTGCTTCACTTGTCCTTTCACATATTTCAGGATGAATCTACAGAAAAGCCTATATGAAAGAACACGAACTTACTCGAAACTCGCAAATTATAATGACAGCAATACGTTTCTCTAGACGAAACACTTCGAGTAGGAGAGCACTGTAGGTATGAAACATAGACAGATATCGTCTCCTTTACCTTCATCCAACCATGAACAGATCGATGATTATCGAATGAATTTGGTATAGGTTGCCAAATCAAGAAATTCTGGACACTTAAAATTATGTCCTCTTTCTTCCTGGGAAAATCTTTCCTTGCCACCTCCAGTATCCACTTTCAATTAAATGCGCCCTCTGATTAGCAGTGACGGAGTCAACACAAAATAGGCCTAATAGGTGCGATTTCCCATCCAGTTTTGTAATAATGTGGATAATTGTTTTGCTCCTAAAAGTGACCATGAGTGGGGATCGTATTCGTTCATAAATGTGGGTTGACAATCGCGGGTAGAAGAGTAACTCAGCATACAACCAATGTTAATCGCTCTACCAAAATCATGGAAGTACATTACCACAAGAAACTAATTGTGGAAAAGTGAATCGAATAATTACTGTTGCAAAGTCAGTACCATCAAGATATAAAAAATGGTTCAAATGGCTCTGAGCACTTTGGGACTCAACTGCTGAGGTCATTAGTCCCCTAGAACTTAGAACTAGTTAAACCTAACTAACCTAAGGACATCACAAACATCCATGCCCGAGGCAGGATTCGAACCTGCGACCGTAGCGGTCTTGCGGTTCCAGACTGCAGCGCCTTTAACCGCACGGCCACTTCGGCCGGCCATCAAGATATATGCACAACTACTTGTAACCAACTTTGAGATGACGACATTCACAGTTTTGCGACTAATATGGATGGGCAACAGACATGAAACTATCCAGCGAAGATTTCAGCACTGACGGAAGTCCCATAACCTGTATTCGATGACAAAATACATTAATCATGCAAACCTACACTGCAATATTACTGTAACATAAAAACCTGCTAAGCATTGAAGATGCACAATTACAGTTTGCAGAAACACTCTCACTTTAGCATACACTTCATAGCTTTGAGAGAAAAGGGCGCCACACACAAAAATCTCTGGTAAAATTGTGTGTGCAGTTTCGATATCCACCACAGTAGTCACTTTTCTTAATTCTGGAATATGGACAGCTCCTTTTGTTGTCTTCGTCTGCTAAACAGCGTCCTATTCATGCAGCATGTTCTAGTGATTTTAGCTGGTAAATCTCATTCACTTGTGTTACTTTTTCATTCTGTGAATTCACCATAAATTATTAATACTATAACTCCCATTCAACCAGCTAATTTAACTGAAAACTATACTGCTATAATTATACAATCTGGGAGACAGTTATTGGCACTCAAAGTTTTTAATGAAATAAGAAAATTGTTAAAGCCGTTTACTTTATACAAAAGAGAGAAATATACATCATATAACTTTTGCATTTCGTTAGTGATCATGGTTTTCACAGATGTATTCCCGTCCCACAGTACGTGATTCAGAAAACTTCACAAATGAAATTGTACTTGAGTCTTTTTGTTGGCGGTGAGTACTGTTTATAACCACGAACGAGTAATGCTACCTGAAGAATAAGTTGCACCAAATAAGAGTCCTTCCACAGTTGTAGTATTTGTTGTTATTATTGATGTCCAGTATAACGTTCTTTGAAGTTGTGGACTATGTACAGCAAACCAGTACACACCATTCTCCAAACTGGCAAATAAATACAGCCAGTTTTTCTTTCTTGGAATTCAGTTGCTCAGAATGGACTGCAGTGGTGTCGGCGAGCTACTTTTCGCCCGTTCATCCGAGGCGGTCTTCACAAAAGCTCACTTTACCAGCAAATACAGTTTTAGGTATTCAGTCTTATAAAGCTGTACTCGAACTGTACAAAGTCTGTCCTCTAAGACAAAAGCAGCGGTAACCTTTCTTGCCTCCAATTCATGTATGAAGTTCGCCTCTTCTTCATAACTTAATATTAAAGCCATGAACGCGTGCGTAACTGTTTACATAGTCACAATAAATTAGAAAATAGAAAAACTCTTTTACGAAACATATTACACTTTAGACGAATGAATATTTAAACAATATCGTTTCAAAATAGTCTTCAGTGCTTCGTTCGCACATTTTTCTTTAGGTGGCAGCACCTTTCTACGTCTTCTGTTCATTTTGTTTAGTTCTATATTTCGGCTGCTATATGACAGATGACTACGCTAGGCGTTTACTGTCGCCTTGCTGTCTGCTATATTTGAGCATCCTCTGATTCCTAGCGAGCGTTCGTGATAATAAAGTTACGACGAAGATTTATTTACATTGCCTGGAACTATCTGGTAGGTTGTAATGATACTTGTATAGTTACAAAGATAGCTCTCCTAAACAGCAAATCACGTGCTTTCAGTAGGATATAATATGATCTAGCTTATTTCTGCTCTTCTTCACGTGTAAGAACAGGATTTGGGCCAGAAGATTTCTTGTGCTGCGGACTGTTTGGTCTGAATTGCTAACTTGTCCTTGGGACCATATATGTCTTTGCTCCTGCGCTTAGTAATATTCGGGAATTACTTTGTATGTCTTGAATTGCTGCCTCTATATCAGAAGAGTCATAAGAAGCTCGTTTAGGCATTTTGGCAGCCTCCTGATAACAAGAAATAAGTATGATAATACGGATACGGATCGGAGCGTGGAATGTCAGATCCCTTAATCGAGCAGGTAGGTTAGAAAATTTAAAAAGGGAAATGGATAGGTTAAAGTTAGATATAGTCGGAATTAGTGAAGTTCGCTGGCAGGAGGAACGAGACTTTTGGTCAGGCGAATACGGGATTATAAATACAAAATCAAATTGGGGTAATGCAGGAGTAGGTTTAATAATGAATAAAAAATAGGAGTGCGGGTAAGCTACCACAGACAGGATAGTGAAAGCATTTTTGTGGCCACGATAGACACGAAGCCCACGCCTACCACAGTAGTACAAGTTTATATGCTCTGCAGATGACGAAGAAATTGAAGAAATGTATGATGAAATAAAAGAAATTTTTCAGATAGTGAAGGGGGATGAAAATTTAATAGTCATGGGTGACTGGAATTCGGCAGTAGGAAAAGGGCGAGAAGGAAACGTAGTAGGTGAATATGGATTGGGGCTAAGAAATGAAAGAGGAAGCCGCCTGATAGAATTTTGACAGAGCATAGCATGATCATAGCTAACACTTGGTTCAGGAATCATAAAAGAGGGCTATATACATGGAAGAAGCCTGGAGATAGTGACAGGTTTCAGATATATTATATAACAGTAAGACAGAGATTTAGGAACGAGGTTTTAAATTGTAAGACGTTTCCAGGGGCAGATGTTGACTCTAACCACAATCTATTGGTTATGAACTGTAGATTAAAACTGAAGAAACTGCAAAAAGGTGGGTATTTAGGGAGATGGGACCTGGATAAACTGAAAGAACCCGAGGTTGTACAGAGTTTCAGGGAAAGCATAAGGCAACAATTGACAGGAATGGGGGAAAGAAATACAGTAGAAGAAGAATGGGTATGTAGTAGTGAAGGCACCAGAGGATCAAGTAGGTAAAAAGACAAGGTCCAGTAGAAATCCTTGGGTAACTGAATAAATATTGAATTTAACTGATGAAAGGAGAAAATATAAAAATGCGGTAAATGAATCAGGTAAAAAGGAATACAAACGTCTCAAAAATGAGGTCGACAGGAAGTGCAAACTGGCTAAGCAGGGATGGCTATGTAGGAGAATATATAGGACAAATGTAAGGACGTAGAGGCTTATCTCACTAGGGGTAAGATAGATACTGCCTACAGGAAAATTAAAGAGACCTTAGGAGAAAATAGAACCACTTGTATGAATATCAAGAGCTCAGATGGAAACCCAGTTCTAAGCAAAGAAGGGAAAGCAGAATGGTGGAAGGAGTATATAGAGGGTCTGTACAAGGGCGATGTTCTTGTGGGCAATATTTTGGAAATGGAAGAGGATGTAGATGAAGATGAAATGAGAGGTACGATACTGCGTGAAGAGTTTGACAGAGCACTGAAAGACCTGAGTCGAAACAAGGCCCCGGGAGTAGACAACATTTTATTAGAACTACTGACGGCCTTGGGAGAGCCAGTCCTGACAAAACTCTACCATCTGGTAAGAAAGATGTATGAGACAGGCGAAATATCCTCAGACTTCAAGAACAATATAATAATTCCCATCCCAAAGAAAGCAGGTGCTAACAGATGTGAAAATTACCGAACAATCAGTTTAATAAGTCATGGATGCAAAATAGTAACGTGAATTGTTTACAGACGAATATAAAAACCGGTAGAAGCTGACCTCGGGGAAGATCAGTTTGGCTTCCGTAGAAATATTGGTACACGTAAGGCAATACTGACCCTACGACTTATCTTAGAAACTAGATTAAGGAAAGGCAAACTTACGTTTCTAGCATTGGTAGACTTAGAGAAAGCTTTTGACAATGTTGACTGGAATACTCTCTTTCAAATTCTGAAGGTGGCAGGGTTAAAATACATTGAGCGAAAAGCTATTTACAGTTTGTACAGAAACCAGATGGCAGTTATAAGGGTCGAGGGGCATGAAAGGGAAGCAGTGGTTGGGAAGGGTGTGAGACAGGGTTGTAGCCTATCCCCGATGTTATTGGGTTTGGTTGTTTTGGGGGAAGAGACCAAACATCGAGCTCATCGGTCTCATCGGATTAGGGAAGGAAGTCGGCCGTGCCCAGTGAAAGGAACCAACCCAGCATTTCCCTGGAGCGATTTAGGGAAATCACGGAACCCCTAAATCAGGATGGCCGGACGTGGGATTGAATCGTCGTCCTCCCGATGTTATTCAATCTGTATATTGAGCAAGCAGTGAAGGAAACAAAAGAAAAATTCGGAGTAGGTATTAAAATCCATGGAGAAGAAATAAAAACTTTGAAGTTCGCCGATGACATTGTAATTCTGTTAGAAACAGCAAAAGGACCTGGAAGAGCAGTTGAACGGAATGGATAGTGTCTTGAAAGGAGGATATAAGATGAACATCAACAAAAGCAAAACCAGGATAATGGAATGTAGTCTAATTAAGTCGGGTGATGCTGAGGGAATTAGATTAGGAAATGAGACACTTAAAGTAGTAAAGGAGTTTTGCTATTTGGGGAGCAAAATAACTGATGATGGTCGATGTAGAGAGGATATAAAATGTAGACTGGCAATGGCAAGGAAAGCGTTTCTGAAGAAGAGAGATTTGTTAACATCGAGTATAGATTTAAGTGTCAGGAAGTCGTTTCTGAAAGTATTTTGTATGGAGTGTAGCCATGTATGGAAATGAAACATGGACGATAACTAGTTTGGACAAGAAGAGAAGAGAAGCTTTTGAAATGTGGAGCTACAGAAGAATGCTGAAGATTAGGTGGGTAGATCATATAACTTAAGAGGAGGTATTGAATTGGATTGGGGAGAAGAGAAGTTTGTGGCACAACTTGAGTAGAAGAAGGGATCGGTTGGTAGGACATGCTCTGAGGCATGAAGGGATCACCAATTTAGTACTGGAGGGCAGCGTGGAGGGTAAAAATCGTAGAGGGAGACCAAGAGATGAATACACTAAACAGATTCAGAAGGATGTAGGTAGCAGTAGGTACTGGGAGATGAAGCAACTTGCACAGGATAGAGTAGCGTGGAGAGCTGCATCAAACCAGTCTCAGGACTGAAGACCACAACAACAACAACAACAACAACAACAATACGGGTACCGTAAAGGGCCACGTGCCATGCAATTACTGGCCACGCTGGCCAATAACAGCTTACATCGACCACAGAAGGTACTATCTAAGACAGATATTTATGAACAATAAAAACAAATAAGAAACTTAATAGCATATACATCAATACATATAACAGTTATTAGCCAGGGGGCCAATAACATTACATTCAGTTACTGGCTACACACAATGCTGTATTGAATTAGAATATCATTACTTGAAATTCATTGTCTGCGAATATGTACAGCTTCCATTTACCTACTAAAGCGTACCATAGGTTTGCCGCAATAAATCTGCAACTTCCAGAAAGATTCAAAATTTTTTCTATATTTAACACTTTAACGAGAATCACAATATCTTCAGTCAGTATCATGCGCCAACAGCGATTAAACTTCTCGAAGTAAGGAATGTAAAAGGTAACACTGTGAGACTGAACTAATGACTTTCAATAAACCCCTTTCTTATTTTGGAATGTTACCTGCTGGATCGTCAGTAACAGTCAAGTGGCCAACAACTGTACAGTTTACCCTAACTTTACGATCAACTTTACATAGCGATGAACTACACGCTAGAACATCGTGAAGAGCTAGCCAAAAATACGTTTATGCTATTTTTATGGAGGAGAAACTCATATATTGACAGCATGAAATGTGTGTCGCTGGGTAGCATTGTGAACAATGTTACAAAGATGATCATTAGTCAATAATCAAGACAGGATGCATATTTGCAGCCATTAATTGGCGTGTTACAATGTAAACATAAAACTGATATTGATCAGGAATAAAAATATGAACCGTGAAAAAATAAGTTTACAACCATCACTAAATAAAATGTTACGTAAGGATCATAAAATGTAGTCATGTTGCAACAGTCGAACGTATAATCAATTGCATGCAACAGAATCATATACGTGACCCTAGATTAGTGGCGATAGCATGATATGAAGAAGAAGCTATTATTAAAGTAAATGCGATTATTTATTTATTTTAAACTTCGTCGTATAGTATTAGATTGTAATAGCAGCCAAGCTGTTAACAGCTTACGACCATTACAAAATGAAATATTACAAGAGAAAGACCGACTGTTTTCATATTACAACATATTTGCAACAGTTCATTGTGACACTGTGGTACTAACTGCTACTCAGATAGCTGCAGCAGATGCAACACAATGAGCCAGAACCACACATCATACACGATTATGTTCACTTTTGGTAGTGTCCTGCGGCCGTCCAGAGCCCGGTTTTCCGGTGACCATAGATTCTCGTGATCACCGATGCCAACTGAAATGTACAGTGGCTAAATTCCTGCCAAGTCTTTCTGCAGTAACACAGAAAAAACATTCAGCTTTTTATAGCCCTATTACACGATCTTGTCCAACTTCAGTGAGGTTTTGATAATGGCGTCTTTATCGCCTTAAAGGCATTCGTGGTTGGCGGATTTGGAGGAGGGGACCAATCAGGAAGGTCATCAGCCCCATCACATTAGGGAAGGATGGCGGAGGAAGTTGGAAGCCCTCCGTGGCTCAGCATTCATTTGCTGGGTATGGGCTCTGCGACTCCGTGGTTCCTTAGCTGGGGACTGGTAAGTGCCGCCAGTCTCCTGTCCCCATAAGCTCTGGGCATGGTTCAGCGACCACTGTGAGGTGCGGCGGTGGAACATTGTGTGTCGCAGGGAACGGGATCTTGGTTTGACCTCCCGGATCGTGAGGACGCACATGTATAAAAAAATAAGAAACCACAATCTCAAGGTGTGGTATGCACTGATGGGATGCATGGTTGTTGAAGTGGAACAGTCGTTAGCGGGCAGCCTCTGGGGAATCTGTCACATTTCAATTGTATAAGGCTTACTGAGGCACGTGGGGCTCTGTCTGAGTGGACCGTTATTTCTATACCTGCTCGTGGGACCGAAACGGATCCTCCCAGCGGAAAGGGTGGGCTGCTGGTAGGTACCAGCACACAGTCCAACAAGAGGGCTCGTGTAGCCAGTCCTGATTCAGTCAGCAGTAACAGAATGCATTCTGTTTCACAAATTATGTTTCTTAGTTATAAGAAAAGAGGGTAGTTTTCAGAAATTTTCGCCATTTTGCATACAGAAAGGCTTAGAAGGCATTGCTGGCACCTTAAACTCTGTTAAGCACTTGCTCAGTGGGACTCTGTTAGTTGAAACATTTATTTCCCATCAAGTTAAGAACCTTCAGAAAACTAAATCTCTTGGGGAGTATGAGATAGGATTTCTCAATACCTTGAACTACAGCAACGGTGTTGTGACATGCAGGGATCTAGTTTAAATTCCCCGAGAAGAACTGATAGCCGAATGGTCCTGGGATGGAATTGTAGTCGTGCAAAACGTTATGAAATGGGTGGAAGGCGATCATGTGAAGTCAGACTCTGTTATCCTTGCTTTTAACAGCACCAAAATACCAGAGCATGTGAAGGCAGTTTTCCTACCAGCACTTTGGGCACACTACTCTCGGATGTGAAGGAGAAGCCACAAATGGGAAGTGTGGTAAAACCACCCATGATGGAGCTGGTTGGTCCTCTCCTTCAAAGTGTATCAAATGCTCTGGAGATCCCCCTTTGTGGAGCGGAGACTGCAGAATTTTCCTTGACGAATGAAAGACCTAGGAGATCTAAACGACAACGCGCATCCCATATGGTGAAACCAAGAGGCTGTGCAAGTTAATGCAGCCGCCTTCTTTTCTTCCGTTCTGAAACATCCAGTCCTCGCTACACAAGCAAGGCTGTTACTGTCAGCACTGGTTACTGCGTTTGTCAGTGCACTTACACTGCTGCAGTTCCTTTGAAGCCTGCTCCTCACCCCAGAAATTCAGAAAAGGCCGTGGTTGGTGACATCGTTGATCTTCATGCCCTTCCACAGGTCAAGTCTTGGGAACACCAAGCATTACAACCACTACCACTTCCATGGTTGCGGCTCTAAAGCCGCCTCAGACCAAAAAATAGTAGTTGAAGGGAAAGAATCGCCCACTGAAGGAGACAGGAGGTACACAGTCCGACGATGTCGATGTCATTCAATCTGACGTCTCTCTCGAATTGTCTTCAGAGACGATGGAGCTTGATGTCGGACTAGGGCAATCGTCTTCCCCCAAGACTGAGCCTCCACTCATTATGGTCCCCCCTCCCCGGCAGAAGGTTAGGATGAAAGTAGTACCCCCGTGATAGACGGCTGTCAAAAATTCACACGACTTCTCTGCTCTTCCACGGATACTGACCTGCAGGCAGTTGCAGCTGAATTTCATGCACGTCAGAATATTACAGTTTGCTCTCTTTATTTACCTTCATTGGATGCAGTTCACCCTGAGGATGTCACAAATCTTGCGAAAAAACTCCCCCAACCATTTCTCCTCCTGGGAGACTTGAATGCCTATTACGTCCTGTGGGCCTTGATCTCCACTTTTCTTTGGGGTCGCGTTTTGGAGAGTGTCCTAATATCTCAAGAGCTGTTCATCATAAACACTTGTACTTGACTCATTTCAGTGCTGCTACTGTGTCATTCTTGGCCATCGACCTGTCTCTTTGCTCTCCAGCCCTTGCTGACTCTGTTCACTGGGAGGTCGTTGACGACGATCATTGCTGTGACCACTTTCCAGTCCTCATTCACCTACTGGATGATCGGTTGCTGCAGCAGAAACCACCAACGTGGATGATTAGCAGGGCTAACTGAGGACTGTTCAGCCAGTAGGCTGTTTCTGAACACTGTGACAGCATCCAGGAATGGGTGGACCACATCACACGAGTAACCCATTATGCCACTGATCTATCTCTGCCACAGTCTTTCCGTCCTCTCAAGAGGTGATGTGTACCTTGGTGGACAGAAGAGAGTCGTTCAGTCATCCAGGCCGGGCGTGCGGCTATTCGATGGTTTCAATGCTACCCAACAGTGGATAACTTCACTACCTTTCGAGTCGCGAGAGCCAAGGCTCGACGTCTCATTAAAGAGAGCAAAAGACGGTAAAGGAAAAGGTTCCTGGACCCCATCAACCGTTCCACTTCTCCTACAAAAGTATGAGAAGCCATCAGGAGGATTTCCGGCGAACGCAGCCGTTAGCGATAGCAGCAGTGTTGAAGCCCAGAGACATCGCTCAGACGCTGGCCGAACATTTTGCAAAAACTACAGCCGATGCTACCCACGATCCGGCATTTCGTCGCTACCGTGCAACTGCAGATAGGGTAAGATGGACTTCATATCCAACTATTCTGAGGCCTACAACTCTCTTTTCTCCATGTGGGAACTCGAATTCGCACTATCTGAGACTCATAAAACTTCACCCAGTCACAATCAAATATGGTACTGCATGCTTTGACATTTGCCAACGGCCCCAAAGGAAACTCTCCTCAAGTGTTTTAATCTTATATGCCAAACAGGAAACTTCCCCAACTCGTGGAGGGATGCGGTTCTCATACCTCCCTTGTAACAGAGAAAGGACCGTACATCTCCGAGCAGTTACAGAAGTATCGCCTTAACGAGTTTTGCAGGAATGACCCAGGAGCGAATGGTTAACCATCTTCTGGTCTGGTTGTTAGAGACCAGACAAGTCGTTAGCAGCTCTCAATCTGGATCCCGGAGATTTCAGTCCACTGTCGACAACGTGACTCTACTAGAGGCGGCTATTCAGCAGTCTTTGCTACAAAACCATGACTGAACCGGTATATTCTTCGATATCAGTAACGCCTGCGATAATACTTGGAGACACTTTATTCTTGCTCAACTGTATTAATGGGGCTTTCGTGTCAATCTCCACACCTCCTTATGGTCCTTCCTGTCTCAGCGGTTTTTTCGGACCCAAGTTGGTGTCTCGTTGTGAGATCCTTTTGAGCAGGAGAATGGTGTCCCACAGGGAAGTGTTTCAAGTGTTAACCTATTTGCCATTGCCATAAACAGTACCACGTCTACGGGAAGGCGTTGTGTACAGTGTTCGTTATTTGTGGTTGATTTTGCTGTTTTCTGTTCCTCCTCTAGTACTGCAACAGCGAGCCATCATTTGCAGCTTACAGTGATGAGGTTAAGGGAGTGGGCTGCAAAGACGGGTTTTCAGTTTTCTGCGGATAAGTGTGTGTCTGATCATTTTAATCGTTCTTGTCGTATTTGTAATTTTCCTGCCTTGCATTTTGGGGATACTATCCTACACACTAGAGACTCAGTGCGGTTTATGGGCCTCTTGGCTTCATTTTCGACTCGAAATAGTCGTGGTTGCCACACCTGAGAGACTTGAAAGACACAATCACTAATGCGCTGAATTCTTAAAGTGACTTAGCCACAGATGTTGGGGAGCGGACAGGGCGCATATCCTCCATTTTTATAAGACTTTTGTGCGTTCGCGGCTGGACAATGGGTGCACGATGTATAGATCAGCGAGACCTTCTTATTTTAAGATCATTGACGCTGTCCACCATGGGGGATTCGGCTGGCCATAGGAGCTTATAGGACCAGTCTGTGCTGAGGCCGGGGAACCGCCACATACCATCCGGTGGCAGCTACCCATGGTGCACCATGTACGTAAGATCCTCGCAGCTCCGTCTTTACTTGCACACCATATTGTTTCTCGTCCACCTCTGGAACGCCTGTACTCCAACCGTCCATGGACCACAATGCCACTCAGGATCCGCGTGCAGCGTGTGCCAGAGCCTCAGAGGCCCAATGTCATTTTAGGTTTAGTGCAGTACAGAAGGGAATACACTCCTGCTTCTGTTTCTAATTCGATATTTAAAGGCATTTTTAATGAGGACAGCCGTTATGTAACAGTCTTTACGGTTGGGTCCTAGAAAGGGGACTTTGTTGGGCGCTCTGTGGTTTCCCCAGACCGTGTCCTCGAGGTCCGACTGCCTCAAGAATTTACTATCTTCGAAGTAGAATTATATGCGATCTTGCGGGTAATGGAGGAGCTGAGACGTTCTTCCAGTGCTAAGTTTCTTGACTTTTGAGATTTTCTGAGCACCCTTTACTCTCTCCAACGTTTGTATCCAGCAGATAAGGTCATCCAGAATATCCAGGATGCCCTCCTCCAACTACAACGACTGGGGAAGCAGGCGTCCTTCTGCTGGGGACTTGGGCACATGGGAACTGTGGGGAACGAAAGGGCGGATCGCATAGCCAAGGAGGCGTGTAGCGATCCTTAGGTATTTCAGTGTGCCACCCCCATGCATGCTATTACCTCGCTGTTGAGGTACAAAGTCATGCGTCGATAAGAAGACGAGTGGCAAGAAATGACTGACAACAAGCTCTGGGTAGTAACGCTCACAACTAGGCCGTGGCGTACTTCCTGCAAGCCACGCTGACGGGACGAAGTCCTTCTTACTCGTGTTCCATAACACATGGATTCTTACTCCGGCGAGAGGACCTTCCATGGTGTGGTAAACGTAGGGTGCAGATCACTGTGCGCCACAGTTTTGTTGGACTGCGTTTTATTTGCCGACCAGTGGACTGTGGCGAAGTTAACGACAGACGTGCCCTCTATTTTAAGCAAATTTCAAACGAATGTGGTTCAAGTTTTAAAATTTTGTGAACTGTGTAACATTTTGAACAAGATTTCAGGGAAATGTTTTCAATTTGTCCAGAGCGTGACTGGCTCACCCATGTTTTTTGTATGTGGTCAGCCAGTCACATTTCTCTGTGCTTTTCGTTTAGCTCTTCTGTGTTTTACTTTCTCCTTGTTTTCATTTGATGTATAGTTACTTTCTCTCCTAATTGGTTTTAGTGCATGTGAGATAGAGTGACCGTGTGGTCCTTTCGAGTACAACAGTGTACAACAATTTTAGTTTTTTCCACATACGTTTCTTTTGATAACTGTAAGAGCGCTGATGACCACGAAGCTGGGACACACACACACACACACACACACACGCACACACACTCTCACACACACCGAAAGTCGGCCGTGCCCTTTGAAAGGAAGCAGCCCTGCATTCCCTGAAACGATTTTGGGAAACCACGAAAAACCTAAATCAGGAAGGTCGGACGCGCGTTTGAACCGTCTTCCTCCCGAATGAGAATCCAGTGTGCCAACACTGCACCACCTCGCTCGGTAAGGCGTTCTTGACTAATATCAGCTCACCACGTCCAATCTCGAAGTTAACTAACGCTAACGACCGTTGCAGGTTGAATTTAAAGCATACCTGAAGTGCATCCTCATAGTGGCGTTACCATCGCCACCCTTATGCGACTGGCGCGATATTTTAATGGACATCATCTTTCGGGTTATAATCTCCACCTCCTCCCTTCCTCCATCTATTTCCCACATTAAACAATATCCAGTCCAAGTTATTAATAAGCAAAGACTTGTATGAAGATTTGAGAGGAGCGAAGATTTCAATAAACTTTCAAGTTTACTTATCTTGTCACGTTGAGATGGCTCCAGCTGTTCTTGTCTAGGGGTCTGATTCTTGAAGCTGAAATCACACACCAGGTACTCACGGTTGGTTTGAATTAGTAAATTTGAAGATTGTTGCAGCATTTTCTTACGTCACTACATTTCTCACATTTTAATATAGCATTCAGCATATTGATTTTTCACATTAACAAGGATGAAGTAACGTTGTTCGCACAAAATTACTAAAATACGTCCAATCACATCAGAGGCAAGCTTACGGCTCCCCCCACTCTGTGAAAATAATATTCGAAAGTGTTTACAAATTTTCTTAACAAATGAATTTCTACTACTCTCCGTTACGTTATTAATTTCGATTATTATTTGACAAATGAATCCAGAAATATACATAGTAAACAGTTCAGGTTTGCGAAATGAATAAGAGAAATTTTAAGTTTTCCAGTAATTCGTAATTTCAAATGTTTCAACAAAAAAAAGTAATCTTAACTATACACTCAAAACTATTCCTTATCGATTATAACATTGAAACTAAAATATATTATAAAGTAATTCCTTTTCATAAATTGTAGCTTGGAATATGACATACTGTGTATAAAATCATATGAATGTTTTCAGAAAAGCAACTGATTGTGAGGTAATACTGATCAGTTCAGAATTCGAAAAATAATACAACTACCGTTGAGAAAAGGCACTGTTAGAGGAGGATGTCCCGTTACAAGCTGTAGAAACACGTCTACCAACTTCCATTTATGTCGCACCAATCCTTCTTGATGTTAAGATATCTTTCCGTCAATGTATGCTTTTTTTATCGAAATGAAAACTAGAAGTACAATTAATGATGGCAATGGTGTACTGCCGTAATGCTGGTTGCCTAAATTGCCAAGAAGCATGCTGTAGTCAACCCATACTCTGCGCAATACTGCAGAAACTGTGGCTCCGTTGCCATCCTTGGAAGTCGGCGTATTGCAGAAGGTGTGAGATTCATAACAGTGAAAAGAAGTATGCTGTCACTAATTCCACCTGTAGTTTTCATTTTTGTACGAGAAAAAGCATACAGGTGCCGGTTACACAATGCAACTTTTTCTTGAAAATGGTATTTGTTTAGTTGTACGGATTGTGCAGTCCTATCCATTGTGTGAACCTCTGACATTAGTGCATCCCTGGCCAGTTATACTCGTATTTTTCACATTTCGTTTCGTTGCGGAAATATATGAGTTTGCAGACCTGGCTGGGTCACCCTGTGTACCCAGTTATATGTAAAAATAAATGAAGTATACGAGTTTATGTCTATTACATGTGTGTTCTTATTTCCCTCCTACAAAATGGAACGTATGCTAGTGCAGTCATGTAATCTTCATTATGAGTGGTTTCATAAAACATCCAAAAAGACTTTGTGGTAATTGATTGGTAAGACTGTGTAGTAACTGAATGGTGTGAGAACGTGTTTGCGACGTGGACTATACAGTGCTCTTGTGTGTCAGGGTGGGTGACAGAGAAAGGGCTCAGGATAGGGCTGATTTATTCTGGGACGCACAGTGAAACAGTGATAGCATTAACAAATATTTAATTCGAGCAGCAATGTACGAGGCGATGGCCGACCTGTAGCCTGCATCCGATTGGAGAATGTGCTGATGCCGATGTCGCGCGTGACGTCCATTGCCCAGGGTCGTGGGCGGTTGCTACCGAGCTGACATGTAGCCCGCGAGCAGGTGAAGAAAGGTGTGAGCCGCTCATGGCCTCCGGTGTTAGTCCAGCTACGCACCCACTCGTGGTCCCCATGTCGTGCACTTGGGTGCGATAGCCGACACTAGATGTTTGATGCCGAGCACAATGCTTATCAATATAATCACTCACCGGGGGTCGACAAGACGGTGGAAGATGACGCGTAGGTGGCTTGGATGCCACAGGCCGCGCGTACCCCAACCTATCTGTAGACAGCTTGCAGTCCATCGGCCGAGTACCCTTAGAGGGCGGAGGCTCACCACATACCAGCTTCTCGCATCGTTGCAGTTTCCAATTCCAGCAGCTGCTACGCCACGGCTGTTTACAGAAGCAAAATATGCAGTTATCTAGTAGAAACACCTCAAAACTTGTTGCTGAAATGCTTATCAATATAATCTCGTGCTGAGGATTTTCTTAATAATTTTAAACATGTTGTAACATCTACTCCATTGAAATTTTTCTCTGTTGTGATTCGATAAATTTTTGTAATGCATGTTTATGTTCAGGGTTGAGCGTGGCCTTAAGGTAAGTTAAATTGTGGGTGGCTAGTAGCCTCAGCGGTCCTTGTGGCCAATGCAACGTATTCTGCGCCAGTGTCATGACAGGTGCACCAATGACCGTAACTGGACTACGGAAATCCGAAAACATACTTGCCTCACATGCCCACAGACGAGTGTGTACCATTCTGTCTGGATAGAGAATAATACTACCGTGAATGCATTTCTCCAAATACACTGACGACATAACGTCACGAGCTTCTTTATCAACAGAAATCAACAATTTCTCCGGCATCCTTATACACATCTATCATACTGTTACCCACCATTTCACCGGATGTGGGTGAATGGTGTAACACTGAAATTTCACACTAGCCCCTACTATAGGTAAGTGAAGAGTCTTGCTATAGAGACAGCCTTGTCCCTTCCGTTGTTAATCTGATCCTAGCCATATAGAAAAACGCACTTGGAAATTGGAAATTTGTGGTAAGATCTTATGGGACCAAACTGCGAAGGTCATCGGTCCCTAGGCTTACACATTACTTAATCTAACTTAAACTAATTTACTTTAAGGACAACACACACACACACACACACACACACACACACACACACACACACACACACACACCCATGCCCGAGCGAGGACTCGAACCTCCGACGGGGGAGCCGCGCGAACCGTGAAAGGACGCCCTAGATCGCACGCCTAAAAGACACACTCCCGAGACCATTGAAAAGGAACATCTTTCCTGCGAAACGAACGCAACTATCTGCAATTTGCGCGGCTTTCGCAAAGTAACGAATGCAATAAGTTAGTTTTCCTAGTACTGTCTTAAGTTCATTTACACTCCGAGCAGCTGGAAAGTCACGAATTGCACGTAATTGAGACTGGGAAAGGTTGATACCCCCAGGGTTAATTACATTGCCTAAGAACTCGATTTCAGTAAAAAAAAATTCATTGCACGTGAGACCAGCAGTAGGAGAATTTGAAATAAACTTCTCAGATTACTAAGACGTTCCTCGGGAGTACTACCCGAAATCTCAGTATCATCCAGATAACTCATTCATGAAGGCACTGTAGCAGTCAGCAGTTCACGACAGCAATCGAGTGCATCCGAATCAAATTAGGCGATCCAAATGCAAATAGATTAGAAAATGAGACACTGAAAGTAGTGGATGAGTCTTGCCGTTTGGGCAGCAAAGTAACTAACGTTAGCCCTAACAGAGACAAAATAAACTGCTGGCTGACGATAGGAGCAAGACAAAAGAAAAATTTTGTAAAACCGAATGTAGTTTTAATAATTATGGAATCCTGTCTGCAGGTAATTGTCTGAAATGTGCCTTATAAGGAAGTGGACAATAAACATTTCAGACAGTGAGGGATTAGAAACTTCTAAAATATGGTGTTACAGAAAAATATTGAAAATAAGTCAGGTGGATCGAACAACTTTTGAAAATATATTGCGTGGAACTGTAAACAAAAGAAATTCATGTAACGGCTTGACCGAAGGAATTGCTAGGTTGATCAGACAAGCACTGAGGGTTCAAGGTATTCTTAAATTGGTAAAGGATGCGAGTGGGGGGTAAAAGTTATAGAGGGAGACCACGGCTTGAGTACTTGAGTACATGAAGTAGGATCAGAATCATGTAGAGTGCAATAATTATGTAGAGATGAAAACACTCGGGAAGACCAGATTAGCATTGAACGCTGTATCAGACATAAAGGCAACTGTACAGCAATCATTTTAAGTCTGTAGCTTTGTTGCAGTCTCGGGCATCGGCACGATTGATTACGGTATCTGCAGGTCTGGGTGTTATAATTTTAGTGACTTCCTCTCTGTTTGGTATCGTTAATCCCATCATACGTGGTCCAGTGCTTCCGTGACTTCGCTTTTTTTTATTTCCTCTAAGTGTTCAGGTGCCATTCCTGTCTTCAGAGTCATTAGTTAACCTGAGGGATGGGAGCCGTTTGCAGTATCAGTATCATTCTCTGAATCGTATGAAATCTGTTGGGTGTATTATCGTTCTTTAAGTGCATGTGTAACGTATTTTATCACGCGGGGATTAGGTACCAGCCTACCATTTACCTAACCTAACTTGTAAAACCGCCATAAAATCATACTCAGGCTCGCCGATGCACCAGACCATCGGTCAGTAATCCAGCACGAAGTACCGGAATCTGTTCGGTTTTGTTAACATCGCTGAATCATAAACGAGCAGGCTGATCTCCAAACTGTATAAAGTGGTCCTACATGAATGGCTTTGTCCCTGTGTTACTCCCTACATTACGAAGGAGGTTATATTTGTGCTAAGTAGTAACATATGTACTTATTATCTAAATTTGTCTCGTCTGGTGAAGTAGATAGATGAAGCTGCATCTAAATCATCGCCAGTGGCCAGTTATTGCCACATCCCGTAATGCCAAGAGAAGAGAAACAGCAGGACAAACGCAGCCTAGTTGGTGGGGGAAAATTACGTGCCTTCGACAAAGCTGTCTGCTACGCACCACTTTCTCCGCTGGCTAAAATAATAAACTTGAGGTCATAAATGAATCCAGCTGCGGCTGGGCGCCGCCATGTCTTTCTTCCCAAGTAGTTCCGTTTCTTACAGCATTCTCCTGCTTCAAGGGTAACAACTTTATCAAGCTCTATTACTTCGTAAAAGGCTTTGTGTGTATTCGCAGCAACTACCACAGTCAAATATATTTTATGAAATATAATCGGAATTTACAGTTACACGCTCTGTGAAAGTATTAAGAAAAATAAAAGTGAGAAAACATCATTTTTGGAATTCTCATGTGTGCTGTCAATTTTTTAAGTTTCTTCTCATATGTTGCCCTTCACGATATACAGCTGCATCACATCTTTGTACTAATATTGCACTAAAAAGAAACACACAAGTACCAAAGCGCGACCTTTTTATATAAATGTAATCAACAAGTAATTGTATAAAAACGCTATTTCTACAGGATGTTTATATGTAAATTTAATAATCACAAGAAAATTAACAGTGTTTTGTTTAATGTATTTCGGGTAACTTAATTACTGTCCCATTTACTAATCTAATCACTATACCAGTATGCCGAAAGAAAGATTGGCTGTAGATCGCAAATGAGCTCGTATTCTTCTGAAGTTCCAGTCTTGGGTATGTTGCGAGACGTATGTGCAAATGAGTAGTATCTATTTCATCTCAGTTTGGAATGAAAGCTGTTGGAAGATTATCTGTAAATCTCCCTGCTATGCACAACGACCTTTCTGCCCTCGTGCAAATTGAACAAACAACTGACAAAAAGTATCGCTCTGCTTCAGTTGCTCTCAATTCCCTCTATGAATCCTGCCTTACAAAGCCTCCAAACCGTCGATGAATACTGTGGGAATCGCTTAAACAAGATTTATATTAGCGTCATACTTCTTGCGTGTCTAATAAAATGAATCTGAGCCCGGCTTTTAGTTTTTCTATAGCTAATTATATGTGGGCTTTCCCTTCTCGACCGCTTCCCAGTACATTCCTAGATATTCTGTTATTTCCAAGGATTGATGGCATAACAGAATGTAAATGTGTATAACAGAATATAAATGTGTATTTCCACCTATTTCTGAGCAATGCGTTGCGTTTATTTTGTTGGAGTTGAGTGCCAGGGCCAGCGGCTAGCGTCGATCAATTGCAGATGTTTCCTGCATTTCGTTCCTGTTTTCTGGGGTTTCGACTTTCATGTACACTAATAAATAATCGGCGAACAATCTCAAACAGCTTCTGACGTAATCCACTAGATCATTTACGTACGTCGTGAACAGTAACGCCTCTTTTCGACTCTCAGAGTTTTTACAATATTTCTGGTGTTGTGGTGTTGTCAGCTCGTCATTAACAGTCACGTAGCTCAGCTGCAGCTGTATGAGAACGTATGTGGTAAAATAATCTTTCAGAAAAACTACATAAATCAATCTACTACTAGTCACAACTATCTTAGAACGAATAACGGCTCTTAATAAAAGATCAAGAGCCACAGTCTAACTTCATTAAGCGCCGATACTTACGTGGTCGTTATGATACAACAGAGCCGGCCGGAGTGACCTAGCGGTTGTAGGCGCTACAGTCTGGAACCGCGCGACCGCTATGGTCGCAGGTTCGAATCCTGCTTCGGACATGGATGTGTGTGATGTCCTTAGGTTAGTTAGGTTTAAGTAGTTCTAAGTTCTAGGGGACTGATGACGTCAGAAGTTAAGTCCGTTAGTGCTCAGAGCCATTTGAGCCATTTGATACAACAAAAACACGACAGTGCAGATAAACCCAGCATATCGTCGCTACTCACAATGCTACGCACAAGTAGGAGGGAAAATCGCCTATATTAACAGTTTTAGGTCTCAGCATTCCAGGAACTTCTACGACGCAAGCTCGTTCCGGTGTCAGTGTTCCAGGAAATGACGATGTCATCACATGCCTGTGGTAGCGTTTCTAGTGCTGCGGCAATAGTCTTTGTTATATTCAAGGTCACTGCCCTAACCTCCCCCTTGCTTTGCTCTAAGCGAACGGCGAAATGTCAAGCTATCACGCTCTCAGCCACTCGCCAGGTGATCCCACCGCTCTCGGGCAATTTGCTCGTCATTCTAGGCTTCTGTGCTCTACTGAGAGCACATATTTCATTTCAGTCATTGGTAGGATATACCAAATAAGCAGGTGTATCTGCCCAGTGTGTAAATTCTAGCATACTTTACTTAAGAAAGTGCGTGCATTGCAGATATAACTGCACGTTGTAAGTAATTTCGCCATATCGCACTCGAGCAAGAGCTAATCACAACGTATTGTGTGCTCAAAAGTATCCGAACGATCAGAATTATTCGTCAGTCATGTGCTCTTACCCCTCAACCAATAAGCGTAGGGCTTCACTGCTCCCAGGGAATTTGTCCTCCATTCTACACCTGCGCTCTGCAGTGAGTACAACAGGCTGGGGTTATTTGTTATAGCAAATTAATGTTATTACTGAGTAAACCACATGAGTTACATTACTCACCTTAGCGTGAAGATTTCATAAGCAGAGGTAAAAAACGGTCATATCTGTTCCTGATCCATGCTCAAACCAATGCGAATCAGGTTGCGCAAGTGTTATATTTGAGCAGCTGGGGAAACATGTTTTTCACCACAATCGCCTCAAATAAGTATATTAGCGAATTTTAATTGAATCCTACAAACAGTCTTATTTCGTGAGACTTAGGAAAAGAAACCGGTGAATCTGATCTACTCTGACAGTATAAATTTATGACGTCATAGCAAATGGTGGTAAATATTAATATAAGATAGTTTGACATTACAGTGTAGGACGTCATGGCAAATTCTACAAAAATACTAGCTATCTAGGAGAATTGTATGTGAATGTAGGCTATCCCACCTCAAACTTCTAAGCAATACTACCATAATTAATGGTTTCCTTAAAGTTTTGTATCTTAATTAACACTATTAGCAGGAATATATACGGCATATTGCGCATTTTTCAGTAAGTAAAGGTGATTGTTTTTACACAAATTACCATTCTATGCGAGAAGCTGAAACCATTGCTACGATAAAACATGTCTTGCATTGCCTTCCGTGTGCATTTACATTACATATACGAGTACTGTGATCAATACTGTGTGTTAATCATTGCTACAGAGAAATTGAGATGCTGGTGTCTATATGTTAGAGTCATACTATGTAGAATATTTGTCCGGTGTAATATGACACACATGTCATTAGGCAGCAGGAGGTCTGAACTCACATTTCTGCTAGCCTTAGTGGGTTCTGAGAAATACACAATGCAATTCTACCGATACGATGATTGCAAAATTATTGAGTCTCTAAGTACTTTTGCAGGTCCCAACTTGTTGAGACGCTAACATGTGAAATTGCTGATGGAAATTAATATGAGAGCTATTTCTGATCCGTGTGCAAACCAGTGCCAATTCCATTGTGCAAGTGTTACGTTAAAGCAGCTTGGGAAACATGTTTTTCACCACAATAGCCTCAAATAGGTGTATTACCGAATTATGACTTGAGTGCTACAAATAGTCTTATTTCGTTGGTCTTAAGAAAAAGAACCTGTGCATCTAACACAAACTATTACCTACCTTTCCATAGTTTTAATAGTTGAACTAGGAAGTCGAGACACTGTTGTAGGCCCTATACGATGCTGTTCCACGTCTTGCAGCATATGGGTTATCTTATTACAGTATTTAGTGTGTGAATGTGTGCAAGCTTCGATTTATGACTACATCATTTGCCCTTCTCATATGAAGAAACCATTACTTGGGTTATGCTACCATGTGGTGTTTTCGATATTGTACTACCGCAGTGGGGGTACATAAAAAATTATGTTAGCATGTGTTCATATCTTCCCTGTTAAGTGTGATCACATTGTTCCACTCGACTGTGTTTTATAATCACTTCATTGAGACTACATAGTTTCGCTTCCACGACAAATAATGGCAAAACGTATGAAGATGCCACAACTTGTTTTGCAAAACATGAAGCTGTGAGTACTGCATGTGTTAACATACTGTAACTTACTACAACTATTTGACACTTTTGAAATATTTTAATACATATATTTACTGTATAATTCGCGATATTCACAAAAATTTTCTTACAGATGGTAGGTTATGTGCGAAATTAAGTTACTGTGAGAGTTGGACTCAACACTGTCAATATGTTGGTGAGGCATTATACCAAAATGTGGTATACTGTTCTATGGCAACTGCCCAACTATGGACCACATTGATTTTTATACGCTGGACCGATGATGCCATTATTTTAAACTATTTATTTTACTCTTTTTTCACTCATGATGATTTAGAAGGCATAGTAACAAAATAATTAAGTCACAGTACAAAAGAAACATCTTCTCAAGTCTTTAAGCACAGCTGGCACAAAATTATAAGAAATGAAAAATCTACTCGTTTATACACCACTTAGCTCTGGGGTATTGTACAAATCCCATTTCGAAGACATCTTCACTAGAACACCAATTTTACATGCATCTGACGTTTTGTGCCTTAAAATATTCCTTACACTTTGTCATTCCTAAATTTTTCCACTTCTTTACCCACAAATTACTGTGATACCTGATTTATGAGCATTCAGTACAACACCAGGCCAGTATTCCTCCTCAAACTGAACCATCACATTATTACCACGTGGGGCACATATACTACTGTCCCATAAACAGACTTCATTAATACATTGTCACTTTCTTCTAATGTTCTCAAGTCAAAGGTATTATCGTCACCTGATACAAATGATGCTGTATCCTCATCACTACTAGCGGTCACCGTCTTCTTGGGAATCTAAAAATTAAAACTTCATATGAATCGTACTGAAATAATTCTAATAATAAAAGTAAAGGAGAATAATGTACGTGATATACACTTACTGTAAACCTATTTTGCTTCTTCGAAATTCCTGAAGGTCCAGGTACATCTTCCTGGCCACTGTTGACTGAATGATCAGCAACATCTGTAGCAATTACGCTCTACCCTGGCTCACGCTGACGTTTTCTCTCCATCTTATAGTACCAGTACGATCTGAGTTCGTAAGAGTTTCTTGTGCCCTCACTGTTTCAAGATGATTTATGAAGGAAGCACTCACTAATGATAGTGATGAATCGAGTTCACTATCGGGTGACCAACTTAAGCTTCATTGCGAGGGTACAGTCCTGATTCTCTGAATCCATCTTTCTGATTAGAAGGTACATTGGCAGCCAACCTGTCTACCAACTTCTTTAACAGCGCTCCAAAAATGTCTTTTGGGATTGTCAGGTATTTTCTGCCGTAAGATGTTCGTTTGTATTCATCTAGTATCTGACGCCAATAGATATTCATAGGGCGAAAATAACGATACGTCAAGATGTTGGGTCAGATGTGTTTGCATTTGGAGTTAAGACAATGAATGAAGTATAATTGTCTTCACACATCTTAATAACACATGGGCTAATGTTATCACCTAGGTTGCCCCTCTAATGAACTTCCTTCTTTCTTTCGTCTTCGGCTTAGGTAAGAGTAAAGTCAGGAACCAGAGTTCAAACCTGGTTCTGCCGAACCAACGTCATTTCGTGCGGTTATATCTGGCTCCTAGAGGGCCACCTTCCGTCCAAGTTCACCACACTTTCTCTGCCTTATAACTGACATATGTTGGTAAGATCTCGCCAGCCGCATTACCACACATCATAATAGAGATCGACGCTTTCCTTGAATTCATTATGGCTGCGGGATATTTAAAACCCCGTTTAGTTAAGACCCTTTCCAGAAATTAAGAAACAGCCTTCAATTACAAGGTAAAACTTTATTAGTTTACATAGGTTTCGATGCAAATAATGGAATCTTCTTCAGAACAAAAATTAAATTATTTTGACTGTCAAACGTTGGCCATGTCACAGAATAAAATTAAAAGAATAAACAGGCTTAGTCATAAGATTATGTATGTCAATTTTGACAGACATAATCTTATAAACACTCCTTGAGCATGCGCTTGCCCTCTAATAATATGCAACAGCTCGCTCAACAGAAGATCTCTATCTAAAGACTGGGGAGCTGTCTAGATCACACCAATAAACAAGAAAGGAGACACATATCGCTGACATCAGTTTGCAGTAAAATTTCGGAACATACACTGTATACGACAATTATGAAATACCTCCGAGATACGACACACAATCAGAACAAATTCAGAAAATACTATTCTTGTGGCTTCATTGATAAAAATAATACCTCCACGTAACAAAGAAATCCTATGAAATCTTTCGTTTCCTCTCCACATGTGTGTTTAATGGTATAGAGTCGCAGTGTGCATACAGAAAAGATGTAGGTTCGTATTTAATATGTATGCTTACATATCTCTGATTGTGCATCACAACCAAGGAAAACGCTGTAAGTAGACTGTGTTAAGCGGTATTTACTGCTTTATTTGTCAATGATGTAATACAACTATCACTTTGATAACAAAGCAAACTTGTTCAAATGGTCCTGATACACCATTACAAACATAAATCCACGGTCTTCCTGAATTTGCATGTCCATCAGATCAAAAATGGTTCAAATGGCTCTGAGCACTATGGGACTCAACTGCTGAGGTCATTAGTCCCCTAGAACTTAGAACTAGTTAAACCTAACTAACCTAAGGACATCACACACATCCATGCCCGAGGCAGGATTCGAACCTGCGACCGTAGCGGTCTTGCGGTTCCAGACTGCAGCGCCTTTAACCGCACGGCCACTTCGGCCGGCCCATCAGATCAACCTGGCAATTACTGTGCATTTCTGAATGAAGTATACCTAAGTTTCGAAACAAGCCCCCTTTCCTTCATACTTTATCTGAAGTTGGAGATGTCGCACATAGGCGGCTAAATATATAACACCTCCATTGTTATGTTCGCATAATTTCTTGAAGTTTCAGTTTCTAGTCTGTCTCGATCTCGATGACCAGTGGGCACATGAGCTTCTTCAATAATATCGAAAATTTCGCCAGCATAGGCTCATTTTAGCTACCAACTTTCACGTCGTCCCACAAACATTAATAACCTTGAATCGATTTAATCCTCTATATTCCGTACACTAATTTATCATACGTTTCTTTTGTCATCATAGAGTAGTGATTTTCATTTTTTCGATTTTTCAGTTATAATATCCTTTTTATAAACTGCTCTCTCCTTCACAAATCTTTATTTTGATCTGTGATAAGCAATCCGCATCATCCGATCCATATGTGCATAGCGGAAGTCACTGAGAGTGTTTTTGCACATCGGTGGTGTGTTGACCGACTCGTCCCGCCCAAGTCAGGCGATGCCACTCGACCAACCACAGTCATTAGAATAATGAGTAATGCATAAGCTAAATGATTCCGGACAGCGTTGAAACAGATTCACAGATTCACTGAGTCATCCTGTCAAAACGCGTTTTGTCTAGTTGAAACTAGTTTTAATTCACAATTTTGGACCAGCAGTAAATTCAATTTTTAACAAAGGTATTCAGTAAAATCACCTTTCAATTGGTAAGAACGCATTCAGACTAAAAATTGGTTTTCGCTTCAATATATATATTTACAGGAGAACTTTAACTGTATATTGATCCAATGGGAAAAGTAGTGTATATCCATTCATTATTAGTCTTAGTGTAAAAGAATTGTATCTCCATACATTTTAATATTAGTTCAGCAAACAGGTGTTATTCATCTTGAAAGGGTACAGTACCGCCCGACATTGAAAATAGGTACAACATTCTTCGTTATTCTTGTTAGAACTAGATATTTTTGTAATAATAACTCAATTTCACTTAATTCACCGAAGCCGGATACCAGTGCAGGGAAGAAGGACAATTTATTTATTTAATTGATCACATGTGCACTCCCACAAAATTTGGTGAGATCTGCGAAATGAATTAATGTATGGTCGTCTGCAAACAGCAGATAGTGAATGTCCAATATATGATCATCTTTGAGAGGGTCCTTTGGTCACCTTTGGTGGAACCAAAGAGAAGAAATTTACCTGAGCTTTGAGCGCCTGAAATGTGGCTGACCAATACAGTAGCATGGTGTTCCCCCACCACGGCAGAGGTGTGAGATGATCTGAAGAACGGCCATGTTTCAGCACTCTGGCGCTGGATCTTGTGTTGGTAAGACCTGTCTTAGGTGTTCTCTGTAAAGACAAAAGAGTGGAGAGATGCTATGCATGTGAAATACTTAAGAGTAGTTTGGAATAATTACACTCCTGGAAATTGAAATAAGAACACCGTGAATTCATTGTCCCAGGAAGGGGAAACTTTATTGACACATTCCTGGGGTCAGATACATCACATGATCGCACTGACAGAACCACAGGCACATAGACACAGGCAACAGAGCATGCACAATGTCGGCACTAGTACAGTGTATATCCACCTTTCGCAGCAATGCAGGCTGCTATTCTCCCATGGAGACGATCGTAGAGATGCTGGATGTAGTCCTGTGGAACGGCTTGCCATGCCATTTCCACCTGGCGCCTCAGTTGGACCAGCGTTCGTGCTGGACGTGCAGACCGCGTGAGACGACGCTTCATCCAGTCCCAAACATGCTCAATGGGGGACAGATCCGGAGATCTTGCTGGCCAGGGTAGTTGACTTACACCTTCTAGAGCACGTTGGGTGGCACGGGATACATGCGGACGTGCATTGTCCTGTTGGAACAGCAAGGTCCCTTGCCGGTCTAGGAATGGTAGAACGATGGGTTCGATGACGGTTTGGATGTACCGTGCACTATTCAGTGTCCCCTCGACGATCACCAGTGGTGTACGGCCAGTGTAGGAGATCGCTCCCCACACCATGATGCCGGGTGTTGGCCGTGTGTGCCTCGGTCGTATGCAGTCCTGATTGTGGCGCTCACCTGCACGGCGCCAAACACGCATACGACCATCATTGGCACCAAGGCAGAAGCGACTCTCATCGCTGAAGACGACACGTCTCCATTCGTCCCTCCATTCACGCCTGTCGCGACACCACTGGAGGCGGGCTGCACGATGTTGGGGCGTGAGCGGAAGACGGCCTAACGGTGTGCGGGACCGTAGCCCAGCTTCATGGAGACGGTTGCGAATGGTCCTCGCCGATACCCCAGGAGCAACAGTGTCCCTAATTTGCTGGGAAGTGGCGGTGCGGTCCCCTACGGCACTGCGTAGGATCCTACGGTCTTGGCGTGCATCCGTGCGTCGCTGCGGTCCGGTCCCAGGTCGACGGGCACGTGCACCTTCCGCCGACCACTGTCGACAACATCGATGTACTGTGGAGACCTCACGCCCCCCGTGTTGAGCAATTCGGCGGTACGTCCACCCGGCCTCCCGCATGCCCACTATACGCCCTCGCTCAAAGTCCGTCAACTGCACATACGGTTCACGTCCACGCTGTCGCGGCATGCTACCAGTGTTAAAGACTGCGATGGAGCTCCGTATGCCACGGCAAACTGGCTGACACTGACGGCGGCGGTGCACAAATGCTGCGCAGCTAGCGCCATTCGACGGCCAACACCGCGGTTCCTGGTGTGTCCGCTGTGCCGTGCGTGTGATCATTGCTTGTACAGCCCTCTCGCAGTGTCCGGAGCAAGTATGGTGGGTCTGACACACCGGTGTCAATGTGTTCTTTTTTCCATTTCCAGGAGTGTATTTCTCTATTTCAGGAACTTTTGTGGGGAGAATTAAATGACAGGCAGGTAATATTAAGAGGATCGTAGTAATCTACGGAAGTGACCAACGGTCACAATGAAACCACGTGCAGTACTAAGTTGAAACACTTCCGAGTGCTAGAGTTAATTTGAATTACAGGCGTGTGTACTATAAGTTGGAAATATTTAAGAAATGGCGTGTGCAGGACTTGAAATTAGAGGCGAGTACTTCCACGTGGCGAGTACAGTGTGAGTCTTAATCTGTGTATGAAGCAAAGGATAAGGAGAACTACTCGTCCATGGTATCAGTTGAGGACTCGCGTGTGTGACGAATATGTACTTAATGTTACTATACGTGTTATGTTTCCGTGTGACGCAAGATTCAAATTCTAATACTCTGAGGGAGAAGCAAGGTGAGTCAGCCGACAATCCAGGACCGCCACTTGGCTTGCATTACACAGGAAGACGAGCACATATCCTCCAGAGTTCGTAGCAGGAAAGAAAAGTTACGAAGTGGGGCAGTGTCGTGTGAAACTGGGATGAATACTAATTGAAGTGGGAAAGCTGAAAGTGATGTGAGTCTAACGTTGTGACTATTCTTCGTGTTCTATCCTATGTTGCCAGTGTTATGTATTTCATGTAATTCAAGTATGTGTGGTTTGCATGGGCGAGTAGCAAGATAGGTTCAGAGGCAGTGGGTTATGCATGTTACGTTTTGTACCGCTCGGTCTGGAGGAAATTTTCGTGATGATGGGTGTGAGAGTCGAAGTGTAAGATATAGCAAAAGATCCACCATCCAATCCAAAAAGTGCACTGTAGCGTTAGATCATTACGAGACCATAAGATAATCACCAATGTAAAGCCATGCCCACTGGGAGGAGTTTCTCATGTGTAATTGTAGTATAAAATGTAATGATGTGTTTAGGTTATCAGTGAATCATAATAGAATTTATCTGAATAAAAAAGATAATGAAAAGAAAAAGATTGGTGGCTTTCGAATAGTGTGTAGTCATGATATCCAGAATTTATAACGTGCGCGCCATTCATATTCAGTGCGATGGCCATGTGTTGATGAAAGCCGTTGGGTGAGAAAGAAAATGCGGTACTGCCAGTGCGTAGTGAACAGAGTTGTGTAAATTTTTAATAGTCAGATGTACGTTACCCGTTTCCGCTGCGTAATATTCAAACAGGAGAATAATTTGTAGGTTAATTGTGGGTACTAGAGCTCACAATCAGTCATTGATGTTTTGCGATAAATAAGAATAAATCCACTCGCTTGGCAGACCACTCATCTTGGACCCTGACTGCTTGGTGCCACAGTACGAGCAAGGCATGTGGGTGCCTCTAGATCTTTTATTGGAAAAAAGTTTCTATTTCACTGTAGTGTATTGTTCATCTTTTAAAGTAAAAACTAAGTATTGTTGAGAATTATTACTCATAAAATTTTTATTGTTAATAAAACCATTGGTCAATTTGTTATACCATTGTCATTATTTACAAAACAACCTGACTCCTTCAAATTGTTATATTCATGGAAATGCTGAAAAGTGAGAGCTGGAATTAATTGGGTATACCTTATCGAAAGTACGGAAGCATGATGACCTACTCTTAATGTCAGGCAGCTAATTATTTACAATATGCAGTTACATTCGCACTGCATGCGTCCTTCTCTACATGCATGGATGTATAGCGCGACTGCTACAGTCGCAGGTTCGAATCCTCCCTCGGACGTGGACGTGTGTGATGTCCTTAAGTTATTTGGGTTTAAGTAGTTCTAAGTTCTAGGGGACTGATGACCTCAGATGTTAAGTCCCATAGTGCTCAGAGCCATTTGAACCATTTGAACCATTTTTTTGCATGGATGTGTTTACGCATTGAGCTGACACACTCTGCGATAATTGTTGTCAGGTAGCATGCGAGGTGTCTGGGACATCAGTACAACGTGCATACAAGTTCGGTACGATGCGTGTGCGACGTAAGTATGACATGCGTGTGACACACATCAGCATGTTCAATTTTTGCTGTGGTACTTCTGCAGTTTCAGAATATCTTGCCAATTTTACAAAGAATTTGCCAAATAAATTATAGTTCTCTCACTACAGAGCACAGACCTAGAATGGAGATATAATATCCCGAAAGCAGGAGCACCCCATACAAATGGCTGAGAACATGATGACGTTTGTGGGGAAATGAGGGTATGGGAGGGGAAAGGAGGAAAAGGAGGCCAGTGACCTTGAATATAACTACCACAAATGCCTCAGCACACCGGAGTACCCGACACAAAAATGTGTGACAGCACCAACTCTTAGAATGCTGACACTTAAATGTGCTGACATCAGTGCATTTCCTGGAATACTGACACTAAAAAATCGATTTTCTTGCCAGAACTGGCCCTGCTCTCATATCTGAAATGATTTCTTTACCTGTAGGGAAGTTTGGAGGCGCACTCCTCATTACATTCAGGTGACATATTGTGCACTCATCTGAAGACTTTTTAGGGTCTTAAGTAACCACAGTTTTTCATGTGAACGTTTTTTGTTAAGACCTATGAGTCACTTGTGGTAAGCTTCTACAATGCTAGGAGAAGAGACTTCGTGTCACGAGGTACGAAATTGCCCGGAATGTAACTGGCAATGACATAGAAAAAAAATGGTTTGCATGAAACTTTTAATTTCTAGCGCCCATTTTTACAGATCTTTCCACGTATTTGATGACGACAGTTCTTTCTAAAAATGTAAAAGTTTTATTACTGTTGAAAAATTGTGTATTATCTTACTGTGGTTGTGATGTATCACCGGCCGGTGTGACCGAGCGGTTCTATGCGCTTCAGTCTGGAACCGCGCGACCGCTACGGTCCCAGGTTTGAATCCTGCCTCGAGCATGGATGTGTGTGATGTCCTTAGGTTAGTTAGGCTTAAGTAGTTCTAAGTTCTAGGGGACTGATGACCTCAGATGTTAAGTCCCATAGTCCTCAGAGCCATTTGAACCATTTGTGGATGTATCTACTATATTAAGAAATAATGCGCGTGAAAGAACACATTTTCCAAAGTAAGTCCATAGTTAATTTAATGATCAAGGATGATGTACATAACTGCATACGTCTAAATTATACTGATCGTTTACAGCATTATCACGATTTGTAAACCCGTAAATAACACAATGGGAAGTATCTCGTTTTAATGCGTGGATATAATACACACATGCTACTTTAATGGAATTTTTGAAATCACATAGTAACTCACAATGAAGTGTTCCCAACATCTAACTCTTTGTTTAAAAGGCTTACGTCGAAAATGAAGGTAGTTTCAGAGTTGAGACATATACAAATGACCAGCCCTACGTTTTTATGCAAGGAAATAATAAAATTTTATTATTTTTATTTGAACTATAGGCTTATTTCAGCTATGCAGCTACCATCAGTTTATCTGTACCAGGTGTAGAAGTATGAAACCGGAATCTGATTGCAATACTTATGCGTCTGTTGTTGGAAACAGACAAACAATATTTTATTCAAAATAATCTCCATTGCTATGTATACATTTCTCCCATCTCTCCGGCAGGCTATGAATACCCTGCCAAAACGACAGTTCTTTTGAAGCGAACCAGTCAGCGAACCATTTTCGTACATTTTCATACGAATTGAAGCGTTGTTCAGTGAGAGCGTGTCCCAGTGATACAAACAGATGATAATCGGATGGAGCCAAGTTTGGTGAATAAGCCGCATGCCATAGGATTTCCCAACATAACGCCTCGATCGATTCCACGACCCGTTTTTCTGTGTGTGATTGGCCGCTATCATTGAGCAATATGACTTTGTGTTGCCTTTTTCTATGGTCCGTTCGTTTTTCACATTATGCTCGATTTAAATCGTTCATTTGCTGTTGGTAGCGAACAGTGTTAACGGTTTCACCAGGGTTTATCAGCTGATAATAGATGACACCCTTTTGATCCCACCAAACATAGGGCATTGTCTTACGTCCAAAGCGATTTGGTCTTGCAGTGGATTCACCTATGATATACAACGCTTAGGATTCTCAAAATACATCCATTTGACATCAACTGTTACTATTCAATGGAAAAACGACTTTCTTTTGTATCTGGATAGCAGCATTTCACAAGTGATCATTCGATTTTGCTGCTGTCTTTCATTCAGTTCATGCGGAACCCATTTTCCCACTTTCTGCGCCTCTCCCATACCTTTCCATTTTCATACTTACGCGTGGTAATAGAACATCTTATAAATATTGTTACACTTGTTGTATTACGTGTGAGTTACTTACGAATAATATAATTTTAGATACTTTTCCAAGTCCTGACTTCCATACAGTATAGTTGTTTCTGTTGCTGTGTGTTTGTTGCTGATTACATTTTACGTTACTGTAGCAATAATATTCATTTTTGTAGTATGTTTTGACTTTTCTTTAGTTAGGGTCAGAAATAAATCTTTGTCTATAGTTTACATATAATATATAATATAATCAGTCAGAAATATACAGAAAAAGAAATAATGATACTGTAAAGAAGTCAGGAATTGAAAACATGTGTAAAACGGTAATACTCATACACATATGTACCAAAATTTATAAGAAGTTCTGTTACGGATAACCTAATGATAGATATAGTTGAAGCAATCCTGAAGTTCGAATAAAAATAATATTTATAGCAGCGTGACTGGTTGTACAAATTTATTATGACCTTGAAAGAAACGTATTACACAGCAGGTACTGAAGATTACAGAACAACACATTATTCTGCAATAAAATTACCACACACACAGCACTTCTTTTTACCCATTTCTCGGGAGTTTGTGTTAATTGAATAGATGACTAATTTATTTAATAATGCAGAAAAAACTAAAGAAAAGTAGAGCATTTTGAAAACAATGTAACACGCAGTCAAGCAAATGTGTCTGTCGAAAAGAAAATAAATCGAAGAGGACTGACCGGGAGTATTTCGAGACTTGAAGCAAGAAGGTAACAAAATAAATGGGTTCCAAACTAACAATCCAGAAAGAACGTATGTAAGACATAAAATTAAACCAGCATAGAATATCCATATGTGTAATCTACAAGTCACTGGACTGTATTTTGCAGACGGTACATACTGCACTGGTGTCATTTTTCTCCATTCACGTTCCATTCGTGGATACTACACGGAATGAAAGACTGTAGTTATCCATCTTCATGAGACTGATTTTCTCTAATTTCATTGATGTAACGGGTAACCATCCAACAAGATCTTGGTCAAATAAAACTCCTCCGAGATCGAGCTCAATTATAGCAGTGTAACGCCAGAAATGCATATCCTTCTATTTCCATCTACTGTACTATAAATTTTTTCCATATTTGGTTACCTGAAGAGATGACATTTCTCTCTCTTTATATAATGTAATTGTTTTAATGGCGATGTATAATTGGTTTGTTTTATAATTATTATTTGTATTTTTACGCTGGGTCTTGCCTAGGGAAAACTATGCTGTCGAACGATTAGATCGCTAGGTCGTGTGGAGAACCAAAGTGTTTAAGATCTTGGGTAGTGTTAACCCTGCCCTGTGGAGCGCGGGCAGAGCAGATTCTGGCTGTAGTAGGGTGGTGGAGAAGGTGTGTTAAGTGACGCTTCCCTGAGTTGCCGCGCTTTCGAGTTTTGTTAGCATGTAATTGAGCTCGACGTGCTATGATAGTTTCTGGCATGATGTCGCGGACGGGAAACATTAGCTGGCACACATCAAGAGCCCGTTTCGCCTGGTGATCGTGTCGAGAAGAAGGCACGCCAACACCCAGCTTCTGCAACAGCGACGGCCAAAAATAAGTGATTGTCGCCACCTCGTCGATCGACGACTTCAAACCTTCAATCAACCAACAAGGAAGACTGAAAGCATGTAAAGTTTTAGAACTGTGTGGCAAACCTCAGCTTTTCAACTTGTTCCATTTGCATCACTAAAACACAGCAACTTAGCATGAAACTTTGATGCTCATCATCCCAACTGCAGTACCAAGCAGGGTACCTTCCTTTTCCGAAATAAACCCGAGTGTCGTTGAAATTCAAACGCCAGCATTAAAGTAATATCATTCAATTTCACTGCTTTAATTTCAAAGATCAGTTAAAGCATTCATAGCTGGCTACAATAACTAAACAGAACTATATTTTCATCAAACAATCACAAATTAACAGTGCGAGTTTTGTTACCATATTTTAGCTTACCTGTGACTGCAGCTCAGCTTGGTAAGTACTAAATTTGACTATTGTTAATTGTTCAAAATCATTTAATTCAAGTTCAAAGTTAAATCGCTTAGTTCTAAATTGTGTAGATTCAAGTGGCTTTTGAGATGATTGTTGAGGTAGCCCAAGGCTAATCTTATTTTATTTAATTTCGTAGTGCTTCAGAAACAAAGTTCACTATTAATTTCAGTCACTAAATTAACTTTCAATTTTCCGGTTTTATTGAATCTTTTGCTTAAATTAAGTCAGAATGTAGCGAAACTTATTACTTCTGACAAACATTCAGTTTTCACACAACACGTGTCAACCTTCAGTTGCCACGCGTTTAGTGCTAATTATATGTGCATTAACCTTACTTTTTTAGTTATTATAGTAGTTGTCCATGGGACTGGCAACCGTAATTATCCCCAAATCTCAAATATCTATTTAACGCCAGTTAATTGTTAACGTAACGAGCGCACACTTACTTTCTTTATTAACTTAGCCCTTTTTCAAAATTTAATTCCACCAATCTCTTTTGCATTTTTACTTTCATTTAGATGTAACCCCTCCTCCCTCTTTACCGACAGATTAACATCGGTACGATTGCTTTTCCCAAATTTACATTAGGTACACGCGGTTTAATTTTTCACTGTCATTAAGGTCGATAAGTGAGGAGGAGGTTACACGTGGCGATCTGGCGCCAGGACAATCTACGGATTTGAGGTTGTACTGGACACGAATTTTGCATTGTGCAATTCTCGTAACAAAATACTGGTAACGAACAGGTCGTTACGTCAGCGAGACGAAGTAGTGGGAGGAATCCTAATTAGATTTGAGATTTGGCATTTATTTTGAAAATTAGTAAAATGAGTGAAGGCAACTATTACCAAAGTTTGGTAGACTTGGGTACGGAACAATCGGTCGAACAGTGGGAAACGCGGACCGCGGAACCAATTGTTCAGTGGCAGGCGGCTAGCATGAAAGACGCGACAGCTGAAAAGCAACAAAGAGCAGAAATGGAATTGCAAACTTTAGAAAATGTTTCGGAATCGGAAGTGAAAGTCAAATCTGAACCCCTTTATGACGAATACGGGGGGACAATTAAAGAGGAACCCGCTACGGAAGTAAAACCGGTGGTTTCCGGGATTTTAACTGATTTATTGAATGTTTTGACGAACGAAATCAAGGCTCAGTAGAGCAAAACTGAGGCTCAGTATTTCAAGATAGAAGCTCAATCGGCAGAAATTAAAGCTCAGTCTGCCAAGCAAGTAGCTCAGTCTGAAAAACTTGACAGGAAGCCAGACAATCAGAACAAAGCTATTAATGTTGTTAACAACAATGTTGGAGTTAACACAAAAGTTGATAATGTCAAAGAAGATATTGTTGTAATTAATACCGAAATCGGTAATCTTAAACAGGAAATGATAGGAGTTCAGGCGGAAATTGCGAGCGTAAATACTCGTTTTGACTCCAAAATGAGCAGAATCGAGAAAAGTGTAGGGGAAGCAGTTGCTCCGATCATCGAGAATAAGGTGACGGAACAAATTCAATTAGTGAAGAAAGAGGATCAACAGGAGGTAGAAACTTTAAAAGCTTTAATATCCGAGGTGGATACTAAGGTGAGGAAGCAGTCTAATACCTGCGAAGAGAAAAAGAGGGAAGTGGAAACGCTTGCGACAATCACTTGCCAAGTAATTACGAGAGTGTCGGAATTAGAAAAGAAACTTGACAAAAAACAGAGCTATGTGCCAATCTGTGCACATAGTTCGGAACTGTTGACGAAAGAGGAGCGGTTCGACCCATTGAAAAGAGGCTGTATACATGCGACCGATTTCATTAAAAATTGTGAAAGAGTTTTATCCAGATATTGGACTAATGTGAGAAAAATTTATGCTTTCATTGACGTGTTGGCTGGTGATGCCAAGCGTTGGGATTTAACCTCAACGTCAAAAACCAGACTTTCAACGAGTTTAAAAATTTGTTTCTGTCTCTGAATGCTGGTCAGAGCAAAAACAACAAAGTGTCTGGCGCGAATTTGTCGTATCGAGGCCTTTCGATGCGAATTCGCGCGGCTCGATGAAGGAGTTTTGTGAGGGCTGGATCCGCAAGTTGGAATATTTGCGTGATCGCCGCACGGAATCCGAAATAGTCTGGGAACTTTACAAGAAGCTTCCAGATGATACAAAAAGCTATGTAGGAAGCAATTACAGGACAATCAATGATATCCTGGAAAGAGTTGAGGAAGAGGACAATTGGCGCAATAATCACGACACTGATAGAGGCCGTGGTAATAACAACGGGTACCACAACAACCACAACAACAATAACCATGGGAATAATGCATACCGCAACCATGACAGCAATAACAATAATGGTTCGGACCGTAATGACAATCGGTACAATGCAAATAATAACAAGAATAACGGAAACCAGTATCATACTAACGTGATACGGGCTTCGTAGAATAGTAATAACGCCAGAGGTTGTGATCAGCCTCCTCAGCAGCATCTGGGGAGCGGATATGCTGGGACGAGACAGTGAAACCATTAGCCGCGCCGGAGTGGGGCCGACCGGGCGTGGACAAAAATTTGGGCGGCCCAATAACAGGAGAAAACGTAGGTGTCGTCGTTATGAAAATTCCGTATGGAATAATCAACGGCGGGAGAGTGTGCCAGTGTTAGGAGAAACGAGTGTGCCCACAAGTAGTAGATCAGCTTTAGACACGGCAGTAGAAAATACATTCACTGTCAGTGAGAACAATTTAAGTAGTGTTTCGCTCCGGTCGCAGGTTCGAATCCTGCCTCGGGCATGCATGTGTATGATGTCCTTAGGTTCGTTAGGTTTAAGTAGTTCTATGTTCTAGGGGACTGATGACCTCAGAAGTTAAGTCCCATAGTGCTCAGTGCCATTTGAATTCTGTTACGTAAAACGGACCGACAATTGCGTAGCGGATGCGCAATAACGGTTGCCCGAGTCTAATCAAGATGTATTGAAAAATGAGTCAGATGGAGTGATCAAATTATACTACACTCCTGGAAATGGAAAAAAGAACACATTGACACCGGTGTGTCAGACCCACCATACTTGCTCCGGACACTGCGAGAGGGCTGTACAAGCAATGATCACACGCACGGCACAGCGGACACACCAGGAACCGCGGTGTTGGCCGTCGAATGGCGCTAGCTGCGCAGCATTTGTGCACCGCCGCCGTCAGTGTCAGCCAGTTTGCCGTGGCATACGGAGCTCCATCGCAGTCTTTAACACTGGTAGCATGCCGCGACAGCGTGGACGTGAACCGTATGTGCAGTTGACGGACTTTGAGCGAGGGCGTATAGTGGGCATGCGGGAGGCCGGGTGGACGTACCGCCGAATTGCTCAACACGTGGGGCGTGAGGTCTCCACAGTACATCGATGTTGTCGCCAGTGGTCGGCGGAAGGTGCACGTGCCCGTCAACCTGGGACCGGACCGCAGCGACGTACGGATGCACGCCAAGACCGTAGGATCCTACGCAGTGCCGTAGGGGACCGCACCGCCACTTCCCAGCAAATTAGGGACGCTGTTGCTCCTGGGGTATCGGCGAGGACCATTCGCAACCGTCTCCATGAAGCTGGGCTACGGTCCCGCACACCGTTAGGCCGTCTTCCGCTCACGCCCCAACACCGTGCAGCCCGCTTCCAGTGGTGTCGCGACAGGCGTGAATGGAGGGACGGTTGGAGACGTGTCGTCTTCAGCGATGAGAGTCGCTTCTGCCTTGGTGCCAATGATGGTCGTATGCATGTTTGGCGCCGTGCAGGTGAGCGCCACAATCAGGACTGCATACGACCGAGGCACACAGGGCCAACACCCGGCATCATGGTGTGGGGAGGGATCTCCTACACTGGCCGTACACCACTGGTGATCGTCGAGGGGACACTGAATAGTGCACGGTACATCCAAACCGTCATCGAACCCATCGTTCTACCATTCCCAGACCGGCAAGGGAACTTGCTGTTCCAACAGGACAATGCACGTCCGCATGTATCCCGTGCCACCCAACGTGCTCTAGAAGGTGTAAGTCAACTACCCTGGCCAGCAAGATCTCCGGATCTGTCCCCCATTGAGCATGTTTGGGACTGGATGAAGCGTCGTCTCACGCGGTCTGCACGTCCAGCACGAACGCTGGTCCAACTGAGGCGCCAGGTGGAAATGGCATGGCAAGCCGTTCCACAGGACTACATCCAGCATCTCTACGATCGTCTCCATGGGAGAATAGCAGCTTGCATTGCTGCGAAAGGTGGATGTACACTGTACTAGTGCCGACATTGTGCATGCTCTGTTGCCTGTGTCTATGTGCCTGTGGTTCTGTCGGTGTGATCATGTGATGTATCTGACCCCAGGAATGTGTCAATAAAGTTTCCCCTTCCTGGGACAATGAATTCACGGTGTTCTTATTTCAATTTCCAGGAGTGTATTTTAAAGAAGTTGAGGGACGTAAATTAATAGTGAACATCTGTAAGAATCTAATCGTCATGAGAACGAGAACGGTTGTTTAAATATGGTGAAAACACGATATGACGAAAGGAGTCCAGAAGGAGAGAATTGAGGAAGTATTACAAGATATACGATCATATCTTGTACATACGTAAGGGTGAAGATAGTAATATATGGCTGGGAACCTGGCCCACCAAATACGTCACGGAAGTAATAGACTACTACCATTTGGCGTATGGTCACTGTGGATCAAAGAAATGTACGAAAAAGCTGAGTGAAGTAATGCATTTTAACAACATGTTAAAACGCATTACTGATAGAGTGAATACTTGCGATTTATGTCGGAAGGTGAAGGTTACCAACTGTACGACTCGTGTTCCTATGCAAAGTATAAGGCCTAACGACACCTTTGAATTACTGTGCGTGGACTTTTACGGACCCTTACCCAAGTCATAAGGAAACTTCGCCTACCTTTTAGTAGTGCTAGAAGCTTTTTCCAAGTTCATCAAACTATACCCGATTAGGAAAGCTACAGCAAAAGCGGTGCATAGCAAGCTTGTGAACGATGATTTTGTTAATATAGGTAAGCCCAATGCGATTCTATCAGAGAATGGTGCATAATTTACTTCTAAGTTGTGGAATGAGGGCATGGCAAGTAATAGGGTCGAAGTGATCCATATTTCAGCTTACTGTCCTCCTGGAAATCCAATTAAGAGGAATATGCGCGAGGTACGCCGACTTTGCCGCACCTATTGCCATCACAGCCAAAGGGCATGGGGCAAATATGTAGCAGAATACGAGAGAATTATGAACACCTTGAGTCATGAATCTACGGGATTTTCTCCAGAGGAAATCCAGTTAGATGACAGAAGTAAAAGTTTAGTGGAAGAGACAATCAAATTAACTAGTATTGGTGTAAAAAAAATCGTTTGCGAGAAATAATGAAGCTAAAAGCCGATGCTCGCATATGTCGTCATGGCGATAAAGCGCGTTTTGCTAAGTTTGCAATCGGAGACTTAGTACTTGTAAAACGTCATGAGAAATCGAGCGAGGTAGACAATGAAATCTCTAAATTTAAGTTTGTTTATAGTGGACCATATAAAGTCATTGGTATACCTCACACAAACGCTTATTGCTTGGAGTATCGAAGCTCTGGAAAACTATTACGTATACGGAACATTGTAGACTTGAAATTGTACCAACCAAGGATTGATTAATACCACAGAATGGGTAATTTGTACAGTATGTAAATATAGGGTGTAAGATTTAAGGATATCCCATGTCAGCATGCTTTTGCCTGACCAAGAGGTCATTAAAGAAGTTGTAATTAATAAGTAATTAATTTTGATTAAATGATATAAGAGTAACTGATTATCAATCAATTGAAAATTCCAAGCTGCTAGTTTAATAGACCCCTTGTACATCGACATAAATGCATATATATACGTTAAGAAAGAAATTCGATACGTTACTCCGTTTCCGAGTTATTTAGCATAGACTGTAGCCAATCGGGGCGTCGCGCGCTCACATTCAAGCGGCCTGCCAGGGGCGGTGTTGCCCGACGCGTGCTTTGTCTCGTTAGCTGAAACTTGAATTTACGCGCGCGACGATCTGATTGGCTAACTTCAATGCTAAATAACTCGGAAACGGAGCAACGTATCGAATTTCTTTCTTAACATTTATGTCTCAGTACAACCTGCCCTGTAACATCCCTACAAGCATTTTGCACATTTTCTGACCACCCTGTATATGCATTTATGTCGATGTATAATTGCTTTGTTTTGTTGTTTTGTAAATATTATTTGTATTTTTATGCTGCGCCTTGCCTAGGGAAATCTATGCTATCGAACGATTACATCGATAGGTCGTATGGAGAACCAAAGTGTTGAGGATCTTTAGTAGTGTGAACTCTGCCGCACGGAGTGCGGACAAAGCAGGCAGAGTCTGGCTGGAGTATGGCGGTGGAGCAGGTGTGTTAAAGTGCCGCTTCCCCGAGTTGCCGCGCTTTCGGGTTTTGGTAGCATGTAATTGAGCTCGACTTGCTATGATAGTTTCTGGCATGATGTCGCGGACGGGAAACATTAGCTGGCACACATCAAGAGCCAGTTTCGCCTGGTGATCGTGTCGATAAGAACGCGCGCCAACATCCAGCTTCTGCGACAGCGACGGCCGACAATAAGTGATTGTCGCCTCCTCCTCGATCGACGACTTCAAACCTTCAATCAACCAACAAGGAAGACTGAAAGCATGTAAAGGTTTAGAACTGTGTGTCACACCTCAGCTTTTCAAACTGTTCCATTTGCATCACTAAAACACAGCGACTTAGCATGAACCTTTGTTGCTCATAGTCCCAATGGCATTACCGAGCAGGGTCCCTTCCTTTTACGAAATAAACCAGTGTCGTTGAAATTCAAACGCCAGCATTAAAGTAATATCATTCCATTTCACTGCTTTAATTTCAAAGATCAGTTAAAGTATTCATAGCTGGCTACAATGACTCAACAGAACTATGTTTAGATTACACAAGCACAAATTAACAGTGCGAGTTTTGTTACCATATTTTAGCTTGCCTGTGACTGCAGCTCAGCTTGGTACGTACTAATTATGACTATTGTTAACTGTTCAAAATCATTTAATTCAAGTTCAAAGTTAAATCGCTTATTTCTAAATTGTGTAGATTCAAGTGGCTTTTGAGATGATTGTTGAGGTAGCCCATGACTAACCTTATTTTATTCTATTTCGTAGTGCTTCAGAAACAAAATTTACTATTAATTTCAGTCACTAAATTAACTTTCAATTTTCGTGTTTTATTAATTCTTTTGCTTAAATTAAGTCAGAGTGTAGCGAAATTTATTACTTCTGACAAACATTCAGTTTTCACCCAACACGTGTCAACCTTCAGTTGCCACGCATTTAGTGCTAACTATATGTGCATTAACCTTTCTTTTTCAGTTATTATAGTAGTTGTCCATAGGACTGGCGACCGTAACTTTCCCCAAATCTCAACAAATATTTATTTAACGCCAGTTAATTGTTAACGTAACGAGCGCACATTTACTTTCTTTATTAACTTTACCCTTTTCCAAATTAATTTCCATCAATTTCATTTGCATTTTTCCCGTCATTTAGATGTAACCCTTCCTCCCTCTTTACCGAAAGATTAACTTCGGTGACGATTGTTTTTCCCAGATTTCCATTAGGTGCCTGCGGTTTAATTTTTCACTGTCATTAAAGTCGATAAGTGAGGGGGAGGTCCAGCGTAACACCGTATAAATGATCAGTAGTCTCGACTGGTGACACACCCAAAGCACTGGCAGGCTTTTTATTGGGAAGAAAATTGCCTAGTTTCATCCCAAGAGCTGCTGTGGAAATGAAGGTCGGTTCAGACATAGTCCGACCCTACCTAGACAAACCCAATACAACAGAGACTAGTGCGCCAGTGATCGTCTTTTGACACTGTTTAGCGTTGACAGCGAGTTACCAGCTGGAATGTATTTCGCCTAGAAGAGCTTCTTTGGAAAAGGTCTTTCCATTTTCATAATCTTGGTTAACGGAAGGTACTCATTCCTATGGTATACACAGCAACTGCGTATGGCACCTGCTTATATATGCACATGGCTTACGGTTATTCACACCTGGCGACCCTCACAGGATGCATGTGTGTCCTGAACCAGTACCCAGGCAAGAATGGACGAGATTTTTGAGGTGTTCGCCATTTGGTACGAGCCGTGGGGCACGTGCGATTTACTGAATATCAATATTATGAAAAGGATAGTTCCTACTCACAACATAGAGGAGATATCGAGTAGCAGATTTTCACAACAAAAAGACTGTCGGAAAGTGAGCTTTCGGCCAAGAAGGCCTTTCTCGAAAATAGACAGCATACATACACACACTCACACAAACGCAACTCACACACACATGACCACAATCTCTGGAAACTGAAGCCAAAATATCAAGCAGACAGCGAGCATTAACTTCCGTTTCTGTACGCTGCCTTAGAAAATTCCACAACTCTGTAATGGGCTACTGGAGAAACTGTTCCTTTTACCCAGCCACTCTGTAAACTGCTTTGAAACTTGGTAGACAGAATTCAAATTGACTCCAAATAGAGCAGCATTTCAGCTTTACTGTAAAAGCCATTCAAAATACTGTATATCTGTAGTCAATCGAAAGCACTGCACTATAAGTGTAGATGCAAGTATATGTGGAAGTGGGGTTGCAGTATGGGATAGACGAGTGTATATTACTGTAGTATATGATGGTGGGAGAAGTGGTTTCAAGTCATTTTCACATGATATTGTACCCACGCCTGTCTCTGGGGATGTGAGTTGACGTCGTTGCTAAAGTAGACCAACATTGGTGTACTTATCGTATAAACAGTGTGACGGCTGGAGTTTGCCACTTGGATCCCGGACCTCATGTTGCGCATGAGCACAAGGCACTTCCCTCTTCCCACGCCGGCCGGAGTGGCCGAGCGGTTCTAGGCGCTACAGTATGGAACCGCGTGACCGCTACGGTCGCGGGTTCGAATCCTGCCTCGGGCATGGATGCGTGTGATGTCCTTAGGTTAGTTAGGTTTAAGTAGTTCTAAGATCTAGGGGACTGATGACCTCAGAAGTTAAGTCCCATAGTGCTCAGAGCAATTTGAACCATTTGAACCTCTTCCCACCTCCATCTTCCCTCTGACGGCAGACAATTTGTTGGTTGACCATAGTACATTCTCTACGTGCTTGCCTGACGTGATTCACTGGTTAAGCCTCGGGACTCCCGCTTAGGAGAACAGGGAATCAGATTCTTATCTGACCAGCCTGGTTTCATTTTTCCATGGTTCCCCTAAGTTATTTAATTTCCATACCGAGTTGTCTCGTCCACAAAACAAGGTCGAGATTCTTCCGCATCCTTCTCGAATTCGAGCGTTTGATCGATCGCTAACGATAGCGTCGTCGTCGAGAGGTTGATCCTTTATTATCTATCCCTTTAACAAGCACATATGAGAGTGCACAGCTAAAGTATTTGCGTTTAGCTCTTCCATTATCGTAACTATGCCATAAAGATTCTGACTGAATCGACAAACTGAAGTAGACGCATTCCAACCGTGGTTCACAGCGTGACGCTCTGCTAATGTACTTTCTACGCAGTCTGTACGTGCCGCAGATCAGAAGTCAATCGAAATGACAGAAATTTACCGTTTGCAAGGACTTCTTCGTAATAAAATTGGCTGATTCTTTTTCAGTGTTAGCCTGACTGACACAAGTATTACAAAAAAGGGAGGAAAAATTACAGTGTAACTTCCCGTAGACATCGAGATCAGATTAAGAGAGGGTGGGGAGATTACGGTCCTTTGCCTTAGGAGACTCACGGAAATCACGGAAAACCTATATCTTGATGGCAGAACTGTCGTCCTTCCGAATGCGAGTCCCCTTTTGCTAAACTCCACGCCACCTCTCGATGTACATATTCAGTAAAAATATTGATAAATCTACGTACACCAGGGGCGATGCATTCATATCGAATTAAGTGTACTGCAATAAATTTAGGAAACAATTTTATTAACTCAATATTCTTAAATAACAGTTGTCGTTGTACAAAAGATCAGGACCTCCTGAAATGGGAAACAACCCAAAAAGGCAGTTCCTTTGACGGAAATGCTTTTGCACAATATTACTTTTAGAATACATAATGAAGGAGTACACTTTTTCTCGTTAGACACTGAGCTGAGTAGAGGTTGAACTAGGCCAATATCTGTTGTCCATTTCCACTACAGTTTACTAAATGATACTTAGCAAGAACGTAGGCAAAACAAATATTTAATACATGACAGTAATCAACATTTGAAATGGCTTCTGAAGTTTGGGAAGTTCTGTAACTGCAATCCACTCTTTGGTTTGCTCCCTGAATTCAACTGATTTCAATTCACAAATATCTGCTAGTTAAACAGTTTTACATAAAGATGGACTTAAGAGGAAACGACATTTCGTGAAAACACAGACGAAAAACTCAAAGAAACAGTGAACGTAAATACAATTACACGAACGGGTAGAAATAACGTTTAAACATGTATATCACGTATTATATTACACTTCTTTTATCTTCTGTGTCTTAAAGATCGGGCAGAAAAGTTCAGAACAACTAAAATATATCCATACTTCATATATTGTTTGAGCGGCCTTACGAACTTACCATATCCATGTGAGCATGGTTTTAAAAAGATGATCATTAAGAGAATCTATGTTTTCACTTCTACTTTGTCTCATGGACTGTATAATGAAATTTTCTCATCGTTCCAAATGCCTTCTTCTCTTTTATTTTCATTACTAGTAAATTTATTACTAGTAACCGTTCCTATTTATTATTCTGTCTCCGAATGTCCTGTCTTGCGTTGGTAGATTGTTGATTCATTGCCTTGTTCTTTTATTTCCGTCTTGCTTTTCTGTTATCTAGATAGATTTTTTTCTAAAGCAGGCCTTAAGCTAAATGATTCTGTGTGTGAAACTACAGGCTTTGACATAGCTTAAATATTTCTTCTCTAAACGCTGAATACACCATGTTATCTACTTTACATACATGAATTGCTTTCGCATGACAATGTCGTGAAAGCCTTCTTCCTTAATAGTATGCTGATTACCGCACGTAGCAATTTAAGTCTCCCGAGCCGTTTTGCACTGTGGTTAATACACTAGACGCAAGTCTGTAATGAATCGCGTTCAGATTCCCTTTGGGAAATAAATATTTTCGCTATTCCTAGTTTTCTTAAATCGCTTAGTGTGAATGCCAGCTTGATTCCTTCGATTACGCCCTGGTTAGTACACCTCCCCATACTCTTAAATCAGAGCTTGTCCTCCATGTGTAATGACCTCGTCGTTGACAGCAATCGTAAATAGACTTCACGTTTTACACGTGTTCACTCTGTTTTCCTCATTTTGCAATAGCTGAAGACTTAAAAATTAAGGTAACTCTTTTTTTATTCATTTCGAAAAAGTTTATTTGCAACGACACAGTTCTTTCTTCTGTTTCAGACGGTTGAGGGCGAAGAAACATCTCTCCTATGAAATCTTAAGCATAGTATATTAGGGAACTGTATTGATTGAATGACAGAATATTCACTCTGATTACATTGGCAGATTGATATCAAACTTATCCTCGTCTGACAATTTAACAATCTTTTGTCGAATTAAGTAAGTGTGGTAAACTAAGGGAGGAAGTCTTATGGGTCGAGGTTTAACGATCGAGAGTCTGGCCACGAAAAGCGTTTCCAGTGACCCCACCTCGTTCCTCCACCGAGGGCAGATGAAATATGGGCAGTGCATTATTAAGGCTGGACCTCTGAGGAGCAGATTGAAAGTGGGGAGCGCTAGCATTGCTTTCTGTGTTCACCTTCTGAGTTCACCAGCTAGCGCTGGGGAACGTGGCTGTCGGATATCATATCAGGTTTGCCCCTAGTGTGTAACATGTAACTTCTAACGACAATCGTATCGCAGAGAGAGGGAGCTGACGTTACTGTCAGCAGCGATGGAGGCAGTTCTGCTACGTCTGTCGGACATAATAAATCTCGATGAAACGAATTTTCACCAGGTGTGGTGCAGCAGACATTGCTAAGTAAACTACGAGGCTAATCACATTTGCGAACAATCTGTTTAAGACATCTGTACTACTTAGTGAAAGGCGACAGTACTGAACACAGATTGTTTCACGTACCTCAAAGCTTATCGCTAATATGAAAACCTATGTATCGTAATAACAACAACAAATCATACATAGTTCAATGTCCCGTAAGAATATTGTAAATTACTCGAGCTTTTGAATTTATGTGTTTCGTCATACAGGTTATGGGCGTTGTATAGTTGTGTGAATCCTTCTAAATTGATTAAATTCTCGTGCTCATGTTTCTGCGTTAACACCAGTATTTGTGAGAATATGATACATGGCAGTAAGTAATATTTAATTATTCAAGTGAATCGTAGTAACTGTACGTTGCCTTCAAGACCCATAAAAGAAATTGACTGTTATGTCCATTCCAAGCTATCTAGAGTTCTAATGGTACATGACATATCAGTTTTTCATTTAAGGATCTCTAAGGGTGGACTGACTAATGAGACATCTAATGACTCGAATGAAGACCAGCATGAATTCACTGCAGGTGTAACGAGCAGACAGTCTTGTGAAGTACTTTGGAACACTTTCCTGAAAATTGCTTTGAACAGCTAGTTAGACAACCCACACACAATGGAAATATTTTAGACCTTACAGCTACAAAACATTCCTGACTTTATCGAAAGTGTCATTGTAGATACATGGATTAGAGATAATGATGTCATCATAGCGGCGATGGTTACTAAAGTTAATAAATTCTTCATGAAGGCTAGCAACGTATTTGTTGTAAAAAAAAAGCAGATTCTTAGTTGTTAGAATCGCACTTACACAATAACTACCTTAGAGGATTATAGGAAAAGTTTAAACTAATTGTAATCGCGCTGTGGAGACATAGGTGCCAAGTAAATAGATTAAAGCTGTAAAAGACCCTACGTGGCATAATAGTAAAATTTAGAAAAAGCTGAGAAAACAGAGCATGCTGCACTTTCAGTTCAAAACGGAACATGCTGACACTGGCAGGAAAAATTCAGTAGAAATTCGCGCATCCATAAGATCAATACGCGCAGCAGACATCTTTCTTCCACAGTCATAGCTTAGCGAAAGATCTTGCCGAGAACCTGAGAAAAATCTGGTGATACGCAAAATCACTAAGCGGGTCGAAGGCTTCTATCAATCACTCATAGACGAATTTGCGGAGGCAACAGCAGGCAGCAATACGAAATCAGAAGTTTTAAATATCTCGTTTAAGAAACCATTTACGCAGGCGAATCGTACAAACATGTCGTCGTTTTACCATCGTGCAGACTCTCTTGTAGAGGACGTAGTAATAGGCGTCTGTGCTGAAGATGAGCAACTGAAAGAGATGAAAACTAGTAAGTCACTAGATCCAGATGGAATCCTAGTTCGGAACTGCAGAGACTACCGAAAACTAATAAGCCATCAGGTACAGATGGAATCCCAGCTCGGATATACAGAGAGTACTCTGCGAGATTGGCCCCTTACAAAGCCTAAATTTATCGTGACCTGCAGCGCAGCGCAAAGCGCCATGCGTTTAGAAAGAACCTCAAGTGATTGCTGTATATACGAAAGATAGAAGAACGGACCTGCGTAGCAACAGACCAATATACTTAAGCTCCGTTAGCAGTAGAATTCTTGAACACATTCTGAGTTCGATTGCAATAATTTTCCTTCAGACAGATAAGCTCCTGTTCACAAGTCACCATCGATTTAGCAACCAACGCACGTGCGAAACTCAGCTTATTCCTTTGTTGCATGATATCCTACAAACCAGTTGGTAGTAGCGAAGACGAACGCTTGACATCGTTTTATTGGGAAAGTTTGTGGAATTGTACCTCATCTATAAAGGGGATGGCGTGTAGAAAGCTAGTTCGGCCCATCCTTGAGTGCTGCTCGCGTATTTAGAATCCCCACCATGTTGGATTAAAGAAAGACATTCAAATGCGTGCTGGTAGGTTTGTTACCTGTAGGCTCGATCGACATGTAAGTATTACGCAGATCTTTCGGGAACACAAAGGGAAATCTATGGAGGGAAGACAACGCTCTTTTCACGAAGCACTACTGCGGAAATTTAGATACTCGGCATTTGAAGCTGACTGCAGTAAGATTCTATTGCTGCCAATGAACATTTTGCCTAAGAACCCCTCGTAGACAAATTATTGCTCGTAAGGAGGCTTATAGAGTGTCGCTTTTCTCTCTGTCTATTTGACAATGGAACAGGAAACGAAATGCCTAGTAGTGGTACTTGGTGCACTTCGTCATGCACTCTACGGTGGCTTGTGGAGGATGTACATAGGTGTAGATGTAAGTGCAAAGCTACACGGTATCTGCTCACTGAGAGCTGATTCCAGCAGTAATTATGATAGCAAAATAGTAATTTATATTTAAACCGTCATTGTCCCTTCTCGTAATCCATTATAGCTAGATCTGTTGAATACTTGGAACCATAAGACCTATATACAGTCGAAAGTAGTACATAGTCCTCTCACAAATACTTACTCTACATAATACGTATTTTAACATAAAACTGATTTAGTTTTTTAAATGTTATTCCTACTGAGAGCTCTGTATGATTTAGTCGTCTGATACAGTCTTTTCCTAAAGTTACGTAGAAGATTTAAACAGTGCAATTTACTTGTATAGCAGGACCCCATTGGTTGTCATCCGCAGCATCCTTACAGTACAGCGGAAAATCGACGCTATTCTCAGCCCCGTTTTGTCGCCCTTCATAACAAGCCATCCTCGACTTACATTTCCGCAAGAAATGCCCGCCCGCGCACAGCGAGGATTCATACTGCTCCTGGGCACAGGATACGTGATCTGTATTGTTTGTCTTTCTGCTTGCCAAACCCTACCTTGGCCAGAAAAGTCGCCGGATCTCTCCCGAATTGAGAATGTGTGGAGCATTACCGGCAGGGGAATTCTACGATTTTGGGATGTCGACTATCTAGCGCGCCGGTTGGATAGAATTTGGCTCAATATACCTTAGGAGGCCACACAACAACTGTATTACTCTATGAATTAATGTCATCCCGATAATTTTTAAAAAAAATTGTAACGATTTATTTATCCGTTTGTCCCCGTTACAGTCGCAGAATTCCTTTTTGAGGTGTCTCTTTTTTGTCTTAGAGTCTACCTTCAGGAGCAAGTGCAGTTATTAGGCCTCGTATTGAGGCATAAAGGACTGCAAAAGTTAAGAAACACGTGAAAGTGAAAGAAAAATTCAAATGCCGACAAACTCAAATGATCTTCCGTCATTTCTTGCCAAAATTAGCTACTGTCTGAAACTTATAGAAAATGTCAGCATTATCGCCACACCTGTTCATAGTTGACGCAATAAAGATTCGAAATATGAATGTTCGCAGGACTATAAGCAGGCTTTACAATAGTTAAAGCTATATCTACAGTCAGTTCCTTGTCTGCTGACCTATGACCTGTCAGAATGCCTTATCCTGACCACCGTCGCCTCTCAAAATGGTCTCATGGCCGTCAGAAAAGCTGATGGGCATGAGAAACCCATTACACACGTGTTTCAAATGCTAATTCCAGCCAAAACAAACTATTCTCAAATCTAAAAAGAAGCTCTTGTGATCATATTTCATATTCGAAAATACCGTACTTTTCTTTCCGGCAAAAAGTTTCACCTCACTACTGACCATAAGCCACTGACTACCAATTTTTTCTTAAGAGCCGACTTCTTGAAAAAATGACCGAATGCATCATCATGGGGTACACTCACTAACCAAATATACACTTCATTATTGGATTACAGCACCAAATGCTATACCTAATACCCTATCCAGAACATGTGTGAGGCCAACTATCTACGTCTCAGAAATCTGCATTCCAACCCAGTCAGCACCTCTACTATGGTTCCACGCCAAGCCAATGGGACAGCGCCTGAGTGAGCACAACGAGTGGACTTCACTGTCCAATTCCTGCAAGAAATGTGTTTCGTTGTTCTCTACACGCATCGTACTCTCGATTCACAATATTCAATTAGAATGCTGAATCCCAGGTCCAGATGAGATAAATAATGTCAGTCACACAAAAAGCCGGGTTCCTGATGCAGTTACTTACCTCCAACAGAACCGCACCAATATGAGGACGCACGCTGGATCAACTATTCCACAGCCCCCAACTCCGGACACTCTGTGACCTCTTGCACCCTACGACATACCCACTTTGGCACAGTCTACCCCCCAATTAATGTGCACAGTGGTGTGGACTTGCCCGATAGTTCTAGGATGGCTACCATGCGTCAACAGAGCCGCCCAGGGATGAAAGATGTTCATCTTGGAAGCCAATGGCGCCATGATGATACAGCATTCACACCTGCTGCCCCAACTCCTAGCGGCTTCCACTTCGGACCAAGTTCCCTTACCCACAATGCTGACCCGGCAGGACTTTAGACGCCAGACAGAGACAGAACGAGAACCACAGGCCCAGCGACGTCGAAGCAGGCCCCATTGGGGGTAGTACCCCTTCCCACATTCTGCAACATTTACTCCCACTGGGGGAACCAGAGACCAGAACGCCAGCACTAGTTACCTTCAGCATCATCACGATTCACCCACTGGAATCAAAAGACACAGTCCAGACACAGACACCAGCCGACGCCGACATGGACATCGAACCCCTACGTGGCCTTCACACCCACACCTCCATCATACTTGTACGACGGTCGTCCCGACAGGGCACTTCCAAACAGGTCAGTTATAGGGGGAAAACTGTCCACTCAGGCATTGAGGTATATATAAGCTCCCGTAGACTTTACATGCAGCCAATAGGAGGGGTCGCAAGTAATCACGTCATACAGGAAATTAAGCCGGTCACCTCGTCAGCATACACTCAATTTCGTATCGTGCTGAGCAGATTCAGAAGGATGTAGGTTGCAGTAGGTACTGGGAGATGAAGAAGCTTGCACAGGATAGAGTAGCATGGAGAGCTGCATCAAACCAGTCTCAGGACTGAAGACCACAACAACAACAACAACTGTGCTCTGGTATCTACCTCGTTGGCGCTGTACATACGTGACAGGACTGCTTAATTAAATCTCACTTGGACAATTCTTTGGACTGCGAACACACAGATACTGCTGGAATTGCTTGACAAAGAGTTCTTTCACTATCTATCTCTTTGCCCCTCCATCTTCACTCTCTCTCTCTCTCTCTCTCTCTCTGTCTCTCTCTTTCTCTTTCTGTGTGTGTGTGTGTGTGTGTGTGTGTGTGTGTGTGTGTGTAGAAGTCTATGATGACCTGATTCTGACCGGTCTTATGAACTGCCAAGCAATTAGGTATAAGTATATCCATTCCTACTGTACAATACACAGTGTTCGCCACACTATAGCACGCATAAAAACAAGTATCATTATTTCTTCTAGTAGTAGAAAACCACATTCAAAGGTTGTGTTCTTTCGTCAGTGATAGATTAAATTGTGCAGAGATTATAGTAAATAAATAGTTAAGTTTTAATTTTATAGATTCACCGCTCCGCTTTTACAACAATCCTTTTACAGTATAGACACAATGTATTCAATCAAATATAACTTGCAGAAACAGCAATACACCTGATCTACAGCACGAAATCAAATGAATATAATTACGTAGTATATCATTAACGATAACTGTATCATTAGGCTGTAAGCTCCTTCTTGAAATTTCTCTGTTTCTTCCGTTAATGCAATGTGATAAGTTTCCCAGGCTGAGAGACAGTACTCATGGATTTCAGACGATTCATATAATGCATCGGATACTGAAACCAGCGTGACTGTAAAATGATTCCAAACAGATTCCACGAGACAAAAAATATCTCTATTACTGCTGTGAGAAAACCTCGTTCATGTGACATGGTCTTAATTAGCAAGCTCTTCGAGATCATGGACGGCCGGTTGTTTCCATGTCCTTTTAACGTTTCACATGTTCATATTTAAGGAAAAGGAACATATTACCCTTCATTGGTGGGAGGCAATAGCTCCTGAGCAGAAGAAGGCGATTCTGTGTAGTGGTGTGTGCATTGCCCAAAGCACTCTGCATGGTCCTTAATGGTAACTTTCATACTGACCGTACAGGATGAGTAGAAGCTTCATCAATCTATAGTTTCTTAGAATTCCTGTAGTGGTTATGAACACTTCGCCGAGTAAAAAGATGCGACAGCTCTCATCGCAACTAGATACTGTCATTAAAATATAATGTACGTCTGGTTCTACTCATGATATGCTCATCTAACTCCGATTCATCCGAGTGTTCCTGCCCGTTGTATCGTTCTAGTTCCATTATTATGTCATATGTTCTACTTTTACGTAAACTACACACATCAATAAGAGTTTTGGATCACTTCGGTTCCGAGAGTTCCGGAATCTGTACAGAAAATTGGAATAGAGATCAACATAAACATCATTTCTGCCCTTTTTATTGCTCATGAAAACCACACATTGCATTTGTACCCCCATACAGCGAGACATTCAGAGGTGGTGGTCCAGATTACTGTACACACCGGTACCTCTAATACCCAGTAGCACGTCCTCTTGCATTGATACATGCCTATATTCATCATGGCATATTGTCTACAAGTTCCTCAAGGCACTGTTGGTCCAGATTGCCCCACTCCTCAACGGCGATTCGGCGCACTTCCTTCCGAGTGGTTGGTGGGTCGCGTCGTCCATAAACAGCCCTTTTCAATCTATCCCAGGCATGTTCAATAGGGTTCATGTCTGGAGAACATGCTGGCTACTCTAGTCGAGCGATGTCGTTATCTTGAAGGAAGTCATTCACAAGATATGCTCGATGGGGGCTCGAATTGTCGTCCATGAAGACGAATGCCTCACCAATATGCAGCTGATATGGTTGCACTATCGGCCGGAGGATGGCATTCACGTATCGCACAAAAGTTACGGCGCCTTCTATGACCACCAGCGGTGTACGTCGGCCTCAAATAATGCCACCCCAAAACCTCAGGGAACCTCCACCATGTAGCACTCGCTGCACAGCGTGTCTAAGGTGTTCAGCTTGACCAGCTCGCCTCCAAAAACGTCTCCGACAACTGTCTGGTAGAAGGCACATGCGATACTCATCTGTGAAGAGAACGTGATACTAATCCAGACCGGTCCATTCAGCATGTTGTTAGGCCCATCTGTACTGCGCTGCATGGCGTCATGGTTGCAAAGATGGACCTCGCTATGGACGTCGGGAGTGGAATTGCACGTCATGCAGATTATTGAGCACAGTTTGAGTGCTAACACGACGTCCTGTGGCTGCATGAAAAGCATTAGTCTACATGGTGGCGTTGCTGTCAGGGTTCCTCCGAGCCATAATCCGTAGGTAACGGTCATCCACTGCAGTAGTAGCCCTTTGACAGCCTGAGCGAGGCCTGTCATCGACATTTTATGTCTCTCTGTATCTCCTCATGTCCGAACAACATCGCTTTGGTTCAATCCGAGACGCCTGGACATTTCCCTTGTTGAGAGCCCTTCCTGGCACAAAGTAACAACGTGGACGCGATCGAACCGCGGTATTGGCCGTCTACGCTTAGTTGAACTACACTCAACACGACCTGTGTACCTACTTCCTGGTGGAATGACTGGAATTGATCGGATCTCGGACCCCCTCCGTCTAATAAGCGCTGCTCCTGCATGGTTGTTTACATCTTTGGCCGAGTTAAGTGACATCTCTGACAGCCAAAGGGACTGTTTCTGTGATACAATAACCACAGTCAACGTCTACCTTCAGGAGTTCTGGGAACCGGGGTAAGCCGTGCTCTCCTTCCTCTGGCGCATCGCCAGAGCGGGTCACGGTGCTTAGCGTGTGTTCGCTGGCTGCTTTAAACTGTGTCTGTTGGTCTGTGAAACTGCGGCAATTGCTATTCGAAGCTGCCTCACGCAGACTAGACTATTGGTGGCTAGTATGTGCCGGTTGTTTGCTATGTATTTTGCTGTCCGCAAGATTGCACCTGCGAGATTGCCTCGTGGTAGAGCGACGCTCACTATTTGACAGTTGGAATTTGCCTGTGGTCGCGTGTGCGTGTTCACCGTTAAATGGTAGGTTGTCAACTTGATCTGCAAGTTTGCATCTTGCAGATTCCTGTCATGGCTTTCTTGGAGTGTTCCCCGAATTCTCCCGTTGTTGTTAACGTGCACCGTTGAATGGCAATTTGTTTAACGGCAAGCAAGAAGAGGAGCCTTTTGACAGAGCGACGTTGAGTGCTCAATTAGGGTACAGTTGAAAATACTGCTATTACCAAATGTTTCATTTTACAGCCACTAGCAGATGTACTCTGGGCTTGTGACTTCGTCACAACCAAGTCACAAACCCAGAGTACATCTGCTAGTGGCTATATATATATATATATATATATATATATATATATATATATATATATATATAAGCCCTTTTTTGTATGCGGTTCTAGACGCTACTGTCTGGAATCGCGCGACCGCTGCGGTCGCAGGTTCGAATCCTGCGTCGGGCATGGATGCGTGTGATGTCCTTAGGTTAGTTAGGTTTAGGTACTTCTAAGTTCTAGGGGACTGATGACCACAGCAGTTAAGTCCCATAGTGCTCAGAGCAGCAGGTCTGGCGACTGATTATTAGCGTTGTCAGCAAGATAACATAGTTCTAGTTTCATAAATATATTGATGATTAAACTTCCTTGTTTTTAAAGTGTGTATATGCTGGGTCGCAGCAGGTTTGGCGATTAACTATTACTGTTGTCAGTAACACCTGCTACTTGTTGCTTCAACGATTATCTTGTTGTAGTCCTTTATCTATGTCTGTTAATATTTAAAAGGTAGAATACTTCTGAGCATTAAATTGTCTTACCCATAGCAGGTTTACCTGGTAGCTTACGGCCATCAGCTGCAGTATTCTGGGCTTGTTGTTTGGTAGATTACAATTTTCTAGATTTTTCCAGTTTTATGTGTATACGTACAGTTTAATTCCTATATAGGGTGAGTCATCTAACGTTACCGCTAGATATATTTCGTAAACCACATCAAATACTGACGAATCGATTCCACAGACCGAACGTGAGGAGAGGAGCTAGTGTAATTGGTTAATACAAACCATAAAAAAATGCACGGAAGTATGTGCTGCTCATTAGCCTTTGAACATACGTGTGTACTATTGTCCTCCTTGTCCCTCCAAGTGTGTCTGCGGTAGCTTCACTTCGTCTATCTTTACTCTCCACTGTCAGATCACTTGATCCAGTGCTATAGTGAGCAACATTGGGGACAGTCCATCTCTCCGTTTGATCCTCTCTTGATTCTCGAATTAACTCTTTCGACAAGGCCCTCTTGCATTTTATTCATCTGTTCTCCTGTAAAAATGTTTCGTCCTCTGTACTTCAGGATCCTCATCATTTTGTGGCTGCTAGTGGAGCTGCACGCCTTTATTGCCTATCCGAAGGTAGATACTGTATTCTATGTTTTACAGCTTGTTTTCTATTGTGCCACTCCTCCTCGTTTTCGAAAGCTCTTTTGGTAGTCTCCCATAATCGTTTCAGGTTGTTTCTTTCATTATAGTTTCTAGTTGTTTCCCCATTCTCTTCAGATGAGTTTCGACAACACATCGCATAGAGAGTCCAGCAATCATAGCCTTCTGTGGTTGCTTTGTATCCCTCATCCCTCTAATTCCATTTTTACGTATCGTATTGTAACTACCTTCTTTCATATTCCAGATAGCTTCGTCGTTCCCCACATCTGGTTTGTAGCGATTGTCATAATCAGTGTACTGCCAGTGGCAACCTTAAGAAAGGAAGAAAATGCAGTGATATTTCAGGGACAGCATTTAATCTCTTATGAGCGGAATCTAATGAGGCATTATAAAGCTCTTGCTGCTCAGGTCGAATTTGAATTTGTACTGCATGACTCTTTCATATGGACAACTCATAATTTGTCGGTATCCGCAGTGTTAACAGTAAAAAAAGAAAAGAAATGAAAAGAAATGAAAGGAAAAGAAAAGGAACGAAAAGAAAGGAAAGCAAAACAAAAGAAGAGAAAAGAAAAGAAAAGAAAAGAAAAGAAAGGAAAGGAAAGGAAAGGAAAGGAAAGGAAAGGAAAAGTAAAGGAAAGAAAAGAAAGGTAAAGAAAAGCCAGTGAATTTTCTGGGATTGTATGAGTGTATCATGAGGGGGATTTGTGGGATCAGTTAAAGAATGTCTCCCCGTCAGGCAGATCTCCGGTGGATTCCGCCTGAACTTCTTGTATGATTTCCCTGAAGCTGTATTGTATAGTAGATGGATAGCCAACATTTCTTTGTTTTATGTAGCATCAAAAATGGTTGAAATGGCTCTGAGCACTATGGGACTCAACTGCTGTGGTCATAAGTCCCCTAGAACTTAGAACTACTTAAACCTAACTAACCTAAGGACATCACACACACCCATGCCCGAGGCAGGATTCGAACCTGCGACCGTAGCAGTCGCACGGTTCCGGACTGCGCGCCTAGAACCGTGAGACCACCGCGGCCGGCTTGTAGCATTATTTGTATAGCAAACACAGAGCAGTCAATACCATTTGAACTATTTAGTTATTAAATTTCATTCTGGGAGGTAACCGTAAGAAATCGCCAGCAACGTGGAAGGCAAGTTAGCTGTCAGAGGAAGGAGTTGAACCTGAACGAACAATGTTAATAAGAGCGCGGCACACGTGAGAGGCGAGATGATTTAGTGGCAGCCGCTGTTGAGGTAGCGGATCGGCCACTGCCGCCCGGTTCGCCTCGTAAAAATAAAATATTGGCGTGCGTGTATGCTCTCGCAGGCCAACAGCGTTTAGCGTGCAACCGGATGGCTGGAACTGTCGTGAGAGCGGTCGCTGCTCGTACGTTACGCCGCTGCGATAACGTCCAACCGAACTGGACGCAAGCTTCCCAGGAATTGGTTATTTACATCGCCCTCGCCACGGAAGAGAAATAGCTCATAAAAGAGATAAGAAAGCTTCACTTCATCGTTTCTGTTCCTCCTCGACGCCAGAAAAACAACGCGCCATATTTCAAAGTGGTTTCCGTCAGCCTCTTTTTCGGGTGAACGTGTAACTCAGAGAGGAAATTTAGAAACTTTTAAATTTGAATAATATGAAAGACAAGGAATTATTCTGCAAGCAACACTCTAGCTATGAGACATATGGGTAGTTAACACGAAACAAAAATACCGCGGAAAGTGTTGTGTACCTGTTTCAGACGCTACTAACTCTGAGGGGCTAAGGATGAATATTTTAGTGAAATTAACACAGTGTTTCTCAACAGAAAGGTACATAGTACTTGTCCGCGAAAGGCAAAGGTCCCGAGTTCGAGTCTCGGTCCGACACACAGTTTTAATCGCCAGGATGTTTCATACCAGCGCGCACTCTGCTGCAGAGCGAAAATATCCATTCAGGATATATCCCCCAGGCTGTGGCTAAGTCATGTCTCCGCAATATCCTTTCTTCTAGGAGTGCTAGTTCTGCAAGGTTCGCAGGAGAGCTTCTGCCAAGTTTGGAAGGTAGGAGACGAGGTAATGGCAGAAGTGAAGCTGTGAGGACGACGGGGCGTGAGTCGTGCTTGGGTAGCTCAGATGGTAGATCACTTGCCCGCGAAAGGCAAAGGTCCCGAGTTCGACTCTCGGTCCGGCACACAGTTTAAATCTGCCAGGAGGTTTCATACCAGTGTACACTCCGCTGCAGAGTGAAAATCTCATTCAGGATACGCAGTATTCAGTTCGAAAACTCTCAAGAAATTAATATATTCTTAGTGGGACATCCACAACTGTTAGTTGTATTCTTCAAGATGAATAAACAACTACAGTTGCCATTTCAAAGTTCATTTATTGTGATGAAGGTCTGTTTTCAGGACATTAATCGCATCATCAGTTGCTAATTAATGGCGTTTTGTTGTATACAGTTAAGGAGCACCTAATGATAGGATTAGTGTCCGCCTGGGTTGTCTAGATGCCTATATTCAAATAAGGAACTTTGGAATTAGAGCTTCAGCAGACTTAATTCAACATGAACAACCTGAAGAAATTTCCATAGCCGGTCTACAGCTTGTAGACAAGATTGTTATAATATTTTGAAGATAGCAGCATAACAAATATTAGTTTAATACGTTGATACTATTGCGCCTGATTTGTTAACTACACCATCTAGTAATCTTTAAAAGGTTACACAAGAACACTATATAGAATGAAAAAGAATTGTAAATCGTTCTTCATGAAATCTGTGTTCAATTTTAGCAGTGAAGATGACACCAATGCATCGACTCCTTTGCCTTTGCAGCGCTGTATAGTTATTGACACACAAGCTCCATGTTATTCGAAGAATTTAATCTCCTGTAAGTCTACAATGTCAATTCCATCAAACCCTCGCTTATTACTACACAGCAACAGAAAATCATCAATTTTTTACACACATCTTCTATGCACCACCCAAGTACTGACAAAAATATGTAGTGAGTCATAATTTTCGGGGAAGCCCCATTGCGTTAAAAATAAAACTCCACTGAAGCGCCAAAGAATCTTGTATAGGCATGCATATTCAAATACAGACATATATAAACAGGCAGAATACGGTGCTGCGGTCGGCAACTCCTATTTAAGGCAACAAGCGTCTGGCGCAGTTGTTATTGCACGCGCCGGTTGACGACGCTCTACGCAGGCAGAAATGAAGCGCGCGACACTTTAACCTTTCTCAAACGATTTTACAGGAACTACTCAGTAAAAGTATTTCATTTCTTCCTTGCTTGTAGCGTTGTATGTCAGCTTCGTATTGAAGTGCCCGCCATCTCGCTAATGGTCATACTTAATCGTGGTATACACATTTTAGTAAGACGCTACACAAAACTCGCAAAGTTTGCAATGAAAAATAGGGATCGCTATGATTTTGCGTTTGGTGCGTATTACACCACATGTTGCTGCGTATGAAATTTAGCTAACATGAATTTTTGTTTCAACTTGGGAGGAGGTCTCTATCTGCCTCCGATCTCGAGAAAAATGGATCCTATGTAGCGCGCTCACTTCCGATCTCACGTCCGCGAGAATGAAATACTCGCAACATCCCTCATATCTCCTAAACCGCTCGAGACATCGAAACGAAAGTTTGGGTTATGATAGCACACAAGGAGGAGAGTATTTTACCAAATCGTAAACACAAGGAACTTTCTTATGTATGTCGATACGTCAGTACTTATACTTCCCTTTTTATTTTTTTCACTCCAATGACTGTAATGTTTTAAGAGTTATCGACAGCTTTCAAAACAAGAGGTTCCTGCTATGAAAATAAACATGAAATTTCTTCTCTTATGTTACTGCTAACCGGCACTACGAGGTTTTACGTAGGCTATTGAGCTGTGTGATTGCCAATTACTTGTTTAATGAGGCACTCTGTTCCAGAATTTTTTCGCGATAGCTGCTGTGAGGTGAACTTGTGCAAATTACACTGTGTTTTGACAAAGGAAGTACAATTAAACCAGTCACCAAAAAAAAAAAAGTATTTTTAACACTGAGCGAGTGGAATGGAAAATTACCAAAGGATTTTATTCCTTCTCATGATCTGAGCAGTATTAACATAATAACGAGCGTTCCTTCAGGCGGAATGATAGGTACATGCCAGATGCTGGTTACTCACCTGCGCCTTGCCAAACTGACAATGTATGATCGCGAATAAAATAGTTGTTGCTGGGAAAAATAAACAATTGATCTGACGCACAACATAATAGATAGTGTATTGTCAGCAGCGGAGGATAATGCGCGTGACAAGAATGTGTGCCTTGTGAGCTGGAGTTCGAAAAACGTTGTCCTGAAAGTAGATCTACCTTCCTCAGCAGTACATTTCAACAAATGAAATATATCTAATCACGACACGCTTTTAGGATATTCATACTTTCGTAATAATACCGTCCATTTTTTCATTTGCGTAGCCTGTTGTATAATTAGTTTATTAACGCTGGTAATGTGTATGGAACAATTGAAAAGCTTTTTCTCATCACGGCGAGCCAATTAAGACATTTTTATTTGTGACTGCTTTTCGACTGTTTCTAGCTTGCAGTGGAAATGTGATGTCCATATTTACATAGTACATAGTACATAGTACAAGAAACGGGTACACGTACCTAAAATCGTGTAGGGCCCCCGTGAGCACGCAGAAGTGCTGAAAGACGACGGGGCACATCCATATCCAGGTAACAATAGTGAAACTTATGTACTCAACATCTTGGGCACTTTTTTACCAGAAGCACGAAAGGGTCATATCTGTGAAAAATATAAGTCCATTTGGAAACGGGAACTAGATACAAATATTTCTGCAATTAATACAGCTATGAAAAGATACTATACAATCTTTGATGAGGAATTTCTCGCAGTTCATGTAGGTGTTAAACAGAGCTACATGAGTGTGGTTGAGGATGCTGCATTCAAATATTAGGAGGTGGTTCGGGATGGTTGGGTTGCTCACCAATTTATGTTAACCAGCACTGAATGGACGAGCCATATGCTTCTTTGTAGCTCATTTATCTGCTGTAACATTCGCGATAATCAATGCGGGTCACTGTCACCACTATGTTATTGTACAGGACAGCTAAATGTCGGAGCGGCGGCTGTTTTCCCGAATCTAGTTACCTATGGTACATGATTTTTACGGTGATCATGATAAGAGAAGAGTGCCTCCACGTTTTCGAGAATAGGGTGTTCTATGCATTTCGCGCCTACAATTTGATCTCGATGGAATTCATTCATACTGTTTGCCCTGCCCATCCCGCACTTAAACATTACTACGATGATCACAGCAGCCACGAGGTTCGCCGAAGTAGTCCACTCTCCATTTTCTTGAAGAGATACAATGGCCCATGGACACAATATGCCATTTCTGATAATTTTGTGATCTAATGCATCCACTGCAATTATGATCTTCTCTGACGGTAACGTACAGAACTTGTGGCAACGAAACATCTTCTGGGGGAAATTTTTTCTAACTCAGAAGGTATGCAAATGTTTGAAGAAGAGCTTTAGAAGGACCTTCAAAGTATCAGTGCAATAGTCACAATGCAGTTCTCTATATCTTGATTAACTTATTTCTACACTATCTGTAGGACGGATGTATTATAGGATGATCTACTGATCCCGAGCTGTGACATTATAACACATTATAGCTGTGAAAACGTTCGACTGCGAAAACAGTGAGGTGTGGGCATAACGAATGAAATGGGCACCAGGAAACAATATAAACTGAAGAGCCCAAGAAACGGGTACACGTACCTAAAATCGTGTAGGGCCCCCGTGAGCACGCAGAAGTCCTGAAAGACGACGGGGCACAAACTTGACTGATGTCTGAAGTAGTGTTGGAGGGAACTGACACCATGAATCCTGCAGGAGTGTCCATAAATCCGTAAGAGTGCGAGGGGTGGAGATCTCTTCTGAACAGCACGTTGCAAGGCATCCGAGATATGCTCAATGATGTTCATGTCTGGGAATTCTGGTGGCCAGCGGAAGTGTTTAAACTCAGAAGAGTGTTCCTGGAGCCATTCTGTAGCAATTCTTGACGTATGGGGTGTCGCCTTGTTCTGCTGGGATTGCTCTAGCCTGTCGGAATGCACACTGGACATGAACGGATGCCGGTGATCAGACAGGATGCTTACGTACGTGTCACCTGTCAGAGTCGTATATGGACGTATCTGGGACCCCTTATCAATACAACCACAGACTCCCCACTCCATTACACAGCCTCTACCAGCTTGAACGGACCCCTGACATGTAGGGTCCAAGGATTCATGAGGTTGTCTCCACAAGTCCATCCGATCGAAGGAATTTGAAAGGAGACTCGTCCGACCAGCCAGCTCGTTTCCAGTCATCAACAGCCCAGTGTCGCTGTCGACGGGCCCAGGGCAGGCGTAAAGCTTTGTGTCGTTCAGTCATCAGAGTGGACCTTCGGCTCCGAATGCCCATATCGATGATGAATCATTAACTGTTCGCACGCTGACACTTGTTGATGGCCCAGCATTAACATCTGCAGCAATTTGTGGTGGAGTTACCTTCTGTCAAGCTGAGCGATCTTTTCCGCTCTCGTTGGTTCCGGTCTTGCAGGATCTTTTTCTGGCCGCAGCGGTGTCGCAGATGTGATGTTTTATTGGATTCCTGATGTTCACTGTACACTGTGAAATGGTTGTACGGGAAAATCCCTTCTTCATCGCTACCCTGGGGATGCTGTGTTCCATCGCTTGTGCGCCGACTGTGACACCACGTTCAAACTCACTTCATTCTTGATAACCTGCTATTGTAGCAGAAGTAACCGATCGAAGGCTAGGCGTAAATTGAGACGCGTATAGGACGTGTGGCGCGACGCAGCGCAGTGCGCGTTTTTGTAACTTCCCAGATACAAAAGGGACCGCGCAAGTTAGGGACGCAGATCGTGGTGGCCGTGCGGTTCTAGGCGCTCCAGTCCGGAGCCGCGCTGCTGCTACGGTCGCAGGTTCGAATCCTGCCTCGGGCATGGGTGTGTGTGATGTCCTTAGGTTAGTTACGTTTAAGTAGTTCTAAGTTCTAGGGGACTGATGACCACAGCAGTTGAGTCCCATAGTGCTCAGAGCCATTTGAACCATTTTTGAAATTAGGGACGCGACGCGACTGAGACCCGACACGCGCCTGCGGCGGGTCGCGTGCCGTTGTTGTAGTGGCACAGTTTCTCGCGCCACGTGAGCACTACAGGAAGGGTGAGGTAGGGAGCGGGCGGGCAGTCCTGTCATATGCTCACTTCGGAAAGGCGCATATTGGCAGTGGAAGTATTGTCCTTCCGAAAAATACAGCCTTATGGTATATTGAATTTTATTATACTGAGTAGTGCTTCGTTTTTCGTCGTTTAAGCGCTCCATCTATTTTCGTTAGCAGATAACAGTTTTCAAAAAATGGTTCAAATGGCTCTAAGCACTATGGGACTTAACATCTGAGATCATCAGTCCTCTAGACTTAGAATTACTTAAACCTATCGCATTCGGGAGGACGACGGTTCAATCCCGTCTCCGGCCATCCTGATTTAGGTTTTCCGTGATTTCCCTAAATCGTTTCAGGCGAATGCCGAGATGGTTCCTTTGAAAGGGCACGGCCGATTTCCTTCCCAATCCTTCCCTAACCCGAGCTTGCGCTCCGTCTCTAATGACCTCGTGGTCGACGGGACGTTAAACACTAACCACCACCACCACCGCTTAAACCTAACTAACCTAAGGACAACACAAACATCCATGCCCGAGGCATGATTCGATCCTGCGACCGCAGCAGCAACGCGGTTCCGGATTGAAGCGCCTAGAACCGCTCGCCTAATAGTTTTCATTTACAAATATCTATACAGTTCTCTTATTTTGTTTCTTCTTTTGTCAAGAACAATGCACAGTTCAGTAACTGGCGAGCCATTAGCCACTGGCATTATTTCTTCTGCCTCCACAATGTTTGCAGATCGTAAGAAGGAACAGACGATTCATCGTGGGGGCAGTGAATAAGGAAGATTGGAATATTAAAAAATCACGTGATTTAGAAGAAAGGCAGGAAAGTAAAACAACGTTACCTACTTGCTCCCTATTATGCTGGCTTATCCCTTCGATCTGTTGCAAAAAGTCGGAAAGTCCAAATGGAACTATAATTTTATTTCTTCTAGTATCGCAGTTCTGGAAGAGACGACTACATGAGCGATTCGCTCTTCAGAATCTGATCCATAATTTGAAAGTATTTACGGTATATAGAACTTCGGAATTATCTGTTTGGGACATGAAACCGATTGTTGTCTCACGCAGAAGTTCTTGAGACCTTACTGAAATAAGAAGATACGTCACGTCGAATAAGGAGGAAACAAGGTGTTGCACCAGCAAGATACTAGTATAAAAAAGCATACAGGAAACGCAGGTTTTCCTCTGATTTTTCTGTCTTTATTGTTCATGTTTGTCACGTGTTGGTTAGTTTAAAAAAATACATTTCTTTCACGAACCAAGAGGAACAAAATATACTTCTTTTTTACGGAGAAAACGGAGGAACGAGACGAGAACAGTTCAGGTATTCGCGCAAAAGTATCCTGACAGAAGGTGTCCAAAGAGACTAATATTTCAGCGTATGTGCACAAAATTGGTATGGCCAGGGTGCTAGAATACTACGCAGAGGCAAGTAGCAAGTCTGCAACGAGCGGAGCAAGCGAAATAAACGTTCTGGCACCAGTTGCACATCATCCAAGTGTTAGCTCTAGCGAAATTGCAAGTGGCTCGGGAATATATTATCCCAGCGCTGTTCGCATTTTGCGCGGACGTACTCGGTCCTTATCGTGTGTCATTTCAGCAGCAGATTAACCAGTGACACACAAGAAGGCGTATAAAGTTAGGTCGCTCGTTCCTCATGTAACATCAGGACAATCGGTTTTTTCTTCAAAGAACTGTGTTTAGCGATGGTGTTACCTCTACAAATCATGAACATCGAATGTAAAAATGTGCATTATTGAGCTGTTAAGAGCCCGCATTGGCTGTACGGGTTGAACATAAGAGGCTGTGCAGTATGAACGTTCGGTGCTGGATTATGGGAAACCACATGATTAGCTCTTACTTCATTGCTAAAACCTTAACAGAAAAAAATGCACAATTGCTTATGAAAGTGCTACCAGGTCTTTTTCGTGAGAAGTATTTATGCAAGTACTCACTCGTGTGTAGTGGTTGTGCAACTAAACGACATACGCAACCACTACTCACGAAAAACTAAGAAAATATCTTCACGACTACTTTGCGTATGGCATGCAGTCAAAACGATGAAGAGGTATAACAACATGGCGACCAGTACAAATACACTTTTACAAAAAAACCATGATCTTTGCTTGATATCTTACCGAAATAAATCGAGACGCATACATGACACGTTTGCGTCGAAACATGTCTGGGTAAGTAAAAGAGAAGTAGACTGTTTTTCCCGTCAGGAGGAGTTTAAGAACCTTAGAACTTATATTGTACCTCTGTAAACAATTCTCAGATGTGCTGCGTGTGTTAATTGATGCGAATTTAGGAAAATATAGTGTCATGTATTTTATTGGCCCTTGGGCACAGAGAACCGATTCGTTAACTTGGAAATACATTATAGAATGGGACCAGAGTGATCATTCCTACTGGAAATCTTAAACATATTCGTTTGATGTACATGCCCTTTGGCCGTCCATTATTAGCTCTTTATGTAGCATTTGACTATGTAGAAACCGTTATCACTTTTCGAATGGCGCATTTCATTTTATTTCATTTGCGTATTTTTCTTTGATCAACAGGTGGATACATCACTGTCGTAAACAACTCTAAAGACAGCAGCACCACAATATCACTGCCAAGACGCCCACAACACACTCTAACAATGCTGTAGGTACAGCTGAATAAGCTCCGAAACAAAGAGATCTATGTACGAATAAGGATTTCACAAATAAACATTACCATTTTCTTATGGCTTTTTCCATATCGACACAGCTCATTCAGCTTTTGAGTTCATAGACGGCGGCGGTGCAACGATACTACAACTGCAATCCGTTGTAGGGTGTGTCAATCCTCATGTTATTTGCTATACATGAGAAATCACCTGAATTAATCATGTCATTAAATTCTTACGGTAGGAATGTCGTTAAGGCATTTCCGTAATGAGGGGCTATCAAGAAACAGCTTCTTTCAAGCGCATCTCTTCCACTCCGGTAACGGAAATTGAATTAAATTTGTCAGCCACAATTTTCTCGCGGCGATATCACGTTTGTTGTCGAGGATTTCTAAAGTCTGTGAATTGTCTGTATTTTATGATAAAAGGATTTCGTTATGACCAAACAGTAAGCAGCCTTTCTCAAAATACAAATGTGGCTGCAGCATAGTACGTCGATTTAGTGAGTTAAAAATCTTTAACCCTAGCGTTAACTCTTTCGCTTTATAATATGTGCGAAATATAGATGACTGACTCTTTTTCAGTATGGAAGTAATGTATCTTTCTGGGACTCTGTCGAAAACACTTTATACAAATGAGGTAAAACAGGGCTTTACTTCGAGGCGACAGGCTATCTTTAAGTCTTATATGTTGACAGCCTTTTTATCCGTCTTAGACCTTAAACAATAATTTAGATAGAAGAATTTGCGAATTTTTTGTTTTCTCATCAATAGAGGCGCGAAACACTTGCAGCTGTTCAACATCGTTACGATAGTTGTTCATAATAAAATGAAAGTGAAGTGAGCTTACTTCACTTGAACATTTTTAGGCAGTTCTCTCGTGGTACTCTTAGAATACTGACTGTCCCATAGGCATGTATGTTTAATGAATGCATTGAAACTTGGAGTACACGTCGTTGGTACAGATACTCAGTACTGAGACATTTTTAACAAAATCCATACAATCTATCTCCATATTCCTGGTTTTCATAGCTCTGTGACTCACATCTTTTTTTTAATAGAGTGTTTCAGCCTTTCTTTCGTTAAAAATGCATGGTTGTCTGTTGTTTAATTTCAAGTTTACTTTTTCTGCTTACAGTGTTTTCAGTTTGGTCGAGAATCCAGTACACCGAATACAGATATCACTATGTGGGTATGCGAAGTATATGTTGAAATTTATACTTATAATACACCTGCAAGTTTCATAGGAAACTTTTTGTTTCTCGTGATATAATGTATTACACAAAATGTTTTTGCACACTCTGGTATGTTGCACTGGCGGCCAGAGCCAAGAGGAACTCGTACACCGAACGCAAATGCAGCATCTCGTTGTTTCCGAGTTCTTGTACATAAAATTACCTGCTTTTATTAACAAATTGCAATCCAAGTAGGAATTCTAATTTTTGTATGTTTCTAGATTGGTCAATCTGCGTGATATTTTATCTCTTTGTGCTTCATTTTTAGCTTTAAAATGTCTAGCACTGGAGCATTTTCAAACATTCTCCGTTTCCAGTGAACTTAACCTCCCTTTCTTAGCAAATTTCACTATATAGGCAGGTCTTTTCCTTTTTGTAGACACATTTTGTGGCATAAAAATTTTTCATTCTCCAACTTGGACATCTCAGCTGCACAGTCCGATTTATTAGACGGTACTTATATACTAAGTGTCACTAAGGTACAGAATGTACAGACACAGAGATTGTGCCGGAATGTTTCCATGTTTGCAGATTCACCTGTTATAGCAAAATGACGTACCTGGTTTTTTCATTGGAACAATTGGCTTACCTACTTCTTTTCCTACATGCTGTAATTTTAATGGCAAATGAAAGCGTGACTAACCTGTCTTTATATATATTTCACACATGTAAACAATACTCCTTTGGATGAAAGATCTAATGATCCTTCATACTCATTTCGAAAAGGAAAAAGATTTACCTTGTTCTTCCCCTTCACCCTTAACCCTCAAAACATAAATCATATTGATCTGCTACTGCCGTTCTTAGGAATGATCACTGTTAATAAATACAGTCTATGCAGGAAAAATTTTGTATGAGAAAATTTAATTTTACCTGTAGATTTAGGTCTGCAAAAGGACACCTTAATAACATAGAAATTTATACCTTGATCGTACGGATTCCACACAGTCTTACCTTTTTCAGTATATTCTTGCACCACAAATTCACTTAACAATTGAGTAATCCTAATCAACTACGAAATCCTCAGGATAAAGATACCGAATGTTCCTCTGTCGTTCAAAATTCTGGATCGTTTACGTTAAAGTCAAACAACGTAGCAACAGTGAGATAATACGTTCATGAAAAACTTAATTAGAAATTCTCTGTTACAACATGTAGCACCGAAATCATTGCAGTTCCAAGCGATTTACGATCGCTCCACACTTGACCACAAGTAACGAAGTTTGGTCTGTGGTGTGCCACTTCCGCTGGACATTTCAGTGAGTAGAAAACCCCAAGTGACTCAGATAACCTTCAACAAATCATGAGGGGTTGCATGTGTGAGCACAAGCTGTCTGTATAGTGGATCTACAAGAAGAGACGAACATTTTATGGGATGCCGAATTCTCTAGCTTTTGTATCAGCTGAGATAGTGGAGCAACTTGAAAAACAGAAATACTTCATAAAATGAGACAGGTAATGCGTCTAATGTGAATTTTGCTTTACAAAATGAATTAAGGAATATGCTCAGTGTATACTCGAAATCAATGGACACATTACAGTATGAGCTCCTTTACACAACACTTATTTGATTATGAAGTTGCAAATACACTCTGCGCGTATCACAGTTCTTCCCTTGTAACTTAATTCCCGTACATTTCGTTACAAACTTTTCCCAGCTCCATGCAATGGTTCCTCTGACTGCAAGAGCTAGCTAATGAGGTTTAAGAAACAGCATCTCAAAATTTTTGTATAAGATGGTAGTTACTGTGCCGCGGCGCATAAAAATTTTACGCAATTAAAGTAAACAGTTCATTCTGCCAACTTCGAATAATTATTATTGTTACTAAGGATAGAGCCACTACATCTAGAAGTGCTCATGAAATATTTGCTACGAGCTGCTTTGAATTTTTCGTCTATTGAAATTTGTCGTTTCTTTCCTGTGTATTGGCTTTAGAGTAACATGTGCACTTAGCAAAACAGTTCAAAAATGGCGCTGAGCACTATGGGACTTAACATCTATGGTCATCAGTCCCCTAGAACTTAGGACTACTTAATCCTAACTAACTTAAGGACATCACACAACACCCAGTCATCACGAGCAAAACAGTTCCAGTGACGTCATTTGCTCTACTAGAATCCGGTCACTATCTAATTTGGTCGCAACGGTCACTCGCTGTTACATCGCGCTTATTACATATCTCGATGTTTCCGCATCTCATCTTTTTAGTGTTCTGGTACATCCATGTTCAACTGTCCATAGATATTCGTTCTTCACACACCAGCGTACATACAAGAAAGTGACAGTACGTGACAAGGAGAATTTATTTTCAAACTTTTATCGTTTACCGTTACTGAGACATAAATGAACCGCAGTAATCAAGGCTCACTACTTTACTCTCTGGTGGTACTTCCTTTTTTGACATACTAGTGAAAGACTGGAGTCACATTCTATACTTGCAGAACTGATGTTTTGTATCACACAGAGGACAGAAAGTTTTTTGCCAAATACTGTTTGCTCCGGAAGTGTGAGCATTACACATTAAGAACTAAGTTCAGCAATTCGTTTACTACAGCTAAACAAAGAATACTCACAATTTGTGTTCGTATCTGAGGACGCTAACTTCACTTCGTAGCTACGAGGGCGTGCTGAAAACTATTGCCTCCGACTGTTTATTACGTTCTCGATATTGTTTGATGTATTAAATGTCGTGCATATTTCTCGGTCGGCAAAAATATTTTCATCTACACGAACAAAAATAATGGTCGATTTACCATTCACGTTATTGAGCCTGCTGCAGGAAAAAGTGACTTACATGATGTGGTTAACTTGGAAGTTGGCTGTTCATTTGTAATTTCAGTGCTGGCCGGTGTGGCCGAGCGGTTCTAGGTGCTTCAGTCTGGAACAGCGCGATAGCTTCGGTCGCAGATTCGAATCCTGCCTCGGGCATGGATGTGTGTGATGTCCTTAGGTTAGTTAGATTTAAGTAGTTCTAAGTTCTAGGGAACTGATGACTCAGATGTTAAGTCCCACAGCGCTCAGAGCCATTTGCCATTTGTAATTTCAGTTTTTCTTCACATTGTTTCTGCTTTTCTTCAGTTGCGAGTTGTCTTTGTAGTTTTTTGCGTTGTTGTACTATAGTCAGTTACGATTGGTCGAAATAAGCTCCCTCAGCAGTTTCTCTGTAACTCCAGTGGTCCATTTCACATCTTTGGAGGTCGGTTCACGCCACCAGCCATCTACATAAGACGCGTTTTTGAAACAACGAGATGCTATAGTCTGAACGTGATTGGCCATTCTGGTGCTGATTTTTGTCAAACTACGTTCTCTTCGACATGGAAGGCAGTCTGCCTTTGTCCGGTGTTGCTGCGAGTTGGATAGATGTTTCTACAACTCTGGAGACAATGGGTGAGATCTTTTCAATTACTTCCCGTTTATAGGTTACTCTAAAAGCGCTGTGTAAATATCTACACAGCTAATTGGAGATCACTTCACGTTCATACTTGCAGCGATGGCCTTCCGCGTGATGAAAAGAAAGCCAAAGTTGCTCACGTTTCGTTAAATCGAAGCTGATCACAAGACCGAATATCATCTTGAAATCCGCCACTGTGTAGATTCTAAATTATCGTCCTCTCTTTCGTTGTAAAAGAGTTACTGCCATTTCAGAAGTTGCTTTTTGAGAGCTTATAATAATTTCGTTTACTCTTCCCGAGACTCTTATTTGTATTTGATATTTTGAAGATCTGGGAGGGCTTTATACACAAGTTGCATTCCTTTGACAATAATATACATACACATTTATAGCATTGTTCTCTGCATTTTTTCGTCCCAAACAACTCGTTACATTCATTATGTTTACTTAACGCACCTAAAGGCTGCTGCGCTGCAATGTTGTGCACACTTGTTGCCGCCGGGTTTGTCACATAAGTGCTCAGATATGGCACAAACAGTTAACTAAATTAAATACGTTCTACAACTGCAAAGCGTGTGCAGCAAATATTCCAACTACCTGACAGAGTCAGTATGGAGACGACGAGCTGTGTACTCTAACGCTGTGAATTTTATTGAACCCTTTGCTTGGTGAAAATCGCAGTGTACAAACATACAGATTAATATATTGCTTCTTTGGGTGAATTTAGGTTTCTGACTGGGAATGCTTAGTCGTCGGCTACTGTTTTGGCAGGTTACAGATTTCGGAAAGCAATGTTTAGAGATCTGGTATATTACTGACATTGATTGTGGAGGACGAAGGGCTTTATAATTGCAATACGAGGATTGTAAACTGTGTTGTGATCTCACTGTTTCAAGAAAGTATTGCTATAATCATTGTTTCAAGTCTATATTCATTGATAACGGATGAGAGAGGACATTCTCATTAACACTGCCTCGGTGTACAATCCAGAGGCAGACACAGCGCATGATTTCTTTTTTTACTCTTTCTTGGTGAAAAATTACTTATGGCTTAGTATTTGAACAGTCAGCTATGCAAAATGGATTTCCTTTCAGCATGCATAAAGCAAGAGTGTGTGTGAATATTCCGTTAAATATTCGTGGACTGATAGCGTTTCCAATTTGTATTCTGGGGCATGCATGTGTAGAAGAAAATACGCATACGCTGCTGAAGAAAATCTACATAAGACGTAAAAAGTAGGTATAATATCATTAGAACACGTAGTTGTTAATCGTTGCTGAAATGTTTCTTTAACAGGCATTCCTTCTTATTTTTATCAGTTTAAGAATTTAAAAATTGCCTCTAGGGTTTCTAACAAAAGTTTTCGTTGCGTGATACCTCTTAGTCCGACTCTCTTTTCAGTGCTTCCTTTTACACAGTTCTAAGGAGGTCAAATGGAAGTTGTACCTTTGACATATATATTCTTCATTTTGCAAATGTTCCTGGAGACAGTCTTACGTTTCTCAGTAGCTGTTACTGTATGTTGCTTCCCGTTGGGACGGCGTTGGGTTCTATGACTGAAAATGTAGATTTAAAAACACATACAAAGGTAAAAGTTTAATACAGTTGTCTAATTAACTCGGTACAATTATTCCACTAAATATCCTGATATAAATCCAGATAGAAGCCTTAAGTATGTACAGGTATTGCTACTAATCACAAGTACTAATTATACTTCAAAGGCCTAAGTCTGTTACACATGTACTCGCAAGTCTATCTCAACTAAGCTGACTTCGGGCGTAGATCGAAGACTGTAGACTCTAGAGACTCGAACACTGTTGCCAGAACGGTGGAATAAGAACAATGGAGTCGAACATTGTAGCCCGAACACCGGGGCCCGAATGCTGGAGACTGGAGGCTCACTGCGGCGGCATCTTATCAGCATGGTGCGTGGCGCTGGCGGTGCCGGTCCATTAAAGTGACCCCCTATCAAAAGCCTCAAGAACCACTTTATTGCGGCGCCAACCGTAGTCAGACGTGCAGGAAGAGAGTCAGTGAGGTTCTGGAATGTACCGACAAGAATTTGAAGCCATGCTGACTCCACTGCCGTGGTCAGCTGCGCTAAGTTCCTCGGCTGAGGATCCATGGAGCGAACAGCCCGATCGAGGTGGTCCCACAGCTTCTAGACTAGGTATAAATCCGGAGAGTTTGGTGGCCAGGGGCGTGCGGTAAACCCATCCTGGTGCTCTTCGAACCACGAACGTATACTGCGGGCAATGTGACACGTTGCATTGCACTGCTGGCAGATGTCATCAGGCCGAGGTGAAACAAACTGCATGCAGGGATAGGTATGGTTCCCTAGGATAGATGCATACTTGTTTTGGTCCTTTGGGACTTCCAGAATGACGAGATGACTCAGGAAGTTCCACGAAAACTTTTCACCAGACTATAACACTCCGGCGTGAAAATGTTGCAGGGTTTTTTCTTTCTTTCAGACCTTTCACGCCAATGGAGTATAATACGTGATTCATCTGAAATGGACGTCTGTCGAAACTCAGAGGACGTCCATTTGCGGTACTAGCGTATAAATTGCAGCCTTTGTTGCCAATGAACAGCAGTCAGCATGGGAGCATGAATCAGGCACCTGCTGTGGAGACCCCAATGCAGCAATGTTTGCTGAATGGTCGTCGAAGAGACACTGTTTGTAGCCCCTTGGTTCAAGTTGGTAATTAGTTTCTCAACAGTTGCACGTCTATTCGCGCGTACACATCCCAGCTGCCGCTGTTCACCTTTGTCTTCTATGGACCGCGGTTCACCACAGTTACCTCGGCATCGGTTTTGGATAGCATCATTTTGGCATTTATGGTGAACAATAACCACGGCATAATGCGAAAATTTTACAAACTACCGAGCGAGGTGGCGCAGTGGTTAGACACTGGACTCGCATTCGGGAGGACGACGGTTCAATCCCGCGTCCGGCCATCCTGATTTATGTTTTCCGTGATTTCCCTAAATCACTCCACGCAAATGCCGGGATGGTTCCTTTCAAAGGGCACGGCCGACTTCCTTCCACATCCTTCCCTAAATCGATGAGACCGATGACTCGCTGTCTGGTCTCCTTGCCCAAACAACCAACCAACCTTTTACAAACTTAGCCGTTTCGGAAGTGCTTCCACCCCTGGGTCGCGAGCCAATGATCATGCTCTGTTTAATGTTGGTTAAATCACTCCGTTTCCGCCTTACGACAACGACTGCATTGTTTTCCGTCTCCCCCGGTAACGCTTTATATATCCTCCACTGCTACTGGGCCCAGCTGCCATATTTTAGTGGTTATTGTCCATTGACGTCGATCAGAGGCAGTGTATATCTTCAAGCAGCTGTTGGTCGTAGAAAGCGGTCGTTCGTGGCTGCCTTTCACGGTAACCTTCATAACCGTTACTGCTAACTTCGTACACCGGAATGGTTGCCCCGCGTGGTATCGACTGCTGATGATACCACAGTATATATCGCACAGGAGTTGAGCCAAAAGCTTACTCAGAATCTATGCATCATAGGAAAAGTAATCAAGTAAAAAATCTGGCATCTCCAACTGAATGGAAACCATAACGGCATTCTCTATAAATTTTTTAGGCACGCCACGGAAAATTAAAAATCTGTGTGGCTGAGCGGAGATTCCCATGACCCCTAGAATATGACTCCAGTGCCTGAAGTATTGTGTAACCTTCGGTCACTTCGGGAAACGATGTCCGTACTTAAAAATGACCAATTTATATACGCCCGGTGATAAAAGTTAGAGAACGGAACAAGGGTGAAGAAGAGTTCGCGCACTCGAACTTCGCCGCGTATTTCCTCAGATGCTACCAACGCAAAAATGTCTGTCACAAAATTTCGCCCTGCACACATTTCGGACAGTAAATGGACGTTAAAGGTTGGCAATAAGGCAACACTCTAGTCACGTGTGCAGTAACTACCACTGTTAGGATATTTCAGTAGTACGCTGTAGTAGTGGAAGTGGATAGCGTTTAGGGTTAGCATGCAGGAGGTGAAGGATTAGATTCCGGACCGAAGTTTGTTTGATTTTATTTGCTAAAAGTAGACTGCGTGGTACGGTACCTAGAGTCTTAATCGTCATACAACGATTACAGTGGGTACTGTACAAAACATTTGCAGTAACGTACTACAAACACATAAATGGAAAGACAAGTCGTTTTCCTTGGTCAGATTTTAAAGAAACCTTTTGCACGTCGTGGGCGCGAATTGTTTCGCACCACTGCATCCACCAGATTTCAGACTTGTTCTGTATGTACCCTCTCTCAGTGGTCCCATTGATTAATACCAACTGTTAACCAGATCCCTTACACTTTAGGGTCTTACGTCAGAGGTAGGGCTAGCAACGTGTTTTGCAAATAATTTCCATGGGACCATTGGGGAAGGGTACACAAAAAACAGGTCTGTAATCTAGTAGATGCAGTGACGCGAAACAATTCGCTTCCACGACGTGCAAAAGGCTTCCTTAAAAGCCGACAAATTAAAACGATTGTATTTCCAATTTTGTGTTGGAAGTACGTAACTGCAAATGTTTTGTAGAACACCCACTGTAATCGTTGTATGACGATTAATACGCCGGATATCGTACCACGCAGAGTACTTTTAGTAAATAAAAAAATAAGCCTCGACCTCCTCCATCAACTACACCACACTGCTATATGCGCTGAGAGAGGTAGTTGCCCTACATGAGATTACAGTGTTGCCAGATTGTCCTCCATATACTTCCCGAAATATGCGCAGGGCGAAATTTTGTGATAGGAATTTTTGTATTGCCGATATGTGAGGAATCACGCTGCGAAGTCCGAGTGCGCGAATTTTTCTTTACCATGTATGCTGCATGCATATACACTGATAAGCCAACGCACTATGACCACTGCATACCTCGACGTTGGTTGCCGCCTGGTGGTGTAGCGGGCACGTGACGCTATAACGAAAGTACGTAAGCGGAGCAGACACGGACGGGAGATCACTCTAGCGAAGATAGGGGCTGCTAATGGGGAAATCCATTGAGATAAGCAACCTTGACAGAAGGCAGATTAATATTACCCAGAGCCTGTGAACGAGTATCTTGAGAACTGGTAAGTTGGTCGAATGTTTGCGTGCTACTGTTGAGAGCATCTACGGAAAGAGGTAGAAGGACAGTGAAACTATCACCTGGTGCTAGAGGGTTGGGCGTCTAAGCCTCTTCACAGAACGTGGGGTTCGGAGGCTTGCCTATTCAGTAAAGCCGGTTAGATGGTGATCTGTGTCATCTTTGCCGAAAGAGCACATACCTGGTGCATGCACAAGAAATTTGGAGCACACTGTTCATCGTTCATTGTTGAACATGGAGCTCGGCAGCAAACAACCCCTACGTATTTACATGTTAACTCAACGACATTGTCAATCATGAATGCAGTGGGCGCTGGCCATCGGGATTCATCGTGTTGGCTCTCTGGGTGAACCACATTTTTGCTACACTAGGTCAATGGTCGTCTCCACAGCCGCCGTCAGCGAAGGGAAAGGCGGCTGGAAACGTGCAGCGCGCCAAAGGCGTAGGCTGGTGGGAGCAGCAATATGCTATGGGAAACATTCTACTGCCCTTGCATGGGGTCTTTCATAGTAACTGAAGACACAATGACATCTGCGAACCACCTGTGTCTCTTCATGCTTGATGTCTTCTCCGACGGCGGTATCATCTTCCAGCAGTACAAGTGTCTGTATCTTGGAGCTAGAACCAGGCTACAGTGGTATGAGGAGCGTTATAGTGAACTCATTTTGATGTCTCGGTGACCAAATTCGCCTGATGCAAATCCTATGGAACCCACCTTGGTCGCGATCGGACGCCATCACCGTGTACGCAAATCATCAGCCCGTTATTTACACCAGTTACATTATCTGTGTGTAGTCACCAAACTTCGTGTACCACCGAAAACCTACCAACAAACTGTCAGATCCCTGATACCCAAAAAGGATGAAACACAAGCCGTAAAGAGGGTGGTCATAATGTCTTGGTTCATCAGTGTATGCTTACGACATACATACGAGAGTTGCCCAGAAAGTAATGCACGGCTTTTTTTTTCTCGGCCGAAAACAACGCTACCAATGCGAAACACTACGTATGTATTATTTGAAGTCTCCTGAGTGAGCGCGCCAAGTTTCACTCACTTCCGACAGACAGCGGAACTGCAGAACAGTTTCCAAATGGCGTCTGTAGGTGATGTTCGTTTCAAGCAACGTGCCGTCATTGAATTTCTCACTGCAGAGAAAGAAATTGTCGGGAATATTAACAAACACTTGTGCAAAACATATGGAGCATATGCTTTCGACCGAAGTACATTTTGCCAGAGGTCATCGGAAGGCGGTACGGCGGAGCTCCACGATTTGCAGCGGTCGGGGAGACGATCCACGGCTGTCACAACTGACATACCTAACCTAGCCCTCTCGGACATACACTTGTTTGGGCGAGTAAATGATGCATTCGTGGAAGACATTTTGAGGACGATGAGGAGGTGATTCATTGATTCATACAGTGAAGCACTGGATCCGCGAGCAGGACAAGGACTGTTAGCAACAGGGCATATGCGCCCTTGTTTCGCGCTGGGGGAAGGCCATAGAACGGGAAGGAGATGACGTGGGGATATAGGGTGTGAAGATAAACACCATTCCTTCTTGGTGTAATCGTCATTATGTTCAATAAAGAATTTTTGAAGATAAAAAATGCAGTGCATTACTTTCTGAGCAAGCCTCGTAGGAAGATTAATTGTTTTATCCATGGTTAATGTCGTATAGAGATAGACAAATCGTGTCTATACTTAATAGCGGGGAATTTGATGGGCAGAGCATTATCAATTGACGTCAAATCATATAACAGCCTCGTATCATAGAATAAGTGGCCCGCGAAAACGTAAGACTGTAGTTGTTGTCCTGTGATTAATGTGACTGCATGGCGAGGAAATGGCTTTGGAAGCTTAATAGCAAATGCGTCTCCTTACCTACAGTCGAGGTGTGCTGACTGAACAAAGTGACTGGATTCATCTTATCAGAGCTGTTTTCTGACGAAATCTATGTGGCAGTATTTTCCCAATAACAGACGTGACGCGTAAATGGATTCGAAATCAGCATTTGGCTCATATGGACACAGCGTTTCCCTATATTAAGCACTGTTTTCAGGTAGTTATCTTTTCTTATGTTGGCAAATAATTGTACATCCTGAAACTCTATTCCGTAAAAGCTGTTCACGGGCTGACACTTAGGAGCACCTTCAAGAATAATTCACTCATAGCCCAAAGTAAGCTATTTTCATTAAGTCATGTATTATATTTTGTTGGCCAAAATATGGGTACATTAGAGCTTTTTGAACTTTATACTGCAGACAGACAGGAAATAAATACAAACCAAAGCACGTCTAGTCCATGTTGCACAAAAACGTAGATGTGGGTTTATACCTTTGCGGAGCTGCAGAGATTGGCATGATAAATTGCGGATCTCTGAAGTACTCATATATGTCCGTATCCTATAATATGGTTTACTAGGAAATAATTCGGGAAAATCAATTATATCAACATATACCAATGAGCCAAAACGTCATGACCACTTTCCACAAAGAAATTTAATGATCCCTAGTTGCGTTGCGGGCACATAAAGCATGAATGAAAACATTTAAGCGGAGTAGATACAAATGGAGAAACATTCTAGCGACGATATATGCCGGAAATCGTGAAATTCACTGATGTAAATGACTTCGAAAAATGGCCAGACTGCCATGCCCGATCCCTCGTGAGAGTCATCTCTTGAGCACTGCTTGAATGCTTGGGATACCCACAAGGTCGGGTTAAAAGAAGAAATCGAAGCAATTCAGAGGTGGGCTGGTAGATTTGTTTCCGGTGGGTTCGACCAACAAGCGAGTATTATATAGATGCTTCGTGATCTTAAATGGGAATCCCTGGAAGGTAGATGTTCTTTTCACTGAACACAAATGAGAAAATTTAGAGAACCGGCATATCAAGCTGACTGCAGAACAATTCTGCTGACGACAAGGAAGATAAGTTGAGAGAAATTAGGGCCCACACAGAGACATATATAGGGTGTTCGTTAATTCCCGTTACAAACTTCTAGGACTCGTAAAGGGAAGTGAGTACTTAACATTTTAAATAGAAACCCATGTTCGGAAACATACAGTTTTCGTTCTACAACGTTTTCAGTTCAGATGTGTAACACATCCACGTCTACCAGGGGAAAGAGAAGTCTCGGAGTTGCTTCTCCTAGAATGCAGTAGAGTAGACAGGGTGACGTGTACTACGTCAGACGGCCACCTGATGTCACTTAACGTCTGCCATTTTGTAGGAACAGAGGAAGATCTACTGCCACGGGTTCTGGTCGCTCCACTAGAAATTGAAAAGACACTAGGTGGAATGGAGACCGTGTTCCAGAATATGCTTCGCACGTACCATGTCTGTAACAACTTTGGTGGTCGCCACATCGAGCCAGTGCTGTATAGCATCAGTACTGTTCTGTACATACAGTATGCTACGTTACTTTTTGTTTTGATATAACATAAGCACGTAAGGTTTAAGAGTTAAACAAGTGTGCTGTTTCGTTGTGTTTCCTTTCGAATTGTTACCTAAAGCTGTACAGCGGCCCACTTCATTCAGTTCCTGAAGTAGAAGTGAATGAGTTAAACGTATGAACTGAAACCGTCGTACAACTGAGACTGCGCATTTCCGGACATGGGTTCCTATTCAAAGTATTATGTAATCACTCCGCTCGACAAGTCCTAGATGATTGTAACGGGAATCTCCGAACACCCATTTGATGGGTATCAGCCTCGTTGTGTTTGCGAGGGTAACAGGAGAAACTATTTTTAAAAAAGGAAACACGGTCTACAAAGGTTGTAATGTGTTAATTCACTGGGATATTTGAAAACTTTTACTGTTGGTCATTTTCCAACACCTGTCACGAGCCGCAGACTTCAAATCACATTCAATTAACTACCTAAAACATGTTCATTGATTAGCCAGAAATCTATGGCCACCGACCAACTATCGAGATAAATGCGTCCAGGTGATTTCAGCTTCATCTGGCTAGGAGTAAATGATAGTCAGACTCAGGCACGGTGCATGTAGTATCAGCGAGCGTGCTGGTCGTCTGTAGAATGGGAAAGGTGTGCGATCGGTCTGAGTTTGACCGAGGGCAGATTGTGGTGGCCTAAAGGCTCAGTACGAGCATTTCGGAAACTGCGCGGCTTGTCGGGTTTTCGAGAAGTGCTGTGGTGAGTGTTTTCAACACGTTGTGAAACGACGTCCAGACATCGTGGGTTGGGTGGCCACCACTCATTGCAGATGTCGGACGTCCTGGACTGGGAAAACTGATAAAATAGGACTGGCGGAGAGCTGTGGTGGAACTAACATCCGACTGTAATGCGGGCAGAGAGCAAGTGTGCCTGAACCCGCAGTGCATCGAGCACTCCTAATGATGGGTATCCGCAACTGACGACTCATGCATGTCCCAATGTTAACAACTACGACTGAAATGGCCACGTGACCGTCGGTACTGTACGCTGGCACAGTGGCAGAGCATTGGATGGTCTGACTAATACCGATACCTTCTTAATCATGCCGATGGGAGGGCCCGAATCTGTCGTCTTCCAGTGGTACATCTCCTTGACACCTGTACTGCGGGACGGAGGCAAGCTGGCGGCGGCTCCATCATGCTCTGGGGAACATTCACGTGGGCATCCACGGATCCAGTGGGGTTAGTGCAAGGCACCATGACGACCAAGGAGTATCGAACATTGGTTCAGCAAGGTGCACCCCTTCGTGACAATCATGTTTCCTGACGGCACGGACATTCTTCAACAAGATAATGCACCATATCAAAAGGACAGGAATGTGTTGGAGGAACACAGTGGTGAGTTAGAACTGATGCTCTGGGCCCCCAAATCGCCAAATCTGAACCCTATTGAACACATCTGGAATGTGATTGAATATGGGGTCAGAGCTCATCGCCCACTTCTTTGGGATTTACAGGAATTAGGTGATTTCTGTGTGCAGATGTGGTGCCAATATCCTCTAAAGACCTACCAAGGCCTCACTGCCTCCATGCTACGACGCATCGCCGCTGTTATCCATGTCAAAAGCAGACATAGCGTCTATTAAGTAGGTGGTCATAATTTTCTGACTGATTAACGTATAAAGACACAAGTCGCTTTCATGTGCGAGTGTGTCACAAATAGAATTTTTATATTGTTTTCTGCTACATAAGTACACTGAAACGACTTGTGACTTTACATATGTAAATCCAGTTATTGTGTTATTCTCATGTTAGATGAAATGGGGCATGGGAAATGGCTGTCCTGTTTTGAACTGGAGGTCAAAAGCTCGCCCACTCTGTAAAGAAGGATAGCCGGCGATATTTGGCTGATGTGTCGACAGTGACAATTCAGGGACAAGTGTTTCGTAGCACAACGTTCAGCGCACATTCCTTTACATGTTGCTCCGCAGTAGACGACCTCTGCTTCTTCCCGTATTGACCGAATTACATCGTCAATTACGACTGCAGTGGGCAATGGATAATTGATATGGGAGCGTCGATCAACTGAAATATATCGCCTGGTCCGACAATCACGTTTATTATACACCAGGTGAGTCGTCGTTTGCTGATACGCCGCCATTCAGGCGCACAGGCGCACGGCTGTTTGAAATGCGCCTCGCCACACATGCAGGCTAGTAATAGCAGTAGTACCCTTCCAGTTCAAAGAGAAAATTTAACATCGTGGCTTTACTGCTTTAGGTGATCTTCGTAGTCTCAATCAATTTGAGTACAATCCACAGAACGTTCATTCAACCATGTGACACTGCCAGAAAATTCTATATTTGGGATGTGGCTCACGCTTCACATTGTTTTGAACGTCATTTATGTCGTCAAAGCGTTAACCCTTCGTGTGAATCTCAGTACCGTGTTGTTTTTTGGTAGATTCATACTGACAGCATCAAGTCTCGTACCCACTGATGATTTTATCCAAGCAGTAATTACTAACCTTATGCCTCTCAATGAAGTTACGGCCAAGGCCCACGCGTCGTTGAGTTTTGGGAGGCAAGGTGTGAGGGACAAATTTGGCGCACTATTTCCTGTTCTTCAAAACTTTCTTCAGAATGTATTGAACACCTGACTTAGAGAGATTGATTCACTGCAAACTGTAACACAACAGGGTTGACACACTAAGGTTGCACTTTCACAACTTAACACTACCTTCTCACAGCTGAATGCTCGAATGCACATATGTGGTTTACAGCTGTTAGTTTAATCTACCACCGTAGTTAATAATCTGACGTCGCTTGTACGTCGGGAATAAAACCGGTCTCGCAATTTTTTGGACGGACGTTGTATGTTACGAGCAACACTCCCCTAGGCTTCAAAAATTGCTCTGAGCACTATGGGACTTAACTTCTGAGATCATCAGTCCCCTAGAACTTAGAACTACTTAAACCTAACTAGCCTAAGGAGATCACACACGTCCATGCCCGGGGCAGGATTCGAACCTGCGACCGTTGCAGTCGCGCGGTTCCGGACACTTAATGTACTCTTGTCAGCGATCAGTCAATGAAAAGAGGGCCTTAAACAAGGTGATGCTCTTGAATCATTTCGATATTTGCCGGCCGGTGTGGCCGAGCGGTTCTAGGTGTGTCAGTCTGGAACCGCGAGACCGCAACGGTCTCAGGTTCGAATCCTGCCTCGGCCATGGATGTGTGTGATGTCCTTAGGATAGTTAGGTTTACGTAGTTCTAAGTTCTAAGGGACTGATGACCTCAGATGTTAAGTCCCATAGTGCTGAGAGCCATTATGAAACATTTCGATATTAATGAGCTGCATTCCATATATTCTGTACATCAGCACATATATTTCGACTCTTGAAATAATAATAAGTTGAAGGCCAGTAGTATCTTCTATTGACGTCGTATAAACTTCTTCCGTTATAATAATTGACTTATGCGAAATACAATTGTACGTGTTTAATTTCAGGAGTGTCTTATTAACTATGACATGTTACCGCGGTTTTTGCATTGCACAAATTTGTAAATGTGGTGAGTTATTGTATTTTTTCATAGAGCTGCAGAACTCTCCAGAATTCTGGAAGTAGACTTCCAAGTGAGGCACGGGGCTACTTTTTAAAGTCCTCATCGAACTATATTGAGTGATCCTGTTATGCTCCCAGTTCTCCAAAGTTATTCATCACAAATTCCGTACCTTTGCCATTATGTGACTCTTCACATGGTGTGTTTAAGGTCTCGTCAACTTTGATCTCACTCGCGTGGGGTTTTAGCTCACTTAGATAACGGAGCACACACAGCTACACAGAGAAAGCAAATTACCATCGCAGTGGAGGGGAGACGGCTTGAAATAGTGCAAAGCATATCCCCGTGTCATTTACTGGGGCCTGACATGGCAGCAGCCCGGTGACAGCACTAAAAACAGCGGACGGGCGCTGCCTGCCTAGCTAAAATGAATGATACATTATTTGCCCGCTTCGGCGCGGCACGTGCCCGACGTGCTACACACCATATCCGATCAGCTGTGTTCAAGCCTTAATTGTCCCCTGTATGGGAAACGGTGCACCTGTGATGTTTTTGTCACGATTTCATCTCCTCTAAGTATTCTAAATTTCGTGTGATTAGATACTTTATAGTCGGAACCTTCTAAAACGTAACAGTAATAGTAGATAGTTTAATTTCGTTCATCACAATAGATTATTTTGAAAACCTATAACAGCGTCATTCACGGTTAAAATAATGAAAATTACACCAGTTAGTTACTTTCTGATGCATAGCACAACGCGTTTCGAGAAATTATTCTCGTTTTCAAGTGCATTTGTGTACATAAATAAATTTGTGACATTTGCATGTCTGATTTTCCGCCTCCCATGCATTGTAAACAACTACAGCGCAAGAGAAGCAGACAGTCACACTTGCAAACGCTATAAAAATATTTATGTACACATATTCACTTGAAAATTAGAATAAATTTACGAAACGCGTTTTGCTAAGCATGAAAAAATAAGTAACTGGCAGTTTTTTATTATTTAAATCATGATTTACTAATAGAGCAGACACAGCAGTAAGCCTAATGTTATTTGATCTAAGTATTATCTAGAAGCAATGGAAACTCAAATGAAACTGGCCTGACTGAATTCCAACTCCACTCGCTTCCAAATACAAATGCTACAGCTTAAGCAGTGCACCATCGCAGCTGATCAGAAACATCTAGGTGCTTTTGAAAGGGTTCATTAAACGGGTTCATAAACTGTTCTCTACCTGCAATTATAATAGATACATCTTTCTCTTAATAAGCTACTGACATCTAGTTTGCCATTTTCGTTATTACATGATTGTTGTAAGCATGCTATTCCATTTCAGTATTCATCATCTGATAGTAAGTATCTGGACACCTATTTGTATACATTTATATTTGGTGTGTCCACCTTTTTCCTTTATGACGATTTGAACTCTGATGGGGACACTTTCAATGAAGTGTCTAAATGTCTATGGAGGAAAAACAACTCATTCTGCCTCTGAAACTGAAAACAGAGAAGACTGTTGCGTGGCCAGGAGGTCTGGAGCGAAGCTGACGTACGATTCTATCCCAAAGTTGTTTCATAGGGTTTAGGTGGGGCCTCTAAGCAAGCTAGTCCAGTCCAGGAGTGTTACTCTCCACAAACCAAATTCTCACATATGATGGTTTATGAGGGTGAATTGTCATACTGATACAGTCATCGTTGCTGTAAAATATGGTTTATGAGGGTGAATTGTCATACTGATACTGTCATCGTTGCTGTAAGATATGTTTATATCCTACCACATTTATTGTTTTTTTATGCACACTAAGGGGAACACACCTTCACCACGAAAAAACAACCTGTATCGTAACACTAACTACTCTGTACTTCACAACTGGCACTACACATGGTGGCAAGTAACGTTCTTGAGGCATTCGCGAAACCCAAACCACTCCATCGGATTTCCACGGGGGTTTTCTCGATCTGTCACTTCAAATTCTTCATTAACATGTATGAGTTGTACAGAGACGTAGCGTTTTATACCACCGCATAACAATAACTACACGTATGTATTGCTTACGAGGAGCTGCTGGAGCACTGTGACCCAGTCTTTTTTAACTCTCCCTGCACAGCCATTGTGCCAGCTGGATGGCTTATAGGACATCAGAACTCACATTTAATTTTTTCCCCTGATTTCAAGCAGCTTTTTCAACAACACTTCGCAGTACTCTCCAATATCCCTGCGTCAGTACTTGAGGCCTGCTAGTGTTGTTTTAGTCTGTTCGTTTCTTCGTGTTTCCACTTCAAAGTCACTGCACCAACACCGACCTGGGCAAATGTGGACTGATTGAAATGACGTGATGCATTTGTTACTTAGTTAACATTCACTATCTAATAGACATTCTGAGTCACAGAGCTCTGCAGACCGAAAAATTCTGCTGTTACTGCTTCTTTGCTGACAAAAAAAAAAAAATACACCCCTCCTTTTATAATGGCACATCCTGCCCACATAGTATATAGTGGTGTATTCGGCATTACATAGGTATATCTGTGTACTACACTTCTGACTGTTGAACATCCTAAGAACAAAAAACCAGCATTCCGTATGAAATTTCGATTACGTCACTTAAGATTCAGCCTAATGGTGAGTATCCAAGTCTTGTATAGTAACGGTCAGCTTCAGACAGAAGTAACAGTTCTAGAACCGATGACCCACCTATCCTAGATGTCTAACAAACCACACAGATGGGAAAAAAACGTAATAAATGATTAATGTACACTAACGAAATTTGAAGATAATATTTGTGTAGGTAAGATAAGTGGGAAATTTTAGTAGGTTCTAGTTCAGTTCCAGTTTTCTGGCTTACCTAGAGCTTACTCAAATATCCTACTATATTCCAGCTTTCAGGCCTAACTCAGTTCAATTGAAAAAAGTCTATTTTATATTATATTACTTAGAAAAATTATTAAAGATGAATACATGTTTCACATCACATTCACCAATTTTCAAAATATTTCTTTTTTCAGACAAAAGATGAATGTAAGAAAATAAAATTTAATGTTTCTTATAAAAGATGAATGTAAGAAAATAAATAATATGAATTAAGGTGAATGTTAAAAAGAAAATAAATCAATAAATTCATTATCAAAATTTCCACATTGTGAATTCAGTATCATGAAATTAATTATTTCTATTTTTAACTTTCTTTATTCCATTAAATTTTATTTTCATCTGTTCATTTTACAGATAACAGAAAATCCCAATCAGTAATTAATCTATCTGGTAAAATGATCTTAACCTTGTTATTAAGGTCCATACAAATTTTTCTCCATATCTAGGACATAAATATTCAGATCCAGTAACATTGTATGAAGTATTTACCTGTAACTCAGTTTTTTAAATTTCTTTCAAGATCCTTGCATTGTTGAACTTCTTGATTAGAGTCTTCTCCATTTATACAGAAACATTTTTATTAATTTTTTTTCATAATTTGAAATGTCAGTTTTTTAATGTATATATTTCATTTTCCAATATGTATCCTTTGTCATTATGAGAACTCAGTGCTTTCTTGTTTATTTCAGTAGTGTATATTTCATGCTTTCCACTTTGAAGCATATTAATTATTCTGTATTGTTGTTCATTGTTAAGCAAATAATCATTAGAATCTTCTAAGCTTATTCTGTTTTTCACAATACATTTCTTAACTCTGTTAGAATTTTCCTCTATTTTTTCATCAACTTTATAAGCATATATTTTTAATCTCAAACCACAATATTCTTCCATTATTTTTCAATTACTTTAACCTTTTATTTTTCCTACAACTTCCCTGTTTACTTGCGGAATACCATAAATATTAATTTCAGGATTATTACTGGTATCATATTTGTCAATAATCCATTTCATATCTTCATGAAAATCTTCAGTTTGTATACTAAAGGTATAACTTGTAAGGTGTCAGGCAAATCTAACACCTACCGTGAAAACCCTGACATGATAAGCAAATCCAGTAGTATGTCACATAGCTCAGAATAAATCGTGACATTAAATTAACCAAAGTAATACGAGTAATGAGTGAGCAAATGGAATACCACAGACTAACACAAGAATGCCTGAATGTATGTCATACCTTCCCACCAAGAGAGAGACGCAGTTCCAAGGGGAGAAACGAGAACAGAAGCCAAGAGCAGAGCCGTGTTAAGCTAGAAGGCCCTACGATGAGGGACGGATACCCACGTCGCCAGCTAACCACCAGGACCACCCCCAACCCATGTTAAAAGCTAGAGCCCTCCAGAAGAACAGTATAGATCTTACGATAATACAGAAAGGGCAACACCAGCCGCAAGTTTTTGCATGAGACTTTTTCGCGTCTCTGTTACGTTGCAAGCCTAAAAAACATTGCCCCACCACGAAAAGTAACCTCTAGGACCAACCCCCCCCCCAGCCCATGTTAAAGGCTAGAGCCCTCCAAAAGAACAGTATAGATCTTACAATAACACTAAAAGAGCCACACCAGCTGCAAGTTTTAGGTTGAGACTTTCTCGCATCTCTGTTACATAGCAAACTTTAAAAACATTTCCCCACCACGAAAAGTATAAGTTTTCTCATTGGATAGACAGAATTTTTGTAGGTGGAGCTTAAGGTTAACATTGAGACCCTGATTGGTCAGATGAAAACACAGAGAGATAGTTTTTTTTAAAACCAACTTCGGTAAATTGTAGTAAGGAGAAGTTAGAAAAGAGTTAGTTCCATGACGGCAAGCAATATGGAGCTGCCTGGCCACCGCCCCCTGACGATCACTGACAGGGTAATGAACGCACGCGATGCCGCATTTTTGAGCGCATATGGCTTTACTCAGAACTGCAGAAGTCTCATCTGTTACATCCCCTTTTTACGTAATACTTGTGTCGATCGAATTCACATTTGCTACGTAAGTTAAAATCTGAAACGCGATGATTTTTCTGTTATATAATTACAGAGAAGCCACATCAGCCACTGTAATTTACGACAAGTTAGATAAGTAATTAAAGATAATTGAGGGTTACTGTAGACCATTTTGATAGTTTTCTCTTTTGTGAAAGTTAATTTAAACCTAGATTATAGATGCGATATGGCATAGGTCATCCTTCGATCCATTGTAGAACTTGGAAACACACTAAGGGAATATTCGTTCACATTTTTGTTGAACGCAGTTGGTTTTTATCATCCTGTATTAAAATATTTCCTTTTATCAATAGTGCAATTTATAAACAATGTTTTGTGAGTAGAATAAAATTTCCAATGATAATCTTAACTGCTTTTTCGACGTTAATTTACCAGATAATTAAAAATAGGAAAGCCTTGAACCCCTTCCACTAAATTTAGTTAGTATTAAGAATCTTTTACAGGGAGTGCAGTGGAGCTGACGCTGAAATCATTAAGTATTTGGTTATATCATCGCTAGTCTCACGGAACTCTTCTGAAGTCTACATGTCATGTGTGGTCTGGCGTCTCCTTACCACAACAGGTCCCAGGTTCAAACTAGTCAATTCCATAAAAAACACGCTCAGAGTGTCGTTGCATGAAAGTGGTAGGGAGACATGACTTAGAACAAACAGACACCATGTAGAATGTCAGAAACTGTCCATATCTTGATAACACATTTCAATATTTTCTGCAAATCTCGGTTTCATTGTTCTATAGTGAAACATCAGTTCTTTAGATAAATCAAGTATACTCATACCATCAGAGATGAGTTTATTGTATTAATATATCTTTATTTTCTTTAAAAGTGACACATAATTCTTTATGGAATTGTTTAATTAAAGTTTCAAGTTAGCGTTTAATTTTTGCTTCAAATTCATGTTTTGTTTGACCGTTAATCATGGGAACCTTAGGCTGCACCTTATTTCCAAAAATGTCCATTTATTAAATTCAAGATATCACTAAATTTACCATTCATGCATTACAGTTTTACAACAAATAGACACAAATGACCACAAATTATTGCATCATAATTTTGTGTCATTTCATTATTGTAGTATAGGCCATTTTTCCCAACTAATTTAGAAAGTGTTTTGATATATTACCACCAAAAGAGTCGAAAACATATTTTGTATCTTTATTCTTATAATAACAAATCCAATGAGTACCAGGATGATCAGATGTATCTAAATAACTATTCCACATTCTAAATTTTTTGGTTCATCAGGTAATTCATCAATCACGAAAAGGCCACAAATATATTTAATTTTTTATTGTGTAACCAATTCTTCTATATCAAAAATAAAGTATTTTAAAATTTTGTAGCTATTTTTTTTATTTTCTTTACTCCAGCGCTAGCCGTTTTTCTTGTTTATTACTGCTGTAGAACCACCAGTAAGTGAACCAATAGTTGCTAGATATGGTAATGCATCTAATAGTTATGGAAGAAATACACCTTCATGTTGTGTGAGTGCTTTAGCATCTTTCCTTTTTGCTAGATATTCGCTAATCCTTTTCACAACAGGATTACCTGATGTAACAAGGAAATTTCCACAACATTTTGGACGTTATCCTAAGACATTTGTCGCTTTATCTCTCTTTCTGTACTGTGCATCAGTTAAAAATGGTTAATACTATTTAATCATTTATTATTTAATTTAGTTTTAATGGATTTTGGTTTAGTTTAGCCACTTGGTAGCTAAGTATAAAAAATTTAAAAGTTATTAATTTATTAAAAAAACATAAGGATTAGTAATTATTTTTCCATACCACATACATTCACAAAAACTTCTTTCAGTGGCTTTTGTTTAATACAGTGTATTTTCATTCTCTGTTTATTTATTATTTTTCATTTTCATACAATTCTTGTTCTTGCATATGTCTATAATAATAATCTCTTCTAGTTTTGCATCTTTACTCTAGGTCTGTGTCTTGTAATGGTTGTAAGAATATGCTAAAAGTTCATTCAATAAAATTGGCTGATCATAATTTTATATTTCATTCGGCTCTTCAATTCTAAGTTCCTTCCTTAATGAAACAACAACAGATCTTATTGGTTCAATTCTAAATTCTCAAGTCCTGAATTTCTCATATAAGTGAAAACAAGTTTGTTATTTCTTTTTCTACCATTATCTCAATGAGTAGCCATTCTCCTACATATCATTATAGTTGTACTTTCAATATATATTTTATTGTCAATGTTTGTAATCTTGTATATTATACCATGTATTACATTCATCTAAAACCAATAAATTTTGTTAGGAAAATAAATATTAATTTTACTATCACCAACCATTGTCATCTATGCCTAGTTCCATACCTAATTTTAGTTTTCATATTTTACTCCTTTAATGGCTGTTGCAGCTATTTTCTCTCCCAATGAAGTATCAGTTGCATAGTTTCTGCCTTCTACATCTAATTGAAGTTAATTATCTGCTCTGCGTATTTTTGCTAAATCTTTATTGTCTCTGTAGGCAATATGATGTAGTTTGCAAGCATCATCTAACTGATTATTTCCTGGATCCCCATATGCTGTTTTTTCTTCTAATTTGATCCCAGATCTGCAGCACAAGTAGCATGGAAGATGCATCTCAAATGTTAATTTGTTACTCGAAGTGTTTACTACACCTCTTCCATGTTTTTCACTTTTCCTAAATGAGTGAGTAAGATTATTCAAAAATCTAATGAAATATGAAATTCCTTTGGGACTACTAAATTTGTATCTTAACATGTGTGTTATTGGAAATTTATCGTTATGATAACTTTAATATTCAGTTAATTCTTTTCCAAGAAATACTGTTAATCTATCGATTAAATCTCTTGACATCATTCAACCAAACATATTTGATGGGTTCTTCTTACAAATTTCTACAGTGAACGCTTACCCGTTTTCAAAGGTGAACTTACATCAGAAAAATCTGAATGTTTCTTATGTTTGATAAATAGTCATCAACAATTTTTTTTATCAATTATTTATATTTATACCTCTACTCAGTTTTAATTTATTTGAGTTATTCTCAGAGTATAATGCTCCTAGTTGAAATGCTACATCTATGTAATTAGATAAATCAACACCATCAAATTTTCCACAAATATTTTATATATTAATCTGTTTATCAGTTAAAAGATACATTAATCAATCAGTTTTTTCATATGTCTTTTTGCCAATAACTAATTTATCTCAACTAAATTAAACAGGTAATTTACCAACATATTTAAATGCATGAACAGGTCTCAATCTAAAAACTTCATCTTGCTATGAGTAATATACTTTGACATTCTTTCAATAACATTAATTTTGTTAGCATTACTGTACATTATTTTTAACAGTACCTGGCTTGTTTTTACTATTAGTCTCTTCTTCATACTTCTAAAATACACTCTGTATTTGAGATTCACTTAATGTATAAACATGTTGTGGACCTTATCATTGACGTAAGTCAGTATAAGCTGACACTTTATATCAACATTATCACCTAGTCCTTGGATTCCTTGTTTTACCTGCTCAGCAGCATCAGTAAGTAGTTGACCTTCTTTCTTATATTCATCATATTCTGTTCTTGGTTGTTTTTTCCAGAGCTAGAATTGTTGTTTCAGTTCTTCAGCTCTGTTTCCATTTCATTTAGTTTTTTTAACAACTTATGCATAGTACTTTGTAAACATTTATTATAGATGAAGGAACATTAATTAAACATTTTAAGCATTTATGTTTATGTTTAATGTTCATGTTTCACATTAATGTTTTTATGAAATTTTGTATTTTATGTCTGAACTTACCATCATTCAATTTTCTAGTCATTCCTATTGTAAAAAATCCAAATTGATCATTTCAACGTACACTACACATTTCTTTAAAACAGTAAAGCCTTAAATCACCACTAATGATCTCATAAAAAGTTTGGTTTGAATTTGCTGTCATCCTGTATGAAAATACTTAAAAAATTAAATTTATCTCTGACTAATTGATTTGGTATTTTTGAGTAAATTTCAGCTACATAAAAACAATATATTCCTTTATGTCTTCCTCAAGTAAAACATTGTTTAACAATATCCTGATTTTCAAGAATCAGGTCATGAAATAGTTGTACAGAATTATCTAGACACTGATCTAATCGAATAATTTCTTTATTATTTTAGATGAAAGTAGTAATTTTTTTCTTCATGCTTATCTACAATTTTTGAGATCTTTTTATAAATTCTTGATATTTGGATTGATTCAAACTTTTAGAATAAACATACAAATGCTTCATGTTATTCCAATTCAACGATCTGGCAGCTAGAATATAACTGTTGACCAAAATACTTGTCCACATTCATTTGGTTCTATAATTGCACATTACAATGTTAATTTTTTAATTTATTTTCTGGATATCTTAGTTTTGCTTCCCATGATGTCATTTATTTAAATAAATTTTAATTTATATGAATGGAAAATCTATTTCAATTGAGTGGTAAGTCATCTACCTATGTCAGACAGCGTTACTAATGTTGTACTAGCTGGTTAATTCCAATTCAACGATCTGGCAGCTAGAATACAACTGTTGACCAAAAAACTTTTCCACAATCACTTGGTCCTATTATTGCACATAGAATGTTTATTTTTTTAATTTATTTTCTGGAATTCTTATTTTTAGTTCCCATGATGTCATTTATTTAAATAAATTTTTCTTTATGTAAATGGAACCTCTATTTCAATTGAGTGGTAGGTCATCTACTGTCAAAATAAGACTGTCTCTACCTATGTGAGACAGCTTTACTAATGTTGTACTAGTTGGTTTTTGTTCAACTTTTTAGCTCCAAATAGGATATTGTAAAATAATAAAATATATTGCAATGGAAAATCGATAGACTCTCTTGTAGGTCAGTATAGTTTAAGAAATATAGAAGAATTTATTCATTTGAAAACTCCAAATATAACATTAAATCTGACAATGTTTTAAATACAATTACTATTGAGATTGATATTTAGTTGCCATTGGATATAAGAGAAGATTATATTGTATGTGTGCTAGGATTTAACAATCAAATTATTGAAGCTAATAGAAAAACTGTTGCTAAAAGTTTACCTAAAATTATTCCACTTGAATTAATTAACATAATGTTTTATTCAGCTAATGTCATGTTCATTAAACATGCAGATCATTTTCATATAGATACTGATATAATTGCTCCATCTAAACCAAATGCTGAAGTTGGAGGACCAACAATTTACAAATCATGTACCCTTAGATATTCCTATTTTCCAACCTATTCACAGTTTACAAGTTACTGTAGCTTATGAAAATGCAATCTGCCAGCCTTAATGGCGCTTAGGTAACAGTTGTTTTAAAAAGGTCTTAATACATTTTATTCTTAATAAATCATGAGCAATGTCAAGCATTATCAATTTTACTGATTGCCTGTGAATGAGAAAACAAAAAGTAATTTAAATACAACGAACAATGCTACAGAGATTGAAATAAATACTGGTGACAGATGACTTCATCCAAATCATGCACAATTATACATGATCTTTAGAATTGTTAAGGCTAATCCAGATAGATCAGAATAAGATTATCCAATACATGACAGAAAATCTAATAAGAAATAAATCGATATTTACGTGGCAAAGGAAATAATATTTTATCTCGAATTGAATGTTCCTTTATTTCATCAATAGCTATGTTATATTTGACTTCATCTGTTACTAATTACATAAGCTTGGAAGGACACACTCTTAATAATCGAAAAATAAGGAGTAAGAAAAACAAGGTACTTTATCCTCTTGGACTACTTGGTTGTTGTTTTTTGAAGTTTATAAAGAAATTATGTTGGACAGATATTTAACAGTAATTTTATGAGGTCTTTTAGTTCTGAAGATGTAATTCTCATATGACCTGATTATGATGCTGGAGTTGAAATTAAAGATACACTTCCTAAGGAAGGGATCTTTTTAATGGAATCGATGGAAATTCATGTGACAATTGTTAAGTATGAAACAAGTAACGAGTTCGAACAAAGAAAAAATGTGTACAAACAGAATTCTAAAGTACGTATACCTTTTTATGAACTCCAAACCGTAGAGGTTGTAGGAAAGAGTGGTAAAAAAAGTTTGAGCTTGATATCACGAATTAGTATTACTCTGCGGAATTTGATATGCCATTTTTGTTACATTTCATACAAGTCGTAAAAATAATCAGTTGCATGATTTTTCATTATCTGACCACACTAATGTACACAATATATACTTGAAAAATGGCAGAACGAAAATCTACCGCAGGAGATGGGGAATATAAATCCTTCAAATAATTCTCTCAAAGCGTATGATGCATTTCCAGATTTTAAATGAGTTACACTACTAAAACTAGTCACTGATATAGCTTTCTATAATTTAATAATGAACTATCTTGTCTATATGATTAACAAAACATGTAGAAAGAGTATTGTAAGTACACAGAAAATGACTATGAAACTTTGTGCAACTTTTAATCAAAAGTTCCTGGAGATACTTAGCGTATGTAACAATGAATGGTAAGAAACATTTTACCTATGATGCACAGCACAGAATATTTGATACATAAATGATTAAATATATGAATAAATTTATTAAAGAAATGAATAAAAAATTAGAAAAGTTAAAGAAATTTTTCAGCATGTTTGCTTCATTTTGGAGTACTTTCAGAAAGATACAGAACATAGGAGCTGAAAAATTTGGTATGTCAATTAGAAAAATGATATACAGTTCTGAAACTGACATTAATTTACTACATTTTATGAATAGTTCTTTTATGTAGATTATGTTAGCATTTTGAATTTTCAGAATCGGTTAATATTTGCTTGAGATTGTTGGACAGCTCTGAGAGCTTACAGCTCTTATTTATCAGGTAGCGTGTGGCCTCTAGATAAAGATAATACTGACCTTGCAAGTCACTTTCCATCAACACTGGCGAGTTTGAGTGGTACCTGACTTACTTAAACATTCTCTCACACCATTAAATATGCAGTTCATAACTTCAGAGATGGCCTACAGAAAATAATAGGGAAACATGTCTCACCTTCAAGACAAGTTAATTGTTTCTTAATGTTGTTTTCGGTATTCATTTAGATGTAGTTTACAATTCGTTTCTTCACATGAAGTACAATAACTTGAAGAAAATCGTATATTTACATCCAACATAAACTGAAAGTCGTACTTTTAGAATGAACTACATCACCCGAATGTCAACTATATATACCATTTTCGAGCTTCTTTACTCTGTCAAATCTCTAATTCGAATACATAGACTGAAGGATATTGGCTATCATCTCATGAAGTCATCAAAGCGTCAGTGCTGTGGAGGAGAGTTAGCCATTTCACAAAACAATCATCATCCTCACCTATGTACTTAAGAACAACCTAAATAAATGAAGCAGCTCTGTTAATTCAGAAGTTACTCCATGTGTAGCGTTGTGTACATAGGTCAGAGGGGGCGAAAAAACACAAGTTGTGTTAAGGACAATGTGGTGGTTGTTTTGCAGTTTTTAATAGTGAATTAATTTGTTCTTATAGTCATGTTTTATAATAAAATACATGGACCTAGTTAGGGAGTTTGTAAAATTTAATATTTATTAATCTTTGTGAGAATGAATTAAACTTTTTCTTACATTCACCTTTCACAGAAAAATATTAAATTTGTTTTCTTACATTCACCTTTTGTGAATTAATTAGAAAACTGGTGAATGTGATAACAAATATATATTAATTTTTATTGGGGTGGGTTATAAAATTTAACACTCAGAAATGACATCTCTGGCTGGAATGTATTTATAAGAAACTCTCCCTTTCGGATTTTCATTAAGTTACCTTGGCAAAATGTGAATGTAAGAATTCATGACTTATCCTTAGAATGAAAGTCACTTCAGTGGCTCGTCACCATTAGAACATAAACTTGGTGGAAGAATGAACATGCTTCAAGCAGAAACGTGTAACAAACTGTAGAAATTCTACGTCATTATGTGCGATTTACACTGAGTACAAGAAATTCGATGTTGCGATCTTTGAACTGTGATGTAACGCATTGCAACGTTGATAATGGCAGACAGAGCAGACTACGCGTCAGGAACAATGTGCTGCATGTGTGCGTAAAGAAATAGACTGAACAGCAATCCAGGGAGGCACTTCAGTCTTAGGCTGGAGTTGAAAATTTCAAAAGGTAAGGTTTCAGTAATTTGCCAAATTATCTAGCACCTGAAGACTGAAACTCAAGGCTGTGAGGACTTGACTTAGTAGTAATGTATAGTATATGTCACTTAGTTTTGTATTTGTAATTCTTCAGACACTTATTAAGTTAATCAGCTTAAATACATTATGAATTTGACTTTTGGTACTATGAGAAACCTGTATCGTTCGATGGCCTTTACATTACACTTAGTGAACTACAACTTTACCGGCAAACACTCAGAGATTTTCAGGAATACTTTCGTACTATTTTTCATAACGAACTAACAGTCTCCATTACTGCATTTTGTTTTGTTTATTTCCCCGTTTAGCTGTGCACTGCAGTGAAAATAGTACACAACAGCGCACATCTCGACAGTGCATGCTGTGCGTTTTGTTTGGAAACAACTTTGTCTCATTCACTCGCAGCATGTACTATTGACGACAATAATGACCACTTTATGTATGTTTCTTGGGCTTGCTTTCAGAACTGTTAGTTTCTTTCTCTTTTTTCCCTGCAGGTAGCTCTACATTGACAGTGATACACAGGAGTATGGATGCAATGGAAAAATGGTACACTGATGCTGTGCTAAGCTATTCCTACTGCTAACACAACACAGTAATTCTTCATTTGATATCTGTTGCATTCCTCTATGTTTTGCGTTGCACGTTTCGGTGACTGTATATTACAGGCCTTTCCACTTTTGTGAACGTGTATTCATTGGAACAGACTTAACAGTAGTAAAACATTGAATAAATCCTAGTTACATATTTGCTCTGTAACAAGCCATCAGAGACCATATGTCACTTAAACCGAAATCCTCCTGAAGTATCCCTGAACTACAGACTGCGGTTTGTTGGTGGTTTCTGCTTCACCCTGTATATAACATTTTTGTTGTAAGTAGATTATCAGTGATGGTATGGGATGAAATCTGGTTGTAACTGATTTCATATTTCAAGGTCACTGGTAAGATAAGGGGGGTTTCGGGCTACACATCTAGTGTCACGTTACGCAACTGAGCGACTTTTATCCAAGGTCACATGAACTGCCATCATGCAGGGAAACATAGGAAATTGTTTCAGGTGTTCCAGGGGAAACCTAAAATCCTCCAATGCCACTCCCTTACTTCCCCCATCCCCATCCCCATCCCCAGGGCCAAAGAAACTGAAGTACCCAATCCCCTTCTTCATCTTTTTTGGACAGGCGCACTTCAGTGAGTGGTGCTCATTATGCAGCTGTTAATCGTAGGGATAGGATCAGGCGGTATTTATTTCTTACCAACAAATTATGTTAACAATGTCAGTAACGGTATGTTTGTTAATAAAAATTTAATATTACGTCATTAGAGGCCACAGCAGAGATCATACCTAGTCAGATATGTTAGAGCTCCCATTATTCCATCGTTTTACCTGTTTATTGATAGTTCCCACAAATTTTCGTATTTTCCAAAATTTCAAGTATTCTTTCCAAATTTTACATAATTCATACTACTACATGGGATCTATTACTTTGCTACTGAAGAATACCCTCGCCTTCTTTCGTCTTTTATAACTGAGACAAATGAGTGGGTGTGCTTTACTCAGGGGCTGGACGGCATGGGCAGACAATCACGATACGTGTGTGTGTGTGTTGGGGTTTATGGGCGCTCAACATCGAGGTCATCAGCGCCCTCACGATACGTCTCTTTCTAAATAACAGATTCTATTAAGCCATATCACTCATGGTCTATGTATCAACAACAAATTAATATTATATCATTCGAAGCATCAGCAGAAACCACACACTGACAGACATATAAATAATCTTATTCCCACAATTTTATATATTTTTCCATATCTCTACAGTTACCTGCATTTTTCACAATTGTATATATTTTTTCTAAAATGTGATCCACTTACAGGAGTTCTGTCCCACTGCTTTCTACATCGTGATATCCAGATGCTCTCCCCAATCCCAGTGCAGCATAAGAACGAATTATTTATCTTTGCTGCTGAAGTACGATTACTCTTCTAGTGTTTGCGTGAGATCATTACGTATGATCTAGAAACGACAAAAAACTTTGAGCACTGGAGCACTGGAGTTTTACAGATTTCCAGCCAAACGTGCAACATGTATAGGAAGTAGCACATCACAATAGAGAAACTCCTCCTACCAAAACGCTATGAGATGTCCATCCAGACAGCATGACACTGTCTCTAAATTTTATTTTTGTATGTTACTTGATAAATGTTGCAAAATGTTATTGTATCTATGCATGAAAGTGAACTGTATGAATCCGTCATCTAGGTGAAGTTAGCCTGGTGGCAACAGGTAGCAGAAATACCACATTTGGAAATATTAACCCTTGTAAAGCTATACCTTCCGTACTAGGGTGTATTACAATGAGCTGGTTGTCATTTTAGTTGAAATAATGGCACAGCATAATTCATATGCTTCCACCCAAAGATATTGTGTGTATAAGAATTAGCACATTCCTGCATATAATATGTATCTAGAGAGCTGAGCTGTATCTGCAACCACCACAGCAAAAAGTATGTCGCCAGCAGGGTAGCCCTCCTCTCTAACATATATGCGTGGAGTCTGCTCGCGAAGACACTGCACAGGGTGGCACAAAAGGCACTGCAGCGAGAATGAAGCATTCAGGGAGGGTGCATCCCATCTAGCAAACCATTTGTATCCACGTCGATCCTTGCTTCCGAAACTATCTTTTATGCGTGAGCAAAACCATTTTAGCCACACAATATGCCCAAATGGCATGAAAACACGAAATTATATTTACGATATCTAAAGAAAATAAACCCTCCAATATTATTAGCATATATGTCTTTACTGTAAGCCTTATATGCACTAAGATGACAAAAGTCGTGGGATACCTCCTAATATCGTGTCGGACTTTTTGTGTGTGTGTGTGTGTGTGTGTGTGTGTGTGTGTGTGTGTTTTGTGCTTACGGGCGCTCAACGGCGAGGTCATCAGCGCCCTTACACATATTAAAACAAAAGAGAAAAAAATTAGTAAAATGTGATCATACACGTTAAGGGAACGGGTAGGAATAAAATATGCTATACAGGGGACTAAAATACAACGAAAACGACAAAGTAGCTAAAAGGAAGGCACAGGAAAATGTCACTGGCTGCCCACTTACATAAAATATGGACGAGCCGGTCACGCTGTGAACACATTAAAACTATCTCGTCGCACAATTCACAAAACTTTAAAACTCTAACCACATTCGTTTGATCATTAGCTAAAATAGACTGTAGATCCATTGAAAAATCAGCCGCCGCCCGCTGGTCGGCCAATAAAATGCCGTCTAATAAAATGTGACGGCTGTGATCTGTACGCCACAAGCGCCACACACTGGAGGGTTCTCTCGCCGGAGCAACAAGCCATGCGTCATAGCGTTGTGGCTTATTAGAAGGCGAGGAGGAGGAATGCATCCTGGATAGTGTTGGCTACTTCATCGGTTGGGTACAAACATTACAGACAGTAAAGACACTCAGAGAATCGGAACAGACTAGAAACTTAACACTTGAAGAACGTCTCATCTGCTCCAGTGCCCTCAAGATTGCATACGATTCTGGATCAGTGACAGTAGAAGCTGGAGGCAGTCGGACAACGAGGACACGATCCGGGAAAGCAACAGAGCAACCAACGTTAACCCCTTGTTCCGACCCATCCCTAAAAACAGTGACATAGTAGTGGTGCTCAGATAAAATGTCAGAAAATATAGCATTAAAAACGGAAGCAAGAGTGCAGTCTCTCCTTTACAACACGAAATTTAAAATCACTATGGCCCTCTCCAGTAACCAGGACGACAGACGGTTAAAACCGTGGATTTGGAGATGTATTGACTCCACACCGAGTGACGCCATCACAAACTGGACATGGATCCCAGACGGCACTGTAGCACACAGATGGTTGGAGAAAGGTGTTCCAGAGTTGGACGTCAGCGCTAAATTTCGAGCTTCTGTAAAAGATCTCCGATCTTGGGGATTTTGCATCTATTTAAATTTGGCATGTTTGTTTCTTTGTTTCTGAAACAGTGTTCTAACCCGTTTTGTGTATCACAAAGGATCAGCTACGTCGTTTGTTAATTTATTTAGTATAAAACTCTCAATTGCTGCCGATACTATTTCTTTCAATTTAAGCCACATCTGGTCTACATTTTTATAATCAATTTCAAATGAGTGGAGATTGTCTCTCAGGAAGGGGTCAAGTGAATTTTTATTTGCTTTTTTTAATAGGTATATTTTTCGCTTATTTTTCGAGGATTTGGGGATTACAAGTAGAGGTCGACCCCACAATACATGATGGACATTGATGTCTCCTAGGAGGAAAAATGGTCGGGGGAGTTGTTGCCCAAGAGCTGTGAGAGCCTCAGAGTCTACGGCATCTAGCGGAGGTAAATACAGAGAGCAAACTGTAATCTTCTGACAGGAATTGCTTTCAACTGCAACTGCTTGAAGGTCAGTAGCCAGAGGGAGAGCAGAGGAGTGGTGCGCATTATTGACAAACACTGCGATCTCTCCCTCGGCTCTCTCTCCCGACAGGACATCCAGAAAGGTCACATGGTCTGATGGCTTCGGAGCAGATTGCTTTGGATATTTGGCCTTGGTCCCCAGCTTGGGTTTTGTGGACGGTGGCAACGTTGATGGAAACATAAACACTCTGCTGAGTCCCTTCCGATGTCTGCCATGAGGGATTACTGTCCATGCTGACATCATGTCCCACAACATGCAATGCTTCAGCGATAGGGATCAGCAGTGCAGGCTGGGAGCTACATTTACAGTTGCAGGTAGATGTGCCCTGGTCAACAGTAATAGTTTTGGTATTAACACTGAACTTCTGGACAGGCTGCGGCAACGCCGAGACGAAGACTTGACGAAAACTGGTGACTGAGAGGCTTTGTAAGTAGGCTGTTTAGGTTTTTATGTTGGTAACGCCACGTAGCGCTCTGTATGAAAATCACTGACTGTGCTGTGTGCAGTCTGTGGCTGGTTGGCATTGTTGAAATATTCTCCATTGTAGTGTTGGGCAGTTGAATGTGAACAGCGCATAGCGTTGCGCAGTTGGAGGTGAGCCGCCAGCAGTGGTAGATGTGGGGAGAGAGATGGCGGAGTTTTGAGAGCGGATGATCTGGACGTGTGTCCATCAGCGACAGTAAATATATAAGACTGGATGCCATAAACTGATATATATATATATATATATATATATATATATATATATATATATATATATATATGTATATATATATTATGACTTTTGAACACTATTAAGGTAAATACATCGTTTGTTCTCTATCAAAATCCTTCATTTGCTAAGCCAATCAGTAGTTAATGCCTTCAGTAGTTAGAATCTTTTATTTAGCTGGCAGTATTGGCGCTCGCTGTATTGCAGTAGTTCGAGTAACGAAGATTTTTGTGAGGTAAGTGATTGATGAAAGGTATAGGTTATTGTTAGTCAGGGCCATTCTTTTGTAGAGATTATTGTAAGTCAGATTGCGTTGCGCTAAAAATATTGTGTGTCAGTTTAGTGTTGATCAGAATAAGTAAAGAGAGAAATGTCTGAGTACGTTCAGTTCTTGTCAGCTATTTGAAAATCAAATAATGTAAGGGGTTTACCAGCACAGTAGTTCATAAATTTTTCTAAGGCGACGTTTCATCTTTAAATTTCTTCTTTGCATCAGAGTACGAGATACACTGGGGGCCTTTAGTTTCCTGAATCTTCTTTTCTTTAGCGTAGACCGTACAATCCCTACTCCAAACCCGAATGGCCTGGGAACAAGTAATGTACCTGGGTGGCACAGTGCACCGGAAACGCTGTTCCTGTGTCATGCTGTCACATCAACCACAGGTAGCCTGTCCGTTACAACCCACAGTGGAGCGACTGAAGAGCTGTCACTTGAAGCAGCGCATTGAATTTGGAACTTATGGTCTTACCGTAAGGTGGAGAAAATCTGATGCAATGTATGTTCAATGCATATAGCTCCATCCTCTGTGTGCTGGGCTGCTGACAGCTGACCAAGGATCACGGATGCGCGTAATAATCTTCATGATGCCAATTAAAAACGCTGCTGTATTTTGTAAAAGAATGGTTACTCGTTTTAAGCAGGCCTGAAGGTGACGTAATGTATTGTCGAAACTAATAGCTTAAAAATGAAACCTAAGTAACGGCGACTGTATTGTATTATTGGATGCTGCAATGTAGTCTTGCAACTTAGGCAGAGTGAATGTGAGAATAAAATGATGCTGACTTTCGAAGCTCCCCGTCAGCCCTTTTCATATCGTTTTGGACGTCAGTCACCGTACACTTTCCAATTCTTTTTGCAGTTCTTTTGTATCCATATCCATAATGTCCCGGCAAGTAGCAACACCCTTAACACTGTTCTACTTGGTGTGCAGCTCATTGGTGATGAGATATTCTCCACCTATCTGGGCATTCAACGGCTTCTGTACCTGGGGAACCTTCATAGTCTGCAGCAGAATAGTACCATTCCGTAGCCTCCTGATAGACTTGAGTTACCCCACAAGTCCCATGAGTGCTTCATGGATATAAGATGGCGACAATTTTTCGAAAGAACCGTCCACACGTTTCATACCAACAAAAACATTATCCAACACAATATGAGCCCTTTCACTTAGTTATTGCCGATAACAATCAGAGATGACCAAGGTTCACTAGCCACGAGAGGCCTCTTAGGCTTTTGGGTGGTAATACTGCCCAGCGGTCCACTCTTAACCGCTGGGAGTAGAAAAATGAGATTTAGGTTTCGTGATAATCCCACGAGCAGCTATGGATGAAAGTCCACACAGATAACTGTGGCAGGTTCCCCAAAGACTGCTCGCAGATGACTGTTCCATCTCAACAGTTATGCGTCTCATTTGCACGTAGCTCACCTTGAGATTGAAGGTTTTGTTAGAGAGGTCTGTACCATCCTCGCAATCCAGGCGGTCAAGCCAAGATCCCCGATCCTTGTGACACACAATGTTCCACCGCCGCGCCGCACGGCGGTCGATGAAGCAGGCCCTGAGCTCGCGGTGACAGGAGACTGGTGGCGCTTGCCAGTCGCCAGCTCAGGAACCTTGGGGTCGCAAAGCCCATAGCCAGGAAACGAATGCTGAGACCCTAAGGGCGTATTGGAATTCCTTTTGCCCTGCGTAGTGCAGCGACTCGACGTGCCATGGAATCAATAAGTCGTTAGAAATCCTCTGCTACAGCCGCCCATAACTGCGAAAGAGTTCCCATGCAGGATTTTTTGCATTAACTGACCTCTCGATAATGACCCATAAATGTTTGAAGGGATTCATTTTGGGCGATCTGGATGGCCAAATCATTCGCTTAATTTATCCAGAATGTTCTTCAAATCAATTTTGAACAATTGTGACGATGACGTGGAGCACTGTCAATCACAAAAATTCCATCAGTATATGGAAACATGACATCCATGAATGGCTGCAAATGGAATCCAAGTAGCCGACCATAACCATTTTCAGTCATCAATAAGTTCAGTTGGACCAGAGGATCCCGTCAGTTGTATGTAAACACAGCCCAGACCTTTATGGAGCCACCACCAGCTTGCACAGGGCACTGGTGACAAACTGGGTCCATCGTTTCGTGGGATATGTGACACACTTAACCCCTACCATCAGTTCTTACCAATTCACTTCGGATTCATCTGACAGATCACGGTTTTCCAGTATGGTCACGAGCCTAGGAGAGTCACTTGCACTCGCACTCGCGTCAGTCATCTCCTGCCATAGTCCACTAACGCTAAGTTTCGTCACATTGTCCTAATGGATACGTTCTTTCGTACGTCTCACACTGATTTCTGCGGTTATTTCACGCAGTGTTGCTTTCTGTTATCAGTGACAACTCCATGCAAACACCACTGCTCTTGGTCGCTAAGTAAAAGTCTGCTGCCGTTGCATTGTCCGTGGCGAGAGGAAACGCCAGAAATTTGGTATTCTCAACACTCTCTCAAAACTGTGGATCTCAGAATGTTGAATTCCCTAAAGATTTATGAAATGGAATGTCCCATGCCTCTAGCTCCAACTACCATTCCTCGTTCAAAGTTTGTTAATTCCCGACGTGCGGCTATAGTCAAGTCAGAAACCTTTTCACATAATTCACCTGAGTAGAAATGACAGCCCCGCCGGTGCACTGCCCGTTTGTACCTAGTGTACGTGGTGCTGCCGCTATCTGTATATGTGTATATCGCTACCCCATGACTTTCATCGCCTCACTGATTTAGCTACAGAACAATCCTACAATCGACATCGCTATTAACGTAGTTTCGACCGACGCATTGAATTCCTAAGATACACTCTGGAAAGTTAGCTAATTGCAGTACTTATTTTTAATATTGCTACATGCAACATTTCTGTGCAATAATAATTAGTGACATCGCATATACACTGGCGGAATAAATACCGCAACACCAAAAAATAATTAATTTAGAGCAACGAAATTTCGAGAAATAATTTTTATAGCTGACGTATTTCAGTGATTAACGTTGCAAGATCACAGGCTATTGTAAACTCGAGGTAAACCATTGCAAATGTGAAATGTTGGTACATTAATAAGCGGTGTATCTGCGAGAATGTTGAACGCTAGCATGCACATGTGCATGTATTGTGTTGTAAGGGTGACAGAAGTCAGATTGTGGGCTGGAATGCTATTCCTGCGGCACGTGGTCCGTCAGTATGGGACGGCTAATGCTGTTTGTGGATGACGCTGATGCTGTCATCTGATGATGTTCCATATGAGCCCGATTGGAGACTGATCTGGAGATAGAGCAGACCAAGGCAACATGTCGACAAAGTGTAGAGAAACAGCGGTGTGTGTGCGGGAGTTATACTGACGGAAAATAGAGGCTGGAATGCTGTTTATGAATAGCAGCACGACAGGTCGAATCACCAGACTGACGTCCAGATTTGCAGTTAGTGTGCTTGAGAGAACCACGAGAATGCTCCTACTGTCATACGAAATGGCCCTGCAGAGATAACTCCAAGTCTAGGTCTAATGAACAGAGCACCCACACAGATTGGTTACAGGCCCTCAACTGGTCTCCCTCTAACCAACACACGGCCGTCACTGTCACCGAGTCAGAACCAGCTTTCGTTAGAAAACACAACAGACGTCCACCCTGTCCTCCAATGAGCTCTCGCTTAACACCGCGGAGGTCGCAAATGGCCGTGGTTTGTGGTCGTTGGTATGTGCTCTACAGTGATTCTGGCTCGGAGCTGTCCTTGAAGTGACCGATGTGTTCAAAATGGCTCTGAGCACTATGGGACTTAGCATCGGATGTCATCAGTCCCCTAGAACTTAGAACTACTTTAACCTAGCTAGCCTAAGGACATCACACACAGCCATGCCCGAGGCAGTATTAAAAACTGCGACCGTAGCCGTTGCGCGGTTCCGGACTGAAGCCCCTAGAACCACTTGTCCACTGCGGCCGGCGACCGATTTGTAACATTTCGTTGTATCACTACGGTACAACTCATATTGATGCCGCATATGGAGTTAAGATGCACCACAGCCACACGTCTAACATGGTGGTGCTCCCTCGCAGTAGCGTCACGTTGTCGTCTGGAGCGTGTCTTCTTGCGACCGTACATTCTCATGACCACCTCTGCCAGCAGTTGTGTGCAGTGGTACACTGCCACAAAGTCTTTCTGCGTCATTGCATAAGGAACATCCAGCGTCTCGTAGCCCAATTATACGACCACTTTCAAACTACGAGGGTAAGTCAAATGATAACTTAAATTTCTGGTAACAAGTCGAAATTTCGTGCCATTATCCTGTAAGTAGGTAAGCGTGCTACAAACAGCGTGCAGAATGGCCTGTAGGTAGCAGCATAGTGCAGATGCACACATAACGTCGCAGTATCACTATGAAGACGGCCGCCCCACTTGCGACTTGCACCAGTGGAGAACAGCGTTCTGTTATTCGGTTTTTGCGTAATAGAGGTGTGAAAACTATTGAAATTCATCGACGAATGAAGGTTCAGTAGGCTGATGCATGTTTGTCACAGCAGCAAGTCTACAAGAGGAGTAAGAGGTTCGCAAATGGTGTGACTTCAGTGGAAGATGCTCCTCGTCCAGGTCAGGCACAACGAGTTTTGACTGCACAGAACACTGCAGCAGTTGAAGCCATAGTGAAGGAAAACCGCCGAGTGACATTGAATGACATTGTAGCATTTTTACAGATTAGTCATGGGTCAGCACACCACATTGTGCATGATGTGCTCCAGTTTCACAAAGTGTCTGCAAGATGGGTGCCACAGCAGCTGACTCCTGAAACGAGAGGACGACGTGTTGATGCTTGTGAAGAACTTCTTCGGCGCTTTGAACGAGAAGGTGACGGCTTCCTTGCAAAAATAGTTACTGGGGACGAAACCTGGGTTCACTTCCATTTTGAATGTCTTCCTAATCCACCCTACTCGCCAGATCTTGCCCCCAAGTGATTTTCATATGTTTGGACCACTCAAAAACGCAATGGGAGGAAAGAAGTTCTGATCTGATGAAGAGGTACGCCACGCGGTTAATGAGTGGTTGCGCGGACTACCAAAAGAATTTATGCTCTTTGTAAGCGCTGGAGGACTTGCATTGAGCGTGGGGGAGATTATGTCGAAAATTGATACAGGTTGGTACCACTTCTGGACAATAAATAATCTTTAAAAAATATTTAAGGTTTTCATTTGACTCGTCCTCGTAAATAAGGTGTTGATAATAGCGTCTTTGTCACCTTAAAAGAATTGTCCACTAATACAACCTCTCCACGTCCAATCTTAAAGGTAAGTAACGCTCACGTCCGTTACAACGTGTATTTAAAGCAAACGTACCTTGCATCCTCATTGTGGCGCTACTAGCGTCACTCTTATGTAACTGACAACGAAATATTAAGAGACATCATCTTTCAGATGTAGAAATAGTTGTACAAACTTTCGTTTATGTCGCACAACTGCTTCTTGGTGCTGCGGTTTCTTCTTTTTTCTGTCAGTGTATGTTTTAATAGTGGAAAAGCAAGGCATTACTGATTACCTGTTGCACCACAACATTTCAGCAAATAAACCCTACTATATTACTGGCCTGCGGCAGTGCTATATGACTTGTAAATACAATCCTGCAAGCGTACTGACGGTGGGTGAGATCTGCCATTGTTACCAGGCCAAATAACAAGATATATAGCTATAGCAATGTTAGTGTGCGACGCCGCTAAAAGACATAAATAGATACACAGTAAAGACACATGTACCTACCACCCAAATGAGTCCATGCATTGATCACAGTGCTGTAAAACTGAACTGTTCCTGCTTACGAGCCGGCCGCGGTGGTCTCGCGGTTAAGGCGCTCAAATGGTTCAAATGGCTCTGAGCACTATGGGACTCAACTGCTGAGGTCATTAGTCCCCTAGAACTTAGAACTAGTTAAACCTAACTAACCTAAGGACATCACAAACATCCATGCCCGAGGCAGGATTCGAACCTGCGACCGTAGCGGTCTTGCGGTTCCAGACTGCAGCGCCTTTAACCGCACGGCCACTTCGGCCGGCCTAAGGCGCTCAGTCCGGAACCGCGCGACTGGGGGACTGATGACCACAGATGTTAAGTCCCATAGTGCTCAGAGCCATTTGAACCTGCTTACGAAGTCTTCGACTTACAGAGGTCACGACACCTCTACCGCTATAGGATAAAATGTGACCTTAGACAGCTCGTGAGATCACGAATCATCTGGCGAAAAGCCGATTCTCCGAAGATGCATTGCAAAGAGGAGCTAACTTGCCAGTAAACTTCTCCGAAGAACTGCTGGAAAATGGGCTGCGCATACCAGTTAACTGTAGAATAACCGACATTTCCTGCAACGGCCGCAAGCGAACTCTGTCTTCACTAACGCAAGTATCCAGGTAAATCAGAGGATCCGCATCAGGTAGGACTGATAGAGGAGATAGAGGAGGTTCAACGAAGAGCAGTGCATTTCGTCATGGGGTCGTTTAGCTGCCGAGAGAGCGTTTGGGAGATTCTAAAGAAACTCCACTGGCAGACGTTATAGAAGAGGCGTTGTGCATCAGGAAGAGATTTACTATGCAAGTTTCGGGACATCACTTTTCAGGAGCAGTAGGACAATATATTACTTCCGTATTGACTATTTGAGAAAATTCGAGAAATTAGAGCCAATACAGAGGCTTACCGACAATCATTCTACCCACGCACTATTCGCGAGTGGAACAGGGTTGGAGGGATCATATAGTGGTACCGAAAGTACCCTCCGCCGCACATTAAGCGACTTGTAGAGAATGATGCAGATGTACATGCAAAAATCCGTTATTGCAACGTAACTGCCGGCCGGTGTGGCTGTGCGGTTCTAGGCGCTTCAGTCTGGAACTGCGTGACCGCTGGGGTATCAGGTTCGAATCATGCCTCGGGCATTGATGTGTGTGATGTCCTTAGGTTAGTTAGGTTTAAGTAGTTCTAAGTTCTAGGGGACTGAGGACCACAGATGTTAAGTCCCATAGTGCTCAGAGCCATTTGAACCACTTGAACCAACGTAACTCCTCGCGTAAATTAAGCATTTAGCTCCGGGGAAGAACCACCACAGTCTCAAAATGTAGAAACCGATGTTAAGTAACTGCTAGCAAACGCCTCATGCACACTGATGAGTGGAGGGCAGTCACCGATCTGTGTGTCCATCTAGCTAATGGTCCAGAATTTCTTTCAAGGCCTCATAACATGTGCCACTGCTTTCACCAGATAAGTCATACCGTCTGTTAAGACGGCCGAAAGATACAGGAGCCCAGGCATTTATATATAGAGAGATCCCATCTTTCCAAACGCACTATGAAGACGACATGAAGATGTACTAAACCTATTTTTATAACACGTCTGAGAGCTGCTGGATTTACCCATACAGTCTTCTTACCAAAAATACGTCGGTATTCAGTGTTGAACCAAATTGGATTAATTATCAGCGAAAAACCCCACATGTATTCGATACAATAAAATCATCAGGTGTCAGATGTTGGACGTTAATCCACCACTCCCCTGGTTCTCATATATTGTTAGAGCCGAGAAGAAAAGTTTGTAGATAGCATATTAATAAATCTTCGTTTTGTTCTATTATACAGCTTTAAATGCGACAATTCGTTTGTAAAATGCCCGTCTTGCTATTTGATGAGTTCCTCTTATAGCACTTTTCTGGTTAATTTGTTTAGGGAATATACCTTTAAGATAGGATGTGCGATAATTATATGCCACATCCAATAACTCTGTCTGGTATGGGTCTCAGACTGACGACCAAACCCGGTATTTTGCGTACCTAACCACGAAAATTCTGAACATGCTATGTATGTAATAGATAAGTATATACGAGTATAATTATATATTTACTTACGACACCATACTGACATACGCCCTGCATGGTGGAACCGTAAAACATCTGGGAAGACTATTTATATGCCAGCCATAGACATGAGTGCATAAAGAAACGTGTTTAGCAAGTAAAGTGGCTGAAGAAATGAGTTCAGTCACCTGGCAGAATAACACTGAATTCTAGCACTATCTCGTCTACCAAACAACTGCTGGTATCAGTGTTCGTGTAATCAATTCCGATGTTAAGTAATTGGAACTATAGACATACAGTGAATAGTTTCATACCTTATAGTAGGTCCTGACTACCTTTAATAAGAAGAGTATCACTCTGTGGTAGTGCATTCTACCATTACCGAATAATCCACTAGAACTACAGTCTTCCCAACATGAACACATCCTGATAAAGTATATCACTTATATATTCTAATTTTAGGACCCATCATTGTAAAAAAAGGTCATAACAACGTGATCAACATACAGACCAGCATTAGATATCAGTAAACAATTCTGCTAAACAACTTCAGGACTTCGTACGCTTTCATTTTAATAGGAAATGGTCTAATTCTGCTCGACAAACATTTCCTGCTTTGCGTCTCCATATCTCTGCCACAAAGACAGTGAGGCCTTCAGAGACGTACACTTGTTCTTTACATTCCAAGATTTACTGTCACAAGAATTTTCCATGTTCTTAACACCAGCAAAAAAAAATCTCTATCAACATAGCCGATTTCTAGCGCATGTGAACGGTTTCCAGCTCATATATTTAAAACTGTAGACATACTGAAAATAGATTTATAAACAATTGTCGGTGCTGATTAAGTGGAATGTATGTATTTCCACAAAGGTCAACTGTATTTACTCTAATTCCCCAGAAGATTCTGGTTTAGAAAAGACGTTGGTCTGCCTTCGTAGTCGGAAATGTGTAGTACAGAACAGGGAGTGCATGTTAGATTATTAATATGATTACAGTAACTGCTAACAGTACACGCTTTTCTGACTGATGATTACTCATACCAGTAGCAAAAACTTTCAAGTAAATGTCATGATGACAACACTTCCACTCATGTGATCTTCTAGTCATGCATTGTAAATGTGAGTGAACTTGTCTTCCAATTACACAGTTTTGTCTGTGCTGTAATGTGGATACCACAGCACCATGGAGGGAGCGTGGGGTCCAGCAATGACAAACAACGTGTATAATGCTATTCCGAACGCCTACAACGGTACTTGGCTGTGTATACTCATTAATCTATCAGCCACAATATCCGTAAAAAACGCAAGATGCCACTGCCTAACCCAACAACTGTATAGCAAAAGTGATAATGCCACTCTAGCTTGGAGGGTCGTCACAATGTGTTGATGACTTTTATTTTTCTTTAATTGGAACTGGGAGGTGATTTTTGATGAAGTAATATGCACAATCTAGGCTTAGGCCCTAAACTCACAAACAGCACGAGTTTGCATACTCGATTCCCACGTCAAATAATTAAAATTGGAGACGCATAGATAATATTTTGCATTAGACCTCAACATATCACACACAGTTTAGACGATTTTCCATATTAGTTGCAAAACCCCGTGGGTAAACGCAAAAGATGACAGCACTTTTGGCCATACCATCTACGAGTGGGTGTAACTACATTTGTGTGTGTGTGTGTGTGTGTGTGTGTGTGTGTGTGTGTGTGTGTGTGTGTGTGCTGCGATGTGGATACCCCCAGGGCCAGGAGTAGTGTAACTGTGATTCTTTTTTTATTCATGTGGATGAAAATTATTTTTCAGCATCATCCAGATCCGCTTTGTAGCAATTTTGTAATAGCTTCTTTAACCTTTAACACACCAAGCCTAATTCACTCTCGCTGTCGACACCATGCTTTTTTCTAATTTACAAACATAGTTATTAAGAAGGATATTCAAATTAGGTTCTTTCACTGCCTAAAAGTATATTTAAATTAAATAAGCATTGTCGTCCTCAGGTTTACTGTTTGTTGCAACTGTATCCAGAATTTAACAAAATTTTATATTTGGGTCGAAGTCAGCCACGGCTGCCCCGTCTGAAACATGGATAGTCATGAAAAATGTTCCGTAATTTTGGCAGTTTCCATCATTCCGGGAATGTTAAGCTCTTTTGCTCTCAAAGTTCCTGGTATAGTAATATTCTTCTTCAGAAAAAACTGTGCAATTAGCATGGACGTAAAGAAACTGTCCATATGCACGCTTGCCCCAGACCCGAGCAGTGGTTGCATCAAGTCACACAATATGCGGTGTCCAAAATTTTTCTATCGCCCACTCCCTGCACATTTCCCGCTGAAGTGTTGTATGTTGATCATATATGAAATCTTCAGGTCTACAGTTGCCCAAACCTTGATCCCTGATTTTGCTGGTTTTGATTTCACGTACTCTTTCATACGGCACCTGCCCCGAAATGCGACTACTTTCTAATCCTTTTTAAATGGTTCGAAAGGCTTAGAATTTCGTTTAAACCAGGTCCAAACGTCACGCATGACTGCAAATTTATCCCTTTTGTTTCGTTGAGCACGTGTTTATCTATCATCAACCCTGATAAACTCAATCATATGTGCAAGTCGATTCCTGCCGTAGCAACACTATGCACGACGAATATTTTCGTCTGTGTGACCACATTGCAGATACTGAATCTCTTCGCCAGAAAAGAGCTCCAGCCTACAGCAGCAAAAAAACACTCTCAGTTCTAAGGCATCTTCTCATTCTTCTCCGAGTAACTTTCGCACTGTAATTCTGAACAATAAGTGACGCTTCAGCTTTAGTGGAGGTGCATACAGTACCTACAATTTAGTCAACGATGAACATATTGAAAATCTCGGAACTGTGGTTTCTAAATCACTTCCTTTCAATTACCTGGGAGATGCTTCGACTTTGTTATACTGTCAACGGTGAGTCAGTGGGTGTAATCAATCTTTCCATTTTTCTCTTGACTTTGCAATTAACTCATGTCCTTCATCGCAATCCCCATCCAAATTTTCTCTTTCTTTCTGATTCTTATGAATTCACTTCAAGGTTATCTTCCGATTCTGACGCATCTCGTTCTGAGAATTGTATAATGAATTTATGTTTGTTAGTGTATGTGTCTTGTCATGTCTCTCCCTCCCTCCCTCCCCCTGTGTAGCTCATTAACTCCATCTATATTTCCGAGGGGTCTGCTAGTTCTCTCAACCTTTAGCACAGACCTCACAATCATTTTCTATGTGCACATGGTGCTGTGACACTGATAGGTCTCTCTTCTTTGTAGCTTTCCACGTGAGTATCCAAGATACCTCCTGGCACTTTGATCTAGTGCTTATCTCACAGACATTTCAGCTACTTCAATAGTATGAATACAAATATCCTGTATGACGATTTCCTATCCAGATTCTAGGAAAATTATGATATTTTTCACTTTTGTTACCCATTTTTCCGTTTTTCCCACTAATTACGTATTTTTCCATATTCTATATGTAAATTAACAAATTCATGTGTGTATGTTCTTATTGCTTACATTACTGAGTGTGGGTTGCTATTCTTTTTTTACCATCTGACTGTGATCCAGAATCCCAACACAGCCAGGGTGGTCTCTCTAACCAAACATCTTCCTCGTGATGTCGAAATGCAAAATAATAAGTGCCAAGGCCACCGCTAAAATATGTGGACATACATGGATTGCTGTGGGGGCTGCAGTGTAACACGTGTTAAGTTCGGCTCGCGAAATTTAGTTGAATTCGAAGGTGTTCTCGCAGGTGGTGTTGTCTAGTACAAGTGGAAATCGTGAAAGCAACAGTGTTCTGTGCAGTAGTGCTATTTTTTTTCTGTGCTCCGCCAATATCTTCGAGATAATGGTTAACGGAAGAGTGAACAGCAGCGCGTCCAGCAGCGGGGAAGCAGCAGGTGCGGCGGGCCCACTCTTGGCGGAAGGTGCGGCCGCGGCTCCCGGTATAGCGGAGCTGGTCCGCTCTGAGGCAAACGCTGCGCTTCGCGATAAAAACAATCTCGATCTGATAGCAGGCACTATATCAGATACTGTAACGGCAGCAGTATTGGCCAAAATGCGTGAAACTGTTGAGGCCAATACTGCCGAAATTACAGCACTAAAAAAGTCTGTGTCTGAATACGAGAAAAAGGCACGAGAGTTGGAAGTGAAACTATCTGCCGCAACTGACGAACTAGAACAGTACCAAAGGCGAAATAGTCTACGAATGTTTGGAGTAATAGAAAATAAGGATGAAGACACGGACAACCTGCTTATACAGGTTGCGCGTGAAAAATTAGGCGTTGAAGTGACCAAGGCAGACATTGACAGGAGCCATCGGGTGGGACGAAAACTACCAGGTGCCACCAAACCTCGTCCAATAATAATTAAATTTGTCTCGTACCGAAAAAGGGCAGAGATCTTTACCCAGAAGAAGAAGTTAGCAAGGACAGGGCTTACAATAAGGGAAGATCTGACACACGAACGGCTAAAGAGTTTAAACAGTGCCATATCCCATTTCGGTCTTCAGAATGTGTGGACTCAGGATGGCAGAGTAATCATTAAGACAGCAGCTGGAAAGGAGACAGTCACAAACATGACAGAACTGAATAGTATTAAGTGAAGCTACTCCAGCCAAAAGTGCAAACTTAACACCATTTGCAATTGTAACAGCCCCAATACTCAGATATTGTCTTGTAATTTTATTAATTTTTTTAATTATACCCATATTTGTACCTTCAACTAATTGTTTTTGTAACTGTATTAACTTTTCACTATTTTTTTTGTGTCTTTAGCTCTAACCATTACTTAATTTTAGTTACTGCTAATACTTTTTTCATTTTCTCAGTTTATTCTCTTCCGTTCTGAAATAGTTCTATTGCAATTATTAGTCTCTCATTTAGTTCATTAATCACCCATCTTTAAATTGTTCATAACAAAAATCACTATCAGTATCACTCTAGCAAATTTCAATCTAATTGTAGCTTCCTACGATAATCACTACCAGTATCACTTTAGCAAATTTCAATTTAATTCTAGCTTCCTACGATAATCTATTAATTATTAAGCTTACTTCTCTCAGCTGGCAGCATCGGCCTCTTAAATCACTCCCTTCTCCCTTATTTCCACCCTAAGCTGTTTCAAATACGCTAATTACATTTCTCCTCTTACGACAGAGGATACACAGTGACACATAGCCGTCTCTATTTTGGTCGTATTCTCCTTGCACCGAATACTACTAATCCATTTTCTATACTCCCGCAACCTCAGGAAATCTTTAGCAGTCGCCTTTCTTTCGGCACTCGCGGTGTCACAAACAGGACGTGCAAAATCTCGGACACCCCTGTGTTATGTCACTTGGCGGAAGCAGCGGCCAGTGCCCCTCGCGGCAGGTAGTGCCTAACAAAGGGACAAACCAGTCTGCCACCCTACTCCAGGCTGCTCAGCGGAACGCGTCAGAGCTTTTAGCAGCTCACTGCAACATCCAGTCTTTACCTGCGCATTACGAAGAACTTAGCCTCCGCTTCAACCAACTAAACTACCACTTAATCCTCTTATCCGAAACGTGGTTGAAACCACACATATCCTCTGCATCTTTTCATCTCCCAGGGTACACATTTCTTAGGGCAGACAGATGAAAATAGCGAGGTGGCGGGGTCGGCGCGTATATACGAACAGATCTCAAGGCGAAAGTCTTTGGTACGTCAAATCCTGCTGAAGAAAAAGAGGCTGAATTCATGTTCATTGAAATAAATATACAAAGTCGGAAATTCTTGACTGGCGTTGTGTACAAGCCGCCAAAAATAAGCGCAATGAGTTCCTTCCAGTCGGAATTACATTCACTTCAGTGTCAATACGAACATGTCATCGTAATGGGTGACTTGAACATAGACCTGCTAAGAGACACTCCCTCCGCAATAAACCTAAGAAGACTGTTTAGTTGCAATAGCATGAACATTCTTCCATTACAATCTACACACCATACTCTTATAGATGTAATCGCATCGAAACAGACTGACAAAGTAAGAGATGTTGGTCAAACATCGGCCCCTGGCCTCTCAGCACATGATGTAATATTCCTGGCCTACTCTGTGCAGCCCCCAAGGATCAAATCGCGTTACATAACTTGTAGGAACATGAAACGTATTGACCTTGACGCTCTAACAGCCGATTGCTCAGAAATCTCATGGCATCAAATAATCAGAAAACCCACAATCGACGGCAAAATTAATGAACTTGGTGATAAACTCACTGCCCTCTATGACAAACATGCACCCGTGCGCACAATCCGTGTAAGAAAATCTCCTGCTCCATGGCTGACAGCTGAATTACATCAAATGATGACTAATAGGGATGCTGCCCACAGGCGTTTCAAGGCAGATCCGAAACCCGAGCGTTTCGAAGAATATAGAAAGCTACGGAACAGAGTGAAACAATGCATTCGCAATGCTAAAATCAGGCACGCTCGCTCCCTTGTATGCAGCGATCTGACGCCCACGACTCTATGGAAGAATCTCCGTAGCTTGGGGGTCGGAAAGGCAAAATCGGAAACTACTTTTCATGTGTCAGCTAACGAATTAAATGAATTCTTCTCTGCACCTCTGAATACCAGCACAGCTGATAATTACCGTCCACAAGAATCCCCAAACAGGATAACTAACAACGATACCTTCCATCTAAAACATGTAACAACAAATACGGCAAGAAAAGCAATAATGAGAATCTGTTCTGATGCAATAGGCAACGACAGTATCGGTATAACCATGATTAAGAATGTTGCCGATATCTCAGTACCTGTCTTAACTGACATATTTAATTTTTCCCTCGTGAACGGAATATATCCCACCGCATGGAAAAGAAGCCTAATTCGACCCATCCCTATGATCGGAAACCCGCAACGGTCTAGTGATTACCGACCAATTAGCATACTGCCTGCTGTTTCCAAAGCGCTTGAATATATTGTTCATGACCAAATCACTGAACACTTGCATGAATTCAGCCTATATGACAAATTTCAATCCGGTTTCCGTAAACATCACAGCACAAACACTGCTCTGATTAAAGTAACTGATGACCTGAAATATGCCATCGACAATCGAAAGGCAACAATATTGACGCTACTGGACTTCAGCAAAGCTTTTGACACTGTTAACTTTGACATATTGCTCAGAAAAATGCAACAGCTTAATTTCTCTGATAGTGCAATGAGATGGTTTGAAAGCTACTTAAAAGACAGACAGCAATGTGTTGTCTGCGTAAATGAAAAATCTTCCTGGAAACATGTTTCCTCGGGAGTGCCACAAGGATCAGTCTTAGGACCACTTTTGTTTTCTTTATATGTCAACGATATTTCGTCGGTTCTGTCCTCCTGTAAATATCATTTCTATGCCGACGACCTCCAGCTCTACCTAAGCGTCAGACCTGAAGATGTAAACACTGCAATCGCTCAGATGAATGATGATCTGTCTTCAGTAGTGACATGGGCGAAAAACCTGGGGCTTAAACAAATTGCAAAAAAGACGCAAGTAATCTTAATAGCACATCAGAAATTAATAAGTTCAGCTTTCCGCGAACGGCTACCTCCTATTCTGCTCGACGGTACTCCAATACCATATCAGAAAACAGTGAAGAACTTGGGTGTAACTATGGATGAGCATCTCAACTGGGCGGAGAATACAGTCGCAGTGTGCCGAAAGACGTCTGCTTGTCTCTATGCTCTCAAAAAGTTTCGGAACATATTTCCACAGGACTTGAAACGCCAGCTCGTGCAAGCACTCGTTCTACCGAACCTCCACTATTGTGATGTGAGTCAACAAGGCATGAGTAGTGAAAACAAAAGGTGGCTAGAGCTAACCATGAATGCCTGTGTGCGTTACACCTGCAACATTCGCCGATATGATCATGTTAGTGCTTCATACTCCGAGCTAGGGTGGCTGTGGCCGGACAAATTGCGTGACTACCACACTCTATGTCTACTCCACCGACTCCTCGTCGCGCAAGCACCCCAGTACCTTGCTTCAGAGATTAAAAACCTGTCATGTCATCATAATCGAAACACGAGGTCACTCTTATTTGGTATCCTAACTGTGCCCACTCACAAAACAAAAACTTTTGCAAATTCCTTCCCAGTTGCCGCTGTCCGCCTCTGGAACAAACTGCCCCTTACCTTGCGCAAAATTCGATCTCCTGCTGCTTTTAAGAAGAAGTTGAAGCATTTCCTATTATCATCCTCACAAAGTTCTCCAGAAAATTAATGTACAAGGACAATCCCCTCATCTGTCAAATAGCAAAGGTAGCGTCTCCTATCTTGCTCCTGAGATGCCTTCCTCTTCATCTATCTTTATTAGCCACGCAATCTTCTTGTCCTTTATATTTCCTTACTTATGTTTCATCATGTCTCTATTCTTCTCCTCCCTTCACCATGAGTCTCCCTCATACTCCCTGCTGCCAGCACTCCCATCTAAAATCTGTCTCTGCAATAATGACTAATTATAACAGTACTTGTGACCTAAGAATATAATCTCTATATGTATGTATTTTTCCAGGTGTACCTTTCAAATTGTTTATTTCACTTTTTGTACTAGATGTAGTTTAACATGGCTACTAAAACATATGAATGTAAAATAAGTAGGATGCCTGGTTAGATGTAAGAGAGGGCCTGATGGCCCTAATCTTGCCAGGTTAAATAAATCAATAAATAAATAAAAAAATAAATAAAATAAAGTACTGACATTATTGTGTTGCAAATACCCATCCTCATACCAACCACACATACACACAAAATAGTGTAACTGAGCTATATATTACCGTTACACTATTTTGTGTGATGGCTTGCTGTGCCCACCCACCACTAGCATAATGTAGTCATCCACAATAGGTCTGGCGATGCAGTCGTTCATCCCGCCGCCGTTGCAACCATATGCCACCATAGTGTGCCCCAGCCCCAGATGCTGCTTCCGACACAGGCAGGTAGAAAGTGGAGCAGGTCCCTGTAGGACTTTGTATCACAATTGGATGGTAAAAATTTGGAAGCCCACACCTCATAATGTAAGCAGTAAGAGCATACAGATATGGATTAGTATATTTACATAAGGAATATGAAAATATGGAAATAATGGAAAAAACGGAACAATGGGGGTAAGCAGTGAAAAATCTCGGAAATTCGGTAAAATATGGATACGAAATCGTAGTACAGGATATCTATATTTATACTTATGAAGTAGCCGAAATTTTTTCGCACAGAAGTACTATATCAAAGGGCCTGGAGTTGTCTTGTATACTCTCCATGAAGGCTACAAGCAAGAGGTGTCACAGCAACATCTGCACCCAGGAAATCACTGAGAGATCTTTGTCAAAGGTTCTTAGAACTTGCAAAATCCTAGGTAAAAAAGATGGGGCTTGTTATCTATTCGCAGGGAGGGAAAGATATGACATGATAGATATTCTTACAATCAGAAAGTCATTATACAATGGGAGTAATCGATAGACCGAGGATGCATGCTCTTAACGTAATGAGCAGGTACAAAAGATGGTATGTCATCCCATATGCTGTAACAGTGTAAAGACGTTGCATTATAGAGAGGCCTGGTGACAAGACGGAACTGTAATTTACCCACTAGTTTTGAGTGCGTATTTTATTCTGAATGCTGCGTTTTTTCACCTAAAACATTTAAAGTATAGAGTTTTGGAGAAAAATGAATGCATGTTGCCAGCCGGAGTGGCCGAGCGGTTTTAGGCGCTACAGTCTGGATCCACGCGACCTCTACGGTCGCAGGTTCGAATCCTGCCTATGGCATGGATGTGTGTGATGTCCTTAGGTTAGTTAGGTTTAAGTAGTTCTGAGTTCTAGGGGACTGATGACCTCAGAAGTTAAGTCCCATAGTGCTCAGAGCCCTTTGAATGCATGTTGCCGAGATGGATGTTCGAAGAGGCAGTCAGCACAGATACTTGTTTCATATCACGTCGCCACACACTCGTGGGCTATACCTCTCTAGCAGCTGAATCGCCCGGTATCGCCTGATAGCTCTACCTGCCAACTTATGAGCTCCTGTTGCTATCCGATATTTAGTATTTTACAAAAATTATTATTTATATTAACAATTACACTCTTGATTTAAAGTGGATCTGGATGGCGTTAAACACGATTTTCCTCCATTGGTAAATGTTTTAAGTATCATCATGAATACTATATAAAATCACGTCCATCCTACCCACTGCCCTAGTTTGTCCTCATCACACACTCACACGTACATACACACTTAAATTGTACGAAAGCGCTGTCATCTTGATTGTTTACACGTGTTTTTGCTACTGATATCGATAATCGACTAAACTGTGTTTCATCGGATGGAGTCTAACGCAAAATATTATTTATCTGTCTACAGTTTATTATTTAATAGTGAAATCGATTACAGAAAATCATGCTGTTGGTAGGTGTTCACATGAAATGTCGCATTCTGAAACGTGTGGTACTACTATAGTGGGTGCATAAGGGCTGGGCTGAGGACCTAAGTCTAGATTGTGTATTATTTTATCAAAATACACGTCTTAGTTCTACTTAAAACAATATCAAAATCGTTCTCACATTATGATGACTTTCCAAGCTATGGTAGCATCATCACACTTTACCATTCGCTTGTTGGGTTTAGGAATGGAATCTCACCATTTTTACAAATACTGGGGCTGATAATTTAATAAATACTTACCGCCAAGTACGTGTTTAAAGTGTTCAGAGGAGAACTATGCATGTTGCTTGTCTGTCCTGGACCCACGCTACTCCCATGTTCCTGGGGTGTCCGCATCACAGCACACCAGTGGTTAGAGTGGACTGTGAAAAATTTGGACTGTGTAACATTTGGCACTTCGTACGAGCTTTGATGACCATGCAGTTGAACGCCCCACAAACCAAACATCATCATCATCATCATCATCATCACGGCTCACACAAAACAGTGTAATGGGATTGCGAGTTCAATCACATTTACAAGATATGACTAGAAAATCTCATTACTGAAAGCGTTGACATTAGGACACTTACCTGAAGGTTTAGGCTACTATTATGAGTAATCATCATCAGTAAAAAGAGCTTTTACTGTTGGTCGTTGCTATAATCATATTGCTCTGCTAACATGATTGACTTGTATGGATGTACGTACATTCCAGGTAATTAGAACTGATAACTGGTTTTAAAATTATCTTCTATACGTCTATAGTTTTCATTATCGACCTTGGAAATCGATTACATGAGCTACCAATCAGCTGTACTGACAGATCTGTTGTGGACTATTTCTGGGTGGGTGGCTGTTTATTCTTGATAGGCAAATCAGTATGAGGTAAAATACAATCCCAAAAGTTTTTCTTCTAGCGTTATGAATACGGAAAATTCTGGTGAGAGTAAGTCTGAAAATGTAAAGAACAACTATAAAACTCTCTAGGGACAGACTGTCTTGGTGGTAAAGATATAGAACAAATTATGCCTTCCTGATACATAAGGGAGGCAATGTGTGTAAATCAGATTTTGACCGTTACCCGTTAACGATTTCACATGTGTAGTCATAAGGACGTTCTGCTCTTTTGTCTACTGGACGTAATGGCAGCTTGTGTGTTGCTGATCGCGTGATCATGAAGTATTTCCTGGTTACGACCCCTAGAACTAGAATACGTAAGCGTCATGTGTTCAGCTAGATGTGTACATGTCGTGGATGACAGTTGTTTTGATACATTATTCAGTAATCCCAGGATGAAGTACTATCGATAGACACTATACTTAAAAAAGGCAATCTGGAATGAGTTATAAAACAATGTATTGCATGCGATTTGTTATAATTATTGAACAATGGAACTTCTTGGTGGAATACTATATCGTTGTGCTGTATGACTGTCTGTTCGTTGTAAGCAAATCAGTGTGGTGCGAATATGAATCACAAGAATGTGGTTTTAGCAGAGCGTTTGCCAATGGCGGAAAGACGGTGCTGTCTAATCGTCTAATCGCTTTATCAACCAAGTTCCTGGGGCCAGATGTAGGTAAAGATCAAGTTTGGGAAACATGTTTGTTAATTGCGGTTCCTATGGCTGTCAAATGAACCACCTTCCTCAGAGGTTTTTGCTATTCTAGTAAGAATCTGGGCCGACGGCCTTACCGCAGTGGTAACACCGGTTCCTGTCAGATCACGGAAGATCACGGAATCACGTTGTAGGGCTAGACTAAAACATGTATGCGTCACCGTCCGGGTCTGTCGGGTACTGTTGGCAGGTGGGTTGCACTCAGCCGTTGTGAGGCCAATTGATGAGCTATTTGATTGAGATGTGGCGACCCCGGTCCAAAAAACTGACAACGACCTGGAGAGTGATGTGCTGACCACATGCCCCTCCGTATCCGGTGACACGCAAGAGCTGAGGATGACACGGTACCAGTGGGTCTTCAAGGTCTGTACGGACGGTGTTTTTTTGTATTTAGAATAAGGAAAATTATAGTGACAGTAGTTCTGGTAATGGAAGGGTGTGTCCTGACTATTTAGCTGGTGACAATACTGAACAGATTGTGCCTTTCTGATACGTAGAGTAGGCATTGTTTGTCGAGCAGTCTTGGACCATTACCAATTAAAATTTTCGTATACATGATCGTAAGGCTGTTCAGCAGAATTGTCTACTGGGATCTAACACTAGCTTATATGTTGATCAAGTTATCATGACGCACTGTTATGGCACGTAAAATTAGAGTACGTAAGTGTTATATTTTAGCTGGATGTGTACATGTTTTGGAATACTGAAGTTTTAATGGATTACTCCTTAATGTCAGGATGAAATTCCATATGCCCATACTCTAATATAAAAGACAATCAGAACCTATAATGACTTGTAAAATTACGCCCTGTATGTCTATAGTTTTAGTTATTTACCTTCGAAATTGATTACACAAACACCGATGCTGACATTTGTTTTGTAGGCGATCTAATGTGGGATGAGCGTTAACGAGGTGGACACACATGTCAGTGGTTCCCCTCGATTTATCAATTTGTGTGGGACACTTGGAAGCTGGTGTGGTTCTTCCCTGAGACTAGACGCTCCATTTACACCCGCAGCGTCATTGCGAGGACAGCTTTATTCCTCTCAGCTACCTGCAACCCTGCGGTGATGAAGGTAGCGTTTACTCGAGGCAGTTGCAGGAATCGAAAATAAATTGCTGTGAATCTAGTTACTGGATATGTGAAATCCATTTTTCAGCAATCATTACACGTGTGTTCCTCGCAGGCTAAGTCTTGTTCGTCGTGTGTCTTTGGACAATCGACTTATCAGCAGATGGTGCGTGATCTGTGCAGATCTATCTCTCAAAATGACATTCATAGCGACGGTGGCACTCGGCTTTTCCTTTATTTAAGATACAATATTTATAGTAATTTCGCAAGTATAACATTGCAAGGCTTATTTTGTGTAGATGTCTTAAATATAATTTCGTGTCCTTATTCCACTTGGGAGTGCCGGCTGGCTGAACATGCTGTCACCCACACATAAGGGCTAGTTTTGAAAGCGGGGTTATGATTGGTCCAGAGCGAAAAGGGGAGGTGTGAGGATTGCTTGTCGCTTAAACTGATAGCAAAACCCACCTGCAAAGCCGTCCCACCGGTTTCTGCAGGTGACTGTGTAGGCGTAGGGCGATTTATATCTTGTTAACTGCGGTGGGATGCTCCTTCCCTGAACGTCTGATTTTCAAGCCTTTTGAGCCAGCCTCCAGTCTGTAGACGATTACTCATACATTGTGCACATCTTTCAGTCACTGCCACTGTTTTCATCACTATACTCCACATGGAAACGTTAGAGTCGCAAGTGGTTTGCTGGTGTCATTGCAGATATGGCTCTTCTCTATAGGTGCGTATTATTAGTAGCCCTGTGCTAATTCATACACAGAATTTCTCTGTAGGATTTGGGCCCTAGTTGTTATCTCCGTTCTTGTGGGCTTTTACGTTGACCAGGGTGTATTTCTAGTTTTTTATTTTTAGCTTTTAGTTTATGAGGGTGACTTCAAATAGTTTATTACAGAATTTAACAAAGTCTAGACCCTTAGAAACTACATTCTTTTTAAATTTTGAAAAGAAATTTCTTTCCCCCTCTATTCGTCGGCTCGATCTCCCTCTGCCTCTGTGCATATGCTCCTGCCCCTTGAATCCTTTATCCTTTCACATTATCACATTCACCTCAACGGGAGGCTGGTGGATCTGATTCCTGCAGAATTTCTTTTCACATTGTAACTATTATGCGTACCAAATCTGACTGAAAACGTTCAGTTAGTTAGAATGATCTTTTTACCAGTGGCTTTACTTGCATACACACTTCAAATATATTTCACACAATTTTTACATATTTCCCGCGTACTTGTTCACATATTTCACCTGTATGTCTAGTGTATTTTGCTCTATAGTTTCGTTTTCACTCAGCTTAATGTTTATGACTTAGTGTCTCCTGAAATATGTTCTGTACAACGATATAGCTTGGCAGGTACATCCAGAGGTATATGAGAATACTGTTTGCGAAAAGCGTTCCAAATAGAGAGAGCTGCAAAGTAGTAGTAAATGAAAACGTCATGCATGGGGCGGCAGTTTTTTCTCGCATCCCAGTATTTGACGTCATATCTTCTTAACCATGTGCCGTACACTCATGTGTTTTGGTAGGTACATTCAGTGGCAGTTGTGGATATTGCTTGCAGGAAGTGTTACGAATAGAGATAGTAGCAACGAAGTAATAAATTTAAACGTCCTGGATGATAAAGATGTTTCTCACGTATTCAATGTTTATTATGTCGTATTTCCTGAACCAACTGTCGTACAATTACACAATATTTCTATAATATATAGTGGTATTTGTTAATACCGTCTGCAAAATGTGTCACGAATACACTTGTTAGTAAAGAATTAATAAATAAAAACGCCATGTCACATCTGACAGCTTTACAGCATGAACAGCGAAAATGTGTTCGGCAGCACACATTTTTCCTTTCATCATTTTACCGTCATACCTCAGCAAAAGATCTAGCTGAAAACCCAAGGAAATTCTGGTCTTATGTAACATTGGTAAGCGGGTCGAAGGCTTCCATCCAGTCACTCACTGATCAGTCTGGCCTGGCAACGGAAGGCACCAAAACGAAAGCTGAAATTTTAAATTTAGCATTTGAGAAATCTTTCACGCAGGAGAATCGTACAAACATACCACCGTTTGAGTCTCGTACAGATTCTCGTATGGAGGACATAGTGATAGACATTCCTGGGGTTGTGAAGCAGCTGAATGGTTTGAAAATAAATAAATCGCCAGGGTCTTATGGGATTCCAATTCGGTTTTACAGAGAGTACTCTACTGCATTGGCTCCTTACTTAGCTTGCATTTATCGCGAATCTCTTGCCCAACGTAAAGTCCCGAGCGACTGGAAAAAAGCGCAGGTGACGCCTGTATATAAGAAGGGTAGAAGGACGGATCCTCAAAATTACAGACCAATATCCTTAACATCGATTTGTTGCAGCATTCTCGAACATATTCTCAGTTCGAATATAATGAATTTCCTTGAGACGGAGAAGTTGCTGTCCATGCATCAGCACGGCTTTAGAAAGCATCGCACTTGCGAAACGCAACTCGTCCTTTATTCACTTGATATCTTTCGAACCATTGATGAAGGGTATCACACGGATGCCCTGTTCCTTGACTTCCGGAAAGCGTTTGACTCGGTGCCCCACTGCAGAGTCCTAACTAAGGTACGAGCATATGGGATTGGTTCCCAAATATGTGAGTGGCTCGAAGACTTCTTAAATAATAGAACGCAGTACGTTGTCCTCGATGGTGAGTGTTCATCGGAGGTGAGGGTATCATCTGGAGTGCCCCAGGGAAGTGTGGTAGGTCCGCTGTTGTTTTCTATCTACATAAATGATCTTTTGGATAGGGTGGGTAGCAATGTGCGGCTGTTTGCTGATGATACTGTGGTGTACTGGAAGGTGTCGTCGTTGAGTGACTGTAGGAGGATACAAGATGACTTGGAGAGGATTTGTGATTGGTGTAAAGAATGTCAACTAACTCTAAATATAGATAAATGTACATTAAGGCAGATGAATAGGAAAAAGAATCGCGTAATGTTTGAATATTTCATTAGTAGTGTAGCGCTTGACACAGTCACGTCGATTAAATATTTGGGCGTAACATTGCAGAGCGATATGAGGTGTGACAAGCATGTAATGGCAGTTGTGGGGAAGGCGGATAGTCGTCTTCGGTTCATTGGTAGAATTTTGCAAAGATGTGGTTCATCTGTAAAGGAGACCGCTTATAAAACACTAATACGACCTATTCTTGAGTACTGCTCGAGCGTTTGGGATCCCTATCAGATCGGATTGAGGGAGGACACAGAAGCAATTCAGAGGCGGGCTGCTAGATTTGTTACTCGTAGGTTTGATCATCACGCGAGTGTCACGGAAATGCTTCAGGAACTCGCTTGAGAGTCTCTAGAGGAAAGGAGGCGTTCTTTCGTAAATCGCTGCTGAGGAAATTTAGAGAACAAGCATTTGATTGCTGACTGCAGTACAATTTTACTGCCGCCAACATACATTTCGCGGAAGGACCACAAAGATAAGATAAGAGAGATTAGGGCTCGTACAGAGGCATATAGGCAGTCAGTTTTCCCTCGTTCTGTTTGGGACTGGAACAGGGAGAGAAGATGCTTGTTGTGGTACGAGGTACCCTCCGCCACGCACCGTGTGGTGGATTGCGGAGTATGTATGTAGATGTAGATCATTTTGTGGGGGCCGTCAGCGAGAAAAAGTTTTGTACAGGTTCGAAACTATGTGTACAGTTTTTGTAAGTTTCTAAAAACTGCTTTTTCACTACCATCTCCACCCCTTCTATACGAGGGTGGTTCTTACCCCTAAAGTAACTATTTCCAGGTAGCAAATGATATGTGCAACAATTTTGTTGGAAATCGGTCCTTTTGTTTAGGAGGAGATGTATAACATACATACCTACAAATACGTTGTGAAGCCAAAATGACGCACTTGAAGGCTGGCGTTCGACTTCTCATGCAAATTCAAGACAAATGTTTATCTGTACGGAAACGAGGGCTGGCAACACTCTCCAATCGTGCAGTGGATCGAAATGCACACAGGAACTTGTATCACCCCGCAGTACTGCATCAGCTGTCGTAGCTCAGTGACAGTTCCGCCTTGCGCATCGAGCGAGCAAGTTGTTCTTCCTCCCTCCAGTACCGCACCGCCGCGTGTGACGAACTTTCGTGTACTCAGTCTTGTGTGTGTATTGGCCAGTGTCTCATCGCTCTTGCCTGCAGGAGTTCCCTGTTGGTTTGAACACTAGTGGCAGCGTTCTCTGCCGATGCCATAACGTCTGTCAAATCTCCCAGGAATATTCCTCGTCGGGGTACCGTTCATTTCAGTTTTGACATGAGTACAAGTCATATTCAACCATGCTCTTTAGGAATTCACTATTAGTTCTTGGATACGATTCTAGAACCATCTGATCACGTAGATACTCCCTATTTTGGTTCTGATTTATATGTATTTTCTGTGAAGTTCCAAGATGGTTATGATGAAGGGTGCTTCTTCCAGTGGTGATGTTTTGAATACTGACGTTCATTGCGGTTCTCATTTCGCTAGCGATGACGTGGCTGGTTCTATTGATGTTGAAATGAATGTTGCATCAACGTCCTCTCTTTCAACCGTTGAAATGTCTGTTTCGGGTCCGCAGCTCGTGGTCGTGCGGTAGCGTTCTCGCTTCCCACGCCCGGGTTCCCGGGTTCTATTCCCGGCGGGGTCAGGGATTTTCTCTGCTTCGTGATGACTGGGTGTTGTGTGATGTCCTTAGGTTAGTTAGGTTTAAGTAGTTCTAAGTTCTAGGGAACTGATGACCATAGATGTTAAGTGCCATAGTGCTCAGAGCCATTTCAACCATTTTTTTGTATGTTTCGGTGGGTTCCAATGATTTAACTGAGACATGGTCTGCTGTTCTGACTTTATAGTGTTCTAGTGTAATACCGTCTTTGTCTACATCCCTATGTAGCCTGCTTTTGTTAACTGATGTTATTCCTGGCAGCTTCACTGACCAATGTGCTGTTTCAGTGACTGTTAATCACGTCTTGCAGCGGATAAAACTTTTTCGCCCTGTTTGGAAGCTGAGCATTTGACATCTGATGAACGACTCTCTGGATGACAGCATCGCTGCCAAGTGGGGGTGAAAAGCTGTTCCTAAGTATGTTATCCCTCAATTACGGAATGGTGGGTTGCCATTGGCAAACATCGGCCACGCACTGCACTCATGTATTTTGGCTCTGATAAATCGGCTGAAATGAGAACGAATCGGGAATTTTATTATACTTTCCTTCGTAATCGTTTTTGACAAAGCTCGAGACATCCTTTAGAGAGTTAAGGATGTTGACCGCGAGAAGCTGAATTTTCTGCAAATCAAAACACTGCTCTTAGTTTGTGCACCCAACCACATTCGATTCTCCTGGATGAGTTGTTCTCTCCATATCATCTAATTCGGCATCGGACCCGACGTCAAAGGATGTGTGTCAGCTCCATTCATCCTATCTATTGACGTGTCTGGTCATTCCAACTTGGTAGAATGCATGAATCTTTACACTGGAGTCGAATCAGACGATATAACGTCTGTTGATTTTACTTCCCTCCTTGATAGTATTGCTACACCAGCTCTCCATCTACATCTACATCTACATTTATACTCCGCAAGCCACCCAACGGCGTGTGGCGGAGGGCACTTTACGTGCCACTGTCATTACCTCCCTTTCCTGTTCCAGTCGCGTATGGTTCGCGGGAAGAACGACTGTCTGAAAGCCTCCGTGCGCGTTCTAATCTCTCTAATTTTACATTCGTGATCTCCTCGGGAGGTATAAGTAGGGGAAGCAATATTACCGATACCTCATCCAGAAACGCACCCTCTCGAAACCTGGCGAGCAAGCTACACCGCGATGCAGAGCGCCTCTCTTGCAGAGTCTGCCACTTGAGTTTGTTAAATATCTCTGTAACGCTATCACGGTTACTAAATAACCCTGTGACGAAACGCGCCGCTCTTCTTCGGATCTTCTCTATCTCCTCCGTCAACCCGATCTGGTACGGATCCCACACTGATGAGCAATACTCAAGCATAGGTCGAACGAGTGTTTTGGAAGCCACCTCCTTTGTTGATGGACTACATTTTCTAAGGACTCTCCCAATGAATCTCAACCTGGTACCCGCCTTACCAACAATTAATTTTATATGATCATTCCACTTCAAATCGTTCCGCACGCATACTCCCAGATATTTTACAGAAGTAACTGCTAACAGTGTTTGTTCCGCTATCATATAATCATACAATAAAGGATCCTTCTTTCTATGTATTCGCAATACATTACATTTGTTTATGTTAAGGGTCAGTTGCCACTCCCTGCACCAAGTGCCTATCCGCTGCAGATCTTCTTGCATTTCGCTTCAATTTTCTAATGCTGCAACTTCTCTGTATACTACAGCATCATCCGCGAAAAGCCGTATGGAACTTCCGACACTATCTACTAGGTCATTTACATATATTGTGAAAAGCAATGGTCCCATAACACTCCCCTGTGGCACGCCAGAAGTTACTTTAACGTCTGTAGACGTCTCTCCATTGATAACAACATGCTGTGTTCTGCTTGCTAAAAACTCTTCAACCCAGCCACACAGCTGGTCTGATATTCCGCAGGCTCTTACTTTGTTTATCAGGCGACAGTGCGGAACTGTATCGAACGCCTTCCGGAAGTCAAGAAAAATAGCATCTACCTGGGAGCCTGTATCTAATATTTTCTGGGTCTCATGAACAAATAAAGCGAGTTGGGTCGCACACGATCGCTGTTTCCGGAATCCATGTTGATTCCTACATAGTAGATTCTGGGTTTCCAAAAACGACATAATACTCGAGCAAAAAACATGTTCTAAAATTCTACAACAGATCGACGTCAGAGATATTGGTCTATAGTTTTGCGCATCTGCTCGACGACCCTTCTTGAAGACAGGGGCTACCTGTGCTCTTTTCCAATCATTTGGAACCTTCCGTTGCTCTAGAGACTTGCGGTACACGGCTGTTAGAAGAGGGGCAAATTCTTTCGCGTACTCTGTGTAGAATCGAATTGGTATCCCGTCAGGTCCAGTGGACTTTCCTCTGTTGAGTGATTCCAGTTGCTTTTCTATTCCTTGGACACTTATTTCGATGTCAGCCATTTTTTCGTTTGTGCGAGGATTTAGAGAAGGAACTGCAGTGCGGTCTTCCCCTGTGAAACAGCTTTGGAAAAATGTGTTTAGTATTTCAGCTTTACGCCTGTCATCCTCTGTTTCAATGCCATCATCATCCCGGAGTGTCTGGATATGCTGTTTCGAGCCACTTACTGATTTAACGTAAGACCAGAACTTCCTAGGATTTTCTGTCAAGTCGGTACATAGAATTTTACTTTCGAATTCACTGAACGCTTCACGCACAGCCCTCCTTACGCTAACTTTGTCATCGTTTAGCTTCTGTTTGTCTGAAAGGTTTTGGCTGCGTTTAAACTTGGAGTGAAACTCTCTTTTCTTTCGCAGTAGTTTCCTAACTTTGTTGTTGTACCACGGTTGGTTTTTCCCGTCCCTCACAGTTTTACTCGGCACGTACCTGTCTAAAACACATTTTACGATTGCCTTGAACTTTTTCCTTAAACACTCAACATTGTCAGTGTCGGAACAGAAATTTTCGTTTTGATCTGTTAGGTAGTCTGAAATCTGCCTTCTATTACTCTTGCTAAACAGATAAACCTTCCTCCCTTCTTTATATTCCTATTAACTTCCATATTCAGGGATGCTGCAACGGCCTTATGATCACTGATTCCCTGTTCTGCACTTACAGAGTCGAAAAGTTCAGGTCTGTTTGTTATCAGTAGGTCCAAGATGTCATCTCCACGAGTCGGTTCTCTGTTTAATTGCTCGAGGTAATTTTCCAATAATGCACTCAGTATCATGTCACTCGATGCTCTGTCCCTACCACACGTCCTAAACATCTGAGTGTCCCAGTCTATATCTGGTAAATTGAAATCTCCACCTAAGACTATAACATGCTGAGAAAATTTATGTGAAATGTATTCCAAATTTTCTTTCAGTTGTTCTGCTGAGTCGGGAGGTCGGTAAAAGGAGCCTATTATTAACCTAGCTCGGTTCTTGAGTGTAACCTCCACCCACAATAATTCACAGGAAGTATCCACTTCTACTTCACTACAGGATAAACTACTACTAACAGTGACGAACACTCCACCACCGGTTGCATGCAATCTATCCTTTCTAAACACCGTCTGTACCTTTGTAAAAATTTCGTCAGAATTTATTTCTGGCTTCAACCAGCTTTCTGTACCTATAACGATTTCAGCTTCGGTGCTTTCTATCAGCGCTTGAAGTTCCGGTACTTTACCAACGCAGCTTCGACAGTTTACGATTACAATACCGATTGCTGTTTGGTCCCCGCATGTCCTGACTTTGCCCCGCACCCGTTGACGCTGTTGCCCTTTCTGTACTTGCCCAAGGCCATCTAACCTAAAAAACCGCCCTGCCCACGCCACACAACCCCTGCTACCCGTGTAGCCGCTTGTTGCGTGTAGTGGACTCCTGACCTATCTAGCGGAACCCGAAACCCCACCACCCTATGGAATCTGCAGCCCACACTGTCGCAGAACCGTCTCAGCCTCTGATTCAGACCCTCCACTCGGCTCTGTACCAAAGGTCCGCAGTCAGTCCTGTCGATGATGCTGCAGATGGTGAGCTCTGCTTTCATCCCGCTAGCGAGACTGGCAGTCTTCACCAAATCAGATAGCCGCAGGAAGCCAGAGAGGATTTCCTCTGATCCATAGCGACACACATCATGGGTGCACCCTGTACCCTTCATGGCATCCGGAAGGACCCTTTCCACATCTGGAATGACTCCCCCCGGTATGCACACGGAGTGCACATTGGTTTTCTTCCCCTCTCTTGCTGCCATGTCCCTAAGGGGCCCCATTACGCGCCTGACGTTGGAGCTCCCAACTACCAGTAAGCCCACCCTCTGCGACCGCCCGGATCTTGCAGACTGAGGGGCAACCTCTGGAACAGGAGAAGCAGCCATGTCAGGCCGAAGATCAGTATCAGCCTGAGACAGAGCCTGAAACCGGGTCGTCAGACAAACTGGAGAGGCCTTCCTTTCAGCCCTCCAGAATGTCTTTCGCCCCCTGCCACACCTTGAGACGACCTCCCACTCTACCACAGGTGAGGGATCAGCCTCAATGCGGGCAGTATCCCGGGCAACCACAGTCGTAGTCCGATCGGGGGATGCGTGGGACGAACTGGCCGTCCCCGACAAACCCCCATCCGGACCCCCACAGTGATGCCCATTTGCAACAGCCTCAAGCTGTGTGACCGAAGCCAACACTGCCTGAAGCTGGGAGCGAAGGGATGCCAACTCAGTCTGCATCCGAACACAGCAGTTGCAGTCCCTATCCATGCTAAAAACTGTTGTGCGAAGAACGTCTGAACTAATCTACACAGAGCGCAAAAATCGACACAAAATTTAAACAGTTATTAAAATACAAGATAGCCTAGTAAATGCAGTAATGCTGCTACTTGCGCACTGCTGACACACTGCTCGGCGGCGGAAGGAGACTACGCGATTTTACACTATTCAGGTACTATAATGCGATGCTACAACTCTCAAATACTATAATACGCCCGAAATTTATGAATTAAACAAGGCAAGTACCAAAAACACGCAAAGAAATTAAGAATTAAACTATGTAACAAATGAGTGAGCTAGGAGTATACGACTTGCTGCTGCAGCTGCTTATCCAACGGCGGCAGTGAGCATCAGGAGTTTAGCAGATCTTCAACCTAATGAGTTATCTGATATGGTAGTTCGATCTCCTCCCGCAAACCATTGGGTTTGTATGGCCTTCCAAAACAATTTTATGTTCCATTTTGCCTCTGGTAGGAGATACGATAACATCTGTGGTAAATGAAGTGGTGCAGAGGATAGACATCACACCCTCCTTTACGGTTGGAAAAATTGTTTTAATCCCCAAAAAGACGAGACGTCTTTCGGTCGATCATGTACGGTCGATAACGCAACTCAATTTTCATTATAAAAGCATAGCGCGGGTGATAAATAGCCGTTTTTCGGTCTTGCTTGCTGACATCGTAGCACATGACCAAAGCTGTCGCCCCGGTCGTATTCTCCTGGGACCTGTTGCTGTGATCTCATCTCGATTGCTTCCACTGTCCCTTTGTCAGAAGCTTTACCTTCTCCGATTTTAATTATGCTTTTGACCAAGTTAGTAATGGTTTTCTGTTGCTTGCGTTGACGACCGAGCCGTGTGGGTTCAGCCTTTTTTCGACTTCGCACCTCGTTGACGATCTCTGTCTGGATCACTTTGGAGGTACGTCGGTTGTGCCATCTGTGGGGTCAAAAAACGACGAAGCAGGAAGGTTTTGTGCAGTGAGTGTGTGAAGCGAGTCCGCCAGGCACGTGAGAAGTTCGGAGTTCTGGATGGTACACGACAAAAGGAATCGGCTCCAGCTGGCCGGTGTGACCGAGCAGTTCTAGGAGCTTTAGTCTGGAACCACGCGACCGCTACGGTCGCAGGTTCGAATCCTACCTCGGGCATGGATTTGTGTGATGTTTTTAGGTTAGTTAGGTCTACGTAGTTCTAAGTTCTAGGGGACTGATGACCTCAGATGTTGAGTCCCATAGTGCCCAGAGCCATTTGAATCGGATCCTGCGAAGACGCCAAGCCAGCTTTTGATTGCCGGTTATTGCCTGGCGTGCGAAGCGGTTTCCGTTAGTGGGCATTATATCTCGGAAAGCTTTCAAGAGAATTGGAGGTTATTTGGCTAGTTAGGAGCTAGTGACGGCGGTTAGGTCCCTGCGAGGCCTAAGGAGTTGAAGGACGGCAGTCATCCTGTCCAAGTTAAGTAACTTGTGTATGTCTTTACCTCTCGCTCTCCCCATTCACATCCCCGCCTCACTCACTGTGGAGTTCATGCAACCACCACTCATAATTAATGGCAACTGCTTAAAGGTTATTTACTTAAAATCTGATCACTGAATTTAGGTTAACTGTAGATAACTATTCAGTGGCTGTTAATTGTTATACACTCCTGGAAATTGAAATAAGAACACCGTGAATTCATTGTCCCAGGAAGGGGAAACTTTATTGACACATTCCTGGGGTCAGATACATCACATGATCACACTGACAGAACCACAGGCACATAGACACAGGCAACAGAGCATGCACAATGTCGGCACTAGTACAGTGTATATCCACCTTTCGCAGCAATGCAGGCTGCTATTCTCCCATGGAGACGATCGTAGAGATGCTGGATGTAGTCCTGTGGAACGGCTTGCCATGCCATTTCCACCTGGCGCCTCAGTTGGACCAGCGTTCGTGCTGGACGTGCAGACCGCGTGAGACGACGCTTCATCCAGTCCCAAACATGCTCAATGGGGGACAGATCCGGAGATCTTGCTGGCCAGGGTAGTTGACTTACACCTTCTAGAGCACGTTGGGTGGCACGGGATACATGCGGACGTGCATTGTCCTGTTAGAACAGCAAGTTCCCTTGCCGGTCTAGGAATGATATAACGATGGGTTCGATGACGGTTTGGATTTACCGTGCACTATTCAGTGTCCCCTCGACGATCACCAGTGGTGTACGGCCAGTGTTGGAGATCGCTCCCCACACTATGATGCCGGGTGTTGGCCCTGTGTGCCTCGGTCGTATGCAGTCCTGATTGTGGCGCTCACCAGCACGGCGCCAAACACGCATACGACCATCATTGGCACCAAGGCAGAAGCGACTCTCATCGCTGAAGACGACACGTCTCCATTCGTCCCTCCATTCACGCCTGTCGCGATACCGCTGGAGGCGGGCTGCACGATGTTGGGGCGTGAGCGGAAGACGGCCTAACGGTGTGCGGGACCGTAGCCCAGCTTCATGGAGACGGTTGCGAATGGTCCTCGCCGATACCCCAGGAGCAACAGTGTCCCTAATTTGCTGGGAAGTGGCGGTGCGGTCCCCTACGGCACTGCGTAGGATCCTACGGTCTTGGCGTGCATCCGTGCGTCGCTGCGGTCCGGTCCCAGTTCGACGGGCATGTGCACCTTCCGCCGACCACTGGCGACAACATCGATGTACTGTGGAGACCTCACGCCCCACGTGTTGAGCAATTCGGCGGTACGTCCACCCGGCCTCCCGCATGCCCACTATACGCCCTCGCTCAAAGTCCGTCAACTGCACATACGGTTCACGTCCACGCTGTCGCGGCATGCTACCAGTGTTAAAGACTGCGATGGAGCTCCGTATGCCACGGCAAACTGGCTGACACTGACGGCGGCGGTGCACAAATGCTGCGCAGCTAGCGCCATTCGACGGCCAACACCGCGGTTCCTGGAGTGTCCGCTGTGCCGTGCGTGTGATCATTGCTTGTACAGCCCTCTCGCAGTGTCCGGAGCAAGTATGGTGGGTCTGACACACCGGTGTCAATGTGTTCTTTTTTCCATTTCCAGGAGTGTATAATTCTGTACCTTTAGTGTCTACTGAGTGGTGGTGGGTTCACAATTAACGCCACCTCTTTAAAGGTCGTTTGGTATAAAAAACTGCTCAATGAACGTTGCTAGCTGTAGTTAATTGTTCTTAAATTCTGTACTTTTGTGTATAGTTAATGGCAGGTACCTCATAATTAGTGGAAGCTTTATAAAAGTCATTTTCCTGAAGTCTGGGCAGTCAGTATTACTGTTGATTGTTTTTAAAATTCGCTTGACGTTAATAAAGGAATGTTATATATTAAAGATGATGAACTCTGAAGCAGTTATGTGGTTACGCCATTCCTTCTTTTAGGGTGACACGATCCCAAGTCTTCCCACTTCAGTTCCTAGTTAAGAACTGGTAGCAGAGGGTAGTTATTCTTCTTTCTCTGGGAAGTACCCGAGGAGGTGGGGAGTGGTCATCATTTCCCTTCTTGTAACAGCGTTGTCAGTTACTATCTTACTTGTGTTAACCGTAAACTGTATTTGTTTAATTATGTACTGTATTCCTGGAAGGAACCGTCGCATGGAAACCAGGCTGTGCCGCGGATAAGCTACCTCAAGAAAGACCACCTTTTGTCTGAGTTACGAATTAGGCAGAAATCTGGCGGTAGTGCAGTGCCGGAATTGGCTGCTCGTTTGCGCAGTGCTGTGGGAAAAGCCGCGGACCTCAGCCTCGGCTCTACTGGTGAGGTACGTGCTGTGCTCAGTGATCGTTTGGCGTCAGTGGCAGGACTCTGAGAAAATGTGAACATGTTGTGGGACAGTCAGCCTACGTGCAAACAAGTGTATAGGATTGTAGTGCAGGCCACGCATTGGTTGAATCGTCTTGGCGATTTAAAGCAGGCATGCCTGTAGCAAAAAGAAAATGCTGCCATTGATAGCTTAACTGGCCAATTTAGGAAGCTACAGGTAGATTTGAGTCCTAACTACGTTAGATAACCTAAGAATGTAAGCGAGATGGTCGGTGTAGGTGATAATCCTCACCGCCAGGAGAGTGGGCAGGAAACCGAGGGACCAGTGAATCTGATCTCCTGGTTTTGCGAGGTTATCATATCTCATTTTGCATCTACTACAAGGAATTAACGAGCTTTCTATCGAGCAGGTTGAACAGGTATTGAGTTTCATGCTGATTCATTGTGCGTTTCACATGCCATTGTTATTAAACTTCTTTATCCATTAACCTGTAGGGTTTCAAGCAACGTTTTCTCCTGCCCTTCATGATTTGATGCAGCTCATTGTTCAACTATGAGTTGCAGCCTGGATCAGGCATGAGTTGCAGCGCAAGAATTTTTGGCTTCTTCAATACAACCGCGAGACCTTGCCTACATACACCGATGAGATCCGCACTGTCGTGCTAGCTCTGTGTTTGCAAGCAGTTGAAAGTGATGTGATTAAGACAATATTAGAAGGCCTGAAGCCTGAGGACCGGTTATGTGTGGCTTATTATAGGAGACCTACCACCTTCGTGGAATTAGGTACCTTGGTTGCCGAGATGGAACGTTTAAGATTTCCTTATGAGCAACGGGAGGCAGGTGGTCGCATAGTTGTTCCATCTGAGAGGAACCATCAGGAGGCAGCGGGTAAGGTTAACCCTAAGGTCCGTTTCAGATGTGGTGGCAGTAGAGATTTTGTGCAGTCAGGTCCAGTGAAGCAGGACCCGTGTCCGAACATATGACGCCATAAAACAGCTGTGGGAAGAAGCACCTGCCTTTCTGTTCAGAACTGCTCCCACATTAGAGCAGTGCGAAATCTGATGCTTCCTTACGTCTGTGCCCACTTGAATAATGAGCCGGTGTGCGCTCTTTTGGATTGTTGGGAGTTCTGTTTCACTACTTGATTGTGATAGGTTCTTCAACTTTGGGAATTTATGTAGAATGCTTCCTCTGCGTCCCCCATCTGAGAGATGGACAAGAGGGGTAGGGGAGTTTTGGGGCAGATTAGGCATACTGCATTTTATATGGCCCATCAATTTTATCGTTGCTAAGAATTTGTCAGTTGACTTGATACCGGGCTGTGATTTCATTGAGCGTACCGGTCTGGTTGTTGATCATCAAGCTAGCGCGTTTTATTTCAGATTTTACCCTAATGGGAGGATAGCACTGTGTTCGTGTCGGCGCTCTCAACCGTTTTTGTTGGGGCTAATTAATAACTTGCTCCGGGATAGTATCATTAGACCTTCGACTTCTCCCTACGTTTCACCCGTTTCTCTTGTTCATAAGGAACAGAGAGTCGATAACTGGCTAGTCATCACTTATAGGGCGCTCAACCAGACGAGGTCTTGGAATCAGCTTTGTTGCCTGACCTTCACAATTGCCTCACCTGGTTCGCAGGTGCCCGGTGGTTCTCTGTACTGGACCTCAATCAAGCCTATTTTGTGATACCTTTTACCGAAGGTTCAAACCAGTAACTGCCTTTTGAACTGATTGGAACCTTTACAAGTTTAGTCGGATTCCTATTACACTGGCTAAGGTGCGGCCGTCCTGTCCCGTCTTTAGAACCATGATGTGGTGTTTTACAGTGCCACGTTTGCAGAGCATTTGGACCACCTTCGAGAAGTTTTGCTACATCTTAAGGAGGCGGTGTTTACTGTCAAGCCTCCTAAGATTACTTTGGTTCGGCCTTGCATATACTTTTTGGATCTCGTGGTTTAGGGAGTGGACAAGTTCGCGTGACCCCCCCCCCCCTATCTCCCCCCCCCCCCCAAGTGCAAGAAAGGTGTGGCCAGATTTATTGGTTTTAATGCTGCTGCACGATGATTGTTCACCTCTCTAATTACTTATATTCAGGAGCCTGTTGATGTGAATGGTGGTCTTACTCTATCCATTGAGGTGTCAAAAAAAAAAATGGTTCAAATGGCTCTCAGCACTACGGGACTTAACATCTGAGGTCATCAGTCCCCTAGAACTTAGAACTACTTAAACCTAACTAACCTAAGGACATCACACACATCCATGCCCGAGGCAGGATTCGAACCTGCGACCGTAGCAGTCGCGCGGTTTCGGACTGCTCGCCTAGAACCGCTAGACCACCGCGGCCGGCTTGAAGTGTCTCTAGCTATGTTCCAGGGGAGTCCCCTAACTATGTCATTATTCGTGCTATTTCTGGAATCCTTCTCGCAGTCCATAGTTGCTCGACAATAAGGCTGGTCGCTGTTGAGAGAAAGGTTCATAGCCCACGCTTGTGCCCATGACGTTATGGTACTTCTTCGTATTCATGACGAGACACCGGTAGTCAAGGACGTTTTGGATGCATTTTGTTTTCTTACGGAAACACAGGTTAGTGACCGGAAGTGCCGGTATTCAGTTTGCGGAGATTTGATGCTATTAAGATTCCATAGGCTGTGGTGGTCGTCCGCCATCGATCTTTGGGTGTTATTATTGATAATTTTTCGATGACGATGGCTGCATTAAATTGAAAGTCGGACATATATAGGATTTAAGGAGCTACCCTTGAACACGAGCATCGCTCCCTCTCGTTACTTCATAAAGTTCTGATCTTGGAAATTTATGTGTTGAGTAAAGCCTACTTTTTGCTCAAATTTTCCTCTCCCTGCGATAATATCCCGATAGTCATAACAATTATCGGGCAACATTACCTCGCGAAACTCTCATTTTCGGGTGCACTGTGAGATAGGTTGAGACACCAGTTCATGCGAGGTTGGGGCATCCCTGAAGTTCAAATCAAGGTTTCTGATTTATTTCTTCAGTGCACTCTCTTAGCTTGTCTTCGAGTCCGCCAATCACATACGGTTCGCCTTTCCACCTGCCTCCACTCTGCGACCGTAGCCCCTCCGGTATATGTTGGTAGGATAAATAACAAATTAAGGCATATCCCGAAAATTTATATTGGTGTCAGTTGTTTGGGTGTTGATATTATTTCCCACTCACAACGCAGGAAATTACAATCTGTAACATTTACTTTACTCCAGATGGTGCCGTGCCGCACCATGTACTGACTGCAACAATTTCCCAAGGCCCCCCACCTCCTCTACTTCTGGGCGATTTTAACACCCATAGCTCTTTTTGGGGTGGAACCAAGATTACTGACTGTGGTAAAGACGTCGAGGATCTACTCACTCAACTCGACCTCTGCCTCCTAAATACAGGTACCTCCAACTATTTCAGCGTGGCACATGACACATACTCAGCCACTGATCTCTTGGTTTGCAGTCCTGGCCTTCTCCCGTCTATTCACTGGAGAGTTCACGACGACTTGTGTATTAGTGACCATTTTCTACTCTTCCCGTCCCTGCCTCAGTGTCATTCCCCTGGTCGCCTGCCCAGATGGGCTCTTATAAAGGCTGACTGGGATGCTTTCACCTTTGCTATCACCGTTGCCACCGTTGAATCTCCGTTGCACGGCAACATCGATGAGGTGATCCAGACCAACACTACTACTATTGTTGCCACAGCTGAATATTCAATCCCTTGTTCCTCCATTTGCCTCTAGCAGAAGTCGGTGCCTTGGTGGTCGTCGGAAATCGCTGCCTCCATTAGGGACCATAGGCAGGCCCTCCATTGTCATAAGCACCATCCATCCCTGGAGCACCTCATTGCCTTCAAACGGCTCCGTGCAAACCTCTTCTTCCCAGGTTTCGACCAAGTTGAGTCACCTCTACGGATATCAGACACCTGTAGGCATCCCGGAATTTCCACCAGTCTAGATGTACTCATAGAACTTCTTTCCGAGTATTATGCTTACCCCTCTGCGTCTGTGATTTACAACGTCGTCTTTCATCTTCTAAAACAGCCAGGTGGAACGACAACATTTATCTTTTGCACCACACCACCCTGAGCCATGTAATGCTCCCTTCAGTGAGTAGGAATTTCTCATTGCCCTTCCAATTATCCTGACATCCCTAGACCAGACTGCATTCACAAATGGTTAAACGTTTGTCAGCGGACTACCAGCACCACCTCCTTGCTGTCTTCAACTGCATCTAGAGCGATGGCTATTTCGCGTCGCAACTGCGGAAAAGTATCATCGTTCCAGCGCAATAATCTTGTGAGGTTCCTTATAACGTTCTGAGCAAGCTGGTCGAGTATGTGGTGAGAGTCTCGACGATCCCTCTTGGCGATACTCAATCTCGCTACTCTGCACGAGTGGGGTCTCCGGGTCCCCTTCACGATTTTTATATGGAACTTTTTGTCACTCCACATGTAACAGCAACAACGCTGTACTATTATACAAATAATATTTTTTTCTGATTTTTCGATAAATCAATGTAAATGATGTTCCGATTTCATTTCTTTTTTTTTTGTTTCATGCCATTATGTTAAAGAAACTGTAAACAATTTTCAATGTGAATATTAATATTTATGTCAAATTTCAAGCAATATTGTAATAGAATTGAAGTGTAACAAATATTGAAACTGTTGTAAGATGTTAAAGTTGTAATTGTGCGTCTGGTCCATACGTAGGCAATGTATTAGGATAAGTAGAATGCAAAACCTCTGGTGAATACCCTGTCTGTAAGGGAGCGGTAAAAGGTGGATGGCAGGTGAGCGCGGGAAAATGCACACGGGCGCTCTACGGCATAACGGGCTCAGCAGTAGTAGTAGTCGGAGTTGGGAATAGGTCTGAGTAACACGTTCTGGATCGAGGAGGCTCTCCTGGAAGACGTAGTTTCATTGAGCCTCGGATATGCCGTTCCGACGCCTATACAGCATGGCTAAATTCCATAGGCACTAAATGGAAAAGTATTGCGACGCTAAGAAGAAGTAAAGTGCCGACACATCAAGAGCCATTGCTGTGATTGTATGTGTGCTCTGTGCCTCGCCATCTCGCCGCCTACCAACCGCCGCATCGATTCGAACAGGTTAAAACTTTTAGTACTGTATTCGTATGGACCAGTGTTACTTTTGTTCCATACTGTTCAATAACAACTTAAATTTTACCAGAACTGTCCTATCATTTAATTATCCTCACAACTAACCTAGACAGGGTCCTTTCCAAATGTTGTGCAATCCGAGTGTCCCGAGATAAATAATTAAAGTTTGTGTTAATAATAATTACCTGCAGACCTAGCTATGTTAGAATGATGTTTAAAGAACTTTTTTTTGTTAATGAACTAATAGATGAATAACAAAGGTCTGACAAAGTTGGAAGATAATTTTGATATCGATTTAGAAATGAAGTTTAATTATTTTGAGGCAGATATAATGATATTTAAATGAGCAGGAAATAAGATAAAAAGAGTAGTAAATCATAGATTGGAAATCTTGAGTGCATAATGATTTCAGCAATCAAAATTTTCAATACAGTGATCATAACAGTTTCAGGGTTCCCCCCTCCCCCTTTTTTATTCATTTGAATTCTGAAGTGTTCTAAACTGATTAGACCAGCAAAGTTAAAGCCAATATAAAAACCAAAATTTATTAGTGTTTTATCTTTATTAAAATTGACATTTTGTTTGTGGCTCGAAATTACTGTTTCTAGGGTAACCTATGCCCGATTTTAATCAGACCAATAGACAGTAGGAAGTTTGGTAGTATACATTATAGTGTGGTGTTGTGTATTCATGGTTTTTCCATATCAGTATAGAAAGTGAAACTATCAGTTCAGTAGATTTTCTGGTTCTAAAATTCTACTATGTTATGCAGTGTTACTACTTGTTGCTTTGCACGAATATCTGCCAACTAGCACAGGGAAGAAACTCAGTTAATGCCTAATTAGGCTGGCGACCGTATTATTAACAACTGGTAGCATCTTCTGTGTTGCTTTTTTGTCTGTCCTGACGTCTAGTTGCTTGACGTATCATTGTTATTACAGAGTGGGTGTAAGTCTGATTTGCCACCATTTAGGTACACGCGATCAATATCTATACAAAAATCCTGTCTCGTAAGGTAAACCCCACTCACTTACCATAGTACAGGCTTTAATGAGTATTGTTTGCCCCACGCGCACGTTACACACACTTTCAGACTCTCATCGCATCCAAGAGGATGGGGTCCTGTAGGGTTCTGTACTGAGCGACGTGCTCTTTTTAATTGCTGTTAATGGTGTTGCACTAACAGTGGGGTTCTCCTTACCGCACCTCCTTTATGCTCACGATTTTTGTATTTCCTTCTGGTCCTCTTCTATTGGTGTGGCTGAACGTCGACTGCCGGGCGCCATACGGAAGGCGCAGTCATGGGCCCTCAGCCACTGGTTTAAGTTTTCAGCCGCCAAGACTTGCGTCATGCCCTTCTGTCATCGTCGTGCTGTCCACCCCCACCCAGAAATTTACCTTGATGACTAACTAATTAATGTAGTGGAGACCTACAGCTTTTTCAGATCGGTCTTGGAGACCTACTTAACTCGGCTCAAGGAAAAGTGCTGGTGGTATCTTAATGTTATTTGATGCCTGAGCCACACCAACTGGGTTGATGATCGCCCTACACTGCTGCAGCTGTGCAAAGCACCTGAGCTGTTCCGTCTTGACTATGGGAGCCTTATGTCTGGCTCAGCATCGGCCTCAGCACTGCGGCTGTGGGACCCTATACACCACTGTGGAGTTCGGTTTGGAGCAGGAGGTTTCTCAACCAGTCCAGTAAACAGCCTCCTCGTAGTAGGTGGTCTTCCTCCGTTGCGGATTAGGGGACAGCAACTGTCTGGTCGTTTCTTACTGCATTTGACACTTTCCCTCTACCACATTTCCGGCGAGTCCACTCACGAACTCCTCCATCCATACCTTGGCTACAGCTTCTTCTGGACCTATTACAAGGCCCAAAGGCTCAGTGCCACCTGAGGTCCTCCTCTGGCGCTTTTTCTCGATTCCTGGCGACTTCCAGGGCTCATAAATAGTCTACACCAATAGCTCGATGGTTGATGGTTACGATGGCTTCACTTGCGTTCACACTGGCCATACTGAACAGCGCTCCCTGCCGGATGCCTGCAGTGTTTACACTGGAGAGTTTGCAACTGTCTCTCGCGCTCTCGAGCATACTCGATTCTGTGAAAGTCAGTCTTTCGTCAACTGTAGCGACTCCTTAAGCAGCCAAAAGGCTCTCAACCAGTGCGTCCCTCACGTATAAGGCCAAAAAACCTCCCACGTTTACTACATCTTTCGCTTAGGCTCTTGAGAAGCCTTTTCAGACAACCAATGCTTCTACTCAAATGGAGGTAGGTTGTGTCAGCACTAGTACCTGCGTTTCCCAGTGTACTTGTAAAGTGGCAGTTGTTTCAGAGCCCGTAGACTCTCTGAGAACGTCAAAGAAAGCCCCAATTTCCACCATTGCCCAGCTCCTGGTACCTTCAAAGGCAGAGTGTCGTAAAAAATCTACCATTGCCTCTGCTGCTGCTACAGTAGTTCGCACAAATGCCTCCCAGGCCAAGAATTCAACTGGGAAGCTTCCACCACAAGCGAAAATGAGCGGTAGACCTTCAGACAACGTCAATTTCATTCGACATGACGGCTCTGCTGCCTCTGTTTCAGAGCCAATGGAATTTGAAGACATCCCAGGCCAACCATCCTTCCAGAAGTTTGACCCTACACCCATTGTGGGCACCCCACACTGGCAGAAAGACAGACTGAAAGTGCAACACCCGTGATAAATGGCTTCCATACTACAATGAAACATGAATATGTTCAGGTCTCATGTGGAACAACTGAAACTCCTGGCACAGGCACAACCCCTTTGCTTATGTTTAGAGAAAAAACATTTCAAAGACACTGATAGCCCTATGATACTAGCTTATACCCATCATCGAAAGGTTGACCTGACTGGAGAAAGAGTCGAGGGAGGTGTTGCTGTGTTTGTCAATAACACACACCTCTTCTCTGTTCTCTCCATGATTACTGATCTACAAGCAGTTGCCAGTGCAGTTCATGTGAGTCAGAAGATCACTATCCGCTCTCTGTTCTTACCTCCACAGGATGCGATAGATTCTCAGACTTTTGCGGGCCTTATTGAACAACTCACCCACTGGTTTCTTCTGCTGGGTGATTTCAATGCTCATAATTTATTATGGGTTCAGACTAAACTTGCCCCAGCAGTTAAGCCTTGAAGAACATCATGATGTCTCAAGAGCTGTGCCTCCTCAACATGTGCTGCTCCATTAGTTTCTCGACTGCTACTAGATCATCCTCAGCCATCAACTTCTCTTTCTACTCTCCAGCCCTTGCAGACTCAGCACTGTGAGAACAACAAATGACCATCATTACAGTGACCAGTTGCTACTGTTGATCCACCTACTAGTTGGAGGATTGGTATAACAAAAGCCAGCGAAATGGGTGATCAACAGGGCTAGCTGGACTCAGTTCGGCCAGCTGGCGGTGTTCGAACACTGTGACAGCATCCAATAACGGGTGAACTACTTCACATAAGTGATCCATTTGCCACTGACCTGTCGTTCCTGAAGTCCGCAGGTCATCTTTGAAAGCGACCTGCGCCTTGGTGGACAGATGAGTGCAGTTCAGTATCCTGGACAGGTATGGGGCTGGTTCAAAATGGTGCAAATGGCTGTGAGCGCTATGGGACTCAATTGCTGTGGTCATAAGTCCCCTAGAACGCAGAACTACTTAAACCTAACTAACCTAAGGACAGCACACAACACCCAGCCATCACGAGGCAGAGAAAATCCCTGACCCCGCCGGGAACGAACCCGGGAACCCGGGCGTGGGAAGCGAGAACGCTACCGCACGACCACGAGATGCGGGCGGTATGGGGCTCTTCAACAGTTTAAATGCCACACAATAGCAGATAACCTCTCAGCCTTGCGAATCGCGTGAGCGTAGGCTCAATGCGTAGTTACGGAAAGTAAGAAAAGGTCATGGTAAGCGTTCCTGAACTCTAACAAGCGTTCCACCTGTTCTACAAAAGTATGGGAAGCCGTATGGAGTAGTAATGGTAAAGTTATGGTAAACACAGCCGTTTACCAGTAGCACAAATGCTCGTACACTGATGTCTCCAAACAACAACCAAAGACATCGCTCATATCTTGGCAGAGTATTTTGCAAAAATTACTGCTAATGCAAGGAAGTATCTGGCGTTTCGTCGCTATCGTGTGACTGTAGAGAGGGCCAAGTTGTACTTCTGTTTGAACGATTCTGAACCTTACAGCCTTGGAGTCGGCGCTGTCTGACACTTGGGATACTGAACACGGTCATGATCAAATCCCATACTGTGTGCTTAGGCATTTGCCAGCGGTGTCAAAGGAAATACTCGTCGCATATATTAATTTGATGTGCACACAGGTCACTTCAACAACCCATGGACAGAGGTAATTATAATACCTTTCCTTAAACCAGAAAAGGACCACACATGTCCCATTAATTACCGGAGTATCACCTTAACGAGCTGTGTAGGAAAGACCTTTTGTCTGGTCTGGTTGTTAGAGAACAGGCATCTCCCCAGCCGCACTCAGTGTAGATTCCAGAGATTTTGGTCCACTGTCGACGACCTGACCCTGCAAGAGGTGGCTCTTTAGCAGTATTTCCTATGTAAGCGTCACTGTACTGACATATTCTTTGATATCAGACACTATTTGGAGGTACAGCATTCTCGTCCAACTGCATCAATGAGGCTCCCATGGCCACCTCCCCATCCTAATATGGCCTTTCATATCACAGCACATTTTAGGACCCGAGTTGGTAACACACCGCCAGATCCCTTTGAGCAGGAGAATGGTGCCCCCAGGGCACTGTTTTAAGTACTACCCTCTTTGCAATAGCCATAAACAGTATCATATCAACGGCAAGGAAACCTGTACCGTGCTTCTCATTTGTGTACGATTTTGCTGCTTTCAGTTCCTCTTCCACTGTTGCAACAGCGAGCCCTCAGTTGCACCTTATGGTGCACATGTTAGAGGAGTATGCTGTAAAGATGAGTTTTCAGTTTTCTGCAGATAAGTGTGTGTGTGTTCATTTTGATCTTTCTCGTGTTTTTAATTTGCAGTCTTGCATATGAGGGACTCCATTCTACATTTTAGATGCCCATTGAGGTCTATGGGCCTCAGTTTTGGCTCCAGATTGTTGTGGGTGCCGCATCTGAGAGACCTGAAAGCCAGGGCCATAAAGTCATTGAACATCATAAAGCGACTCAACCACTGTTCTTGGGGAGTAGACAGGGACCCTCTGTTCCAGTTTCCTACGGCTTTCGTCCGTTCACGGCTAGACAGTGGGTGCGCAGTGTATGGAAAAGTAGGCCTTCTTATAGGAAGGTCATTGACGCTGTTCACCACGAGAGGATTAGGCTTTTGAAAGGGGGTTATACAACCAGCCCATTTCCCAGTCTCTGTACTAAGGCTGGTGAACTGCCACGTACAATCTGACGGCAGCTCCTCGTGGTGCCTCGAGCATTGAAGATCCTCACAGCTTCGAATTCATCTGAATGTCAAACTGTCCTCGCCTACCTCTTGAATACCTTTTTGCCAATCGTCCATGAGTAACGATGCCATTTGAGATCCATGTGCATCATGTGCTGGAGTCAGCTGGAGTGGAGCAAGTACAACCTCAAATTCACGGTTTTAACCACCACCACCCCCTTGTTAATGCCGAGACCCAGAGTAATTGTAGGTCTGCCACAGCACAGAAGAGATTGAACCCCTGCATATGTTTTTAATACATTATTTACGGTCATTTAAAATGAGCATCACTGCTCCATTGTTATCTTTACGGATGAGTCGAAACACGAGTACTGCGTTGGTTGCTCTGTCGTTTTCCCTGAACCTGCCCTCAAAGCCGTATTGCCTCGAGACTTTTCTGTCTTTTACGTGCAGTTATATGCGATCTTGTGGGTGCTCCAGCAGATGATATGTGCTTGGAGTGCAAATTTTCTTGTTTGTTGCGATGCTCTGAGTGCCCTTCACTCTACTCAACGGTTGTACCCAGCTGGTAAATTAGTACAAGAATATCCTGGACGCCATCCTCCAACTACAAGGACTAGGGAAGGAGGTGTCTCTCTGCTGGGTATCAGGGCAAACCGGTTTTGCAGGGAAGAAAAGAGTAGATGTAACTGACAAGGAGGCATTTCGCGATCCTGAGTTAGTTCTGTGTACCATCCCCCTGCATGCTATCACCTCGCTATTGACATAACAGATTCTTGTGTCGATGGGAGAATGAGTGGCTGGAAGTGACAGAGAGTAAGCTCCGTCTAGTAAAGCTACAATGCTGCCGGTTTGCTCCTCCGTCTAGTCACATTGACAGGACAAGGTACTCATTATTCGTCTTCGCATAGGCCACAGTCCTCTGATACATGGCTTCTTGCTCATGCGAGAGGACCCTCCAATGTCCAGTGCTTGCGGCGTACAGATTATTGCGTGCCGCATTGTACTAGACTGTGTTTTATTTTCGGACGAGAGGGTAGTAGCAAATCTGCCCTCTATTTTAACTAATCCTTAAATGAATGTGGTGCGGTTTTGAAGGTTTTGTGAACTATCCAAATTGTTCCGGGAAATTTAGGCAGATATTTTTAATGTGTTAACGGGGTGACTGGCTTACCCACGTATTTTGTAAGCTGTCAGTCATTCACATTTCCCTATGCCTTTTTGGCTCTTCTGTGGTTTTACATCTGTTTTAACCCAGGTGCAGAACTTCCCAAATTTTTTCAGTCGTCGTCAGGCGTGTGAGATAGGCTGATTGTGTGGCTCAATGCGAGTGACGGGAGTCAGTGAATGAGTGTTATTCTGAGGATTTTCTTCACAATGCGTGCAACAAGTTTAGCCACTTTACGCAATTCATTTGTTTAATGAGTGTATGGGCACTGAAAACCTGCTCGTTGAACGCCCATCAGCTCCAAACAAACGAACGCGCACACACACATACATTTATTTATACACACACACACACACATTGTGAATTTCCAGCCCTTGCGAGCTGGGCGGATTCCTCTGGAACAGGGAGAGTGACTTCATCTCGCTCAGGGACGCCGTCAGCCACAGACAACTCCTGAAACGCGTTTGTCGGACAAACCGTGAAGGATCTCCGATTGGCCCATTCGAAAGTCTTTCACCATCTGCTAAATCTTGGAACGACCTCCCACCTGACCACGGGTGAGGGTTCAACCTCAGTGTGGAGAGTACCAGGAGTGGCCACAGTATTGGCCCGATCAGGGGTCACGTGGGTCGTGCTGGACGTGGGTCGTGCTGGACGTCCCTCGGATCACCCAATCCGGCCCCGCACAGTAATGCCCATTGGCAACAGCGTTAGGTTGTGACCGAAGCCTACACCACCTGAAGCTGTAATTTAAGGGTCACCAACTAGGCTCACATCCCAACACAGCAATCACTGTTTCTATCCATACTAGAGACGGCCTGATAAATACACAGACATGCACAAAATATTGTAGTCGAACTTAGAGGACACTGAGGAAAGATAAAATAAGTCCCTGCTTATGAGAAGCTGTTTCAGTTCACACGGCTGTAATGCACTGCTGGTGGATCTAACTACTACAAGTGGTTCATCAAACAAAAAAACATATGCCTAGCGCGATGCAAACAGTGGATCTATGAACAACACAGTTAATAAAGCGCATAACTTTGCCTGGTGAATAATCAAACACACATGAAATACAGGAGTTGAAACTAAAGAACACGGACAAAATTTAAAATAAGTCCCTACTTACGAGATCTTGTTTCCTTATTTTTAGATTTCCAGAAGGCATCTGACGCCGTTCCTCACAAGCAACTTCTAATTAAATGGAATGCCTACAGAGTATCGTCTTAGTTGTGAGACTGGATTCGTCATTTCCTGTCAGATAGGTCACAGATCGTAATGAATGACGGAAAGTCTTCTAGTATGACAGAAGTAATATCTGGCACTCCCCAAGGAAGTGTTAAAGACCCTCTGTTGTTCCTGATCTGCATAAACGTTTTAGGAGGAATCCTTCTAGATTGTTTGCAGACGGTTCTCTCATTTACCGTCACGTAAGGTCTTCAGATCATCAAAATTAACTGCAAAATGATTTAGACAAGGTACCTGTATGGTGCAAAAAGTGACAATTGACAGTAAATCAAAAGAAGTGTGAAGCCATCCACATGACGACTAAAAACAATCTCCTAAATTTCAATTACACAATAAGTTACACAAAATTAAAACCTGTTTACTCAACCAAATACTTAGGGATTGCAGTTACAAATAACGTCAGTCACAATGATCACGTAGATCGTGTTGTCAGGAAAGTAAATCAAAGACTAGAATTTATTGGCAGAACACTTAGAAAATCTAACATGTCTACTAAAGACACTGCTTACTCTATACTTGTCCTCCCTCCTATGGAATAGTGTTGTTTAGTTGGGATCCGTATCACATGTAACTGACGGAGGACATCGAAAAGTTCAAAGAGCAGCAGCTCGTTTTGTATTATTTCGAAATAGGGGAGAGAGTGTCACGAATATGATACGATAATCGGGGTGGTGGTCATTAAAACGAAGGCGTTTTTCTTTGCGGCAGGATCATCTCATGAAATTCTCTTCAGAGTGCGATATAATTTTGTTGGCACCCATCTACATACAGAGAGGTTACGAATGTAGGGTGTTACAAAAAGGTACGGCCAAAATTTCAGGAAACATTCCTCACACACAAATAAAGAAGAGATGTTATGCAGACATGCGTCCGGAAACGCTTAATTTCCATATTAGAGCTCATTTTAGTTTCGTCAGTATGTACTGTACTTCCTCGATTCACCGCCAGTTGGCCCAATTGATGGAAGGTAGTGTTGACTTCGGTGATTGTGTTGGCATGTGACTCATTGTTCTACAGTACTAGCATCAAGCACATCAGTACGTAGCATCAACAGGTTAGTGTTCATCACGAATGTGGTTTGCAGTCAGTGCAATGTTTACAAATGCGAATTTGGCAGATGCCCATTCGATGTATGGATTAGCGCGGGGCAATAGCCGTGGCACGGTACGTTTGTATCGAGACAGATTTCCAGAACGAAGGTGTCTCGACAGGACGTCGTTCGAAGCAATTGATCGGTGTCTTAGGGAGCACGGAACATTCCAGCCTATGACTCGCGACTGGGGAAGACCTAGAACGACGAGGGCACCTGCAATGGACGAGGCAATTCTTCGTGCAGTTGACGATAACCCTAATGTCAGCGTCAGAGAAGTTGCTGCTGTACAAGGTAACGTTGACTACGTCACTGTATGGAGAGTGCTACGGGAGAACCAGTTGTTTCCGTACCATGTACAGCGTGTGCAGGCACTATCAGCAGCTGATTGGCCTCCACGGGTACACTTCTGCGAATGATTCATCCAACAACGTGTCAATCCTCATTTAAGTGCAAATGTTCTCTCTACGGGCGAGGCTTCATTCCAACGTGATCAAATTGTAAATTTTCACGATCAACATGTGTGGGCTGACGAGAATCCGCACGCAGTTGTGCAATCACGTCATCGACACAGATTTTCTGTGAACATTTGGGCAGGCATTGTTGGTGATGTCTTCCACCTACGCCCAATGAAGCACGTTATCATGATTTCATACGGGATACTCTACCTGTGCTGCTAGAACATGTGCCTTTACAAGTACGACACAACATGCGGTTCATGCACGATGGAGCTCCTGCACATTTCAGTCGAAGTGTTCGTACGCTTCTCAACAACAGATTCGGTGGCCGATGGATTGGTAGAGGCGGACCAATTCCATGTCCTCCACGCTCTCCTGGCCTCAACCCTCTTCACTTTCATTTATGGGGGCATTTGAAAGCTCTTGTCTACGCAACCCCGGTACCAAATGTAGATACTCTTTGTGCTCGTATTGTGGACGGCTGTGATACAATACGCCATTCTCCAGGGTTGCATCAGCGCATCAGGGATTCCATGCGACGGAGGATGGATGCATGTATCCTCGCTAACGGAGGGTATTTTGAACATTTCCTGTAAGAAAGTGTTTGAAGTCACGCTGGTAGGTTCTGTTGCTGTGTGTTTCCATTCCATGATTAATTTGATTTGAATAGAAGTAATAAAATGAGCTCTAACATGGAAAGTAAGCGTTTCCGCACACATGTCCACACAACATATTTTCTTTCTTTGTGTGTGAGGAATGTTTCCTGAAAGTTTAGCTGTACCTTTTTGTAACACCCCGTATATGTGACCTTTCGGAACTTACTTTCTGGACAACCCTCGTAATATCCTATCTACTTGAAGAGGGTCAATATATTTAATAAGTAAAACACATAATTTCCAATCAATGTACGCAGTATCCATTTGCTCTGTAGTAACCTTGATCTTGTCGGCCAACCAATTGTGTACCATTATGAGCCGGGCTGCATATGTCGTGTGGGTTTATCGAAGCTGAAGCTGACAGTATCTGCACATTGGAAGTATGCTGGACATTACGGCGTGAGACACGCAGTATCAGGAAGGGGTGGACAAACACCAGACGCTAGATGACGAAAGGAATGTGTCCCGCACGGGGACTCGAATAAAAGCAATACATGCGGTGCTAACGGTAAGAGACGGAACTAGAGCAATCTACTACCGCAGCGAGCGAAGCGGGAATTTCCAGAGCCTCGTTTATTAAACTGCTTTCTATTAAGCCCATTAGAGGGCCTGGGTTTTGCTAGATACACTTTTATCTTGAACTGGGATGAGGAATCGTATGTTGGCAGCAAAGTGTGGCATCATTCCTTCACCTTGCATACATACGTATATACATACATTTTTATAATTTGTATGGATTAGAATGTACAGTTTACATACTGTGTAGAAATATTGGGTAAAGTGAAGCTAGAAACCTTTTTCCCCGCTCCAGTCAGAACCTGCTTCTGAGAATTTCTTACCATTGTCTTACAGGCATTATTTCAAGGTTGAATAATAATATGTATTACCTATGGGTCATAAAATTATATACAATAGGGCAGTTAAAAATCGTAGCAGTACACAGCCTATGTTCAGTAAACAACTAGAACATTATGACCACCCACCTCATAGCCGGTATGTACAACTTTGGCACCGATAACAGCAGCGACACGTCGTGACATGGAAGCAATGAGACCCTGGTAGGTCTCTGGAGGGAGTTGGTACCACATCTGAATTTACAAGTCACATAATTCCTGTAAATTCCTGACGGAGGGGCGATGAGGTCTGACGCCACGTGCAGTTTCATCCCAGATGTGTTCTACTAGGTTCAGATCTGGCTACTCGGGATGGGGTACAGCACATCAACTCAAACTCGCCACTGTGCTCCTCGAACCACTACATCACACTCCTGGCCTTGTGATATAGCGCATTATCTCGTTGAAAAATTGCTACTGCCGTTGTGAAACACGATCTTCGTGATATTTACGTTACCCACAGCCATGTTACACGTACAATTTGGAGAACTCTAGCGGAAGAGGACTGCATATATGTAGACACGAAGAATAAGGACTTAGAATGTTAATAACGTTTATTTTAGCTGAAAATCTGTACGAGTTATCACATTAAAAATTTGGAGGCATTGCCTCGTATGAGCAGCGTAAAACAAACCATAGTACAGTCATTTTTGAGAGACGATAACGGAACTATTTTGCCACATTTTCAACAATTCAAGCAGAACGATGCTTAGCTCTACTACTATTACGTATTATACCTAGAAATCTAGGAACATATTCTGTTACAACAAAATGGTTCAAATGGCTCTGACCACTACGGGACTTAACATCTGAGGTCATCAGTCCCCTAGAACTTACAACTGCTTAAACCTAACTAAGCTAAGGACATCACACACATCCATGCCCGAGGAAGGATTCGAACCTGCGACCATAGTGGTCGCGTGGTTCCAGACTGAAGCGCCTAGAACCGCTCGGCGACACTGGCCGGCTGCTGCAACAGATGAACATGGTAAAAGTGACTGGCATAAGGCATTTGTGACTACATGACTTAATGTTACGTTATGTTGTGTTATGTTAACAGGGGACCTAGAAACGACGGAAAAGCTCCGTCCCCGCCGCAGCCGCAGAGGTCCGCTACCCCACGACGACTACCGCAGTCGACTTCCCCCCTCCGGCGCACCACACCGAATCCAGGTTTATTGTGCGGTTCGGCCCCCGGTGGACCCCCCAGGGAACGTCTCACACCAGACGAGTGTAACCACAATGTTTGCTTGGTAGAGTAATGGTGGTGTAAGCGTACGTGGAGAATTTGTTTGCGCATCAATCGCCGACATAGTGTAGCTGAGGCGGAATAAGGGGAACCAGCCCGCATTTGCCGAGGCAGATGGAAAACCGCCTAAAAACCATCCACAGACTGGCCGGCTCACAGGACCTCGACACGAATCCGTCGGTCGGATTCGTGCCGAGGACCGGCGCTCCTTCCAGCCCGGAACATGACTTAATACTCTGCCTGAACCTAAGTGTTCGAGATAGAGTAGTAATCTATTTAAGAGAGCAGTACCGAATCAAGAACCGACACCACAACTACCGCTACGTTGTGACAAATAACTCTGAGTTAAGTTGCCTTCCGAGTTGAATATACGTTTAAAGAGACTATACAGGGTGGTCAATTGATCGTGACCTGGAGAAATATCTCACGAAATGAGAGTCAGTCGAAAGAACTACAAAGAACGAAACTTGTCTGGCTTGAAGGGGGAAACCAGATGGCGCTATGGTTGGCCCGCTAGATGGCGCTGCCATAGGTCTAACTGCATTTTTAAAAATAAAAACCCCATTTTTATTGCATATCCGTGTAGTACGTAAAGAAATATGAATGTTTTAGTTGGACCACTTTTTTCGCTTTGTGATAGATGGCGCTGTAATAGTTACAAACGTAGAAGTACGTGGTATCACGTAACATTCCGCCAGTGCGGACGGTATTTGCTTCGTGATACATTACTAGTGTTCAAATGGACCGTTTACCAATTGCGGAAAGGGTCGATATCGTGTTGATGTATGGCTGTTGTGCTCAAAATGCCCAACGGGCATGTGCTATGTATGCTGCTCAGTATCCTGGACGACATCATCCAAGTGTCCGGATCGTTCGCCGGATAGTTCCGTTATTTAAGGAAACAGCAACTGTTCAGCCACTTGTGAAACGTCAACCACGACCTGCAAGAAATGATGATGCCCAAGTAGGTGCTTTAGCTGCTGTCGTGGCTAATCCGCACATCAGTAGCAGACATACTGCGCGAGAATCGGGAATCTCAAAAACGTCGGTGTTGAGAATGCTACATCAACATCGATTGCACCCGTACCATATTTCTATGCTCCAGGAATTGCATGGCGACGACTTGGAACGTCATGTACAGTTCTGCCACTGGGAACAAGAGAAATTACGGGACGATGACAGATATTTTGCACGCGTTCTATTTAGCTACGCAGCGTCATTCACCAACAGCGGTAACGTAAACCGGCATAACATGCACTATTGGGCAACGGAAAATCCACGATGGCTGCCACAGGTGCTACATCAGCGACCTTGGCGGGTTAATGTATGGTGCGGCATTATGGGAGGAAGAATAATTGGCCCCCATTTTATCCATGGCAATCTAAATGGTGCAATATATGCTGATTTCCTACGTAATGTTCTTCCGATGTTACTATAAGATGTTTCACTGCATAACAGAATGGCGATGTACTTCCAACATGATGGATGTCCGGCACATAGCTCGCGTGCGGTTGAAGCGGTATTGAATAACATATTTCATGACAGGTGGATTGGTCGTCGAAGCACCATACCATATCCCGCACGATCACCGGATCTGACGTCGCCGGATTTCTTTCTGTGGGGAAAGTTGAAGGATATTTGCTATAGTGATCCACCGACAACACCTGTCAACATACGTCAGCGCATTGTCAATGCATGTGCGAACATACGGAAGGCGAACTATTCGCTCTTGAGACGAATGTCGTTACACGCATTGCCAAATGCATTGAGATTGACGGACAACATTTTGAGCATTTATTGCGTTCATGTGGTATTTACAGGTAATGACGCTGTAAAAGCATGCGTTATGAGAAATGATAAGTTCACAAAGGTACATGTATCACATCGGAACAACCGAAATAAAATGTTCAAACGTACCTTCGTTCTGTATTTTAATTTAAAAAGCCTACCTGTTACCAACTGTTCGTCTAAAATTGTGAGCCATATGTTTGTGACTATTACAGCGCCATCTATTACAAAGCGAAAAAAGTGGTCCAACTAAAACATTCACATTTTCATACGTACTCCACGAATATGTAATAAAAAATGGGTGTTCCTATTTTAAAAAAATGCAGTTGATATCCGTTTGACCTATGGCAGCGCCATCTAGAGGGCTAACCATAGCGCCATACGGTTTCCCCCTTCAAGGTAGACAGGTTTCGTTCTTTGTAATTTTTTCGTTTGACGCTTATTTCGTGAGATATTTGGCCCGGTCACGATCAATGGACCACCCTGTATATCTAAGGTAATTGGTTTCGCATTCAACACCCAGGACGGAATCTGTTTACCCCATCTGTATGTGTCTAGAGTAAACCTAATGTACAAATGTGAGGATGTTTTCTAAATGCTTGTGAAGCGTCTATCTGAAACGGAGACTGGGTACCAGCGCGGTGGGATGTGGGGAACCTCCTAACAACCTCATCCAGGGTTGGCCGGCTCACCAGGCCACATCGTTAAACCACGAGGCGGATTCATTCCGGCTCAGGCTCGCCTCCTTGTGTCCCAGAAGCGGCGCGTTAACGCATTCGGCTATCGAATGGGTTCAAACTATTACCATGTTAGAGAGATCGGTGATCTTTTCCCATGTGTTACGACCCACTGACGCCACCCCCCCCCCCCCTCCTCCCCCAAACACTGCAGCCTCAGTACCGTGGGTGCAGCAATGACATCTGTAGAAAGACGGCCTTGAATTAATCCATCGTAACGTATCTGATATTAGGGTTGACCTGGTAATGACTGATTGGTCACCGGCAACGGCAAAAAATGTGCTGGTTCAAATGGCTCTGAGCACTATAGGACTCAACTGCTGAGGTCATTAGTCCCCTAGAACTTAGAACTAGTTAAACCTAACTAACCTAAGGACATCACAAACATCCATGCCCGAGGCAGGATTCGAACCTGCGACCGTAGCGGTCTTGCGGTTCCAGACTGCAGCGCCTTTAACCGCACGGCCACTTCGGCCGGCAAATGTGCTGGTGGTTCGCTTACTTTTAGTTCTTACATTTATTCTCTGTATTCCTCTCTGCCATTTTTACTCTCGTACCTAGTACCAGATTGACAATAGTTCACCAAAACATATCACTTTGACTTACGCTTGTTTTTATTTCAAAAGAAACGGAGATTCCGACCTTACTGCTTTTGTAATAGCTCTTGTGACAGTCTTAGAAGTAACAAAATATTAATTTAAAGCGGCAATACGTTAACGTGCCATGATTATGCCACAGTTGCGGTGAAATACGTATGTGTGAAACCAAACATATAGGTGTCGTACCAAGGGACACCCTGGGAATCAAATTTGAAGTATGCTCGGGCACCGACCTCAAAACACTAAGATCCTTATTAGTTTAGTTAGCCATCTGAGCGAATTCTTTAACGGTAGGCTTTAATAAATTGCAGTTAACGTTATTTTCGCAGATGCTGCTATATCCACCAGCCACGTCACGTAACAAAAGTCGCTTCCTGGAATCGTCACCTCACAGAATGATCTTGCCTCGCCTTGGGAACCCTATCTGTTACTGTAGGAGGCGCAATACCAGCTGCGTGGTAGACTAATCAGAAGTTAGCTTACCCGTAGCGGCTGTTGTTTAGGGCGTCATAGCTAACAGTTTGCCACGCACAGCTCTCTGGCAACGCTTACGCCGTCCGCAAGGATTCTGCATAGCATTTGTTCTTATTTTTTTCCAAGGCGGTCCTGTAATACATATCTATGTCTAAGGTCAGGTATCTGCCGTAGAATTCAAAGTATCAGGAAGACGACAACTGAGTATAAATGCATGAAAATATTTTAATTGATAATACAGAAAAAACGACTGTCTCACTGCATAATATATGCTGAACTTCAACAATTACACGGTGTGTGAGTACGGCACATAGCTACTGTCTACAATATACAAGAAGACAGTCAAAGCATGTGAGACTCATCGTAATGAACCTATGACGATTGGGATAAAGATGAGTAATTATTTCCAATGTGGATGCAATCAGCCCTTTGTGTCCACTGAAGCTGTGGTGGTTTTACTTTCCTTAAGTTTAACTCAACTGAAATGGGAAAATGTTAAGTTCTAATTTTGAGAAAAATTAACAGTCAGGTAGATGAATTATTGTGGAACGACACCGCTTTCTAAGTAACAACTTCGATAATATATCTTTCAGAGCCTCACAGTTATTAACATAGAAAATAAATCGTAGCATAAGAAAACATCTAGAAGAAATAAGAACAAGGTTGGGTGCTGTTGATCTTGCATTACCTTCGACAGATATTTACGAACTGAACCTAGTTAGACTTTAAATACATTTCTTATTCGTGGTTGATGATTTTATTCTCCCTTAATTGCAGGATGAAGCCTACAACAGCAAAATTATTGCTTTTCCGCACAACTTACTCAAGGCATTTAAAAAACACTAAGATAACGGGACATCAAAATACAATAATGAATTGTTAACAACGATTAAAATTGTGATAAACTGTTTTTTTTGTTTTTTTTTCTTGTTTTTGACGATGGATTTAGTTGTGCTTGGCAATCAGTTGCCAGTAATGAACCAAAGGGATGATCCAAGACTGGAATACTTTAGGACTTATTATTATTGATGATTTAGTGCAGAACCAATGTAGGAAGGCTTACGAGGTTTTCATGAGATATAAGGTTTTTTCAACCCTAGTATACTACAGGTAGATGACCAGTTGACCAACGGAGATCATCAGTAAGTCAGGAACGGAAATTTAATAAAAATCTGACCTTGATAGACACATAAGGACCGAGGAACATTTTAGTTAAATGTCAGACTATAACTGGATGAATTCCGACGGAGCTTCTTGCCAGATGTCCATGAGTGTGCCACGAGGCGACAAACTGGAAATCAGTCTGCAATTTTTGTAAACGATAACGCATTTGGAAGCAGCTAACTCCCAGTTAGTTGTAGGTTTACCGGGGATATAGTGCGTGGTTAACACTTGTCAGAACGTCAAAGGGGTACCGGGGCAAGGCCGAGTACGTGATAGAAGTAATAAACCTCCGATTCTTCGCCATCACGTGGGGATGGAATGTTCCAGAAATATGGCGCAGCAGGTTCCGTGTCATCACATCCAATAGGAGAAACGCTCTTGAGAAGAGCATAAAGCAACAGCTATGGGCAGAATCAAATCAATAATGGAGTAATAGAGTACTGAGCGGTAGAGGAGACCAGCAGAGCAGTGGAGTGGGGAAGTATTGTAGAACGGGAAGCCAGAAGCACTGGTTAACAGTATCCAGGACAAGACAGTATTACTCGGGTGGCGCAACGAGAATTGGTAGATCACCAGCAATTTTACAGGTGTGTTATACATGCTTCACTGAATAGTACTGAACAGATTGAGCCTGTTTTTGTCCCTAATATTTGTTGTTAGGAATATTTAACTGCATCGTAGTTGTCTCCTGTGAATTAGGATAAGGATCCATTGATTAGTAGCTAAGCCAAGTGGCCATTAATTCAGTGGATAGCAGAAGTATTGGCACCATCTGCACTTATCTCTGAGCCCGGTACCCCAGGTAGCACATTTAATAGTGATCAAAATAAAGATGCCAGGTGGCTCTGGTCTCTGGCTTGTGGGAAGCGTATGTGTAATTGGTGAAAGGATTTCGACAATAGAAAACTTTTATGTCAATGTAATACGTGGATATATGCCAAGGGATTTTTTAGGTCAACCACATCGCATATAAATATGTCTAATGGTAAATAAACCTGTTTAAAGGGTTCATATCATTTTGCTGCTTTGGAAGATCACCATCTCTGGAAAATAGTTCATTCTGTCCGCAACATCAACACTAAACGGCCAAGAATTTTCGCTCCCCACCGACTCCGTTACAAAGCGTAACTAGGGGAAAAACAACCGAACAATAGTGTCATGAACGTCCTGATTACGCCACGCAGCCCACATCAAACCCATAGAGGAAGCAAGGATCTGTGATGGGATGCAAAATAAAATTTTGGTTCCAATTATGGGGTGTGTGTTTTATGACAGGTGGGGGAAAATAAGGGAAAACCAATCACTTGTATTGGCAGGTAGTACTGCAAGAAAAGAGGCCTTAATGAGCAGGAGCACCCAATGAACGGAAGACTGGAAACCCCAGCATATTGCCACCTGTACAACTGGCAACAGCCAAGAAGTGGGTGACCAGAGGAGCGCAGCAGATTGAATGAGTTGCACAGTGCCAAGGCATTAGGACAGGCATGGCAGCCGGCTGGAATTGTGACATCTTCCAGTACTGATAAAATCACGTATTAAGAAAGTGCTAGTATTAATAAAGGGAACATTAAATGGTAGCAAAAGGCAACTGTAGGAGTTCGTAGAGAATGTGAGTGCTACATTTGAGGTAGCTAAAAGAGAGAAAGGTGAATTATTATTTCAGTGCGTAAAATCAAAAATAATGTGAGAATCAAGAGCTAAGTAGATTGCAAGAGACCAAATGAGTAGCGGGCTGGATGTGTTAAGTTTTTTAGAAGAAAACTATTCTGATAAAAATACAAGTGATTATTTTGCATGTAGACTGTTTCAAGCCAGACAATATTGAGGGGAATGAATAGCATCACGGGGTAACAGGACAAGTGAGAAACCCATATCGTTAACACTTGCTGTAATGAGGGTGACTGAAAAAGTGCCATTAAAAGGGGTTACGACGAGCAATTTTCATTCAGGGACTGATGAACAGTAGAATACATACCATTGCGCAAAGTAGAACTGAGGACATTAGTTTAAGTGAACAGTTGAAGCAACACTACAAGAGGAAAAGTGCAATAGTGTCGATGAAAGAAAAAAAAAGTGACTATGAAACATACGGACACAGCAATAATAAACAAACGTGCGATGTAAAATATTACAGTTATTGAAAACCTGGGCGTCTATTCACACACTTTAATAAGCACTGACACAACTTCTGCCTCCTCTCCACAGCAAAACTGACTACTGCTACGCCAGCATAGACAAAACTTCTGGAAGAAATATCGCAAGTTCCTTGTATTGATAAAACCATGAATTTTAGGAGGAAGGCAGCAGCTGTATCCAAAGGGCTAAACTCTGCTGATAATACTGATACTGTAAAGAAAAGGAGGGTTAAGAAAAAAAGCAAACAGAAAAGGGGGGACAAAAGGATCACCAAATAGAAATACTAGTGAAGAGAAATGCAGACTGAAGAAGCTCAATAAGATAAATAATGCAAACAGCTCACCATGTTCATTGCGTGTGGACACTTTAGAGGATTATGAAAATAACTTTGATGAATGAGATGAGGACGATTGTGTTGGTTGTAGTGAAATCTTACTACGAAACTGACAGAAATTTCGATAATATTGAGTGTGTTGCCTGTTCACGATTGTCACCATTTGGTGACAGAAAGGCAGGCTAATGTTTGAGCAAAACCAATGAGTCATAAGAAAAGCCAACGTTCAATCAAGGTTTATAATAAACTGATAAAACTGTTTTGTGCTAAAATATATAACAGTGCAGTTCTGTATTCATTACAATATATTCAAAACAAAAATATTAAATTTTAATTGAATATTTTCTTCATGTATAGCCATTTTCACGTGGTCCATCTATCTCAGTACACTGGTCAGTCCCACCCATACACCTAAGGGTGAGATGGATCACTCATGCACATTTTCATTTTATCATGTAATATATGAACATGCTGCCAGAAGTCAAAAAAAGTTGAAAAACAGAAATTTTATGCTGAAAAAGAAAAGGGATCAACTCTCCCGGACTTATGCTATATAGGGTGTAACGGACAAAAATGCACATACTTTTACGTGCGAAACCTGAATATGTACACTCATCAGTGTGTTAGTTGTCTTTCTTCTGCGTCGAACATTCCTCCCACAAACACGTCACAAACTATATGACGTGATGCTTACTGCACGGTCGTAACTGTACCATTAAGTAGACTACATCTGTCAATATAGATTCACCGATTTGCTTCCACACATCCACACTGCAACACCTCACCTGCTGCCCTGGTGAAAATGACCATTAATGACATGACTTGTCCTTCCATTCATAGTGGGAAGTACTAATCAGTCTAAATACATACGACTTGTATTAACTGTAATTTTTAGTCTGCAACTGACGTAAGTACTGACGTAATATAATTCTGTACTGTATCCTCAGTCACCAATAGAAATATCGGCATTAATACCCATTACACTCTCCTATAGCTGTGTACATTATTCACATTTGCGACCGGTTGAGTATTCTCTCTCGTTCCAGTATCCAATATGGAACTGACAGAGACGTTAACAGTTCCTTCCGTCTTGTAACACGCGTGGTAATGTTTGTTGGTGTCTGAAGAGCTGTAGTTAGCATGTGGCATAAAATTAGATTGTAAGTTGTTGCTGCACAACTACACATAAATTATGAATTTATCAAAGAGCTCTGGGTAACGAGTGGTTAGGGCTTTATTTTTGTTACCAGAGGGATCCACTAAGTCCCAAATCGATCAATAAAGGGCTTCATGCTTCAGTAATCTGCTAATAGAAATGTTTTCCACTATCTGTTAGGTATACCAGATTTAATTTTATGATATTAATTAATAAATCTTGACATAATAATTTCACGGTATAGTAGATGCATACAATGTCCTTCATAAAAGATTCTTAATTGTATTGAATGCCACATATTATTACTATAAAATATGATATTTAATCACTTACAATATTTTTATTGTGTTGTCGTATCAGGTCTTGGAACGCAGAATTTCACTGAGAAAGATTTCAATTATACTCGGAGGGACAAATAACTGGACTTTTCTACTGTGGTCCTTAGTGACACGTACTTTCTGAACTTCCCTGTGTATACATATTAATAATGAATTTTTTCATTGGTGCTATTTTCTCTGCAAATATTCTACATATATCAGTTACACAACTGGAATGTTTATTTCGCTTTACCACTTTCAGCATATTAAACTGTCATCTTCAGACACCTCCTAAATTTGTGTTATTATAAATCATTATATGTTATATGTTGTATGTCATACAAGGCGAGTGTATTACTGAAACTTAATTAATTTTTGTTTAACAGCTGTCAATATCCTCTTTACACTAGCATAATGACATGACAGGTCAAAAAATGTACATATTGTATGTAATAATTATACACACGGATTGGAAATTTATAGTAAATTGCTCACATGTATGTAATAGGTCATCGTACAAGCAGCAAGAAGGCTCTACAGGATGATTCTGAGATGATGTTACAAATTCTTAGGTGTGATGGAGAAGAAATGTACCATCCTGAGGTAAGAGACCCAGGTCCCGAAACAACATAGTCAGTTAACAAAATATTCTCTGGTTTGAAGCCACTTTCAGCAGAGATCTCTTCTGCCATTGGCAAGTGGCTGACCGTCCTTATACAGACGGGTCTCCGTCAGTGACTTCACAGTGAAGAGCAGACGACAGTCAACCAATTGACATTATCAGGGGGATCTCTACCAAAATCTCAAAGGCAATTAAACCACTTGACGCCCCTTGAAACCCGAACATATTTTATTAATGGATATCGCCGCGAAAGCATGCATTCATACGTAGCATAGTCTGTTGCTAAGATTGTAGGTAGGCAACTTTCGGAGGTGGTAGTATGCACCAAAACGAAATAAAGAAGTCCAAAAACTTTGGGCTCTAAAAAGCGTATCAAAAGGGTTGCGGGCACTTGCTCGTCTTCACTAGTGTGAAACACATCTCTTCTAGTGAACAAGTGCTCGTAAGGTATGTATTTCAGCGCCCATATATACCGAACGTTTCTGGATTGTTTTGGTCCATACCACCACCTCCAAAAATTAAGAAACAAAATAGTTTGCTATAGAGGAGATGTTATTTGCAGTATCGAAGATGGTGAAGTGCTCATAGCTCTTAAGGTATATATTTCAGATTGCGATAGACTATCACAAGCATCTTACACCTTTTGTTGACATTCGACAAATTGTTTTTGGATAACGAGTAATATGACACTTCCACATGTCCCATACTTGTTCAATTTGCAAGATATATGGTGATATTGCAGACAAGGACAGTTGTTGTACGCAATCAAGAGCACCGTGCCTCGCAGTAGCCGTATGGGTTGGACTGTGTTTGGGTTGGGTGTGTTTGATGATATGATGGAAGAAACCAAACAACGAGGCCAATAGGCTCATTGGATTAGTGAAAGATGGGGAAGGGAGTCGACCTTGTCTTTCAAATGAACCATCCCGGCATTTGCCAGAAGCAATTTAGGGAAATCACGGAAAACCTAAATCAGGATGGCCGGACGTGGGATTGAACCATCGTCCTGCCGAATGCGAGTTCAACGTGCTAACCACAGGACCAACTCGCTCGGTAGCCGTATGTGGACGTATATTGTCCTGCTGAAACACATCACCTTCGTGTGGAAGAATGAGCTGCAGCACAGAGATAAAAATCTGTGCAATGTATCGGGCTTTGGTTACTATATCCGGTAGAAGTATCAGATGTGACCGCGAGTGCTAACTGATGCTCCCTCCCCCTAACATGAGCCCTAGAGTGGTACTTGTTTGTAGTGGGAGGATGCTCTCCGGAATAGGCCACTCATCAGGTCCTCGCGACGCATCTGTACTTCCATTACGCTCTTGTACAGACAGGACCTATTCTCATCACTGAAGACAACAAAGCAAGATTACATTTGGCAGTCGACTTTCCCAGTACGCCACAGTAGCCGTGTTTGGTACTAGTGGTAGCGTGGCCAGAGGCACAGGCGATGTTACTCCTACTTCATGCAGATGGTTCCCAGTGACCCTTGGTACAAAGGAGGTCCAACATCAGCCCAGATATCGCCCGTGGATGACGTTCGTTCGGCCATCGCTGCTCGCACAATGCGTTTGCATACCTCGCTTCTTCTAAATTTGTCTCATAGATCTCGTCCCGACTGGCTTCTCCTCCATGTAACACAGGATTCTACGTGCATACAACAAATTGCACCAAACTGAAGCGGCAGTGTGTGAGAAAATCAAATGCTGGGAAATACAGTTATCAAAATCTAGGATGCCATTTTATCTTTATCCACTAACGTTTAGTGGTAATCAAGAAACGCAAGTACTATCCTGACAATATTCATTCATTAAATCAAATTTCATGGAAGCTAACTATGGTCAGAAGACAGCAACAAGACACAATCTCATAATTCACTGTATTACAAGATATTCAAACGTTCAGACAACCGCTCACCAAGGCACTGTTCAACGTGACAGATATTTCTCGGTAACCGTTGCATTGTAATTTCCAAGGCATTTGTTGCATTTGTTCATACGTGATATAAAACTTCTAGTGATGTGTTAGTCACAAACGTTTTCCGAAGCAGTGTCATAACAGAGCAGGTGAAGTTATTGAAAACCTAAAAAATGCCGGCCACTGTGGCCGAGCTCTTCTTGGCGCTTCAGTCCGGAACCGCGCTGCTGCTACGGTCGCAGGATCGAATCCTGCCTCGGGCATGGATGTGTGTGATGTCTTTAAGTTAGTTAGGTTTAAGTAGTTCTAAGTCTAGGGGACTGATGACCTCAGACGTTAAGCCGCATAGTTCAAATGGTTCAAATAGCTCTGAGCACTATGGGACTTAACTGCTGAGGTGATCAGTCCCCTAGAACTTAGAACTACTTAAACCTAACTAACCTAAGGACATCACACACATTCATGCCCGAGGCAGGATTCGAACCTGCGACCGAAGCGGTCGCGCGGTTCCAGACTGTAGCGCCTAGAACCGCTTGGACACACTGGCCGGCTAAGTCCCGTAGTGCTTAGAGCCATTTGAACCATTTGATCCTAAAAGAAACAGAAGAACCAATATCTAAAAATATTGATGTTAAAATCAGGATTTGCGTGCATACGGTTTTCAAGAAGAGAACAGCATTAGAGAACGGGAACTGTTAGAAGCATAGCATTTGCAGGAAAGGAAACGGATCGGTATAGAAAGCTGTGATGCAATTGATTGATGACAGTTTGTTCTGGGTTTGCCAGTTCCATCAGTTTTCGACAAGGAGTCTAAGTCACCCTTTTGAAGTTTGTAAAACAGTTTTCGAAAGTATTACCTAAAGCCTGGGATGACAAAAAGAAAACTGTATGTTCCGTTAGTAGTTTAGAAGGCAAAGCATTGTATGGGTAATGAGAATGTGTTGCTCGTGTAGAACATACGACGAGTTTATAAGCTCTTTCCCCCTTGATAATCCTGTTGCTTCACCCGGACTTGCACTATCACCAGTTTCTTGTTCCTCATTTACTCCTAAGGGTCTTGATACGCTACGTCATAATATTTACTCAATGGTAGTAAATTACTGTCATAAATAATAATTAACTCATCAGTATTGTTTTCTGCAAATACGAACATCTGACTGGATAGTGACCTAGCCGGCCGCTGTGGCAGAGCGGTTCAAGGCTCTTCAGTCAGGAACCGCGCGACTGCTACGGTCGCAGGTTCGCATCCTGCCTCGGGCATGGATGTGTGTGATGTCCTTAGGTTAATTAGATTTAATTAGTTCTAAGTCTAAGGGACCGATGACCTCAGATGTTAAGTCTCATAGTCCTTAGAGCCATTTGAACCATTTTTTGATAATGACCTCATTATCCTCATTAACAGTAACTAATTCATTATCATTCTCTCCATTATTATCAACATTCACTTGAGCTATGGCTTCATGTTTCAAATCTACATTAGCAGAAGCCATGTTCCTCTATTACTGACTCACTAAATAAAACGTTTTTAAATTACAAAATTCTCAGTTCAGTAATTCTTAAAATTACTATAAAAGTCCGTCTCTTTAGTAATAAAGTAAGCAGAACCTACAACAACATCTGCACAGTCAAACGCCACCTCTGCGCTGTCACGCAGCTGATTGCCCCCGTTGAAAACCGCGATCCCAACGAGATCCCTGCCAGACGCCAGTAGCCGCTGCCGTCGATGTTCGGATTTGCCGTCTCTGCTGACTTCCGAATGATTCTGCTTCTGGCAACATATATCGCGCAAAAAGACCAGGAAGATAAGATCCAAGAAATTAGGGCCGATACGGAGGCGTAAAGTCAGTCGTTTTCCCCTCGCTCTATTTGGGAGTGGAAGAGAAAGGGAAATGACGTGGTGGTACAGGGTACCCTCCGCAACACACGCTACCATGGCTAGTGGAGGATTTATGTGAATGTAGCTACTACAGTTTGTGAGGGAATGTCTTTTCACTTTCCTCGCATCACTGACTTTGGTTGGCGACCTCGCGTCTTCTAAAGTTGCCTAATAGATCTTGTCCCGATTAGCTTCTTCTCCATTTAAGCATAGTATTCGACGTGCCACCAACAAACGGCAACAAACCGAAGCGGCATTGTGAGGGGAAATAAGCCGCTACGAAATAAATCTATCACAATTTAGGATGCCACTTGACCGTTATTCATTAACATTTAGTGGTAATCGGGAAAAACAAGTAAGAACCTGATTATGTTCATTCATTAAATCTAATTTCGCGGAAGCGAACTATGTCTAGAGCAACGCAACAAGACACAGTTTCATAATTCACAGTCTTACAAGATGTTCAAACCTTCAGACGACCGTTCACCAAGGTACTGTCCAACACGACGGATGATTTTCGATAACCGTTACGTTATAATGTCCAAAGGGTGTGTTGTATTTATTGATACATGATATAGAACGTCTATTGATGAGCTAAACACAAACGTTTTCCGAAGCACTGTTAATTGCGACAACTAATTATCGGCATCGTATACCACTTGATCGTCCCCACGAATTTTGCCTCGCTCATACCCGGCACAACACTGTTACAGTAAGAATTTGGAGCCAGCTTATTCAGTGTGCACTGACTGACTGGTCCATCGTCTTCCACCGATAACGACTGTTAAAATGTTGTTTTTATTTACGTTTTTATTTTCGTTAATGACATTACGAAATTATTATCAGTCTTCTATCACTGCAACTAATGGTGCTGATATGGCTTGAGGAGCACTAACAAATAGTAACTAACAACAGTGTACTGTTTCGCGCCACGCTCAGAATGTGATTCCCGACTGTCTATAAGGTGCTCCACCATGAAACAATCACCGCTAGCAGATGCGTTCCCAAGCTCTGCAACCATCTGCCGTACAACTCGGTGAAAGGAGCTCTCTTCCTACCTTGCGGCTACTGAATATCCTTGTCTGACTAATACCTAACAGAAGTAAAAAAAAAAAAAAGGTGATGTGGGCGAAAAATGAGTGCGAAACGCTACAGATTCTGAAAACTGCGACTCACCACCGATGCATAGTACCCAAAATGTGCAGTAATCCGTTGATATGTCAATCCAGCTACCCGCAGGCCTACGATACGACCCACTTCAAATAGCCGTAGTTGTTCAACAGGAGTACGTACTCGTTGGCGGGGCATGGTTGCAGCCTTGAATGAACGTTGCAAACACTCAATACAGCTACTGCCAGCAAATCCAAAACAAAGGACGCGGCATATGGTCGCCGATGACCATGGTGGCAAATGAATCACGAATACACGGTGGCAAATATATCATTAATACTAAAACCCCTCAATGTCAACATACTACAACCTGGTGCCACTGAACAAAGTCCTAGAGAGTTTTCCATTTTCTTCTGGCAGTTTTTACTTTATTTATTTATTTAGCGTATGGCATTTAAGTACATTTCAGTATTGGATCATGTTATACTACAATACATAACATTACATATATTCACAGACAAATATCTAGTCCTTGTATATATTCAATGGACTTTTGGGATTCCATGTGGAATTCTTCAAAGTCCCCACTGAACGCTCTGGCACTGCATTCTTCTCTGATATGTTGGATGGTTTGCTCAGGCACGCTGCAGTCACATGCTGGCGAAGACAGCAGTCCCCATTTGAAAAGTGAGTCACCACATCTTCCATGCCCAGTTCTTAGTTGGTTCAGAGTTGAACAGATCTTGCGGGGCTGATCAAACCCAGGAACTGCCTCAGTAATACAAGGCATTAGGTGGCAAGTTATTGGGGCATTTTCTTCTCCAAGATTTGATGTCAGCCCCAGTGAGGCTGTAGAGAGAAAGAGGAGGATGTCTTGAACGAAGTGTACAGGTGTGTATCGATGTGTACCGGTAGTTTAGGGTTTGCTTCGATCTTGTTGTATTCCCTTACCAAGGATGCTCTCGTCTTACTTTTAGGCGTGGTATATGACTCCGGACAGGTAACCATATGTTAGGTGTAGACCTAAGTGTTTCTGAAATAATGCGCATGGTGTTGCTAAGTTCGACATCGATTTTGTTCACATGACTACTGTTTAGCCATACTGGTGCACAGTACTCCGCCGCAGAGTATACCAGGCTCAGCGCAGACGTCCGCAGAGTTATTGCCGTTGATTCCCAGTTAGTTCCGGGGAGTTTATGGATAATGTTTTTTCTTGTTATCATCTTGGCAGCTGCTTTTGTAAGGTGTAATTTAAATGAAAAGGTTCTGTCTAACGTGACCTTTAGGTACGTTGGCTCCTTGTTGTGGTTAAGGCGTGTGTCGTGATGGTATACTTCCAGAGCTCTGTCGGCTTCTCTTTTATTGATATAGAAGCAAGTTACTTTTGTCTTCGTGGCGTTATGCCTAAGCCTCCATTTACAGAAGTATGTTGCCAGTACAGACAGATCAGATGTCAGGGTTTCTTCCATTGTATCAAATTCTGTGTGCCTTGTTGCAATGGCCCAGTCACCAGCATAGCCAAATTTCTTACAAGCTGTTTGTGGCATGTCAGCAATGTATAAGCTGAAAAGCAGTGGGGCTAACACAGAGCCTTGAGGTAAGCCACTTTGCAGGAATTTCTGGTTACTGACTTTGTTTCTCAAGACGACCTGGAATCCTCTGTTACCAAACATGTTACCAATAAGCTTTGTCGTTTTTTGACAAGTAATTATTTTCATCAGTTTATAGAGTAGGCCTTGTCTCCAGACGGTATCACAGGCTGCTGACAAGTCGATGAAGGCCACAGATGTTTTTAATTTATTTTGGAATCCCGTTCCAGTATGTGTTGTAAGGGCCAGGACTTGGTCTGCACAGCTTCGGTTGGGACGAAAGCCGGCTTGTTCTACTGGCATGTCAGTGAGTATTGCCTGCCAGATCCAGTTGAGTAGTACTCGTTCCAGAAGTTTGTACACCATGCTAAGCAGTGCAATGGGCCGGTAGTTTTGCGGAAGATTTCCAGGTTTACCTGGCTTTAGGAGGGCAATTATCTTCGCACGTTTATGTTCTTGGGGTATATTTCCTATCTGCAGTAGTGATGTGAAGAACTTTGCTATCCATATTTCCTTATATTTGCCAGACTTGATAAGAAACTCTGGGAGGATGTCATCTGAGCCGGAGACTTTACCTGGTTTTGTGTCCTTTGTTGCTGCCGAGATCTCTTCTGGGGTGATGTCGCATGAATATTTAGTGTCAAAACTGGCTGCCTCTTTTAGCTTTCTAAGTTCACGTTTAATGCGCATTGTTATCTCTCGGTGGTTTACCCCTTTCGATGTTTTAACAATGTGCAAAGCAATTTTTTTAGGTGTTGTGGGACTTTCTTCTCGAGTGATACGGCTGACTCCTCCTAGTTTTCGAGGCAGGGACCATGGTTTACAGCCGGATACTTTGGAGTACATAGCCTGAGTAGTTTCCATCAACTTCTGTCGTCGTGCAGTATCAAGGCTGTATATGAGTTCATCTGCTATTTCTCTGTAACCACTGCTTTGGTAGTCATTATACAGTACCTCACTTTTCTCGTCCCAGCCTGGAATGTATTCTTTGCCGTATCTGCCACGTATGTGCTTCTTTGGTGTGCTGATGACTGCTCCCACAAATCTTCTATAGCTATCAGCAGACGGAGGGACCCCTCCCAGGCATTTATCGAGGTCTTCAGAGTAAGCTTTCCTATCCGCTTTTTGTAGGTTTCATCTTGGTCGAGGAGTTAAGGTCATCAATGGAATACTTCTGGCGATTTCAACTAGGACTTGACGGTGCTGACTGTGAGGAAAACCTGGCAAAACATTTCGACTTGTGTTGATCAGCTGGTGATTTTATCAGCTGTGACAAAGCATAAGTCTGAGTCATACTCCCGTTTCCAAGCTGCTGATCTGAATGAACCACGATCTGTAGCATCGAAAATGAGGTGGATGTTGTTTCCTCATGACCCGAATGCTAAGGCTTCGCCATTTGTACAGTTGTTCTGTATCCCCATTGCGTGTGGTGGCTGTTAAAGTCCCCTACAAAGACCGCGGGATGGCGGTGTGATGGAGAACATCTGCTGGCCATGCGGATCCTGGTGGCTTGTAAATGTTACTTATGACGAATTCACCTATTTTGATTATCACGGAGTGGATAGCAGGTGAGCGTTCTCTATTCTATTTTTGACGTTTGTGGCTACTCCATAGGCATGGTGGTATGATACGGTATCCTGGTATTTTTCCTCTGGAGCGTAGTTGATCATCGTTATCAGTGTGGGTTTCCTGTAGGGCAACCACGTAAATTTAGTGCTTAGTCAATAACTTTGGAAGAAATTGGCATTTGGTTATGCTAATGCTCTCAATGTTCAGTGGCATGTTTTAATACTTGTTCCAAGTTTCCCCCAGATGCTTGGCCCTGAGAAGGGCTTTTGATGTGATTATGAGTCATTTCCTCTTGGTTATGTACTTCTCGAATAGCCAGGAGATCTAGAAAGATTGTCTGGCTGCCAGTTCTGTTGCCTTCTTTGCACCACCCAGGGGCCACGCGTGGGGCAAATTTCAGGTTTACACCCACGAACGTGAAGCAACATCGATTCCCTTCTGGCAGTGTGTAAGACGCATGAAAAATATGGCACGCAGTTCCACGTAAGCTGCTTTTGATAGTACTATTCAAATGAAGTGGCCTCTTTGGTCTTCAAAAGAATCTTATACCATTCTCCTTGCAAGGCAGGGACCAGATCAGGTAACAATGGTGATGGTGGATAGTGATTACACACCTTTCTCTTCAAAATAGACCACAGGAGCTCAATATTATTGAAATTTGGTGACTATGATGATGCAGGGAGCTGCAGCAATTCATCCTCAGGATCATAAAATCCGTCCTGGGCGATGCGAGCTGTGTAAACATTGGCCCCATCGTTTTGGAACACAGCAGCACCATCCAGGAAGAAACATTGTACCCTGGGAAGGACCTAATCAGCCAAAATGGTCACATAATCCGTGGCGGTAATGAGATGTGGCAGAGCAGCCATGGAGCACTTGGAATACCACGGTATGGCTCACTTAATCGTCACCGCATACGCGCACTATTTCACTCTTGGAACGTACATTCTGCCTGAAGTTGTAAACAGTGTGAAACAAGACTCACGAGTCCTAATGATTTTCTTCCACTGCTCCATAGCCAGTTTTGATGCCTACAGTACAGTGTTTTCTTATTACGAGGATTTGCATCGCTGATGAGTGGTTCTGGAATTCCTGCTCTTTCTGCAATTCCATGCTTATGGAGCTCCCTTCGTGTTGTTTTGGTGCTTCTAATGCAATGAGTACCAAATGTAAAATCCGTACACCAGGGATGGGAAATGTGTCCCTGTGTGCAACACGGTCGTTTTCTGACTCTGTACAGCATGTACTTTTTAGGGCTGAGAGGTCTTCAGATGTCAAAATAGCTTCGGGCGTACCCAAAGCAAACGTTATGGGACAAATACTGTTAATAATAAATATAAATGAGCTTGTGGATTATATCAGAAGCTCATCGAAGCTGTTCCTGGATGATTCCGTTGCATATAGGGAAATCGCAATGCTAAACTTCTTAGCGAAGTGAGTGCAGGTTGAAGAAGATTGAAGCTTTGAGGAGATGTTATTTAATTCAGCCTGAACGTTAAAAATGTTGACGAATTGCGCGTAAACAGGTGGAAAGACCCGTTATTGTTTGATTACACGATAGCTGTAAGTTCAATACAGTCACATCAGTTAAATATCTGAAAATAAGCGTGCTGAACAATTTGAAGCGGAACTCAGATGTCATACAGTGATTCACTGAAGGAGCTTTCAGCAAGGAGAGATTCAGAGCATCACATCGTGTCTCGCACTTGCGTAATATTTCCGTACTGTTGTTGGCAATGGAACCAATGTTAAGAGGTGTGTGTGAAATTCCAAATGGTTCAAATGGCTCTGACTGCTATGGGACTTAACTTCTAAGGTCATCAGTCCCCTACAACTTAGAACTACTTAAACCTAACTAACCTAAGGACATCACACACATCCCTGCCCGAGGCAGGATTCGAACCTGCGACCGTAGCAGTCAGGCGGTTCCAGACTGTAGCGCCTAGAACCGCTCGGCCACTTCGGCCGGCGTGAAATTCCAGATAGTAATTTTAAATTCATATATAATATCACACAGTAGACGCTAAACTTCGTACATCTCATTCAGCAGATGCAGTGAGTGTTCTTTGCTGATACAAATCATTATATGGTAAGGTACAAGGTTTTTCACGTATGCTTCACATTAACAAGAAAATCGTTCCATTTTGATGAACCCCAATTTTTTTGTCTCCGACGTAGCTACCAAGCTATTTGACTTTCGCGTCGATAATTAGGGGGTTAGAGGGAAAGCAAAAGCAACTGCAGGTGGCAGTGGATGAAATATTTACAAGATTACTGGAGGACTAATAACTGGTATCTAGTCACCGTTCGCCGCATCGACGCAACGCTAACGCAGCGCGCCGCGTGGAGGGTATTACTGGGCGCGTTAATCCTCCGACTGCGAGGGAACAGCGGATTTCCTGCGGTAAGCGGTGCCACTGCGCCGACAACTAATTCAAACCTAGCCGTTCCAGTTACGCTTGACAGCCTCGCCCACAGCCAACTACTAAATAACTCACAAAATGTATCGGCCGGTGGAAGCGAGCTTAAAATTACGGACCTGTGTTTGCCGTGACCGTTTTCAGACCATGACTGCTTTGACGAATGGCGGAATAAAGTTTTACGTATTTCCGCCACGTTGTTTACGTGATATTCGTTTTCATTGCAAAAAGTTTTAATGCAAAACGCTAAGTTATCCACATCATGCACACGCCGAGCGTGATTTTGAAGAATCACAGGCCTCGCATTCGGGAGGACGACGGTTGAAACCCGAGTTCGGCCGTCCTGATTTAGGTTTTCCGTGATTTTCCTAAATCGCTTCTGGCAAATGCCGGGAAGGTTCCTTTGAAAGGGCACGGTTGACTTCCTTCCCCATCCTTCCCTAATCCGAAGCTACTTGTGATCTCGCAGTTTGGTCCCCTCCCCCAGCCAACCATCCCACCAACGCTTCTCTTTCTCTCTCTCTCTCTCTCTCTCTCTCTCTCTCTCTCTCTCTCTCACACGCACACACACACAAACACACGAACATACACGTCGCAAAGTATTTCAATATTTTGTAACGTTGCGACAATTTAGGTTTTGCACATTTATACACTCCTGGAAATGGAAAAAAGAACACATTGACACCGGTGTGTCAGACCCACCATACTTGCTCCGGACACTGCGAGAGGGCTGTACAAGCAATGATCACACGCACGGCACAGCGGACACACCAGGAACCGCGGTGTTGGCCGTCGAATGGCGCTAGCTGCGCAGCATTTGTGCACCGCCGCCGTCAGTGTCAGCCAGTTTGCCGTGGCATACGGAGCTCCATCGCAGTCTTTAACACTGGTAGCATGCCGCGACAGCGTGGACGTGAACCGTATGTGCAGTTGACGGACTTTGAGCGAGGGCGTATAGTGGGCATGCGGGAGGCCGGGTGGACGTACCGCCGAATTGCTCAACACGTGGGGCGTGAGGTCTCCACAGTACATCGATGTTGTCACCAGTGGTCGGCGGAAGGTGCACGTGCCCGTCGACCTGGGACCGGACCGCAGCGACGCACGGATGCACGCCAAGACCGTAGGATCCTACGCAGTGCCGTAGAGGACCGCACCGCCACTTCCCAGCAAATTAGGGACACTGTTGCTCCTGGGGTATCGGCGAGGACCATTCGCAACCGTCTCCATGAAGCTGGGCTACGGTCCCGCACACCGTTAGGCCGTCTTCCGCTCACGCCCCAACATCGTGCAGCCCGCCTACAGTGGTGTCGCGACAGGCGTGAATGGAGGGACGAATGGAGACGTGTCGTCTTCAGCGATGAGAGTCGCTTCTGCCTTGGTGCCAATGATGGTCGCATGCGTGTTTGGCGCCGTGCAGGTGAGCGCCACAATTAGGACTGCATACGACCGAGGCACACAGGACCAACACCCGGCATCATGGTGTGGGGAGCGATCTCCTACACTGGCTGTACACCACTGGTGATCGTCGAGGGGACACTGAATAGTGCACGGTACATCCAAACCGTCATCGAACCCATCGTTCTACCATTCCTAGACCGGCAAGGGAACTTGCTGTTCCAACAGGACAATGCACGTCCGCATGTATCCCGTGCCACCCAACGTGCTCTAGAAGGTGTAAGTCAACTACCCTGGCCAGCAAGATCTCCGGATCTGTCCCCCATTGAGCATGTTTGGGACTGGATGAAGCGTCGTCTCACGCGGTCTGCACGTCCAGCACGAACGCTGGTCCAACTGAGGCGCCAGGTGGAAATGGCATGGCAAGCCGTTCCACAGGACTACATCCAGCATCTCTACGATCGTCTCCATGGGAGAATAGCAGCCTGCATTGCTGCGAAAGGTGGATATACACTGTACTAGTGCCGACATTGTGCATGCTCTGTTGCCTGTGTCTATGTGCCTGTGGTTCTGTCAGTGTGATCATGTGATGTATCTGACCCCAGGAATGTGTCAATAAAGTTTCCCCTTCCTGGGACAATGAATTCACGGTGTTCTTATTTCAATTTCCAGGAGTGTAGATACTTTTCCCTCGCTGGGTGAAGTATTTGAACCGTAAAAGTAATTATAATCTGTTTGCTCTTCTTGCATTGAAGCTCAAGCTTGCTTACCTTCCATTAGTATGTGATACTAGTAATTTTGTTCTTACGATCTGCATTAGAAGTCTGCAACGATGTTAAACCTCGGGATATCGCATTCACTTTCGTTTCACTAGGGCAACCACCACTATGTGTAATAGTGTAAGAATATATAGTAATATTTTACCGTGTGAAAATAGATGTATAAAGTAATTGTCGGTGATTTATTTCTCATCTCAGTCCTCAAAATTACTGCAGTATTATTCCTCCTGTTACTGATATCTAGCCAGTGTCGATGTCAAGTCAATCCCACTACCAATTAATTACAAATGTCTCTTGGACGATCAATGTTGAAAAATAGTTCAAATGGCTCCGAGCACTATGGGACTTAACATCTGTGGTCATCAGTCCCCTAGAACTTAGAACTACTTAAACCTAACTAACCTAAGGACATCACACACATCCATGCCCGAGGCAGTATTCGAACCTGCGACCGCAGCAGTCGCGTGGTTCCGGACTGCGCGCCTAGAACCGCCAGACCACCGCGGCCGGCACGATCAATGTTTTCAGTATTCTATTTCACAGTGTCACAAAGATAACTCTGCTACTTCGATACTTAATCGAAACTATTCGACTGAAGCTTACTAAATTAAAGGGAAAGAAAGGGAAGAAGGGTACAGAACCACCTGTGTCAACATCGATTTCGTTAGCGATGAAAAACAAACTTAGTTGGACAACGCTCAGGGTACAGCTCCATCGTAGCCCATTGAACTTTTCCCTTACGGCACGCATCTCAAGATACATTTGATAACCACGAAACAATTAAACTGCGTGGCCAGACGTCCATCGCTGCTCGTGGACATCACATCCCTGTTATAACTACAAACCTTTCAGGAAAACTGACAACGGTCGGAAGAGCGGTGTGCTGACCACATGCCCTTCCGTATCCGTATCCTGTGACGCCTAAGGCCGTCGGCACACGGACCGTGCAACCAAACGGTGAGCGCTGAGCGTGCCGAGTTTCTGACGTCATAGCGTGGAACAGCACGTTCGGGAGTCTTTCCGAACCGTGCAGAGCAATATCTGGCATGTCAGATATTCTGAGCGTGCGTCTGAGCGTTGACCAATGAGGTGGCACAACGCCACCTACGTCAAACGCACGCCGTCTCCCTTCAGTAATGAGTTGTGAGGCGCCATATTGGCAATCATTTCAAGCCTGTACGTAAATATGCCGTTTCTGGGTACCGGAAAATTGAGAATCACTGGAAAACTCGTTGTTAAGTATGTTATTCGTTCCAATAAAATATTGAGAAACATATTTGTGGTAAAAGAATTATTTTAACTTGCGTGTTTTGAGAGTATGCCATTTGAAGGCAGCGACACACTGATGATACACCCAAAACGCATTGTTCTTGGTTCAATTTGTTACAATTAATTTTTAATTAATAACGTATCTACGATTAAGGCCTTCAGCAGGTGCTAACGTGCTAGGGTTGAGTTCCAATAGTGTGTTGTTGGTATAGCGAAGTGACTAGCGTCACTGATCCGTATGAAGTAGCATGTTTGGGCAGTCGTTCGCGACACGAACTTCAATTTTTTTTCCTAACATTTACGTTTTTGTTACGTTCTGATACTGTATTATTAGTTTAATATGTGTATATAATATAATATTTAATGTTAAGTAAGTATAAGTTCACCAATTCGATTAAAGGTATGTTGCTCCTTTTTCTTTTACGCTTTGTATTTCACATGTTGCAAAGATTCTGCTACTGGGTAGGGACAGTGATCAAGTAAGGCTGACCTTGGGGTTTTACTAAGATATGGGAATGATGAAATAATGTTTATCTTATGTGGAGAAGTACTGAAAATTTATATGGCACTGTTTGTAATGAAACTTTTATAAGCCTGTGTCCTTATTGATGGGACATGGTACTTTCCTTTTCCTGGAAGATGGAGGAAATGTGCGTTTTAATAGAGCTAACGTGGGAACTTTATGCGCGCCCGTTTCATAAACAGTGTGATTTACGAACTAAAAACATCCTGCAACTGCCACTAGAGTGCGCTGTGATCGCTTATGCCACGTTATGACCCACGTACCGTATGCACAAGTCGCATCATTTCTGAGCGTTCAGCAGCACGTTGAACTTAGTACGCTCTACGTTGACGTTCGACAACACGGCCCGTGTGCCGACCTCTTAAAGTCTGAGGATGACAGGGCGGCCGGACGGTACCGTGGAGCCTTCAACGCCTGTTCGGACGATGTTTGTTTTAAGAACAGGAGTACTTCTTCTGACGCACTGAGATTACAGAGAAATAACACGATGTGAGATGTAGTATTTGCGAAAATACGGGTGAGTGTTATTCGCTATGCTTATCTCAACGGGTACAGCATACACACAGGACGAGGGTAGACCCAAAACCAATTGGTATTTTAGCTGTAAATTGCCGTAGCTGTATTGGGAAAGAATCAGTACTCCGAGCGCTAGTAGAAGCCCTGAAGTTCAAATCGTTATATGTGTAGGCTTCCTATAAAAATTGTCTGTATGTGAGAAAACTGAATAAATTAATTCCAAAAAACTTCCTCTTCATGTAACTTATACGTTAGATATCGTCTTCAATTACTGAACAAAACAGCCTGTTTGTTGGCCCTGTGTTGCGCATGTGAACAGTGTGCTGAAATAAAACTTTAAACTACATGAAACGCAAAATTTGAAATAAAAGAAATGAATCTAATTAATCACCTAAGGAAACTAATTGTGTGCTCAGTGAAAAACTGTGAAACTAAAACTTAGTACCGATGTACATTACAAAAGTTGCGTGATACGAAGTGGAATGAAACTTCCTGGCAGATTAAAACTGTGAGCACTTGCCCGCGAAAGGCAAAGGTCCCGAGTTCGAATCTCGGTCGGGCACACAGTTTTAATCTGCCAGGAAGTTCCATATCAGCGCACACTCCGCTGCAGAGTGAAAATCTCATTCTGGAAACATCCCCCAGGCTGTGGCCAAGCCATGTCTCCTCAATATCCTTTCTTTCAGGAGTGCTAGTTCTGCAAGGTTCGCAGGAGAGCTTCTGTAAAGTTTGGAAGGTAGGAGACGAAGTACTCGCAGAAGTAAAGCTGTGAGTACCGGGCGTGAGTCGTGCTTCGGTAGCTCAGTTGGTAGAGCACTTGCCCGCGAGAGGCAAAGGTCACGAGTTCTAGTCTCGGTCGGGCACACAGTTTTAATCTGCCAGGAAGTTTCATATCAGCGCACACTCCGCTGCAGAGTGAAAATCTCATTCACGAAGTGGAATGTTTGACTTGGAATATCCACATAAATAGATTAGACTGAGCTCGAAATAAAATAATTTGAAATTACCAACACTGATTACTGAAAATTAATCTGCTTGCTAGCACGATACCTGGCAATCCTAACTTAGATCCGTGGACTAGCTGGACCGAGCGGGTGAGTTTAATATTTGTGGAAAGGGGCCAAAATAAGTTGCTGTCAGTTACACTCAATATATAAATTTTATTAGTTAAAACACACAATAACATAACCAAGAACTAAAAGCTCTGAAGCTTTTAATGAAAGAGCTCCTTTGATTTGATTTAAATCGGCTGAAAGCCACATACGAAAATCCAGGGCCCAGGGCCTAAGTGAGGAACAGGAGTTCTGGAAGTTTCACTTCTTTCAAAAAAAAAATTTTTTTCTTCAATAAAAATAGGCTGGAAGCTCCACAAGATTTCGGGATTGCAGCCGGATCTCATCGACTTCTTTCCACGATATTTCGGCTGACAACCTTACAGCCATCTTCAGGCGAGTGTTTGACACTGGAGATTGCTAGTTTTTTTTTTTCTTTATTGTGATTTTAAACACCTTTTACAAAGGCGGGCTGTCAGCAGCACAATACGCCGCTCTTCAGCCTTGAGTTTGACAACAAGTAGTACATAAAGGTGGCACAGAGTAGACAGTAGAAAACGGTGGGCAAAAAATGTAGACACGCAAAATCGAGCAAACATGGAGCCATTCACGCTGGACGAGAAACATCACTAACACGAGGCGACACGGTGCACATAACATGGATGATGGCCACGGCACGTGAACGGTGGTGGCGTGACGGCGAACAACACTACACGCAAACGAAGGCACACACACGAAACACTGACAGTGATGATCTCCGGCGCGCGAATGTCCACTGAGCGTGTACGAGTCCGGGGACCTGCCAAGGCAAGAGGTGGAGGAGGAGGAAGGGGAAGGGGAATGGGAGAGGGGAGAGCAGAGATGCCATGGGCGAAGGAGAGAGGGGGAGGGAGGAAGGGGCAGGGGAAGCCCGGGGAGAGGGGAGGAGGGAGGGGGGAAGGGAAACAGAAGGGAAGGGAAGGGAGGGAGGGAGGGTGCCTAAAGGAAAGGACGCAGGAGGTGGGGGGGGAAGGATCAAAGTTGATAGGAGGGGTAAATGCAGGGGAGGAGGACATCATCAGGGAGGGGGAGCTGGCGGAAGCTTTCTTGGGAGAGGGTAAGGTGGGTGGAGAGATGGAGACCAGGTAGGACGCGCGAATACAGGCGCGGCAGCGGGCGGGGGATGGAGAGGATCGGGGAGACGAGCTGGTGAGGAGGATCGAGTTTGCGGGAGGTGTACAGGATCTGTATCCTTTCAAGGAAAAGGAGGAGGTGGGGGAAGGGGATGAACTTGTACAGGATCCGCGTGGGGGAGGGGAGACGGATGCGATAGGCGAGGCGGAGAGCATGACGTTCAAGGATTTGGAGGGATTTATAAAAGGTAGGAGGGGCGGAGATCCAAGCTGGATGGGCATAACAAAGGATAGGGCGGATGAGGGATTTATAGGTGTGGAGGATGGTGGAGGGGTCCAGACCCCACATACGGCCAGAGAGGACCTTGAGGAGACAGAGTCGGGAACGTGCCTTGGATTGGATTGTCCGGAGGTGGGGAGTCCAAAGAGGCGACGGTCGAGGGTGACGCCAAGGTACTGAAGGGTGGGAGTGAGGGCGATAGGACGGCCATAGATGGTGAGATAGAAATCAAGGAGGCGGAAGGAAGGGGTGGTTTTGCCTACAATGATCGCCTGGGTTTTGGAGGGATTGACCTTGAGCAACCACTGGTTGCACCAAGCGGTGAACCGGTCAAGATGGGATTGGAGAAGGTGTTGGGAGCGCTGGAGGGTGGGGGCAAGGGCAAGGAAGGCGGTGTCATCGGCAAACTGGAGAAGGTGGATGGGGGCTGACGGCGGTGGCATGTCCGCCGTGTACAAAAGGTACAGAAGGGGGGAGAGGACGGAGCCTTGGGGCACACCAGCAGAGGGGAAAAAGGTGTATTAATCTGTGTTATGGATGGTGACATAGGAAGGACGGCGGGAGAGAAACGAGCCGATCAGACGGACGTAGTTAATGGGAAGGGCGAAGGTTTGGAGCTTGAAGAGGAGACCGGAATGCCATACGCGGTCATATGCACGTTCGAGGTCCAGGGAGAGGAAGATTGCGGAGCGACGGGAATTAAGCTGTTCGGAAAGGAGATGAGTGAGGTGGAGGAGAAGGTCGTCGGAAGAGAAATACGGCCGAAAGTCACACTGGGTAACGCGAGGGAGGCGGTGCTGGTGGAGATGCTGGTGGATGCGTCGGGTGAGGATAGATTCCAGGACCTTGCTGAAGACCGAGGTGAGGCTGATGGGACGGTAGGAGGAGACGGCGGACGGCGGTTTGCCAGGTTTAAGGAACATGAGGATATCGGAGGTTTTCCACAGGTCGGGGTAGTAACCGGTGGACAGGACTACATTGTAGAGCCTGGCCAGGGTGGAGAGGAAAGAGACAGGAGCTTCACGAAGGTGACGGTAGGTGACACGATCGTGACCAGGAGAGTATCAATGAGATCCTTTGTAGTGATAGGGGCATTGAGTTCCGTGTGTGCAATGTTGTCCAAGTACTGGAAACCAGGAGCGAGGGGATGGACTGAGGTGTCAGTTCGATCGCGGACAGGTAGGAGGCAAAGTGATTGGCCTTACTAAGGGTGTCAGGGAAGGGGTGATCATCATGGAGAAGAGGATAATAGGGGGAGGGCTTACTTCTGGTAAGGCGACGGAAGGCCGACCAGAACTTGGACGAGTTTATTGGTAGGGTAGCATTTAAACGGGTGCATGTCCGTCGCCAGTCCTGGCGTTTCTTAGCCGCGAGCAAATTACGAATGTGTCGCTGGAGTTGCCGGTGGCGTCGTAGTGTGTCCGGGTCACGCGTGCGGAGGAAGGCACGGCAGAGATGACGGGATTCACGGAGGAGGAGGATGGCTTGTGGGGGTAAGGTAGGACGGTGGGGGTGGATGGCGACAGTAGGAACATGGGCCTCCACGGGCTCAGACAAGGTCTGCTGGAGAAAGAAGGCGGCATGGGTAACATCGTCAGGGTGGTGGTAGGTGAAGGGGTGGCTATCGACCTGGGTGGAAAGGGTATCCCGGTAGGCATTCCAGTCAGCACGGGAATAGTCATGGACATACTTGGGTTGGGGTCATGGCGATGCTCGGGGCGGGGGCGACGACCGTCTGAAACGGTGAGGAGGACAGGGAGATGGTCGCTACCAATAGGCTCCAGGACATCCACCGTTATGCGGCCAAGGAGGTTGGGGGAGGAGAGGATAACATCAGGAGTGGAATTGGATTCAGGACGGGTGTGCTGGGGGATGGGGATTTGATTGCCTTGAAGGGAGGAGAGGAACCGATGCCACTGCCGTAACTGGGCGGCGGAACGACTATGGATGTTGAGGTTGGTGGCGATCACGTAAGAGGAGTAGGTACCGTCGATGTGGGAGAGGAAGTCGAAGGGAATAGGGGCGTTGGGGCGGACATAGATGGTGGCGCAGGTAACAGTAAGGCCGGGGAAGAAGAGACTAAGGATCAGGTGTTCGATGGGGTTGGGAAGGAGAGATTGGAGCCGAACGGGGATCTGGCGGTTGTGACCAATGGCTACTCCACCACGAGCAATTGGGAGGGGATTATCGGAGCGGTGGAGGAGATAGGGCGAAGTGTGGATGGAGTGGTGGGGTTGGATGAAGGTTTCATTAAGGAGGAAGGCATCCACGCGGTGGGTGGCAAGGGTATGCAGGAAGAGGTTCTTGTTGGCGGGAGGGAGCGGATGTTGTTGAAAAGGATACGTTGCTGTCGCGCCATGACAGGGATTTGGACGAGGGTGTCAAGGCGGGAGAAGGTGAAATGGGCCTGGTTGTTCGAGTAGGTGGCGTACATTTTGAGGTGGAAAATGGAACGGGCGGCGAGGGATACCTGTTGGAGGGTGTGGGGGCGCTGAAAGGGAGGGACATTTTGGAGGACGATGGTGAGGAACCGGATGATGTCCTCAGCGGTGGGGGGGGGGACGAAGGGAATATCCAGGAGGGGTGGGTGCGTCCAGAGGACGGACAGGGACGGTGAGTTCAGGAGTGGTCGGAGGGGGTCAGGCTTTACACTTTTGGGAGTAGGTGGGATGGGGGAGATTGCAGGTATCGCAGGAAGGAGGGGATTGGAGGTTAGGGCACAGCCTGAGGAAGTGCGCCTGCCTACAATGCGGGCAGGTGGGGGCCTCGCGGCACTCAGCTGTGGGGTGCGCGTTATAGCGCAGACACCTTTGGCAGCGCAGGTATTGAGGAGGGGAACGGGAACTTACAGCTGAAGGATTCGGACTTATTAGTAAGTTTCGATGTCGTTTCACTCTTTACGAGGGTCCCTCTTTTGGATTCATTGTCACTTATCGGCAATAAGTTTACGGCCGATATAACGGCGCTGTTTCACCATGCCCTGTCCTCTACTTACTTTCTATTTAATAATGAATATTATGAGCAACATGACGGTGTTGCCATGGGCAGTCCTCTGTCCCCTCTGGTGGCAAACTTTTATATGGAAGACTTTGAGGAGAGGGCTCTCGATCCGGCGATGTTGAAACCAACAGTCTTCTGGCGGTACGTGGACGATACCTTTGTAGTGTGGCCTCACGGTGAAGAAGAGCTTTCACGGTTATTACAACATCTGAATTCCATCCACACAAACATTCAGTTTATGATGGAAGTTGAAAAGGATGGTTGCCTACCATTTCTGGACGTCATGGTTAAACGCAGGGTGGATGGGTCATTGGGGCATTCGGTCTATTGAAAACCCACGCATACGGATCTGTACCTGCAGGCGTCAAGCTGTCATCACCCGTCACAAACTATGGGCGTCCTTCGAACATTGGTGCATAGGGCACATGTCGTGTCTGATAAAGACAGCCTTGCAGACGAATTAGAGCACTTGTAATCGGTATTTTAACGTAATGGATATTCTGCACATCAGGTCAGTACTGCTTTAAGGAGGAAAAAACGTGACCACCAACAAGATCAAGAGGATAAGGAGGTGTTTAAATCCAGAGCATTTCTCCCATATGTCGGGAACATTTCATCGAAAGTAGGCAGAATTTTAAAGAAACATCGTGTGAAAGCAATCTTCCGGTCACCTACAAAGACTCGTGCTCTTCTGGGCTCAGCCAAGGATGACCTGGGATTACGGAAGGCTGGAATTTATAAAATACCTTGCGAGTGTGGGAAAGCCTACAATGGTCAAACCACACGCACAGTACACGACTGCTGCGTTGAACATGAGCGCCACACTCGCCTGTTACAGCCAAGTAAGTCGGCTATAGCCGAACATTGTATTTCCACAGGACATACTATGGATTATTCGGCCACGAAAATCTTCGCCCCATCGAGATCCTTCTGGGATTCAGTTGTGAAGGAATCCGTGGAAATACGTTTAGCGGATTATCTCATTAATCGTGATGGCGGCTTTTTATTGAATAAGGCCTGGGACCCGTTGATTTCTTTAATTTCAACCAAAAGAAAATTTTGTATGGCTTCTGACACGTCATCTTCGGCGGTAACTCAGTCGAATACCGCCCTTTGATCTGTACTCTTCTGGTACCGATCGAAGTGTTAGGTGTTGCAGGTGCCAGCCAGCCAGCCAGCCAGCCAGCCAGCCAGCCCATCGACGTGCAGCAGCCAGCAGCCAGCAGCCAGCAGCCAGCAGCGGTCCCTGCCAGCGGCGGTCCCCGCCAGCAGCGGTCCTCGCCAGCAGCGGTCCCCGCCGGCAGCCAGCGGCGGTCTACGCCAGCAGCTAAAAGCGTCCCCGCCAGCAGCACGCAGCGGTCCTCGCCTATGCTGGCCCAGCCAGCAGCCAGCGGCCACCAGCACGCGGCCACCACCCAGCATACGGCATCCGGCGGCGGTCCCGCCACCAGCGGTTGCAGCCAGCGGCCAGCGGTGGTCCTAGCAGCCCCCAGCAGCAGCAGCAGCCGCCGAGGCGTCCCCACCAGCCGGCAGACCGGGTCGCCCCCCCCCCCCCCCCCCCAGCGGCAGCAGATTGGGGCTTCGGCCCCAATCCCCTTCTTCATTCTCCGTCCCTCTCTCCTCTGTGTCTCTTGTTTGCTCCTTTGTTTAGTACTGTGTTTTTCCCCCCTTATCATCATGTCCACCCCCACCACCGCTTCTACCACCACCACCACTGCCATTAACCACACCTCCCCCTCTGCTGCTGCCACCACCATCACGTGGTGTGCCGCTTCACTCCCCCCTCAGTCCATTCCAACACTCCTCACTTTCTCATCTCCCTTCCTATTTATCGCCCCGTCCCTGGCTCCTCCGTCCCGCGCCTCCTCTGATCCCTTCCCTCCACTCCCTCCCTCTGCTCCTTCCGTTTCTGCGGCCCCCGCCAGGATGGTCGCCCGGTGGGCTACTGCCCACGCTCCACTCTCCCCTTCACCTTCATCGTCTTCGTCATCGGCTTCACCATCGCCTTCGCCATCGCCCTCACCGTCTCCGGCGCCGACTCCAGCCCCGGGACCTGCCACTCCCCGCCACATTCCAGTTGTTCCCATCCCCCACACCTCCTCCACCGCCGTCAAGCGCCCCAGCCGCACCCCTGCCTCCTCTGCTCCCAAAAAGGCTCCACCTCGTCCCCCTTCCCCCACCACTGATGCCATGGATGTCTCCCCGCCCGTCCGTGCCCGCTCCTCCTCCTCCTCTACCCCCTCCTCCTACCGCTACCTCCTCTCCCGCCCGGATCCCTCCCTCCTTGAAGCCCGGAACCTCACCCTCTTCCTTCGCCAGCATTGTCCTGGTGCCCCCATCTCCCTCCTCACTCCTCGCCATGATTCGGTACTCACCTCCTCCCCCAGCCCTACCCTCCACACAGACCTCCTTTCCCGCATCCCCGTCACCCGCTTTGGCCCTCATGCCTCTCTCACCCCTGCTCCCTCGCCACCTCCCTCTCGCCAACCCCAACCTCCGCGTCGCCCGCCGACCCTCACCGCCGTGATCACTCGGCTCAGTCCAGTGATCACGGAGGAGGAGGTGTTGGTGGAGCTTCAGGCCTATCCCCATCTGGAGGTGCGTGCGGTTCGCCACATCCATAACGCTGCTCGCCCCACCTGCCTTATGCGGGTTTTTTCTGAGCACACCCCCACCACAGACCGTCTCCTGAGGGAGGGTGCCCTCCTTTTTAACCAGTGTTATAAAGTTGACCCCTCCCGTTCCCCTCCTCAATCCCTCCGCTGCCAAAGGTGCTTGCGGTATAATGCGCACCCAACATCTGAGTGCCGCGTGGCCCCCACCTGCCCGCACTGTAGGCAAGCCCACTTTTTATGGCAGTGCCCCAATCTCCAGTCCCCCCCCCCTCCTGTAACACCCGTAACCTCCCTCATCCCACCTACTCCCAGAAGTGTAAGGCCCGACCCCCTCCTACCACTCCTGAACTCACCGTTCCTGTCTGCCCTCTGGACGCCCACACCCCTCCCGGCAACTCCCTTCTCCCACCCCCTACCTCTGAGGACATCATCAGATTCCTCACCATTGTCCTGCAGAATGTTCATCCCTTTAAGCACCCACACACCCTCCATCAGATCTCCGTCGCCGCCCGTTCCGTTTTCCACCTCAAAATGTACGCCACCTACTCAAACAACCAGGCCCATTTCACCTTCTCCCGCCTTGACACCCTCGTTTAAATCCCTGTCAAGGCATGGCAGCACTGTATCCTTTTCAACAACATCCACTCCCTTCCCGCCAACAAGAACCTCTTCCTACACACCCTTGCCACTAACCGCGTGGATGCCTTCCTCCTTAATGAAACCTACCTCCAACCCCACCACACCGTCCACACTTTGCCCTACCTCCTCCACCGCTCCGATAATCCCTCCCATTTGGGCGTGGCATAGTTGCCATCGGGTACCATCGCCAGATCCCCGTTCCGCTCCAACCTCTCCTTCCCGACCCCACCGAACACCTGATCCTTAGACTCTTCTTCCCTGGCCTTACCGTTACCTGCGCCACCATCTATGTCCGCCCCAACGCCCCTATTCCCTTTGACTTCCTCACCCACATCGACCGTACCTTCTCCTCTTACGTGATCGCCGCCGACCTCAACATCCATAGTCGTTCCGCTGCCCAGTTACGGCGGTGGCATCGGTTCCTCTCCTCCCTTCTAGGCGACCTCATTCCAATCCCCCAGCACACCCGTCCCGAATCCGACTCCACTCCCGATATTATCCTCTCTCCCCCAACCTCCTTGGCCACATAATGGTGGATGTCCTGGAGCCTATTGGTAGCGACCATCTCCCTGTCCTCCTCACCGTTTCCGACGGTCGTCGCCCCCGCCCCGACCCCCGTCGTGACCCCCCCCCCCCCCTAAGTACGTCCATGATTATCCCCATGCCGACTGGAATGCCTACCGGGATACCCTCTCCGCCCAGGTCGATAGCCTCCCTTTCACCTACCACCACCCCGATGATGTCACCCATGCCGCCTCCTTTCTCCAGCAGACCTTGTCTGAGGCCGTGGAGGCCCACGTCCCTACTGTCGCCCTCCACCCCCACCGTCCTACCTTCCCACCACAGGCTGTCCTCCTCCTCCGTAAATCCCGCCGTCTCTACCATGCCTTCCTCCGCACGCGTGACCCGGACACACTACGACGCCACCGGCAACTCCAGCGACACATTCGTAATTTGCTCGCGGCTAAGAAACGCCGGGACTAGCGACAGACATGCACCCGTTTAACTGCTACCCTACCTATCAACTCGTCCAAGTTCTGGTCAGCCTTCCGTCGCCTTACCGGAACTAATCCCTCCCCCTACAATCCACCTCTCCATGATGATCACCCTTTCCCTGACACCCTTAGCAAGGCCAATCACTTTGCCTCCTACCTCTCAGATGTATTTTCCATCCCCGATGTTCCCCGGTTCGATTACTCCCTCTTCCCGGATATCCGCGATCGAACTAACACCTCTGTCCCTCCCCTCGCTCCTGGTTTTCAGTACTTGGACAACATTGCGCACACGGAACTCAATGCACCTATCACTACACAGGATCTCATAGCTACACTCCGCACAAAACGCAACACCGCTCCTGGTCACGATCGTGTCACCTACCGTCACCTTCATGAAGCTCCTGTCTCTTTCCTATCCACCCTGGCCAGATTCTACAACATAGTCCTGTCCACCGGTTACTACCCTGACCTGTGGAAAACCTCCCGTATCCTCATGTTCCTTAAACCTGGCAAACCGCCGTCCGCCGTCTCCTCCTACCGTCCCATCAGCCTTACCTCGGTCTTCAGCAAGGTCCTGGAATCTATCCTCACCCGACGCATCCACCCACATCTCCGCCAGCACCGCCTCCTTCCCGTTACCTAGTGTGGCTTTCGCCCGTCCTTCTCTTCCGACGACCGTCTCCTTCACCTCACTCATCTCCTTTCCGAACATCTTAATTGCCGTCGCTCCGCAATCTTCCTCTCCCTGGGCCTCGAACCTGCCTATGACCGCGTATGGCATTCCGGTCTCCTCTTCAAGCTCCAAACCTTCGCCCTTCCCATTAACTACGTCCGTCTGATCGGCTCCTTTCTCTCCCGCCGTCCTTCCTATGTCACCATCAATAACACAGATTCCTACACTTTTTCCCCTCCGCCGGTGTGCCCCAAGGCTCCGTTCTCTCCCCCCTTCTGTACCTTTTGTACACGGGGGACATGCCGCCGCCGTCAGACCCCGTCCACCATCTCCAGTTTGCCAATGACACCGCCTTCCTTGCTCTTGCCCCCACCCTGCAACGCTCCCAACACCTTCTCCAATCCCATCTTCACCGGTTCACTGCTTGGTGCAACCAGTGGTTGCTCAAGGTCAATCCCTCCAAAACCCAGGCGATCGTTGTAGGCAAAACCACCCCTTCCTTCCGCCTCCTTGATTTCTATCTCACCATCTATGGCCGTCCTATCGCCCTCACTCCCACCCTTAAGTACCTTGGCGTCACCCTCGACCGTCGCCTCTCCTGGACTCCCCACCTCCGGACAATTCAAGCCAAGGCATGCTCCCGACTCAGTCTCCTCAAGCTCCTCTCCGGTCGTACGTGGGGTCTGGACCCCTCCACTATCCTCCACACCTATAAATCCCTCATCCGCCCTATCCTTTGTTATGCCCATCCGGCTTGGATCTCCGCCCCCCCTACCTTTCATAAATCTCTCCAAATCCTTGAACACCATGCTCTCCGCCTCGCCTATCGCATCCGTCTCCCCTCCCCTACGCGGATAATGTACGATCTCATCCAATTCCCCCACCTCCTCCTTTTCCTTGAAAGGATACGGATCCTGTACACCTCCCGTAAACTCGATCCTCCTCACCCGCTCATCTCCCCGATGCTCTCTCACCCCCGTCCGCTGCCGCGCCTGTATTCCCACATCCCACCTGGTCTCCATCTCTCCACCCTCCTTACCCCCTCCCAAGGTGGCTTCCGCCAGCTCCCCCTCCCTGATGAAGTCTTCCTCCCCTCCATCTATCCCTCCTATCAACTTTGACCCTGCCCCACCCCCTTCCTCCGGTGTCCTTTCCTTTAGGCCCCCTCCCTCCCTTCTCTTCCCTTCCCTTCTCTTTCCTTTTCCCCCGTCCCCTCCCTCCACCCCTCTTCCCCCGGGCTTCCCCTCCCCCTTCCTCCCTCCCCCCTATCTCCCCTGCCCGTGGCATCTCTGCTCTCCCCTCTCGCTCTCCCACTCGCCTTCCTCCTCCTCCTCTCTTGGCAGGTCCCCAGACTCGCACACGCATAGTGAACATTCGCGCGCCGGAGATCATCGCCATTAGTGTCTCGTGTGTGTGCCTTCGTTTGTGTTTAGTGTTTGTTCGCCGAAACGCCGCCACTGTTCACGTGTACCATCGCCATCATCCCTGTTTTGTGCGCCGTGTCAACTAGTGTCAGTGATGTTTTCTCGTCAGGCGTGAACGGCTCCGTGTTTTTTATTTTTTGGTGTCTACATTCTTTGCCCGCCATTCTGATTGTATTCTCTGTGCCCCTCTCTATTTCTTACTTATTGTAAATCTCAAGGCTGAAGAGCGGCGTACTCAGCTGCTGACAGCCCGCCTTGTGTAAGGTGATAAAATCACAATAAAGAAAAAAAAATTTGACACGTCGAGCGACAAGTAATTTTAATATTGAATTTTTATTGTTTTGGACACGTCTGCGTGCATGATTTACTTTCTTCACGCATTCGATTGCGCTCCATAGATGCAGTAATATTGTAGAGGGCCTTGGAATCGACAGGTGGCGCGTATGCTACGGAACTTGCGCATGCGCGCCTGCGTCACTTTTACGTATAAATAGAGCGACTTGCACTAGCAATCTCCAGTGTCAAACACTCGCCTGAAGATGGCTGTAAGGTTGTCAGCCGAAATATCGTGGAAAGAAGTCGATGAGATCCGGCTGCAATCCCGAAATCTTGTGGAATATTCGATACGTCGGGAAAACTTCAAGAGTCACAGGCTGAAAGCTACACATTAAGCAAGAACAGTGTTACGGCTTAAGGCCAAAACAAAGATTTTCAATGCTAATTCTAAATAGGCTGAAAACCAGCTGAAGGCTGCATATCAACGAAGCAATTTAACGGCTGAGCCTAGGAAAAGGGCTTTCAATTTAACAGGCTGATGGCCTTAGCTTAAAACATTTCATACAAACTCGGCTGACGGCCTCATACTAGAGAACAAAATTTTATGACTTAAGAGCAAGACCAAAATTTTGAAGTTTTAATTTAAGAGAGATTAAAACTCGGCTGAAAGCCACAGACCATGTCAAAACAATTTTACGGCTTAAGGCCTAGGAAGAAGAACTTTTAATTTGAAAAGGCTGAGGGTCTTATCTAAAAACATTTCATGGAAACAATGTTGAAGGCCTCATGCCCCCAAAAAATAACAATGTTATGACTTAATGGCAAGAACAAGATTTTGAATTTTCAGTTTAAGACATTTTAAAACTCGGCTGAAGGCCACACACCATGGGGAAAACAATTTCACGGCTTAAGGCCTAAATAGAAAAAAGCTGACAATTTTAATAAGCTAAAACTCGGCTGAAGGCCGCACAGAGTACTTAAGACTAAAAGGACAATTCTACTCGACTTCAATGCACACACGTTGTTGCTCGCTGGAATGTCGCAGAAAGCAACAACCAGGACCAAAAGAAGAGGAGTGATAGCAGTTGAGGCTTGATAGTAGGTTAAGTGAGCACTCAACTTTAGAGTCCAAGATCGGTGGGCGACGAACTTCGTAACGATAGCAAGAAGCGCCTCAGAACTCCAATCGTTCGCGTACACCGCCAGCGGCTCCGACCCGATTCCGAGCGACTGGGACCTCCTCGCTGCTCTACGCCAACCGACCGACTGTCACCCACACAGAAACGGTCAAATAACCAAATAGACGTCGGTCGATGAGACAAACCGACAGTACGACAACCAACGGTGGTTCCCGCTGCAATCTCCTCTCGTCGGACATCCCATGTGTGTCCCCAGCGGTCGGCAAGTACAGTCTGTCAGGACCTCACTGGCGCTCCGTGCCCGACGCTGCTTCGTGCACGACTGCCCTCGTGGTCCGTCCCCAACTGCACTGCAGGTCCTTCTCCAAGTGACTTACAGACACACCCCGACCCGGAAATACTATCGGTTGCTACAGAGATGGTACGACAGTGCACTTATCGATAAGCGCTGCTGCTGCCACTCGTGGGCAAGTAACGCAGAAGTTAGTGATCCCAGTAAATGGAATAAGAAAACGAGGTGGTAGTACCGTAAAAGAAGATGACAAACAATGAATTTCATGAACACGAGACGCGCACGGCTCACTAACTACACCCTGTTTGCACAAGAATGGAAGGCGAGATCTGCTCTGAAATAAAAGTGACTCACCTCTAGCTCAGCACTCTGTTTTTGTGTCTGACGTACTGACGTTCTCGAAAGCAAACATAGATCATCAGATGCAACAGCTAAAGATAAATAATCTACTCTACATTTTTTGTTTGTCAGAAACAATCTTTGACAGAGTGGCGTAAGGTGCAGTGCACGCACGACAAAATCTTCACAACCTTACTGTGAATGATTGATGTGGGTTTTACTCTAAAGAAAATCGTTCTTGAAAAATCAAACTCTGATTATTGACAGAAGACTCCTCAACGTAAGAAGTTTCTAACAATTACAAAATTCTCAAGTTAAAAAGAAACTACAAAAATGGGCTTTGGTTGTTTGTGGGAAGACACCAAACTACGAGGTCATCGGTTTCGTCGCATCAGGAAAGGACGGGGGAGGATGTGTGTGATGTCCTTAGGTTAGTTAGGTTTAATTAGTTCTACGTTCTAGGCGACTGGTGACCTCAGAGGTGAAGTCGCATAGTGCTCAGGGCCATTTTTTTGAACAATAAATAAACAACGTAGGGTGATGAAATTTAAGGAATATATTAGCCTAGGTAACATATTTAAGTGATTAGCATTTCAAGAGTAAAGGTTAATGCAAGCACGAGATTAGCCATTGGAAATACGAAATGGTGCTCCATTAATAATCATTGTAGCCGCCAGAACGTTGAAGCAAGCATGCAAACGAGAGCGCATTGTGTTGTACAGACACCGGATGTAAGTTTGTGGGAAGGAGTTCCATGCCCATTGCAGGTGCGTGGGATAACAACGAGATTGGGCCTGTTGTCATACGAAATCGCTCCAGGTGTTGGTCCAGTGTCTCCAGCACGCTGACCGGATGCTTACAGGCCCTCAAGTGTTCTCCGTCTAACCAACACAAATCCATCATTGGCACCAAGACAGAACCAGCTTTTATCAGAAATACAGGAAATCTCCACACTACCCTCCAGTGAGCTCTCACTGAATTCGCAAATGACAGTATTTTGGGGTTAGCGGGATGCACGCTACAGGGCGTCTGGTTCGTAGCTGTTCTTGAAGTAACAGATTTGTAACACTCCATTGTGTCACTGTGGTACAAACTGCTGCTCAAATTGCTGCTGAAGATGCATTTCGATGCGCCAGACCCATACGCCGAACAGGATGGTCTTGTCTCTCGGTAGTGCTAGGTGACCGTCCGGATCCCCGTCTTCTTGTGACCATACATTCTTGTGATCATCACTACTAGTAATCACTTACAGTGCCAACATTGCTCCCAAGTCTTTCTACAGTAGAAGGAACATCCAGCTTCTCGTAGCCTTTTTACTCGATCTCTTTCAAACTCAGTGAGTTGCTGATACTGGCATCTTTGTCGCCTTAAAGACATTATTGACTGATGTCCACTCAACACGTTCACTCTCAACAGTAACTAACGCCCACGACCGTTACAGCGTGTATTTAAACCAAATTTGTATTTTCGTTCTCATACCGGAGCTACTAGTGCCATTGTTATGCGACTGGCGTGAAACTGGAATAGACTACGTCTTTCAGACGTAGAAACACGCCCTCCATACGTTGTTTAATGTCGCACAACTCCTTCTTGGTGTTGTGAGTTTTTTCCGTCAGTGTACATGTTTAAGATAGGTGATGGGAACGGAAAATCTCTCGAAACGATACTATTTTTTTCTCCGAAAATTGCTTTGCACAATTAGTTCAGGAGACCACTTAGAGTGAAAATGGCTGATAAAAATTTGAACTCTTAGAAACAAATAGTCCTGAGCAAATAGGGAGCGTCAAGACGGGTACGGTAATTAGTGCCACAAGGTCATTGTAGCGAGTCTGAGTACCGTAACATCCTAATCCGCCAAAAGTAGTCTAAATATTTCAATTAAAGAAAAACCAGAAAAATTCGTTTTGACGCCTTCCTAAGAAACAGTCCCAACTCTGTCTAAAGTAACTATGTAAGCATTCAAAAGATGTGGCTTAAATTGAGAGGAATAGAATCACTGACAACTGACAGATTGATTGCTAACACAAATTAATAAGAGCCGGCAATGATCCTCCATGGTACACAACAAGGCTGTAACACTATCGGTTACTACCCCGAGAGCAAGTCGCCTATAATGTGATTTCTTCGACAGGAATCATGTATTAATGGAAATTAGTCGGACTATTTTTCCGTTAGTAGAAGGTTTATGTTTCGAAAGCGTGCAGTAGTTACTTGAGCGGGAATCGGAGCAATGTTGATAATGTTGCGAAAGTAAATCTGTGATCGTGTAAATCAACAACGGTCGCCAGACTAATTAGGTAAATTAATTCCAAGCAAATATGCTGCTAATCAAGAAAATTAGCTGCTATATGTAACTTTTCTTTGAAAATAAATATGTTTTGTAAATCGGACACGAAAACAATAGCGCACACTAGCATGTACACTACTGGAAATGGAAAAAAGAACACATTGACACCGGTGTGTCAGACCCACCATACTTGCTCCGGACACTGCGAGAGGGCTGTACAAGCAATGATCACACGCACGGCACAGCGGACACACCAGGAACCGCGGTGTTGGCCGTCGAATGGCGCTAGCTGCGCAGCATTTGTGCACCGCCGCCGTCAGTGTCAGCCAGTTTGCCGTGGCATACGGAGCTCCATCGCAGTCTTTAACACTGGTAGCATGCCGCGACAGCGTGGACGTGAACCGTATGTGCAGTTGACGGACTTTGAGCGAGGGCGTATAGTGGGCATGCGGGAGGCCGGGTGGACGTACCGCCGAATTGCTCAACACGTGGGGCGTGAGGTCTCCACAGTACATCGATGTTGTCACCAGTGGTCGGCGGAAGGTGCACGTGCCCGTCGACCTGGGACCGGACCGCAGCGACGCACGGATGCACGCCAAGACCGTAGGATCCTACGCAGTGCCGTAGAGGACCGCACCGCCACTTCCCAGCAAATTAGGGACACTGTTGCTCCTGGGGTATCGGCGAGGACCATTCGCAACCGTCTCCATGAAGCTGGGCTACGGTCCCGCACACCGTTAGGCCGTCTTCCGCTCACGCCCCAACATCGTGCAGCCCGCCTACAGTGGTGTCGCGACAGGCGTGAATGGAGGGACGAATGGAGACGTGTCGTCTTCAGCGATGAGAGTCGCTTCTGCCTTGGTGCCAATGATGGTCGCATGCGTGTTTGGCGCCGTGCAGGTGAGCGCCACAATTAGGACTGCATACGACCGAGGCACACAGGACCAACACCCGGCATCATGGTGTGGGGAGCGATCTCCTACACTGGCTGTACACCACTGGTGATCGTCGAGGGGACACTGAATAGTGCACGGTACATCCAAACCGTCATCGAACCCATCGTTCTACCATTCCTAGACCGGCAAGGGAACTTGCTGTTCCAACAGGACAATGCACGTCCGCATGTATCCCGTGCCACCCAACGTGCTCTAGAAGGTGTAAGTCAACTACCCTGGCCAGCAAGATCTCCGGATCTGTCCCCCATTGAGCATGTTTGGGACTGGATGAAGCGTCGTCTCACGCGGTCTGCACGTCCAGCACGAACGCTGGTCCAACTGAGGCGCCAGGTGGAAATGGCATGGCAAGCCGTTCCACAGGACTACATCCAGCATCTCTACGATCGTCTCCATGGGAGAATAGCAGCCTGCATTGCTGCGAAAGGTGGATATACACTGTACTAGTGCCGACATTGTGCATGCTCTGTTGCCTGTGTCTATGTGCCTGTGGTTCTGTCAGTGTGATCATGTGATGTATCTGACCCCAGGAATGTGTCAATAAAGTTTGCCCTGCCTGGGACAATGAATTCACGGTGTTCTTATTTCAATTTCCAGGAGTGTATTTTTAAAGTAGCCAGCCATGAGCAACACAGAGTTTAAATACAATGAGGCGACGAAAGTCATGGGATAGTGACATGTACCCTTAGAGACAGCAGTAGTATCGCGTACACAAGGTGTAAAAGAGCAGTACATTGGCGAAGGTGTGATTTGTACTCAGGTGATTCATGCGAATAGGTTTCCGACGTGGTTATTACTACACCACCGGAATTAACGGACGTTGAACGCGGAATGGTAGTTGGAGCTAGACGCATAGAATATTCCATATTGCAAATCGGTAGGATGTACAATATTCCGTGATCCACACTGTCAAGAGTGCACCAGGTTTCAGGCATTACCTCTCACCACGGACAACACAATGGCCAACGGCCCTCTATTAACGACCGATAGCAGCGACCATTGCTTAGAGGTGACGTTGGTAACAGACAAGCAACAATGGATGAAATACCTCAGAAACCAATGTGAGACTTACAAAAGCATATCCGTTGGTACAGGGCGGCGAAATTTGGCGTTAATGGGCTATGGCAGCAGACGGTCGACACGAATTCCTTTGCTAACAGCACGACATCGCCTACAGCGCTTTTCCTGGGCTTGTGACCATATCGTTTGGACCGTGGAGGGCTGGAAAACCGTGGCCTGGTGAGATGAGTTGTGGCTGGAATTGGTAAGAGCTGATAACAGAGCGCAAGTGTGGCGCAGAGTCCACGAATCAATGGACCTAAGTTACAAACAAAGTACTTTGCAAGCTGGTGGTGCCTAATGTATGCATGGTCCAATCTAACTCATCGTTGACTGGAAATTGTTATGTTCGGCTACTTGGAGACCATTTGCAGAAATTGGTAGATTTCATGTCAGTTGTTCGCGACTGGTTTGAAGAACACTGGAGAATCCGAGAGAATGATCTGGCCACCCACATCGCCCGACATGGATCCCAACGAAAATTTGAGGAACGTAGTCGAGAGGTCAGTTTGTCCACTACATCCTACGCCGACGACACTTTCGCAATTATGGATAGCTGTAGAGGCAGCATGTCTAAGCATTTGTGCAGGGGACTTCCAACTACTTGTTGAGTCTAAAAAATGGTTCAAATGGCTCTGAGCACTATGGGACTTAACATCAACGGTCATCTGTCCCCTATAACTTAGAAATACTTAAACCTAACTAACCTAAGGACATCACACAACACCCAGTTATCACGAGGCAGAGAAAATCCCTGACCCCGCCGCTTGTTGAGTCCATACCACATTGAGTTGTTGCACTAAGCCGGCAAAAGGAGATCCGACATGATATTGGGAGGTATTCTATGGTTTTTGGAAGCTCAGAATACTGTTTAATGTAGGATATGCACAGAAAAATTGGACATGATGTGGCTTCAATCTTCGCTGTCGGGGGAAAGTAATTTTGAAGTGGTTATCAAAGTGTTGTGCTAAATAACAAAAGCACTAATTGTCTTTTTGGGAAATATATACGTTTATGTGATATACAAAGCCCAAGTAAATTTGGGGACCGTGAAACTGTTATAGTTTTAATTGATATTTTCTAGTTATGACTTTAATTGCACATGTCTTTCCAGAATAGTTTCCAACCTTTACAAAAACTTTCACTGTAAAGTTTGCTAACATACTTGCTCAGTTTAAGGTGGTGGACCAAGAAACTGTTCTCTCTGCTGACTGGGCTTACAATTAACGCTTCTAACAAGACATAGTAATAATTTACACATAAACATAAATATGTGAATAAAAGCACTTTCACAAACATGTAAAGTAAATGACAACTGCGTAGGCCTTCAAAATGTTGTGTTGTACTTGGTTTTTCTACTCACAGTTCTATTCTATTACTCTTAGTATTGAGCAAAGTTTTTAATAAAAACTGAAAATAATCACTTTTATTCTCATTCTGTTGAATTACTTTAACTATCCTCTTTACTTGTCACGTAGAGCATTTCACCCAAAAGACTAGCTAAACACTCGAGAAATTTATTGCTCCACGAACGTTAATTTTTAAATTTGAACAGTAATAATTTTGTTGGTCATTGAAGAGAGTACACTCGGAATTTTTCGTCACTAGGAAGAGGAACCAATCCAGGTCAGTGTCTGAGGACAAATCAGTGATCTTGAATGAAAGTTAACTATGGAACAGTTATTATTCAAACGATCAGAAAATTACTCGTCCATGCAAATAAATACAACACTAGAACTTCCTTGTTCTAAAGGTGGCGGCTGTGGTGACCTTGTGTGGAAAAAGTATAAAGTCGTCAAGGCTAATCATGCCTCTTGACCTAAAATGCTAAGTAAAACATCCTCTTGATGTCGGAATTTTACGATTAAGGGCAAACCCACAAATGCCATGATCTAATAGCCAATATAAATCCCCATCTGAGACATAATTAATCCAATCTTGCCACAATTCTTGCCTCGTTAAGTACTCAGATCTTTGTCTGGCTGGGCGCTGGCTGCAGGCTATGTCTGCCACAATTACCTCTTGCGCTACTTCGCGCCAAAGCATCTTTTAGACTCCACCTAAAACCTTTCGTTGCCAAGGGACTTCCATTCATGTTTTACATTTCATACACTCCTACATTCCCTATGCATGAACCAGCTTTACATAGAATATTTGAACAGATTTTTGTGATGTCAGAACACCTTTTTTTAAAATACCTTTGAAATTAATTCTGTTAACATAAGTTAACAGATTTAAGAACTGTTATTTTTACACGTTTTGAGTCAAAGAACATTGCAACACAGATATTACAGTATTTACAGGAAATATCGGATTTACACGAAAGAGGTACTATCGATATCGTCCATAAGGATTACAAAGGAAGAAAACTGCTGTTGACGAATCAAAAAAACGTGCCTAGTTTAAGAGAACCCAATCGACGATGTCTTACAGATGCTCGAAACTTCGTGCGGGCTTCAGCACGAAATGCTTTTAATAATATCTCAAGTGAAACTGTATCACGAAATCTGGTAGAAAATGTAAAGAGATTCTAGTTATGTAAAGTACACCAACGGAAAGATACAACCAGTACCCCTACTGCGCGATAGCAGTGCTAATGTACTGATGACAGTGCCACCAACACTGAATTACTAAATACAATGAAGTAAATATTCTAGAACTCGAATCAAGAACAGCCGCGAACATAAGTAACTTAGAAGTAGACATGCTATAGGTACCGATACAGCTTAATTTACTTAATAAAAGAAACTGCCAGGTGCGAGTAGAACTCCGGCACTGTGGGTTTCGTACACACTTAATTATGTAGATAGATAGATTGTCCATTCTGGGAATCAAGGATACTGACAATTTTTGCCTGTTTTCAACACTGATACCGGCAAGATATCCGTCCCAGGGATTCCTAAACTTTGAAGAATGTTTTAATTTCAAGTTTGTAACGTATAACAAATGAGAAAACTGGTTCTTTCCTGCCATATAATTACAAATTAACAGTTTCAGATTTTTTCCCTTTACTTTTACGGTGAAACATTGCTTCTTGCCAAATGTCACGATTCTAAGTCAACCTTATAGGTTTTGATAAGAGCGTTTTCGGGTATCAAAATACTGACGTAAGTTGCCGTAAATTTTTATTGAATTAAATTGGAAGCTTAAAATTTTTACAGTGCCAAGAGGCCATAGACCTTAATCGTGTCATAAATTTCAAATTAATAATTTTACTCGGTCCTAAAAAAAGGGTTCTTCGCAATTTGACTGACAGACAAACAGACGGACGGATAACGAAGTGATCCTATAATGGTTTCATTTTCAGACATTGAAACAAGAAGACCTCCAAGTAAGTCTTCTGGGCCAGACTGTGTAGCAATTAGAATCCTTTCAGGGTATACTGGTATAGTAATTCCACTCTTAGCAATCATATACAACCGCTCGCTCGACCATTGATACGTACCTAAAGACTGGGAAGCTGCACAAGTCACATCAATACATAATAAATGAAATATGAGTAATCCGCTGAAATGTATATCCATATCACTGACGTCGAATTGCAGCAGGACTTTAAACATATACTGCACTCGAACATTGTTAATTATCGCGAAGAAAACGATTCACTGACGCATAGTCACAGCAGACTCAGATTATATCGTTCTTGTGGTAATTATATTGGCCGCCGTATAACCACTTGTGAATTAATGATGTAGATCCATAGTCAGTGGTTTCTGTTGTCAAAGAATTATTCTTCCCAATCCTTTACTTATTGAAACATTAGCTATTTGCGCTTAACTCCTATAATGTGGTCTTCCACATCATATATTTCGTTGCTTTTTTTCAGATGTTCTAACTTAGTTGTATCAATATGGATAAATGAGGATGCGAGCTACTTACCTATTACCTTGTTTTTATCGTTGTAATTGGTGTAATGAACTATATTTCATATTATCCAGTGCTGTATAAAGAAAATGATAACGAGTAACAACAGTATTTTAACAGTAATTATGTTCATACATTTCCCATTTTTTGTGTTAAGGCCAGTGCAAATTCGATGACTGGACAGAGCGAAGAAGCTAGCAGCAACGAAGTCCTTCTCGTTATCTTCCGAAAACCTCTCTTCGAATCTAAATTTCATAATAACTGTTCTTGACAATGGGTGACGACACCCAAGCCTTCTCGTCACTTCCCCACTTCACCGTTCAATAAATACTCAGCTCTCAGAGGACACTGAAACAGAAAGAGAAGTGGCGTAGCTTTCGCGTCGTTGTGAAGATACCTGCTGCGCTAGGTGTCGCGGGCTGCGTCACAATGTCAGCAGAGTGAAATATTAAATGAGACCATACTGCCCATCACTCACGTTAATTTACACCAACAACACCGCAGCAATGTACGGTTTATAAGTTTTCATTTAATAAGCACCAAATCAAAACATCATAGATAATAAATTTGGCACTCCCATCAGATATTGTGAATCGATTTAAAAACGCACACTCGTATACATTTTCGCGTCACTGCAACCGTACCGCTCGGAATAACATATGGTGCTTTCCATGCTGCTTCCATCCATTTCCATTTGACCAATTGAAATGCAATAATGCTCGGCTTCATTATGCAACGAATCATGTATAATTTATAATGAAGCCAGAGGTGTAAACGAGGACGGCAAGTGCTGCAAACATGTGTCGACAGCAGCTGCTGGTTACTGGGTGCGATGTTAATGTCCATTCAACGCACTCCAATGAGAATAGTCTCAAGGAACATTTGCACCTGTCACATCCCAATATACAGTATCAGGTTTCACAGTGCTACATATTATAAACGCAAGCCGGTTTTATCTATACACTTATAGTAAACGAGTCTTAACACAAATAATTTTCAGCCAAACGTAATACTGCTGAAGTATGATCAACTTCTGCAGCTGCCCAGTACGCATTACGTTGTTGTAGTCTCCTCGTGGAAGTCTCTTCATCTCTAAAGAACTACTGTGATCTACACCCAGTTGAGTCTGTAAGAGTTGCGCAGAAAATAATTCACCGCATACTTTTACTCAGCTGAAAACAATTCTGCGAATTCGAAACCTTACGTATGCATTATTTGAAGTCTCCTGAGTGAGCGCGCCGCGTTTCCGCTACTTCCGACAGATAGCGCAGGTGCAGGACAATTTCAAAACGGCGTCTGTAGGTGGTGTATGTTACAAGCAACGCGCCGTCATTGAGTGTCTCACTGCAGAGAAAGAAACTGTGGGAAATATTCACAAACACTTGTGCAAAGCCTATGGAGCATCTGCTATGGACAGAAGTACAGTTAGCCGCTGGGCACGGAGGGTTAGGTCACCAGAAGGCGGTTCGGTGGAACTCCACGGTATGCAGCGGTCGGGGAGACCATCCACGGGTGTCACACCTGACACACCTGACCTAGCCCCCTTGGACTTTCACTTGTTTGGGACATTAAAGGATGCCACTCGCAGAAGACATTTTGAGGACGAAGAGAAAGTGATTCACACAGAGAAACACTGGCTCCGCCACCAGGACACGTATTGATACCGACAGGGCATACACGCCCTTGTTTCGCACTGGAGGAAGGGCATAGAGCGGCATGGAGATTACGTCGCTAATGGGGTGTGTAGGCAAAATACCATTCTCTCGTGTGTGTAATTCTCATTATGTTCAATAAAGAATTGTTGAAGAAAAAATGCGGTGCATGACTTTCTGGGCAGCCCTCGTACTTACTGTCTTGATCTACCTCTGTAATTTGTACATTTCCAGCCCCCCTCCATCCTTGAACCAACAGTAAAAGCTTCCATTAACAAATTAGCTGCTTGTTGTCGTAGATGATGTACTTTTTAAAGGAATCACAACCCCGCTAAGTTTTAGCGTAATAGAGGAAAAAATGGAGAGGATCGACGACACTTAATGACAGGAAGGGTAGGTGACCATCAATATATTTAAACCGTTCATAAATAGTAGGGATGAGCTATTAATTCTCGATGCTACTATTAAGGATAAATCACCGCAAATAGTTAAAATGTAAAATATCTAGAAATAACAGTCCGGAACGTTGTATAGTGGATTCAAATGGCTCTGACAAGGGAACCTACCCATCGCACCTCCCTCAGATTTAGTTACAAGTTGGCAGAGTGGATAGGCCTTGAAAAACTAAACACAGATCAATCGAGAAAACAGGAAGAAGTTGTATGGAACCATGAAAAAAATAAGCAAAATATACAAACTGAGTAGTCCATGTGCATCATAAGCAACATCAAGGATGCTGTGAACCCGGGAGCGCCGTGGTCCCGTGGTTAGCGTGAGCAGCTGCGAAACGCAAGGTCCTTGGTTCAAGCCTGCCTCGAGTGAAAAGTTCCGATTTTTTTTTTTCCAGACAATTATCAAAGTTCAGACACTCAAACATAATCAACTTCGCTCTCCAAAATTCCAGGACATGTTCAGATTTGTTTGGACACATGCAGGATTTGACGGTCTACACACGGAAAAATTTGAAAACGTTAAAAACGTATGTTTTGACAGACTACAGGGAAAACTGTGCGACTGAGAAACTGTTGCATTCATTTGTTGCAGTTTATGTGACAAACTCTTATGTTTTCATCACTTTTTGGGAGTGATTATCACATCCACAAGAAAACCTAAATTGGGCAAGGTAGAAGAATCTTTTTACCCATTCGTCAAGTGTACAAGCTAGATAGGACGACAACGTATTCCTGTCAGGTGACGCACATGCCGTCACCAGTGTCGTATAGAATATATCAGACGTGTTGTTCTGTGGAGGAATCGGTTGACCTATGACCTTGCGAGCAAATGTTTTCGGTGCCCATTGGAGAGGCACGTCCTTTCGTCTACTAATCGCACGGTTTTGCGGTGCGGTCGCAAAACACAGACACTAAACTTATTACAGTGAACAGAGACGTCAATGAACGTATTGACGGATCATAACTTTGCGAAAATAAAGAAAGTAAAATTTTCACTCAAGAGAAGACTTGAACCAAGGACCTTTTATCACGGCACTCCTGAACTCACAATCTCCTTAATGTTGCCTATCTTGCACATGGACTACTCAGTTCGTATATTTTGCTTATTTTTTTCATAGTTCCACACAACTTCGTCCTGTTTTCTCGATTGATCTGTGTCCAGTTTTTCAAGGCCTATCCACTGTGCCAACTTATAACAAAATCTGAGGGGGCTGCGATGGGGAGGTTCCCTTGTGAGTACCATGGGACTTAACATCTGTGGTCATCAGTCCCCTAGAACTTAGAACTACTTAAACCTAACTAACCGAAGGGCATCACAAACATCCATGCCCGAGGCAGGATTCGAACCTGCGACCGTAGCAGTCGCGCGGTTCCGGACTGAGCGCCTAGATATATAGTGGAAAGATGAACAAATCTTAAATAGGAAAAGCAGGTATCAAGTTTAAATTTGTCGGAAGAATCTTAAGGAAATGTAATTCACTCACGAAAAAGTAGCTTAAAAAACTCTCATTAGACAATTTCTTGCGTACTGATTGTCATTATGGAGTAGAATCATCCAAAAATGACTGGCACGTTTGGTCACGGATTCGTCTATTAAGCACGAGAGCATCACAGATATGATGATTGAAGGTCACTGCAGGTGTCACATGAGATGCGGTGTTCATCACATCGAAGCAAATTCGAATAGCACAAGTTCGAAGAAAAGCCAAACAATGTATTACTTCGTCCAATACACATAAATCTCGTGAAATGAGGATGACCTGAGCATTCAGAGAAATAGGAGCTAACGCGATGAGAAAGCACACTCTTTCCTTCCACGCATCATTCACAACTGATATAGAAAAACGAGGAAAAGAAAGTAATACCAGTTGTGTCTTCCGTCAGTCACGTTAATGTGGTTTGTTGAGTTTATGATTGATACGTATATCTATGGACGCATATCCCAAGCAAGGCAGAGCTTTGGCAGGTTAGATGGCAATACATGTAAGACGTAACCGATATTCAGATTTTTCGTTTAATGGATGGATTTGAAACTTAGCTATAGTCTTACACCAAACAACAACATTTATATTTTTTATTTATTTAATAACAAAATTGAATCCATACCACACACAACATAAATGTACACAGTATAACTCACCACCTAAAGATGAAGAGACAAAAAATAGCCGCACATTTCGTTACCGAACTTCAACTGTCTCCAGAGCACTGATGATTTTTTTGTGATCTTTTCCCACGAAACACAAGGTTGTACATGAGCTCGAATATACACTGAAGAGCCAAAGAAAGTCTTACACCTGCCAAACATCGTGTAGGGTCCCCGTGAGTACGCAGAAGTGCCGCAATACGAAGTGGCATGGACTCGACTAATGTCTGATGTAGTGCTGGAGGGAACTGACACCATGAGTTCTGCATGGCCGTCCATAAATCCGTAAGAGTACGAGGGGGGTGGAGATCTCTTCTGAACAGCACATTGCAAGGCATCCCAGATATGCTCAACAATGTTCCTGTCCGGGGAATTTGGCGACCAGCGGAAGTGTTTTAACTCAGAAGAGTGTTCCTGGAGCCACTCTGTAGCAATTCTGGACGTGTGGGGTGTCGCACTGACTTGCTGGAAATGCCCAAGTCAGTCAGGATGCACATTTTTCATGAATAAATGCAGGTGATCAGACAGGATGCTGACGTAGGGTCATTTGTCGGACCTGCATCTAGGTGTATCAGGATGTATCAGCGGTCCCATATCACTCTAACTGCAGACGCCCCACACCATTACAGAGCCTCCACCAGCTTAAACAGTCCCCTGCTGACATGCAGGGTCCATCGATTCATGTGGTTGTCTCTATTCCCGTAGACGTCCGTCCGACCGATACAATTTGAAACGAGACTCGTCAGATAAGGCAACTTTTTTCCCGTCATCAACAGTCGAACGTCGTTGTTGACGGGCCCAGGCAAGGAGTAAAACATTTGTCGTGCAGTAATCATGGGTGCACGGTGGGCCTTCGGCTCCGAAAGCCCATATCTATGATGTTTCGTTGAATGGTTCGAACGTTGACGCTTGTTGATGGTCGAACATTGAAACCTGCAGCAATTGAACTAACGGTTGCACTTCTGCACGTTGAACGTTTCTCTTCAGTCGTCGTCAGTCCCATTCTTCCAAGATCCTTTCGTGGCCCAGCAATGCCCGGGATTTGATATTTTACCGGATTCCTGATATTCACGGTACAGTCGTGAATTCCCCACTTCATCGCTACCTTGGAGATGCTGTGCCCCAACGATAGTGCGCCGACTGTAACACCACATTCAGATTCACTTAAATCTTGCTAACCTGCCATTGTAGCAGCAATAGCCGATCCTACAATTGCGCCAGACACATGTTGTCTTAAATAGGCGTTGCCGACCGCAGTGCCGTATTCTGCCTGTTTACGTATCTCTGTATTTGAATACCCGTGCCAATATCAGTTTCTTTGGCGCTTCAGTGTAAGAAGTATACTGAGACACGATCAGCCCTGCAGTCATAAAACACAGTTATTACATTGAAGTGCCATGTCTGAAGGCTTATCTTATTTAAACTCATTGCGAGTAACTGAATGAATGACTTCCACTGGTTCATGCTTCTGTCTGGTCTGGAGTAAGTCATTCGTCTGGTTCTAATAATTTTTTAAGATGATGAATTCGAGCACGCCAGTTCTGTAGAAGCAAATATTGTGGTGGTCCTTCAAGTACCTGAGTTGTTCTCAGAAAAATCTTTCCCAACTTCCATCTACCTAAACATGCTTGCTGTTATCCAAGTATTGGGAGTCGTTCAGATATTACTACCATATTCTTTTCGTTTCAGGTTCCAGGTGGTCAAATAATGGCGGCTTTTTTGTAAATCAATGTGAAGCTGGTGAAATATGTGAAACTTGCACACTACAAAATGGTTATAGAACACTTGGAAGTCCTCGAGCTAAGTGTAATTTACGGCTATTGTACACTTTATGGCAACACTGTTAACAGCCAGATTGTATAGCAAAGGGATTACGTATCTTCGGTACCAGAGCTCACACTTAAATAAGTCGTTTGGAACAGATATTGTTTAGCGGACTAGAACGCATCCGAAATAAAACTGTATTTTATGATACTGTACTGCTAGTTGAAGCGGAAGCCAAAGACAATGGACATTCGAAATTGTTCATATGGTTCAAATGGCTTTGAGCACTATGGGACTTAACATCTGAGGTCATCAGTCCCCTCGGCTTAGAACTACATAAATGTAACTAACCTAAGGACATCACACACGTCATGCCCGAGGCAGGACTCGAACCTGCGACCGTAGCAGCTGCGCGGTTCCGGACTAAAGCGCCTAGAACCGCTCGACCACAACGGCCGGCTCTCGAAATTGTTTTTCAGTGTACACAAAAAATTACAACTACAGTGGAATATTAACAAAAGAATGGTTCAAGTGGCTCTGAGCACTATGAGACTTAACAGTTATGGTCATCAGTCCCCTGGAACTTAGAACTACATAAACCTAGCTAACGTAAGGACATCACACAACACCCAGTGATCACGAGGCAGTTAAAATCCCTGACCCCGCCGGGAATCGAACCCGGGAATTCGGGCGCGGGAAGCGAGAACGCTACCGCACGACCACCTGACGAACGCTATCGAGACAGAAGCATCAACTACCTGGACTTACACATTACAACAAATAATAACACATGAAAGGTTAAGTCTGTGGCGTTCAACTCGTGAATGGGCTTCTTGCCCGACTGCGGCTGGAGTGTAGACTTTTGTTCGCCGTGGCACTAGGACGGGACAGCGTCGAAACCTTCACTCCAGTAGGTCTTTTTTATAATTTATTTATCATAGGTTGAGCTCCACATGGCAGGCTGAGTGAACGTGGGCCATTCTGGAGGGACTGCAGCGAGGAAAACTCGCCGCTGCTAACTGCGGCTGAAAGCGAGAATTCCAGCACAGGAGTCTAGCGCTTCGCCCACTACGACTAGACCACCACAGCCACCAGTAACATAAACTCATTTCAAATTAATAGGAAAGAGAGAACGACAAACACTACAATGGCTGCAACTTACTGTCAACAGGACACTGATAATTGAGTACCATATAGTCGGTGCTGCACAGGGCAAGTAAGATAACCTCGAACGAAAAAAACTTACAACAAGATATAAACATAGTTAAACAATTACAACAATCAATGATTAAACTGCTTCCATGGCTGACTCGAGATTGGGAAAAGTAAACAAAAAATCAGATAAAGATCACAACAACTAAACAAAAAGTTAAAAGAAACCACCTATAAAACATCTCCCACATCGACAATATGCCACAAACTATAGCAAAATGTCTTGAAAATACTTAAGATTGAATTATTTACTTCTAATAATCTAGAACAGAAGCTAAAGGTAACGTAAACTTCCAACAATACCCACATTCCGGTACTGCAACAATTAAAATATCACGTCAGAAACACTCCATGTGCTACCTAGGATCAACTTGAAGCGAGTTCCATAGAAAGTTTAGAGAGCACTTTAGAGCCTACACACGTAACGTATGTACCACATCAAAAATATCCACACAAATCGGGTGGTGCAAAATACGTGTTAGAAACTGTTTGTCTACTGTAGTTTAATTGTACGTCATAAATGGGTCTCCTTGTGATATTGTTGTACTGTAGCTCGGAAAACTCTGCAACTCATTCATATCCCAATTCACTTTTCAGAATAGAAGCAGTAACATCGAAACAGCAGTACTGTGAACCCACGCGTTCAAGCTGCTGCTCCATTTCATCCACAAGAAGTGACTGTGTGGTGCACAATCTGTGCACAATGGGTTATACGGAAAGATTTTGTTGAAGGAACTATCACAGAAGACAAATACAGACATACTCTACAGCACAGTTTGTACCGGCTGCAAGACGACGCCGAATGATACGAATTCACTGTTTGTTGTAGGATGGAACACGTCCACACAGTACTGCAGACGCTTTCCACTTTCTTCAGGCTATATTCAGCATTCGGATAGTAGCAAATGGACTCCTTATCATTCTGTGGACATGGTATGGAATGGCGCACTTACAATCACTATATCAGACAGTGTGATCATTACTTATGAATTTATCTAATGGGAATAATTTTTAAAGATGTTCCTCAAAACTCCAGAACCTTCTTATTGCAATTTCCAGAGAGATTCGCGCCACTGAAAATAATATTTTTCAGGAAGGCATCACGGAATTCAGTTCAAAGCTCTAACACTCATTGCTGCAGAACGAAACCACTTTGAATTATTTCCGTATCTAACGTCAGGTTGTTTACTATAGCACAAATAAAATAACAAGAGTATACAGTGACGGAAGATAAATCACAACACCAAGAAGAAGCTGTGCGACGTAAACGAAAGTTGGTAGGCCTGTTTCTAAATCCAAATGATGACTTCTATTCAAAATCTGCGCAAGTCTCATTAGAGTGGCATCAGTAGCGCAGCTATGAGGACGCATATACAATTCATGCTTCAGCGACCACCGTTCGGCGAGACGGTGTAATGTTGTGTGTCAAAGGCTACGGCGATCTTAGCTTGACAGCCAGTATCACGAAGATGGTAAAAACCTTTATAAAAATCCCCTCAATCCTCTATAAAAAGCTCCTCAATCCTGCGCGCTGATAGGATGCATGGCTGTTGAGGCGGAACAGTCGTAAGCGGGCGACCTCTGGGGCACCTGCCGCACTTCAGTTGTACAAGACTTACGCAGGCAAGTGGGGCTCTGTCTGGGTAGACATCCGTTCCCTAGGTGCACGTGGGACGACCATGGGGCCTCTTAATTCTTCAGAAACTCCTCACAGTGGATCGGGTGGGTCATTAGTGAGCACTATTACTCATCCCAACAAGAGAAACCGCGAGGGTACCTCTCCTGAGCATACTCCTCAGAAATGCGGAATCAGTTATAGTAACAGGGCACAGGTGTGTCAAAATGTTTTTGTGCTAGTTAAAAGAGCCTCGGGCACATTTGCTTAGGTGTTCCCATTCCACATCCATAAAGGTTTAGAAGGTATAACGAGTGATCTGAAGACGATAAAAAGGCTTCAGAATTTTACATTGTTGATAGAAACGGCCATGTCAAGCAAGTACAGAGACTTTTGAAGGCCACAGCATCGGGTGAACAGCCTGTTACTGTTGAACTGCATAAAACCTTAAATTCCAGCGACGGGGTGGTAACATGTGAAGACCTCATGGATGAGGACATCAGTGTGTTACAACAGGAATAGGCACATGACGGTGTTACGGAAGTTAAAAATGTGAAGAAGAGAGTGAATGGGCAGCTTGGACCAACACATTCATTCGAACATTCAATACGCAAGACCTACCCAGCCACATTAAGGCAGGTTTCTTAAACTTACTGATTCGCCACTTTTTTCCAAATCCCACGCTGTGTTTCAAGTGTCAAAGATTTGGTCATACAATCGTTGCGTGTAATGGTCGTACTACTTGTTGAAACTGTGGTCGAGTAGCTCATGAACTGAGTGCGGAACGTACATCTCTGTCAGTGTGTGTTAATTGCTGTAACTCACATCCCGTCAGGAGTAGAGGCTACCCCATCTAAAGAGACGAAAAGGAAATTCAGGAACTTAAAGCTACACGTTGCGTGTCATATGCTGAAGCAAAGACGCTGTTTTGTCAGTGCAGCCCCCATCATTCGTTATCTCATTTGCATCAGCTTTTAAACAACCCATAGTTAAAGTTATAGTATGACGACGCAAACGGAAGTAGCATCTGCCGCTACCAACACGTGCTCCTGTTGCTGCACATGCCAACAGCCAGGCTCTGGTAACACTTCACTTCCCAGAGACACAAACTTCTCAGACTGACGATGTGGGGCCATTGCCCCCAACAGCAACCGTCCCACCGGCACCGGCTGTTACACTTAATCAGGAATTTTTCCGTGTTTCAGCCCAACAAAGGAAAGCCGCCACAAAGACCATGTAAAAGTCCAGTGGAACAGACCCTTAAGCACCGGCAGTGAAACCGACTGCTACTGCTGCTCTTGACCATTTGGCAATGGACGGGGTTCAAATCGGCGACCCACCTAGTCCTACTAGTCCTCCACCAATGACCTTGCGTTCCCCACCTGGGTGCAAAGAGAAAGGGAAGACAAATTTTCCCAGTAGGTAATGGACATCCTGCAGTGGAATTTAATTGACTTAACAGCTCGAGTGGATGAACTAAAATTGCTCTCACATGCCAGACGAATTTGTATGTGCCTTTAGAAAACACATTACTAGGAATCGAATACTCCTGTTTTAGAGGTTACCGTCTATATCGAAAAGATGATCATGGCGACAGAGGTCAGGGAGGAATGGCAGTGTTCGTCCATGATACACTTTACTCCTCCTCTCTAACCCTATTCACGACACTACAGGCAGTTGGTGTCACTTTGCATTTTGTGTCCTTTCAGGTAACCTTCTGTTCCCTCTGCCCTACGCCAAAGGCACCACTGGATGGCGAGGCACTTTATGAGCTGATCGACCAGCTTCCGCCACTGTTTGTGTTCTTAGGTGCTTTTAATGACCTTAATATCCTACGGGATAGTCTCTCTACCTGCCCGAGGGGACGAGTGGTTGAAAGTGTATTACGATCTAACACCACGTGTTTCCTGAATACGGGCTCCATGACACATTTTTGCACAGCAACAGGGACATTCTCTGCCATTGATTTGACAGTTTGCTCTCCTGCTCTCGCAGACTCTGTCGAATGGGAGGGGGCAGACGACCTTCTCTCCAGTGACCACTTTCCTATTACTGTCCGGCTTTTACAACGAATAGAGCCTGAGGGAACACCACCTAAGTGGCTGTTATCCACGGCGAACTGGACGATTTATAGCCAGTTGGCTGTGCTTGAGCACAGGGACAGCGTCCACGACTGTGTGGGTCACATTACCGATGTAATCCACGCTGCTGGTGATGCATCTATATCTAAATCAGCAGGCCGTCACATAAGGCCATCTGTTCCTTGGTGAAACGATCAGTGTCGTTCTGCTATACGTGACAAGCGGACAGCGCTGCGCAGGTTCATGCATAGTCCAACAGCAGAGAACCTTCGGGCCTTTCGATTAGCGAGAGGCATTTCCCGACAGACAGTGAAGGAGTTCAAGCAGCAATCATGGCACAATTTTCCGAAGTCCATTAATATGTCAACTTCCGCAACTGTAGTATGGAAATTCTAACGGCAGATATCTGGCAAAAGGATGTGCTGTCCTTTAGCTGTCGTAAAGGACGATGGAGTCGTGAAAGTAACGCACGCAGATATCGCTAACACCATGACGCAGTACTTTTACGATGTAACATCGTCCATGGGTCCAGTTCCAGGTATCAACGCATATCGCGAAATTCAGAAGAGGATACGTCTTGCTATCGCTTCCAACAATGCCGAGGCCTTTAAACTCCGGTTCTGTACCTGAGAATCGGACACAGCATTAGCTGCAGCTCGCGAGACCGCTCCCGGGCCACCCATTGTGGTATACTTCGGAATCTTAACCTTGCACCTAAAAAATATTACTTGCTCTCTTTACTAAGATATGGGGAGATAGGGAATGTCCTGTCCCCTGGAGGGAATCCTAGTGGTCCCCACTCTTACACCAGGGAACGACTGCAGTCTCCAAGGCAGCTATCGGAGAGTCGCTCTTGCCAGCTTTGTAAGAAAGACGCTAGAGTGGATGATCCACTCCCACCTGGAATCTCGAAATCTCCTCAGTTGTTCCCAGTCTGCATTTAGAAGATATCGTTCCACTCTTGATAACCTCACCCTACAGGGGACTGCTATATATGAGGCATTCCTACGGAAACAGCATTTAACATTCATCTTCTTTGACACTGAAACGGCATAAGGCAATACGTGGAGACACTATATACTTTGCCAGCTACATGAATGGAGCATACGTGGCCGCCTCCCTATTTCCCTTCGGTCCTTTCTTGCTAAACGTTATTTTTGGTGCAGAGTAAGGAATACTCTTTCCGATAGGTCTCCTCAAGTTCATAATATCCCACAGGGGAGCGTTTTAAGCGTGATTTTGTTCGCAGTTGCTATCAGTGGCATATCGTCTGCAGTAACGAGTCCGGTGCAGTACTCATTGTTTGTGGCTGATTTTTCTATATTCTGTTCCACTTCCAGTCCCATATCTTCGTCTCGTCAGCTACTGTTAACACTTGAGCGACTGGAAGGACAGTCTGGTCGGACAGGTTTTAATTTCTCCCCAAGGAAAACATTAAGTATTCATTTTAACCGTGATCGTTCTCTTTTTACACAACCGGCAATAAGGCTGTGTGATACTGTTTTACATTTGAAGGACACAGTGTGGTCTCTATGTCTCTTATTTGATAGCAAACTTACTTGGCTGGCACATCTCAAGGAGCTCAAAGCATGAGCCCTTAAGGCGCTGTATATCATGAAGTGCTTGCTGCACTTCTATAGGAGTTCGGTACGATCACGTCTTGAATATGGTTTTACTGTCTATGGCTCGGCACGAACAACATATTTAAAGATGCTATACTCCATACACTACTAGTGCATCATATTGACCACAGAAGCCTATAGGACGAGCCCTATATCAAGCTTGTGTGCAGACGCAGGGGAACTGCCATTAGCTGCTTGACGGCGAGTCCTTGTGGCTAAACAGACGCTCAAATTCCGGTCGCTTCCGACTTTGCTCGCTTTTCCTGCAGCTATTAATATCTTCGAGTCCTTACAACGATTCTATCACACTCGTCCACGAGGGACGAAACCGTTCCGTATACAAGCAAAGCGGCTTTTATTGGATCTGGGATTGTCTCCGCCAAAGGGAAGATTCGCACTAAGATCCATCCTGGTAGTTATTGAAACCTAGAATAATTTTGCATTTGACAGGGTGCAACAAATTGTTCACTCTAGACTACGTTTTTAAGAATAAATTTCTCTCCAATTGTCCAGAAAATCCACGACGCCGTCCTGCACTAGCACAGACAAAGAAAGGAGGTCTGATTTTGCTGGCTACCAGGACACGTGGCTATCCGTGATAATGAGTTGGCCGATACCACGGCCAAGGAGGCATGTACCCTTCCCAACGTGACTGACTACCCTATCCCCCTGCACGCTCCGCTGTCATTGCTGCAAAGGTCTGTCAGAAGTATTTGGGAGGAAGAGCGGCTGGACGAAACGAAAAATAAATTGCGATCAATAAAAGAGACTGTGAGACCGTGGCGCGCCTTCTTTCGGCCAGTTTAGAATTTATGAAGTCTGTTTAACGCGCCTTCGAATAAAACACAGCCCTCTGACCCACGGCTTCCTTCTCAGACGTGAAGATCCGTCTGCTTATGATGTATATGGTGTTTGATTACGGTTCGCAACATTGTAACCTAATGTAATTTATATATTGACGAGAGGGTTCAAGCTCGTTTACCGACGGACCGGCCCTCAATTCTAGGTGATAATGAACTGAATGTGGCACATGTTTTACAATTTTGTGTTTTATCTTCACTTCTACTTAAGCTCTTATGTCGACGCTCTAGGTAGGTGTTAGAGAACGACTGGCTCATCCAGTTACTGTTTTTATTATCCACCAATCTTCTTTTCTGAACTTGCCTCTTAGTGGCTGTCTAGATAAGGTACCATTGTTTGTAATGATCTGCATTAACTCGCTTGCTCCATTGTAACGTTCAGTGTTGTCGTGTGTGTTCATGTGAGACACAGTCCAAGGGAGCGTAATTGGATGTTACGTTGTACTCGTATTTGAGGCTATCCTCATTTTGCTTGCTATAGCCCCCATACGTCTCACACGGTCAGCGTACTGGCGCTGAGGATCGCGATGCTGAGCGCCCTCCATATGCAGCAACAGCAATAGCAACACAAAAAGAACCAAACTTCCATACGTTGTCAACCATGAGACTACAACCTGTACTCGTACATCCATTATGTATATTCCCGTAAAGAGGAGATATTTTACTGAAAAGTCGCTTGCCCGGTGTCGGCGAAGAAATAAGATATAGCAGTGGTTGTGTTCTTCCTAATTACAGTGCAGTGTTCCTTAGGACATGTCCGAAGGAATCTAGCATCGTAATTCGGAAGATCACAAGCATTGCAGTATCGTAAAAATCTTCAAAGTCAGTGATAGGCATTAAGCAGTGTCCGAAATCGTACTAAGTGCCTTCTCAGAAAATAATTTTGGACAACTAGTTAAGGAGCCCACTCGAAGTGTAAATGGCTGCGAAAACATACTTCACATATTGACAACAAATACTCCTCAACAAATAGGGTACATAATGACGGACACAGGGATTATTGACTACAGGGTTGTTGCAGATGGACTGAGTACCGTAACATCCAAACCCTTCAAAAATAAACGCAAAATGCGTCTATTAAACGAAGCAGATAAACGTTCACTTGACACCTTCCTAAGAGACAGTCTTCCCTAGCTCCAATCTGACTACGTAATAGTAGACGAGATGTTGTTTAGGTTCAAAGATATAGTATCGACGGCAGTTGGGAGATATATAGCAGATAAATTAAGGTTGGAACACTGTTACAGAAGCAAAGCAAAAAGCATGCCAAATTTGAAAGAACTCAAAATACCCGAGATTGGCGAAGTATTACAGAAACTCGAAATTTAGTGCGAACTTCAGTGCGATATGCTTTTAACAGAGTCTCAAAATCAGGCAGAAAACACAGAGGCAAACTGGTCATATGTAAAGCACACCAGTGGCAAGATGCAACCTACACTACTGGCCATTAAAATTGCTATACCACGAAGATGACGTGCTACAGACGCGAAATTTAACCGCCAGGAAGAAGATGCTGTGATATACAAATGATCAGCTTTTCAGAGCTTTCACAAAAAGTTGGGGCCGGTGGCGACACCTACAACGTGCTGACATGAGGAAAGTTTCCAACCGATTTCTCATACAAAAACAGCAGTTAACCGGCGTTGCCTGGTGAAACGATGTTCTGATGCCTCGTGTAAGGAGGAGAAATGCGTACCATCTCGTTTCCGAATTTGATAAAGGTCGGTTTGCAGCCTATCGCAATTGCGGTTTATCTCATCGCTACATTGCTGCTCGCGTTGGCCGAGATCGAATGACTGTTAGCAGAATATGGAATCGGTTGGTTCAGGAGGGTAATACGGAACGCCGTGCTGGATCCCAACGGCTTCGCATCACTAGCAGTCGAGATGACAGGCATCTTATCCGCATGGCTGTAACGGATCGTGCAGCCACGTCTCGATCCCTGGCTCCACAGATGGGGACGTTTGCAAGATAACAACCATCTACACGAACAGTTCGACGACGTTTTCAGCAGCATGAACTATTAGCTCGGAGACCATGGCTGCGGTTACCCTTGACGCTGCATCACAGACGGGAGCGCCAGCGACGGTGTACTCAACGACGAACCTGGGTGCACGAATGGCAAAACGTCATTTTTTCGGATGAATCCAGGTTCTGTTTACAGCATCATGATGGTCTCATCCGTGTTTGGCGACATCGCGCTGAACGTACATTGGAAGCGTGTATTCGTCATCGCCATACTGGAGTATCACCCGGCGTGGTGGTATGGGGTGCCATTGGTTACACGTCTTAGTCACCTCTTTTCGCATTGACGCCACTTTGAACAGTGGGCGTTACATTTCGGATGTGTTACGACCCGTGGCTCTACCCTGCATTCGATCCCTGCGAAACCCTACATTTCAGTAGGATAATGCACGACCGCATGTTGCAGGTCCTGTACGGGCCTTTCTGGATACAGAAAGTGTTTGACTGCTGCCCTGGCCAGCACATTCTCCAGATCTCTCACCAGTTGAAAACGTCTGGTCAATGGAGGCCGAGAAACTGGCTCGTCACAATACGCCAGTCACTACTTTTGATGAACTGCATGGGGATCTGTACCTGTACACGACATCTAAGCTCTGTTTGATTCAATGCCCAGGCGTATCAAGGCAGTTATTACGGCCAGAGGTGGTGGTTCTGGGTACTGCTTTGTCAGGATCTATGCATCCGAACAACGTGAAAATGTAATCACATGTCAGTTCTGGTATAATATATTTGGCCAATGAATTTCTACTTGGTGTAGCAATTTTAAAGGCCAGTAGTGTATATCTTCACTGCACGATGACAGTGATGATGTTATTGATGGCAGTGTTACTGAAGTAGTGTTTCTAAACATGGTTTTCCGAAATTCCTTCACAAATGAAGAGAAAATAAATATTCCAGAATTTGAATCACAAACAACTGCCAGTGTGGTAAATTTAGAAGCAGACACCTCGGTGTAGTGAAACAGCTTATAACGGTTAAGAATTAGAAGTCCTTAGATCCCTACCGTATGCCAGTCAGGTTTATTTCACAGTATGCTGATACAGTAGCTCAGTACTTCGCAATCATATACAACCGCTCTGTCTTAGAAAGATCCATCTCCAGAGCCTGGAAAGTTACACAAGTCACACCAACACCTAAGAACGGAAATAGGAGTAGTATAATGTATTACCGACTAATATCAGTATTATCGATTTGCGGTAAGATTTTGTAACATATACTGTACTCGTACATCATAAATCACCTCGAAGAAAACAAGTTATTGACAAATGAACAACACGGATTCAGAAAATACCGTTCTTGTGAAACACAACTAGCTCTTTATTCTCACGTAGTGATGAGTGCTATCGATAGGAGACATCAGATTGTTTCCATATTTGTTTATTTCCGGAAGGGTTTTGACACCTTTCCTCGTAAGTGACTTCTAATGAAACTGCGTGCCTATGGAGTGTCGCTAAGTTGTATGAGTGGATCTGTGATTTCCTGTCAAAAAGACAATGTATCGTAACAACTGACGGAAAGTCATAGAGTAAAACAGAAGTAATATCTGGGGCTCCCCAAGGAAGTGTTTTAGGTCCCATGATGTTCCTGATCTAAATAAACGATTCAGGACGCAATATGAGCAGCCCCCTTAGATTGTTTGCAGATTATGCTCTCATTTACCGACTTGTAAACTAATCTGACGAACAAAACGAATTACGAAACGTTTTAGATATGCCATCTGTATGGTGTAAAAATTGGCAGTTGACTCTAAATAATGAAAACTGTGGAATCATCCACACGAGTACTCAAATGCATTCGCTAAATTTCATTTGCAGATAAAACACAGAAATATAGGAGTTGTGATCTCAACTAAATGCTTAGGAATTAAAATTACGAGTAACGTAAATTGGAACGATCACATAGATCATGTTCTGAGGAAAGCAAACAAAAGACTGAGATTTATTGGCACAACACTTAGAAAATGTAACAGGTCTACTAAGGAAACTGCTTCCACTACGCTTGTCCTCCGTCTTCTGGAGTACTGCTGTGTGCTGTGGGATCCACATCAAATAGTATTGACGCAGGACATCAAAAAAGTTTGAAAGAAGGGCAACTCGTTTTGTATTATCGTTAAATGAGGGAGACTGTGCTACAGGTATGATAAACGAACTGGGGTGGCAGTTGTTAAAACAAAGGCGTTTTTCACTGTAGCAGAACTTTCTTATGGAATTTCAATCACCTACATTCTCTTAAGTGTATGAAAATATTTTGTTAGCGTCCACTTACATAGAACGAAATGATCATCATAATACAATAAAAGCAACAAGAGCTCTCACGGGAAGATTTAAGTGTTCTTTTTTCCGTGTGCTGTTCGAGAGTGAACGAAGTAGCTTAAAAGTGGTTCTATGAACCGTCTGTGAGGCTATTCATTGTGAAGTGAAATGTAATCATGTAAATGTAGATTTAGACGTTCCACTGTACGGTAGGGGTGGCACGGGTGACAACCAATGGGATCTTGCTATGAAAAGAAATGGCACCGCAGATGATCACTTCTAGTTGCCGGGCCATTTGGAGGGCGATATTGAAGTTGGTATTTCAACAGTGTCCGGAGTGTCTCCAGACAGGTCTTCGCTGGTCATCGGGGACTGGAATCTCTTTGGTTGGAGTATAATTGTCTTCAGTGATGAGTCCCTCTTATAACTGAACCCTGACGACCAGCAAAGACTTTTCTGTAGGCGCCCCAGACAGCAACCAGGAATAATGGTCTAAATTACTATTTCATTTGATAGCAGAACCCCTTTTGGTTGTCATCCATGGCACCCTTACAGCACAGCTGCACTTCGACGTTATTCTGCGCATAGTTATGTTGTCCTTCATGACAACCCAACCTGGGCTTCCATTCCCGCAAGGTGATGCCGTACGCACATTATGAGAGGTTCTACTGCTTGCCTTCGTGCTTTCCAAACCCTACCTTGGTCAGCTAGGTCGCCGGACTTCTCCCCAGTTGAGAACGCCTCGAGCATTATGAGAAGGGCCCTCCTACCAGCTAGGGATTTTGACGACCTAATGCGCCAGTTGGACAAGATTTGACACTTTATCCCTGTCTACGACATCCAAAAATTCTTTTAATTAAAGCCAAGCTGTATAAATGCATGCATGAGGGCCACATGTCGACAACTGCGTTATTGACTTGCTCAGTTTGGAAGCTCTTCCTCTAGAATAAATAATCCTGTTATTCTGAAATTGTGACCATTTGAATGTCCGTACATGTACATCACACTTACCGGTTTCCGTCCCATTCGCATTACTCCTTCGTGGTACATCATTTTTTTCTTTTTTTATCTTAGATTGTACAGGAAGATAAAGTATTTAACAAAACACTGAATCTCCTCAGGTGATTCGACAGTATCATTAAGGAAATAAGACAGTGATACACTGAAATGAATACCTTAGTAACTATTATGTGAGCAAATAATTGTTTAACTGGCAAACGAAAAATATCCCTTGCATTAAAGAACAGTAAAAGATCTCTATCATCATATCTCATTTGACAGTGGGTAACTCCCTGACTGTGATTGTATGTTTGTGTTTTAACGTGTAATTTGGCATGTAAAACAAGGAAGTGATGTACGGCATGTCAATTTCTACGTAAGAGGAGACAGCAAGAAACCCGTAAGTAAAAAGTATTTCCAGTTTCGTCATTACAGAGATACATTACAGCATTGTAAATGTTTATATTACAGTAAAGACACCAGAATAATGCAGCAGGTCGCTCATCGCAAACATTACTTCAGAAGACGTCATAGTGCATGAAAAAGTAAGTAAATAACTGAAGCACTTCCGAAACACATTTTACTTAAACTTTACGATCAATTCATCGTATAGTTAATTTTGAGGTGTCTTTCGCTATTATCTAAAATTTGGAAGGATCAAGATCTTTAGAACGTATGTTGATTATTTGTTTTATCTGCTGTTGGCAGATGTAGCTCTCAAAATTAGAAACAACGTCAGAAAGAAATATTTGAATTTTGAAAATTATTTTATCAATTACTGCTTCGTATACATAGAGTTGATTTCATTGAAATATTGTTTAGAAGTATGTAACATTTGTCCAGTATTAAGATTCTTCTACAGAAAGTTTTAACACAATTTAATATAATTACTAACGTTTCAGTCACAGAATTAACTAAGAGAATAAAGCATCTTATTGTCCAAGTTCAAATCTGCATACAATGGAAATATAAGTCTTTAAATGTGTGTGAGAAACAGAGACGAATATTAATGATCTTTAGTAATTGGAGCTTGCGCTACTAGGCCTTAAAGTGTCTGAAATTTACATGTACATGACGATACTACCACGGCCGCTGTGAGTGGGATGCGCAGAGCAACTGCACCAATCCTAAGCTTTAGCAACTCAAAAAATTGCCTGTCGTAGGATTAAAGGGAGCAAAATAGCGCTTTTCATCAATAAATATATTATTTTTGCGTTTTTCGATTATTGCCATGCGAACATAAAAGTTATTTGGGGCGCTGACTGTCCGTAATTGGAAGAGAGATTAGGAATTTCATGTCTACGAATCTAGTATTTAATATTTCATTTTCCATTTGAAAAGCTAGATGTAGACAAAAGCTTTTGATACCACTAAATTTAATAGGTTGATACACAACTCATTTCCTTAATCTGAAATAATTTCAATCATTTATTATATTTATTTATTTTTTTGAATATATTATTTAAATGGGATTAATTTGATTCTGAGCGCGGAATATCAGCATACTTTGAACTAAAATCAAAACAAATATTAAACAGGAAACACTTTCCCATAGTTCTGCAAAATTTTACAGAACATTACGTAAGTTTTCCCTATTTCATATTATTGTCATCTTTCGCCAAACATCGAGGGAACCGTTAGGTAATGTTAAAATCACAGTTATGCCACTAATGTGTCCATAAATTAATTTCAAGCAATAGCTTCTTAACAAAAATGCATTTTTCAGTTTACAAAATTAACTCTCTGACACGAGTAATTTTGTTAAACAGTGCGACCGCAATACTTCCAGGTATAATGTTTATACGTTCCATTAGTAACACAGTAAGTCTGAGTCACTGATAGGTAGTTGTTAATAACAAATTGAAAACAATAAAAGTTTAGTATAGCAACCATAATGCGAAAAACTGTTTAGTATAAGAGAACACGACTCAGTAACTGAACAGAAAAGCTGCTAACAATTTACAGGCTTGTGTACCATTTCAGCGCTTTTGTAATAAACTCTGGATCCATTGTCCCTTCTAGGATGGAGACACAGGGGATCCATTACCCAAGCGGAACGCTAAAAGAGGCACTCTTGTGTTGCCGAAAGCTTCCTCGTAACCAATACGTATACCGCAGGAGGAAGGGAAAAGAAACGGTTTGTTGTTAGGTTAGCACTTAACGTTTTGGAAAACTTCCCAGAGCAGTGTTTCTGCAGGGAAGGCACATTTGTTTGCATTAGGATCAAGACGTCTCCTGTGCAAACACGTTGTGCCACTGCTGTGAGCAACTACTGTGCGTATACAATCAGAGAAAATTAGTCTTTCGCTACAATTTTACTAAAGAAGAGTTTTCGTAATGTTAACACTGTTGTCACGACAAAGAAACGAAGTAAGTGTTATGACTTTGTTTTTACTTGATGTATGGAGTATATTAGCCCGTGAATGAAATGTGTAAGTCTTCTTCCTTTTTTGTTTCAATACAGTTGTGAGATAAGATAAAAGTATTAACATTTTACTTGGTTCAGCTCTAAGCTTGCGTTTTCAGCTTGTCGGGTGGTTTGTTTGCAGCCAAATAAGTGAGTCGCGTAGCCATTGACTTTATTCGATCAGTGTCGGAAATTCCCGGCACCCAATGGCGCTGTAGCGTTATGATTATGAGCTTGCTAAGCTTTTCTTTCGTCTTAAAGCATATGCTGAAATTAAAGAGGTTGGAACACTTTTTTGTGTTTTCTTGTTGTGGACTTGTTACACATGTTCTTTACTTGCTGCACTATTGTTTGTTTGGAAAACTAGGCAACAGAAGTGGCTCTACGGTGCGTAAAAGGGACATCGAGCAAATAAGAGAATATGAATTCTTAAGGAATTACGTACAAGAAAATACTGTAGCACAACAGACGATCGAAAACATTTCAGCAAGGAACTGTGCTTTTATTGAAATCCAAAAATTTCATATTCTGGGCCCTGTAATATCGCATAACTTTTCCGCTGTCTTAGCTCTATTCATTCAACCTTACTTAAAAGTGTCTTTGATGATTTCAGTCCCATGACAGAGAATAACTGTTCGACTTTTAGGCCTGTATGAACTTACATTTAACTCGAGCTTTTACTGAGAACAGCAGTAGCCAATGGAATTGGTTTATCCCAAAGTTTAAAATTTGTGTGCTATTATAGATGCCTGTCCTAGCAAAAAACATTGCCTACTACTGCTTATCGTTATAAAAATAATAGATATTGTACTGTTAGGGTACGGGACAATGTTTTAACTTGACAGAAGCCAGCCTTGGCCAGAGTAACACGAGTACAGTACCATGCACATAGCATCAGCAGATAGCTGAAGTTCCGATACACCATTACATAAATATGTCGAAAAAAATCTCTGGACAGACAGATCACTATACGTCACGGACAGATTCACAGTGTCATTTTAACTACGAGACTTTCCTCAAGATCTCTCAATCGTGTAGTCGTAGACCTATGACAGAATAGCGAGCCAAAATCTAATGCTGCGACTACAATGAATTTCTAATTTCTTAATAGCACTGGAGAACGTATTACCTACTACTGAAGTAAACTAACAAAGTTTGCTTCAATAAAAATAAAAGTCTCCTTCCATACTGTCACAAGTTGATGACCATATAGGTGTTAGCCGATGGTGGTGCTGAAAATATCTAAGAGTAGTTACTCCACACCATCGTCGCCACCAGAATTGTTTGCCATTTATTTAGAATTAAAAATTACAAACAAAAGGAGGAGAAATCAGGTTTCAATGTTCCGTCGGCAACGAGGTCATTAGAGACATATCCCGAACTCATATTAGAGAAGAATGAGGAAGGAAATCTGCCCCTCCCTTTCACCCCTCCCTCACTCCCACCCCCCCCCCCACCCCCGCCGCCACCACCCACTTCTCCCCGGAATTTGTCTTAAGCGAATTAGGGAAATCTCGGAAAACCTGAATCTGGATGGTTGGGCGAGGATTTGTACCGTCGCCCTCTAGAATGCGAGTCGAGTATACTAACGATTGCACCACCTCCTTCTTTTTAAAAAATATTAAAAATATTCTTTTTTGCATTTTAGGAAAGACATACAATTGTGAGTGCGTATAACGCTTTGAGACGTAAGAAAGTCATACAGCAACAGTTCAAGAGCATACGTTTAAGCTTACCAAAAGTTCATGCTGAAACATTTGACCGTCTCGCAACCTATCTCTCTATCTCTTTGGCCACTAAGATAAATATTTTTAACCCTCCTGTTCTGTTCCATCTTACTATACGAATGCACTGTTCGGGTCAATATGAACCGACATAATAAAATGCTGAAAAAAAACTTCTACTCACCTGTATTTTTCTTACAGTTTTAAGCCAGCAACAATGTTGCTATATTAAAGTATGTTGTTAATGATCATAGAGATAATAACAACTGTAATAATAATAGTAAACAGGACTTCACTAGAGAAAATTTATTGTTTCAGTATTCATGCGAGGTGTATTAGGAACAACAGACATTTATACCAAAATGTCATTCTCAACAGTCATCTGTCCGTCTGCCCATATCACTTTTTTCCTTCTTACTCACTGCAATTTGGACACAAGTAGGTGCCGTGTGTTTTGTATACATCTTTATTACACTTTCCACACAACATGTTTGTCTTATTGTCATTGCTTAAAGGGCAGAAATTACAGCTTGTGTGTTTAGTAGAGTTACTTATTGTAACAGATTTAGCCACACCTGCCACTCCTTCAGGGTTTGGTATGCTCCTGACCATTCGCAAAGAATCGTCTGTTCTTGGAAAAAGCTTCCTTGATGCAATATGCTCTGCAATCAGTGACTTTCCAACTTCCTCCAAAGATATTCTCTTTCTAGTCAATTTTGTTGCATTCCAGTTAGAGTCGAAGTCCACAAGACATATGCATTATAAGCAGCAACATGAAGAATAGTGTAGAAAAGAATCATAGGCCATCAATTGCTTTCTCGTTTGCGTGTGTACCTGTTAGCTGATCGAGTGTGTCTACAGCCCCTTTGGTTGGATTATAATCTAAAATCATTTTTATCTTCTTATTAGCCCTGTCACTTACTTCTCCACCATGGTGAAGAGTGCTCATTAGTATAACATTCTTATTTCTCGTAGGAATGTAATTAACCACAGTTGCGGCATTTGTGAAGTAAAATGAAGGGCTATTAACCTCCTTGTTTGTAATTTTTTGTGGAAGCCCTGGACTATTTTTAGATGTGGTTCCTGACATTATTATTTTACTTTTCACGAGGATCTGTCCCAAATTTTGTGGCGTACAAAATTTTCACTTGTTTCCTTTCCTTTATAAATTTGGGCTTTTAGTACGTACGAAGAACTGCTGTCACACGGAGTCCATATTTTGATCACATATGTTGATAGTTTGCTTGGGATCGTACTGTTTAAATGGACAACGGTCTCTAAACCCTACCAGCTGCTTGTTACCGGTCAAATTTTCCCCTGGATTATAAGGTTTAGGAAGGACTTCTAACCATTTTTCCGAGATACTGCGAATTGCGGCGAGTTTATCAGTACGTCGTCTTTTCTCTCTTATGAATTTCTTATCAAACCGCAAGACGTGCGATGTTTCCCACAATGTTTCTAGGGTAATGGTTGCTCTAAATATGTTCAGCCCAGTATCCTTATCCCTAAACTTTTTGTAGATTACTCATGTGAGCGACATAACGTTCAAGGAATAGGAGTTCTTTGTATGCGAGAAAAGGAGAATCATCAATGTTTGTCCATTATTTACCGTAAAATCGTTGGCCCTCAATATCAGACATCTCTATTTCCCATTCTGAAGTACCGTAGGAAATAATACTGCAAACGAACTTTTTAGATCACTTATTCTACTGTGTGCATACCTGGTGATTCCCGGAGCTCTCCTGATGATGTTCGAAGCAGGTAGGCGGCCGTGTTGTGCTGATGGTTGCCACTACCGTTCTACGATCCCGTTTTTAGAAATAGAAGTCTGTACGCTACTTTGAACAGGCTGTGGACTATTGTCAGTGTCATCAAACTATCGCTTTCAGATGAGTTACTGACGTGATCTTCGAATTCGGAAAGTGATCCTTCGTCTGTTGAGCTATTTACTAATTGTTCCAACTCAGTGTCAGTCATTGATGTGGTCGCCATGATTTCACAATTGAGGCAGATCACAAACGGTAGAGAACTCAAACTAGGCAGAAACAATGGATAATTCGAACAGCTGACAAGTCTTAATTACAAGTCCATTTTTGTAAACGCAGCGCCTTTGTTGACTTGGTGAATGTTGAGAGTAAGTATGAACAATTGAAGTCATTACTGCTATAAAATATAAGGCTACCAGAATGTATTTGACTTTTGAGTAATCATATTAATTACTTAAGTAACTCTTAAGGTTTTTGACTAGATGACTTAACATAGTTTAAAACTTTTTTAACCACATACTGCCCTTGGATTTTTAGACAAATTCGCAAATGTGTCTTAAAGTTATTGTGATATTTAAATAATAAGAAACGAAGTTCATAACCATTTCGGGTCATGCAGACCCGAACAAAACAGTAGGGTTAAAGAAAGATTTACTGGTCAGCCAAAACACCACAATGTTGGATGCCGCCTGGTGGCGTTGCGGGCTCGTGATGCAACAGCATGATAAGGGGAGTAAACACGGACAAGTGAACACCCTTGCGAAGATAGATATGTGCTGCAAACAGGGAAATCCATTGAGAAAAGCGACTTTCATTAAGGGCAGATTATTATTACGCAGAGCCTGAGAACAGGTATCTCAAAAATGGCGAAGCTGTTCGAATGTTTACGTGCCACTCTCGTGAGCATTCATGGAAAGAGGTAGAAGGACAGTGAAACTACCACTAGGTGAAAAATGGTTGGACGTTCACGAATCTTCACGGAACGTGGGGTTCCCTGCCGAAAAATCGCAAGTGTTTAGGAGCACACCGTGCATTGTACATCGTTGAGCATGGAGCTCCGAAGCAGAACACACCTATGTGTTCACATGTTGACCCAGTGACATCTTCAGTTATGACTGCAGTGAGCACAGGACCATCGGTCTTCGACAGTCGATCGACGGAAACGTATCGCTTCTGCGGGTGAACTACATTTTTGCTACACTAGGTCGCAGGTCGTTTCACAAACGCAGCCATCGAGGTGAACGGCGACTCTAAACGTACAGCGGGCCCTCGACGCAAGCTGGTGAGAGCAGTATTATGCTGTAGGAGACGTTCTCCTGCGCAGTAACTGAAGACAAGCTGACAGTAGCGAACCACCTGCCTTCCTTTACGCTTGATGTCTTTCCCGACGGCGATGTGACCTTTCAGCAGTATAATTGTCCACGTCTGGGAGCCAGAACCGTGCTACAGTGGTTTGAGGAGCATTGTAGTGAAATCACGGCAACCAAATTCGACTGATGTAAGTCCTATGCAACCCATTTTGGACACTATGAGGAGCCATCACCGCGCACTGAAATCAGCTGCCCGTTATTTACGCGAAGTAAATGACCTGTGCGTAGACGTCTGATGCAAAATACCTCCACAAACCTATAAACTAATGTTCGGATGCCTGATACGGGCTCGTGGTCGTGGGGTAGCGTTCTCGCTTCCCGCGCCCGAGTTCCCGGGTTCGATTCCCTGCGGGATCAGGGATTTTCTCTGCCTCGTGATGACTGGGTGTTGTGTGATGTCCTTGGGTTAGTTCGGTTTAAGTAGTTCTAAGTTCTAGGGGACTGATGACCGTAGATGTTAAGTCCCATAGTGCTCAGAGCCATTTGAACCATTTTTTGAACCCTGATACGGCAGAAACGGTGATGTACTGCATTCCAAAAATAAGCTATTAAGCGGGATGTCATAATGTTTTGGTTCATCAGCGTGTTTATGACATATCTTAGTCTTCAAATATTCGAGCCATTATCTTTAAGCACAGTTAAACGATGGGGAATCATTAGGTTGTACACTGCTGCAAACATAATACAGGCGGAGCCCTGAATTCATTATAGACTACACAGAAACATTCACGCCATTGGAACTGTTAAAACCTCTTCCAGGATAACACGGACTCTTAGGAATTAAAATCGCAATGCACGCGAAAAGTTGATAATTCCATGCAACTGGTGTTATCCTGCTGGGAAACAATTTCACAATACCATTCGAAACTAGTAGTAGACTCAAACTCTACCCTTCACCTACAAGCTGGCGGGAAAAAGGAAGGGATATAAGGTTCTATCTTTATTGTTTTTGTGGAAACTATATTCAACTGATGAGTTGCAGGTGTTGGACAGAGAGGAAGTTAATAAGTGTATTACATGTAAGCATACAGGTGAGGACTGTAGATACCACTGTTCACGTCACAGTTCGCTACAGATGCCTGTTCAACAATCACCCTGCAGCACCGGTAGTTGAGGCTGATACGTGCTACCACAACTGATGGAAAATGCAACACTATTCTAATTACACTCGAAATTGTGGTGAAAAAACAAGCACTCGTAATGAATAGGTCATAGTGCACACATGTACCGTGGAAAATAGTCGTCCTAAATGATTTCATTTGGTGCAGTAGTTGAATGTGCATTCTCTTTTATGTATGATCACGAACTCCCGAAAATTAGAGGCCCTCTTTCTTCCCCTCATCTGTTTCCTTCCATCCCTCCCTCTCCTTCCACCTACGGGGTGGCACAGGCTTTTTCAAATGGACAACTGCTACTGCTGAGCGCCTCACGATTTTACTGTGGTCCACCACCATTCCACTTGATGACGAAAGGCAGTCAGCCCGCCTTGAGGCGATGGTCCTTCACCAACACAAAGGCATGTAAACCCAAATAATCAATAGGAGATAAATGAAAGCTACCCTGCCACACAGGCAGTATCCAGTCGAGACACAGCTGCCTAGCGCTACCACCCACTCAGATATGCTGGAGCATTCCCCACACAGCCGCACGCAAGTGACTGCCATTCCTAGGAATGAAAAGAATTCACTGTAACAATTGTATTTAACATCAATGCATCTCTTACAATCGAGAATCTGTTAAAAATAAAAGCACAATCATGATGTTAATAAATGTCCTCTTTCCATTAAATAGGCACAATTCAATTCAATTATACATAATCAAAACTCCCCAACATCACGCTATGTATCCCCTATACACTTCCACCCAGTGTAAAACTGGGATAACGAAACTTCCACTATTTTGCTGCAAAAACTACCGATCACTGAAGATTACCCTCATTATTTCTAAACTGTCATCGGAGTAAAGGAAGAGTGAGAATTTAAACTCAGAAGAAAAAATCTACATTATGCAATTTATTTCAGCTTGATGGACAAATGACACTACGTAAGAGTGTCTGTCACATTCATGTAAGTGTCTCGAAATTAACCGGCATGCATGTGTGTATTACCAGCATTTCAGACACATGAAATAACATTAGAGAAAACAATCTTTCATGCATCAGAGAAAGCAGAATCATTTTATATTCGGGAACAACAAGTTGTAGTTCAAGAGGATGTTGGTGTTTTGTACACTATGGCAAGTCCCGTTTCACCAGTGCAGAGATACATCACAACTGCATTTACAAAACAAATCGTGAGAGCCTGTCTTCTAATAGAATGTCCTTTAAGATTTTACCGTATCTCTCTCTCTTCCATTATGTCAAAATGAATTACCATCTGTTTGTGTGCATTTGACATTTTTGCTTCATAATTCCCCTCTACTGAAATGTCTTCAAAGTTTCTGTCAAGCAGGAATTCTTGTGTTCTAGTTTTGTAAGCAATTTGATCATCACTGTCTGTTTCACGCAATCTACTCACATACTGGGAAAAACACTGTTGTTTCTAGGTTCTACAGTGAGCTATAATTCAAGTGCTGTCTACTTTATAATTAGAGGTTATGAAGTATGAAATGACACAGGACTTGCAGTAACATCTTTTTTTAAACACACAGTAGTTACAATAATGATAAAAACAGTATTGAATCCATGAAAATAAATACAGCCGATGTCTATTGCTTTTATGAGCACCATCAGCGTAGTTTTGAGAAAACTGTCAGCATCAAAACTTTAACCAGTTATACCACTCTTTGTAGTAGAACCCCCTATAAGGTTTTACCATGTCGCTCTCTTGTGAGACATCGAAAAAACAAATACTGTCTGCATGTTGACATTGACCATATAACATACACGCATATTGCTCCATCAGAGCACGTGGCCACTGCTCAAAGTCGCTTGCACAGATCAGCATAAAGTTTTGTCGACTTTGCTGGAGGAATACCATACCTAACAGAATATCATTCACAAGAGAGGGTTCCTATATTAGTCCTTCATAAGCAGTTAGTACATTGTTTTTACAGCTGTAATGCATCCAAGCAGTGTATAACAACAGCTTTGTACGTCATGATACATGTTGTTTTTGCTACCGTGACTTCAATGTCTGTGTCTGCTGCTAAACTGACATTAACACGTTCCCATCGTTTGGCTCTCACAGAAAGCTGAACATCGCATGCTCTGAACTATGCAGCCCGCACAACACACAGGTTGGTAGAAATAAAACACAGATGGGATGTTTCTCATTGACAAATTTGTGGAAGACATTGCGACATATGGGAACTGGAAGAGATTAAAGCATTATAGAGTGTTTCCAACAGCTATACAAAGGTGATGACTTACACAATTAATCTCACCTTCCACAGCAACAGGGTAGCAGATGTCTCAGAGTTCCATTTCGAAGAGCATTGCTTCCTCGTTTTGCAGTCATGTACATGATTACTGTTCTGCTGGTGACCACTGCCGAAAGGTGCCATTCACAATACATGCGAGCTCATAGAAATAAAAAGAGGTACAGTTATCTTATTGGTGAAAAAAATTTACGAAAGTGGAAACATTGGGATGGCATCACATCGTAAGGATATAGGACAAGTCTGCAGCACTGACGAATGCTTCCAAACACCCATCTGAAGGTGATGACTTCTACATTTAATCCCATGCTCTACAGTGACAAGTAGCAGATATCCAGTGTTCCGCCAAGGCTCCCTGCATCTGAACTAAGGGATGTCAGTCAATCACTATCCGCTAATCAACAGTGTACCAGTGGATGAATAGTATGGGAAAGACACTGCTTATATAGGATGATATGCATTAATATGCGCTGCAGCAGATAGTGTGATCAAGTTGAACAATTTTATCAGCTGCTCCATAATTTCAGTACCAGCCACTGACACGGCAGAATGCTTCCCAGTGTCTGCATCGTTGATGAATCACCTCTCCACAACACTGAAATTACCACATACTGGATTTTGAATGCAGACAGATGACTACACAGTACATCCATTCGACCATATACGTAACAGTATTCCAGACATGGTGCTATACCGGTGCAGTTAGCTTATCTACATATTTCCACTGCATCAATCATAGTGAAGAATTTATGATTATGGCTGGCCCATCTTCCCCAGTGTAGATGGGTGCCACAAAGCATTGTTGCATTCCCAGGATAATGTCGAAGATTGACAGATCCCTCCAACATCGTTCTTGACCACTGCTCCCTGCAGTACCAATCTTACCCACGGCATCCATCCAAAAGCACAAGATCCCTCCAGATGTGTGTGTGTCAGTGAGGGTGGCACCTCTGTTCAGCTTATAGGAGACATGAGAGTGCTGTGATGATATAACAGGGAGTTAAGAAGACATATGTGGTTCATACATGATCAAGCTCCAAACAGATGGAGTTTGAAACATTTCACGTAAATCAACTGTGCTGTCCATTCTGAAGCATTATTCCACTGCCTGGAGTCAGTACCAGGAATGTACCAGCAAGAAAGAAATGACTGGAGAGCGTAAACACATACTCCTATGGTTACATGGTTCTGCAACTAAAGCTGCTATATTGTTAAAGCCGTATGGTTTCCAGAGTATTAGCAATGAGGAATGCAGCGCTCTAAATACTCTAAGCACGATGTATTTGTCCCATGTCAGACATACAAACACCCCGCAAGTTTCCTACCCTAGTCGCTATGGTAACCAAACGGTTACTGTTTACAGTAGCATCACCACAGGAATGGTAGCATTCCTCTTGCACAAAGCAATCCTGGTCTAATATTAGGCAGTTTTGCTCATATGTAGGACAATATAGGAATTTCGTCCTAACACTACATCTCTCGAGCACATCCCCCTCACTCTATTATTGGTGATGTACACCAGTGGCCATTAAAATTGCTACACCAAGAAGAAACGCAGATGATAAACGGGTATTCATTGGACAAATATATTACACTAGAACTGACATGTGATTACATTTTCACGCAATTTGGGTGCATAGATCCTGAGAAATCAGTACCCAGAACAACCACCTCTAGCCGTAATAACGGCCTTCATACGCCTGGGCATTGAGTCAAACAGAGCTTGGATGGCGTGTACAGCAGCTTCAACACGATACCACAGTCCATCAAGAGTAGTGACTGGCGTATTGTGACGAGCCCGTTGTTCGGGCACCATTGACCAGACGTTTTCAATTGGTGAGAGAACTGAAGAATGTGCTGGCCAGGGCAGCAGTCGAACATTTTCTGTATCCAGAAAGGCCCGTACAGGACCTGCAACATGCGGTCGTGCATTGTCCTGCTGAAATATAGGGTTTCACAGGGATCGAATGAAGGATACAGCTACGGATCGTAACACATCTGAAATGTAACGTCCAATGTTCAAAGTGTCGTCAATGCGATCAAGAGGTGACCAAGACGTGCAACCAATGGCACCCCATACCATCACGCCAGGCGATACTCCAGTATGGCGATGATGAATACACGCTTCCAATGTGCGTTCACAGCGATGTCACCAAACACGAATGCGACCATCATGATGTTGTAAACAGAACCTGGTTTCATGCGAAAAAATGACGTTTTGTCATTCGTGCACCCAGGTTCGTCGTTGAGTACACCATCGCAGGCGCTCCTGTCTGTGATGCAGCGTCAAGGGTAACCGCAGCCATGGTCTGCCAGCTGATAGTCCATGCTGCTGCAAACGTCGTCAAACTGTTCGTGCAGATGGTGGTTGTCTTGCAAACGTCCCCGTCTGTTTACTCAGAGATGGAGACGTGGCTGCACGATCCTTTACAGCCATGCGGACAAGATGCCTGTCATCTCGACTGCTAGTGATACGAGGCCGTTGGGGTCCATCACGGCGTTTCGTATTACCCTCCTGAACCCACCGGTTCCATATTCTGCTAACAGTCATTGGATCTCGACCCACGCGAGCTGCAATGTCGCGATATGATAAACCGCAATCGCGATAGGCTACAATCTGACCTTTATCAAAGTCGGAAACGTGATGGTACGTATTTCTCCTCCTTACACGAGGCATCACAACGACGTTTCACCTGGCAGCGCCGGTCAACTGCTGTTTGTGTATGAGAAATCGGTTGGAAACTTTCCTCATGTCAGAACGTTGTAGGTGTTGCCACCGACGCCAACCTTGTGTGAATGCTCTGAAAAGTTAATCTTTTGCATATCACAGCATCTTCTTCCTATTGGTTAAATTTCGCGTCTATACAGGTCATCTTCGTGGTGTAGCAATTTTGATGGCCAGTAGTGTATTTGATAACGGTTAGGACATAGCTGCAGGAGGAACACGCTAACCTTGGACAACAAATCTATTGTTTGTGCTAGATGACCACCAGACCCCTCCCTGGCTCCGACTGCGTTGTACATTACACTCACCTGTCGATATGCAACTACTGGCTGCCACCCTCCTGTGATGTGGAAGTCGAGGAGATTGCTATTTTTAGAGATAGAGGCGGGCAAGCGCTCACCGACCCGATCGCCGGCCATCGAACTAAGCGGTGCACGTGGCGTGGTTTTGTGTCATCCCAGGCCACCTGAGTGACAGGAGCGCGCGTGGCGCGGCGCCCTTCGATTTCAAGACCCTGGAGCAGAGTAGGAGGTGGTAAGCGGGTCCAGTGATCCTGTGAACCCGATCCTGCTCTCCTGCTGGTGGATCCACAGCACATTATATCCAGAACAGTGTCTACAGGATGATCCACAATGCAGATTGGGTTCGAAGATGGACCCACCAGTGAGAGGACTGGGTTAGGTCTATGGCAGCCATCCATAACACTCCCATAGACACAGACAGACAGAAACATCGAACTGATGCACTGGATCTGCGAAGGACTGGGTGCAGTCGAATATAATGGTATAATCGTCCGACTAATGAGGTGTTCTGTACCGTACGTAAGCATAACACTCACGAAAGACTGTCTACGTCCTTTCGACGGACATTTAGTTTACAAAAAGCGGAATTGCAATGATAATGTGCCATCATCGTGGCTCTATAAGACTAAAAATGGAAGCGTGATAGGTGTAGCAGTATGCCATGGTTTGTTGTAATTACTGGAGAATCTAGACAGCATTGTTACGAAATTTCTGTAATATAACCTGCGTCGAACATGTTATTCCCTTTAGCAGGATAATTTAAATCCACTACAGAATCGTTATGCCAAGAGATTTTCGCCGTTTCTGGATTTGTAGCGGCGTAGAAAATAGCGCACAGGGAGCTGAAATCGAGACTTCGCGATTAGTAATATCCAGGCATAGTCTCTACATGTAAGTGTGTAGAACTGTCAGCAGTGGACGGTTGCACTTAGCATGCATAACTTGCTAAATGTTTATCTATAAATTACACTGCCGAGGGTGCGCGCTCTGTAGGTACAAGGGGGAAACTCTCATGGTCCATGATGCTAAGTGCAGTCAACACACTGCCAACTAACGAATAACTTAGTACTAGGATACAAAAAATATCCAAAATCTGTATTTTGTAGATGTCCTATTACGGTTGTGGTGATGTATCGGATTTGGAAGGTGTAAACAAAAGTAGCTAAGCTCCTGTGGTAAGAAACAAGGGCATACACTTATGAGAAATAAAATATATCAGAGCAACATCAGGAATCAACTCCCTACATATGTCAACTCCTTGTTGCAGGTCCTTACATGGTTGAGTGGAAGTCAGATGAACGTGTAGAACTGTGCCACACTTTGAGTTTCTTTCAAGTGCGTCGCTGAATGAGTCTGCAGACAATTTCTTTCCAGAGTCCGAGTGTAATGTCTGCACCACTTGCTGAATCTCGTATAGGTAAGAAATGGATGTTACGATACCTTCTATACTTTCAACTACCTAGTTTCAACTACTTTTCAAGGTCACCGTCTACCTCTTCTACCCATCGGAAAGACATGCTCATCGATCATTGCATACAAGAAATATCTTAGGGTTTTTGGAAGGATAACGAATAAGACAAGCAAATATTCTAGTACAAAATTTTTAGTAACAGTTCCATATACATTTACATACATAATACTACTCTTTCCTTGCTTTTGTTAGGTATAGGTTTAATAAAGTCCAATTTAATTTTTAACTTATAACTTAAATCCACGTGTGAATCATCTGTTTCTTTCTCCAGCCAGTAATTTGACAAACAGAGAGAAGGTACATTCTCGAATTCCAGTATGTATCTAATGTTTATCCTGTAAACTACTTCTTTTATGCATTTAACAGTTAGTTCTGTTTCTTCTGGCTGTTTTCCTTGGCGACAGCATTCGGGAAGTTTAATTTGTCCTCTTATTTCCTGCATAACACTGTTGTTATAATACTCCACATCTTCCTGGGCATAGGCTGCCACAAGTTCCCCTGCTGCAAATTTTTGTGGAATTTCGGTATAAAACGTTAAGTTTACATTTAGCCATATTTCTCAATACAGTGTGTTTAAAGCCATATGTAAACCTGGCCTGCACATCCGCAATAGATTCTTTCTTTTCCATTTGCTGCTTATATTCTTCCTAAATGTCCAGTGTACCTTTCCGTGCACATAGCACATTAACTATACTCAAAGGCGTAATTTCTTTAATGGGGAATGGTATAAGTCTTTTTGACACATTGGTTCTTTTTCTTGGGACTTGTGGTATAACATCGTCTCTGTCAACAACTCCTAATTTAGCAATATCTGTATCGAACGGTATTGTGGAGAACAGTGTTCTAGACTGAGAAAAATAAGTTTCTCCTGCTGTAACGTAACACTTCTGTATAATGCCTATATCGTCTTTATTGGAGTCAGAGTTACGAATCTCCACGTAGTTTATAGGTACATAATTAAAACTGTATTCAGACAGAACACAGCTGATGAGCCTTTCTCGGTCTTGAGTATCTGGAAGACTTAATTGTGCACCTGTCAGTTTTCGGGTACTCTTATTACCACAGTACATAAACAGCAGAACGTTATTAAACACAATGCAACAACTGTTCGGCAGGTTATCTGTTAATTGACGCCACATCGACTGAATTGGCACAGAGTAAAGTGGAGCATACTGTAAATAATGTTTGTTGACGTCTAGTACACGTAAACACTCGTGCATAGAGTCGAATACATGATCCATTCTGTAGTTGTATATTGTAGCCTACAGCCTGGTTATGTCATGCTGCTTAGCCAGGTTTCTCGTAGTCGCACATATGGACACTATAAAATCTATAATGTGGTTACCAGAATCTCTTTTCAATCCAGGACTTGTGATTTGACATACAAATTTGTTACATATCTTTACTTTGCAGCTGGAGCTTAACCACGTTAGACAGACTATTCCAAATGTCTTACTGTTGTCCATAATTACAGTGTTGTTTCACTAGCGATTCTCTTCCTTGCAGAAGTCGTGGTCTGATGTTAACTAGTCACATATCAACATCTTATTAAAAATTCCGGCAAAGTCTTGCGTTACGTCGCAATGAAAAAGGTAATAGTTGTTTACAGGTAGCTGTTGCAATATTCCAATAAGCTCTTCCATTAGAACATCCATTTTAGCGTCAGCTATTTCCATTTTATATGGTATAACCACAGGGTTTTTATATGTCCTCGAAAGAATTTCCATTGCTTCCATGCCGATTTTTTCTCGCATCCCCCTTGCAATCACACGTTCGTTCCCGTGTAGGAGAAAAGGCAGCTTCGCCTTGACACCATGTCTCGCTGTGACGAAATTGGAGAATTTACTATGTAGATAATGGTTAAGTGAGCCGCAGATCTCCTTCTTTAACATTACGGACCAACCACTTCCTAATTTTTCTTGACAGGTCACCTGATCACAGATTTTAACCACCATAATGCTATCGCAAAACGGTTCTGTGATAGGTGTAAGCACATTTACATTCTTCTTGGTAAGTAGTACACCATTTTTGGTGTAATTTACGGTGCCAGTGTCAGTAAAAATGGTTCAAATGGCGCTGAGCACTATGGGACTTAACTTCTGAGGTCATCAGTCCCCTAGAACATAGAACTACTTAACCATAACTAACCTAAGGACATCACACACATCCCAGTGTCTGTAGCCAGATTATCCAGGTTCTGTTGTAATAACCATAAACCGAAGCGTTCGTCTGCTTGTCTTGTCTTCCTCCGTAATAGCTGAGAAATGAATAAAATCTTCTCGGTTTTCCAGCCTAGTCAATTCCAATAAAATTCTCGAGCTTTCTATGGTTAGCTTCCGCACTGTCGTCAGGAGTAAAACAATTGAAAGCCGGGACTGTTTTTTTTTCTTTATTGTAATTTAATTCCCTTGCCCCATATGGGCAGGGGAGGGCTGGCAGCAGTACAGTTCTCTGCTCTTCAGCCAATAGGCATTACAAAAATACAGAAGCCGGCCGGAGTGGCCGTGCGGTTCTGGGCGCTACAGTCTGGAACCGAGCTTCCGCTACGGTCGCAGGTTCGAATCCTGCCTCGGGCATGGATGTGTGTTAGTTAGGTTTAGTTAGTTCTAAGTTCTAGGCGACTGATGACCTCAGAAGTTAAGTCGCGTAGTGCTCAGAGACATTTGAACCATTTGAGCCAAAATACAGAAGGGTTATTACATAAAAAGGGGGATAAAAAGGGAGGCATAAAAACAGTGTAAAGGGGGATGATGGGAGTTAAAATATACACTAAGATGGGGACATGCACTGGGGTCAAGTTAAAAAGTTGACATAAAGTTAACAGAACACAGCTGGCAAATCAAAGTGCACTTAAAAACACTGGATGCCAACACAAGTTAAAAGTCGGCAACAGGATAAAAATCACACACAGCAAGGCACTTAAAAAACCACTGTAAACGACAGAACACCCACGAAGAATTAAAAAACTGCTGATACGGACCTGTGGTCGTAGGCGTTCTGGAGGTCAAGGAAAACAAAAATAGTGGAGCAACTGGAGTTAAGTTAGAGGGAAAGAAGATTGGTAAAGTTAAGGAGCTGGTCGTTGGCTGAGAAGGAAGGCTGGAAGCCACACTGAATAAGGGGAAGGAGGTGGTGCTGGTTACGGTAATGGTGAATACGGCTGGAGAGGATGGTTAAAAAATGGTTCAAATGGCTCTGAGCTCTATGGGACTTAACATTGAGGTCATCAGTTCCCTAGAACTTAGAACTACTTAAACCTAACCAACCTAATGACATCACACATATCCATGCCCGAGGCACGATTCCAACCTGCGACCGTAGCGGTCACGCGGTTCCAGACTGAAGTGCCTAGAACCGCTTGGCCACACCGGCCAGGAGAGGATGGTCTCGAAGACATTACTGAAAATGGAGGCGAAGCAGATGGGATGAAAGGAAGACTTATCATAATGGATTTTTTTTGGGTTTAGGACATGGGAAGTCTTCCACTGGTCAGGGTAAAAGTCAGTGGAGAGGACGACATTGTGCAGGGTAGAGAGGACAGCCAGGTAGGATGGGGGGGATTCCTTGAGGTGGCAGTAGGTTAAAAAATTGTTCAAAAGGCTCAGAGCCCGATGGGATTTAACATCTCAGGCCATCAGTCCCCTAGAACATAGAACTACTTAAACCTAACTAACCTAAGGACATCACACACATCAATGCCCGAGGCAGGATTCGAACCTGCAACCATAGCAGTCGCACAGTTCCGGACTGATGTGCCTAGAACCGATCAGCGACTGTGGCCGGCCACTGCGGTAGGTGACGCCATCCTGACCAGGGGCAGTGTTATGTTTGGAGTGGAGGAAGAGTGTGATGTTGTGTATGGTGATAGGAGGGTTGACATCTGACGGGGTAACTGATCCAAGTACTGGAAACTAGGGCGAGCATTGGGACAGAGTTATCAATGTGGCCATGGACGGTGGGGAAGAGGGAGTAATCAAAATGGGGATCAGCGGAAATGGAGAGGTCGGAGAGGTGGGAAGTAAAATGGTTAGCCTTACTGAGGTTGTCATGGAAGGGGCGATCGTCGTGGAGAATAGGGTATCGCAGAGTGGGATGGCTACCAGTAAGGGGGTGGAAAGCTGACCAGTACTTAGGGTAGTTGACAGGGAGGGTGGAGTTGAGGCATATGAATTTCTGGCGCCAGTCCAAGCATTTCATTGCTGTAAGGAGGTTCCAGATGTGTCGCGGTAATCGCCGGTGGTGGATGAGTGTATCCCAGTTACAGGTGTGGAGGAAGGAGCGGTAGAGCCTGCAAGATTCACAAAAAAGAAGGATGGCCTGTGGAGGAAGCATATGGTGAAGAGGGTGGTTGAGTTTGGTAGGGACATGGGCCTCCTCAGCGTAAGTAGATGGTCTTCTGAAGGAAGGAAGATGCATAGGTGATGTTAGCGGGATGGTGAAAAGTGAGGAGGTGGCTTTTAACCTGTGAGGCAATGGATTCCTGGTAGGCATCCCAGTTGGCATGGCAGTAGTCGTGGATAGACTTTGGAGGGCAGCTGGGTAGGGGGCTGCAGGGGGCCACGGGCAGAGGAGACGGAGAAATGGACAGGAAGGGGTTACTACCAATGGGATGAAGGACGTCCATGGCGATATGACCAAGGAGGTTCGGGGGAAGTGAGGATAACATCATGGATGGAGTTACTTTCAGGACAGGTGTGTTGTGGGAGAGGAACAATGTCAGCATGGACAGTGGCAAGGATCTGATGGAACAACCAAAGGGTTGCAGGGTCACAGCTGTGGATGTTGAGGTCAGCGACTATCACATAGGTGGAGAAGGTACAGTCAGCATGAGAAATGAAGTCGTAGGGGAGAGGAGCTGAGGGACAGATATAGATAGTGGCACAGGTGATGGTGAGGGAGGGAAAAAGATGCTGAGGAGAAGGTGTTCAGTTGGGTCATTGAGGAGGGATTGTGGCCAGACAGGAACTTAATTGAGGTGGCCAATAGCAACTCCGCCTGGGGCTAGGGGGATTGTCAGCATTGTGAAGGATGATGGGAGAGCTGCTGACAACAAGCTGAGGTTGGAGGAAGACTTCATTAAGGGTGAATGAGTCAACATGTTGCTGGGATAGGGTATGCAGGGCATGCATGAAGCAGAGTTTGTTGGCAGGAAGGGAGTGGATGTTGAGGTAGAGGACATGTTACTGGTGACACACCAGGAGGTGGGAGTGCAGAAGGAAGTGGGGTGATGAGAGAGGGGCTTAAACAAGGGTGTCTCAGTGGGTGAAGGAAAAGTCGGCCTGGTTATGGGAGTAGGTGATGTAGGTACTTAATTGGAAAACAGACTTAGCAGTGAGGGAAATTTCCTGGAGTGTGTGGCTGCAGTGGAAAGTGTGGATGTTCGGCAGGATGATGGTTAGGAGGCCAGCCGTTGTGACCAAGCGGTTCTAGGCACTTCAGTCTGGCATCACACGACCGCTATGGTCGCAGGGTCGAATCCTGCCTCGGTCATGGATTTGTGTCATGTCCTTAGGTTAGTTTGGCTTAAGTAGTTATAAGTTCTAGGGGCTTGATGACCTTTAGATGTTAAGTCCAATAGTGCTCAGAGCCATTTGAACCATTTGACTGATGGTTAGGAACTGAATGATGTCTTCTGCCGTAGGGGGAGGGTGGAGGGAATTGTTGGGGTGGATGGGCAGGTCAATGGGGCGAACAGGGACAATGAACTCAGGGTTGGAGGGAGGGGGTTTTGCTTTGCATTTAGAGGAGTAGGTGGGGTGGGGTTCATTGTAGGTGTTATAGGAAGGAGGAGAGGCAAGGTTAGGACACTGTTTAAGGAAGTGGGAGGCTTTACATGGGGGCAGTTGTGATGGTTCTTGCAGTTTTGGGTGAGGTGGTCTTTGTACAGGAGACAGTGCTGGTAGCAGTGTGATTGAGGAGGGGAACGAAACGGGCGAATGTGGTGGCGGTGGTTGAAAATCGGGACTACCTGCCGGAAGAGGTGATCGATGGAAGAGGCCGACTCAGTAAACATACGCATGAGGAAGGCAGGGCCAAAGGAGTTGTAAATACGACGGGCCGAGTGGATTTCCAGGGTGGGGTGGGCGTTCAGTTCCGCAAACACCTCTTCCCCGATGATCACAGGGCTGAGTTTTGTGATCACAGTAGTGAGAGTTGACAGACGATGAGGAGGTTGGGGCGGATGAGGAGAGGAGGATGTAACGAAAGGGGTGACGGACACATTGGGCCAAAGGTGATACTGGGAAGATTAGTACGGAAAGAGGGAGAGCAGGACTTGATGAGAACAGAGCCTCTGCGAGGGAAGTGTTGGGTAATGGGTGCACTGGGGATGTATTTCTGTATATCAAGACTGACGGTGCTGGCACCTAGAAAATTCGGATCAGGGTTAGCAAGAACAAAGGTACACAGGGTGGGGACTGGGGAGGTGGGAGGAGGGATGGTATCTGTGGTGGGATCAGAGGGAAGTGGTACGGGCAGTGGTTTTCTGTAGGAGGGGATGGAAGTGAGGTTGCCAATTGGGCGCTTTGAAGGTTTTTTGGGGGTGTGGCCCGTGAGGAGGGATAAGGCACTGATTGGATGGGGAGGTGGCGGTAGGCATACCCTTCCTGTGAAGTGGCGGCACTGGGTGGGGCAGTGGGGCGCCCTATGGTGGCGACTGCGGCTTGGCAGGCAGTTACTTAGGGCGGGGGAGGCAAGGGTAGTTGTAGCAGGGCTGGTGGGGAAGGGGAAAGTCGTCTCGCTGGGAGACAGCTGTGGGAGGGGGGGGGGGGCATGAGCAGGGGCAGGAGCAGGGGAAGGTGCAACATACAGGTGGGGATACAGGGATGGGGAGGAGACCGAAGGGGAGGAGTCCATGAGTATGGGAGGTGGATGAGACGGATTACAGTGGAGGCATGTGAAGGGAGGTATAGATGGTGGTGGTAGTTGGGGTGTCCATAATTGAAGGCGGAGTCCACTGGCGACTGGAGTCGCCGAAGTGCGAAGGGAACTAAAACGGGGACCGGCGTCTGCGGCTGCGGCGGCGACAGTGGCGGCTGCGGCGGCGGCGTGCACGGGGCGGCAGCGAACACCGGGGGCGGAGACGGCGGCGGCGACCGCGCGGCGACTAACAGGCAGGCAGCTAGGCAGGCAGGCAGCTAGGCAGGCTGGCAGACGAGCTCGTAGGCAAGCAGGCAGGTAGGCAGACAGACAGATAGACAGACGGCAACAGATACAGCAAGAGGCGCTTCAAAACCATAGATTACACCCTGAGAGTAGCCCAGGCAGTATAATCCGTAGACTTCGAAGGATGAGACGCGGCTGGCGGTATTTCCCGCTCATACTCCTACGATTACGGCCGCTGACACCTGTCAGAGGGCAGAATCGACACGTGAGCGGAAGGTGAGTTGGGCAGCTCACAGCAACTCCGGTCCGCTGCAGGATCGAATGATGTCAGGTGGCGCGAAGGCAGACGCCTCGTTTGAAACTGCTGTTCCCGCCTCCCTACAAGCGTTAAGCGTCCGCCATTGCTTACTTTCGACATCCAAAGCCCGCCCCCACGCTCTACTCAGTGTGTAACCCTTGTCTCTGTTGAAATTGTTGATGTTCATTCTAATCTCAGCCGCCCCTTTCATAACGGAGTCCCAGTATGTTGACGCAAGAGCGAAGACCGTTTTCAAGGAAATGCTCAACTATGACCGACTTGTCGAGTTCCCTTTGTTTAATATGTCTCTTGTGCTCGGTACAGCAGGCCGATGTGGCCGAAATCTAGGCGCTTCAGTCTGGAACCGGGCGACCGCTACGGTCGCATGTTCGAATCCTGCCTCGATCATGACTGTGCGTGATGTTCTTAGGTTAGTTAGGTTTAAGAAGTTCTAAGATCTAGGGGACTGATGACCTACAGTGCTCAGAGCCATTTGACCCATTTTGCTCCGTACAACTCTCTGCAACTGTGTGAATTGTCTGGCCTATATAGATGCTGCCACACGCACCATACACACTGTGTACACGAAAAGCTACGTCGTCCTTAACAGGGAGCAACATATACCGTATCCTGGAGGTGGGCCAGAACACTGGTTTCAATCCATGTCTCTGCAGTACGCGTGATAACTTGCTGCTCGCTGCCCCACAGTATGCCAGGAAAGCCACTGGCTTGGCTTCTTCTGCCGATTCAAAAGGGGTCCTTCATCGGAGACACCTGAAATGTCTCTTTTGCTGTAACCAATCTCCCTGAACACTTGCGTCACATGCTGCAATTCGGACTGTAGGCCGTAATCGTCAGAAATAACTTTGTTTCAATGTATTAACGTGTTCAGGGCCGCTTTCTATGTATAGGGTGGTGAAAACTACCGTCGTTCAAATTTCGGTCAGTGTGATTCGGTTTCCTATTCAATGAGTGACCAAGTCAGCCTTCTGCCTTTCGCTGAACTAAAACACCTAAGAACAGTTGCTTACCATTCTTCTCCATCTCGATGGTAAATTTAATGTTGGGATTGACACTTTTCATGGGATCCATGAATTGCTTCAGTGTACTTTCACCGTGAGGCCATATCAGGAAGGTATCATCGACGTACCTTAAGAACCAAGACGGACGTAACACCGCAGAGTTCAGAGCCTGCTCCTCAAAGTGCTCCATGAAGAAATTCGCGACTGTAGAACACAATGGTGAGCCCATTGCTGCGCCATCCGTCATTTCATAATTTTCCTTGTGGTGCAAGAAGTACGTTGCCGTTAGAACATGACGGAACAACTTAAAGATTCCAGGTGGGAACTGTAGAGCCAAAAGATCCACCGTGTACTGTACTACCATCCTCCTAAAAAGGGACAGCACGTCCAGACTAACCGTTAGGCGTTTCGACCTGTTTTCATTTTCTTGAGCGTTTCAACAAATTTCTGCTAGTTTACAAAAAAAATGGCTCTGAGCACTATGGGACTCAACTGCTGTGGTCATCAGTCCCCTAGAACTTAGAACTACTTAAACCTAACTAACCTAAGGACGTCTCACACATCCGTGCCCGAGGCAGGATTCGAACCTGCGACCGTAGCAGTCGCACGGTTCCGGACTGCACGCCTAGAACAGCGAGACCACCGCGGCCGGCCTGCTAGTTTACAACATGGTGTTCCTAATGACTCAATTTTCGCGCTAATAATCCTGTAAGATATTCTGGCACTTTATAGATGGGCGAGTTCATTGCACTAGCAGTGGGCCTATGAGGAATATGTTCCTCCATAAAGCCTTGGAGGTCCGGCCGCGCGACGCAATAATTTCTTCACCACTTCATCTGTTGAACGAGACTGCTTTAATAACTTACCTGTTTTCTGGCCTATGGCGTGTGTGGGTTTGCGACTAAGCTTCCGGAACCGGTACGCGTCATCTTCTAATAAACTTAGCACCTTCATGTGGTAGTCTTCCGTGTTCAGAACCACGATGGCATTTCCTTTGTCGGCTGGCAAGAAAACCAAGTCCTCGGTGTCAGGCAATAAGCGTAAGCCATGTCGTTCCTCCTGACTAATATATGATTTCGGTGGCTTAGCTTTCGACAGTATATGGCTGGCGGTTAGCCTGACGTCCTTAGCTGCGTCGTGGGAGAGATGCCGAATACACTGCTCTATTCCACCGATAAGGCCTTTACTCAGCGCTGCCAAAGAGTCGTTCAGTTCTTGTTTGGAGAGATTAACAACTGTTCTATAGGTCTGATCATTCCCCATGTCAGTTCTTCCGTGAATTAAGCGGTCAGACTTGTTACACTGATTAGACATTGTCTTGCACAAACTAGCACACTGAGGGGTGTTTAGCACTTCGGGGGAATCCATGTTGACACATTCAGCTATCATGGAAGACTGATCATTTGCGGCTGTCAAACCTTCTTTTATACTCTAAGGGTCCAAGATGGTGGCTCTTCTGCTTATGTGATTTCCGGTCACACACTGTACATAGAGCTGTGTTGAGTGCAAAGTGTTCGTGTCGTGGAAGGAAGCTGCCATCGCGTGTAGCATTCTATCCCACAACGCATAATCCCGCTATCATGGCAGGACTATGATAATGAAACTGAACGATATGCCGATGAACATGATCACAACGACAGCGGGTCTAGTGGTTCCTGTTATTTTGGGAAGGACAGAAAAACAAAATGGTCTAAGCATTTTCTTAACAGAAACATGAAAACAAGGTCTAAGAGTACGTTAAATATGAATATGAAGAAACATGACGCGGCCCAATAACCCAGAAGATTTTATCTTCAATATGTTAACTGCCATCCGTGGCCTCAAAAAATCATCCGCAATTGTTGCTGAAGATAATTTATTAGATCTTTTCTTAGACAGCAATATTTACCAAATTATAGTTAACTGCACAAACATTGACATAAGAAATTTCAAAAGCAAATTTCAAAGAGACTGAGATGCCTGACGCACTGCTCAGACTGATGTGAGACCATTCTTCGGGGTACTCTATCTTACAGGAACCCTGACACGTTCTTAAAAATTCTTGGGGAAAGGGCTTAGAATCCTGTTACTTAATTATGAGTACATAAAGGGCTGGATGTATATGTTTTGATGACGTAAGGGACAGAAGGTTTTACAAGGAAATTGATTAATTAGCCCTAATTTAAGGAATTTCTTAGATAGACATTCACAATTTTTCGTAACACTTCGTTCTAAGTGAATATTTGACTTTGGAGGTACAATCAGTCTCTTTTGGAGGGAAATGCCAATTCAGGCAGCACTTCCTAAAAAGCGAGCCAAATATGTAATAAAACATTTGCTATACTAGATGCCCATACTTATAACTTAGAAACATATGCCGGCCCTCAGTCAACGAGTTGTTTCAAGGAATGCAGCTGTCCTACATATATAGTAATGAGATTGGTGGAACCCATCACAGTACTGGTGGAAATTAGTTCAGCAGTATACCACTGGCTAAGAAGCTACTAGAAGACCAGGGAGTGACGTACACTGGAAGTCTCTGAAGAAAACAAGAAAAAGATCTCAAAGGAACTGTTACCTAGTAAGCAAAAAACTCAATAGTCTTCTTTTTCTGGCTTCCTATAGAACTGAACTCTAATTTCATACTGCCCAAAAGGGAATAAAGCTGATCTCTTAATACCTATGTTACATCATGATGATACAATTGATAAAGATGCAACAGAATCAGTGAAACAAAAAATCGTAGCTTTTCGACTTAACGTACCTGATCAACTAAAACAGAAATGCTTTCTGAAGACCCTATAGGTGGTCTACGGTTGTTTTCTGCAATTTACTTCATGTCTCTGCCATCAATGCACTGTGCATATACTGAGCAAATTCTAGAACACCGAAACCTGTGAAAAGAAGGGAATTTCTCCAGCGGTTTTCCTGAGAATTGGTGATACAGGTGTGCTGTCCCTCATATCCCCATTGAACTATGGCACCGTGTACTTGTTCCACTGGGCACAAAATTAATAATTACGCCACGAGAAAATCCCAGAGAAAGCTCCAAAGGACCTTTCTACGAGCGTGGAAAGCAGAAAGAAAATACAACTAGAAAATGTTGTCATAAAAGTAAAAGTTCGATGTATTTGGCTCATTCCATACCGTATGTGTTAAGTGTGTCTCAAATAAATTATTTAAATGCTGGTTTTAAAATTTATGTTTTATTTCCATCCACGTATATGTAGAAATACAGAAAAACGTTTCAAAAAGTCCATTTGATAATCGCTTCGATGTGCAATTTAAAAAGTCAGGTATGGGACAGGAGTCCACACGTGGAATGTGACGTGGTTGACTCTGACAACGAGCATCAAACATGAGGTTCACACCATTTTCCAGCTTCTGCGACGAAAAGCATCAGCCACACGGGTCACGTCATTTGCCAACTTCTAACTTCTTTCGTAGAACTGCTGCTGTGACAGACATACATCATCATAGATATGTTATCATATATTGCTCTGCGGTGACTGTCAGAACATTATGTACTTTCACTGCCTGCAAATAAAATAAAAGGTCTTTGCTTGTCCGTTATGCAGATTATTAGTAGCATCACTGATCCTGTGCCAGTGTGTGTGACGCTGACACCGATACTAACAGAGCCGTATCTAAACCCGGAGAAGAGCAGGCTGAGCACATGGGTGCTATTCCCATGAAACCTGTCGGTGTGGTTACTTGTGGCCTCAGATGGTGGATTGGCCTGTAGTGATCTCTGAGCAAAAAAGCAGATATCTTACCAGGCGGACTAGCGAGTTTAACGATGATAATAATAATGATGTGACGATGGATGGGTGGTGAGATTGTAGGTCTAGACATCGTGATTTAGCGCCTAGCCTAAGACGTACGCTTCTTCCTCTTCCGCCTCTTAGACGACTTTCCAGGCGCCTACCCGGATCATTCACCTGGGTTGTTACGACCTCTTCTTCTTCATGGTTGACCTCCTCTGCGACACGAATTACCTCATCCATGTTGCTGATAAAGTGTTCCCACTGAGCAGGAGTGCAGTGTCCCCTGACGTTAATCGTCTGATGTTTCTCCTGTGAGATAATGCTATGCAGTGCCTCTTGCTGCTAAGGGGTTAAAGGATACGGCTGATGAGGGAAATGAGTTCCTGGTTGACTACAAGCAGCGAAAGGGTAGCGATTGAGGAGACTGAGATACATCGAATCCTGGATGGATGCGGCGAATATCTTCAGCACAAGTGCCACTCTATCCATGAGTCAGAAAGGGAGGCACGCGGCTGGTGAAGCTGCAACTCGCGCTATGTGGAGCTACTATGAGTAGACGACTCTGCGAGGAGCCTTCAGTGACATCGCTGGGACTTGGGCGCTGACGGTGGAGGGGGCGGATGGAAGAGGCATTCCGTCTTCACCTGGGGTCCCCTCTATGGCTTCCTACATCTCTGTAGTGGCCAGGGAGCCGAACATCTGCGCAGCGGCGTCCACCCATGCCCACAGCTCCCTGGCGGGTTGGAGCAAAGGGAGGGGTGCGGGAAAGGAGATGGCGTGTGCTGGCGTCTCTTGTTTGTCGGCTCTCAGCTTTCGCTCAAGCTACTCCAGCATTTCCTGCAGTCGGTGGTGAACTTCGTCTACTTTTGCCTTCAGGGCAGACCTCCCTGTCGCCGTGGTGGCTTTGAAGGCGGCCACTGCATCGTCGGCGGAAGCAAGCAGCATGAAGCGCATGTCACTGGCGTGTGAGTTGGCGGCCACGTCTTACCGACGACATTACCATTTTTTCAGCCGGCCGCAGTGGCCGTGCGATTCTAGGCGCTACAGTCTGGAACCGAGCGACCGCTACGGTCGCAGGTTCGAATCCTGCCTCGGACATGGATGTGTGTGATGTCCTTAGGTTAGTTAGGTTTAATTAGTTCTAAGTTCTAGGTGACTGATGACCTCAGAAGTTGTCGCATAGTGCTCAGAGCCATTTGAACCATTACCACTTTGTCTGCCAGCGGCGATGTGGGGTGGGTGGGGTTGGGGCGGAGCCGGTGTTTCCTGTTCAGTACCTCTAACAGTCACCTCATCTTGCTTGGCGACATTGCAGACGTGTCTTCTTCTTTTCGTCGTCTTTTCTCGACTTCAGTTCGTGATGCAGCTGCAGCCATGGTAATCAGCCGCGTGTACGCCTTCGCAGTTGATGTAAGTTGGTGCAGCGTTGTGTGACTTCATGCAAGTGCGTCGTCTTGGCAGTACTTGACCACGTGACTCAGCTTCTGACCCTGATAGTCCCGAGTGAGGTGGCGCAGTGGTTAGCACACTGGACTCGCATTTGGGAGGATGACGTTTCAAATCCACGTCGGGCCATCCTGAATTAGGTTTGCCGTGATTTCCCTAAATCGCTTCAGCTAAATGCCGGGATAGTTTCTTTCAAAGGGCACGGCCGATTTTCCTCCATTTCCTTCCCTAATCCGATCTTGTGCTCCGTCTCTAATGACCCCGTTGACGACGGGACGTTAAACGCTTATCTCCTCCTCCTCCTCCTCCTTGACAGCACTGTTTCTTTCTGCTACTGTTTTGGACTGCGTTGTCGACCAACTCGAGTGTCTCAGCAGGGACGTGCTCCATGACGGCGGCGAAGAAGTGGAAAGTTCCCTTGACTTTGCCTTCCTTTCCGCGTCCAGACATGCTTGGATGTTTGGGCGAACGGGATGAGCGACAGCGACGATGCGGCCTGCAGCGGGTGAGGTAGCAAAATGTGCCAGTCTGTGTTTCTTCATGCAACTAATTTCCTGGTATAATTGTGTAGTCAAATTGTTGCAGATGTCGCAGCACTCGTGTGCGGTATGGCATTGTCATGTTAGAGGAGAGGGCGCTCTATATGTGGACGACATTCTCAAAATCGAATCTCGATTATCGAACGCTGTTTCTCAGCCATCGACATAGTTACGTTACATTAATGATGGTTGTAATGTCTGTGTTCATAGGGTGTCTGTATTTTCACATTAGAATGTCCTTCAATTCCCGGTCCGGTTAAAATTTTAATTTGTCACAAGACAGGTAAGGGCAATCGGGATTCGCAAAATGCGAATCCATTTCGTAGTAGTTACGTTACACACAACCATGTTGCATTCTACAGCTGGGTGCCGTATAGGGACTAAGGGCTGCAAATATATATACATGAAGAATAAATATACAGAATGCTAATAATTTTTGTTTTATTTAAAAAACCTTTGAGAGTTTTCAGATAAAACATTCGGAGGCATTTCTATTCAGCATACCTTCTTTAGTCTATTTACATTCTCGCCTTCAGATAACACGATTTCTGTTTCTTAGTAACTGAAAATTTCTGGTAAGGACTATGGGACCAATCTGCTGCGGTCATCGGTCCCTAGGCTTACGCACTACTTAATCTAACTTAAACTAACTTACGCTGAGGACAACACACACACCCATGCCCGAGGGAGGACTCGAACCTCAGACGGATTGAGTCGCGCGAAACGTGACAAGACGCCCTAGACCACATGGCTACCCCGCGTGGCTTTCGTAGTAAACATAGAATCTGTCCTGATGTGAGATTCTGTGTACGTCATTAGTAGCTCTCTTATGTTTCATTTTAGACTTACGACAGACGTGATGTGGTCATTAACCTCAATGTTATTGCACCTTTTGTTTCTTTAGCTCCTCATTTTATTTGTCATTTACTGCTACTACTTACTTTTCGTTTGCATTTATCCCTTGTACTTCGAAAAGTTGGTATGTTAATCAGGGTTTGGCAATGTTACTGATACAGGGTGGACGAACGTCTTCCTGTCGCCACCCTTTTCCCCTGGGATGGAATTTGCGTACCTCATCATTGGGCGTCTAGTGTCATCCCTTGTGGAAGAATGTGAACGTTGCAAAATGTTTGCGAATCGTGTAACTGGGCCGAGACACGGGTATCAGCCCGGTATTCACTTAGTCGGATATGGGAAACGGTATAATAACCACATCCAGGCTGGTCGGCACACCTGCCCTCCTTGTCAGTCCGCCGGTCAAATTCGATCTGGGGCTAGAGGGCCACCCCACGTCCCGTAAACGGTGTAATAACACACGTGGCTATGCGGGTGTGTTCTATTTGTCCTATAATAAAGTTGCTAAATCCGGAAAAGATTCATTGTTTTCGAGAAACGATGAAATATAACGTCCCATATATTGTGGCACTGAGCACCACTTTGCCTGAACTTACTAATTTCAACAACAGTTCCTCGAAGCATGGAAAGGTAGTACTTATGTCGACTGTGGAGTGTTGATTATCTCTGCTGTAGACATAGACAGTATTTTTTCCATTCCTCATAGATCCATAGAAAGGAAGCTGTATGAGCTTCTTTGAGTACAATCTAACAACTTCGCCATACGTTTGTTGTCTTTTATAGGCGTTGCCGAGCGCAGCGCTGTCTTCTGCCTGTTTACATATCTCCATATTTGAATACGCATGCCTATATTACTTTCTCTGGTGCTTCAGTGTACATTATTCTTCGGACATAAGGGATGTAGAAGGTAGGTTTGTTGAAGACGATCATAGCGCGCCGCTTGTTACTTCACCTTCCAAACCAAGGTTCTTTGTGGAGCGTCAGGACTACTGTAGTAGCGATCGCATGACTCACGCAAGAGCACTAAACATATCTGAAAGCCAGCTTGTTGTGCCTGTTGGCGTCAGCAAGGAAAAAGTTACAATCTTGCAACAAAGTGGAAGTGCGGGCACTTAGAAAATGGGCGTTGTAATGGATCAACAGCACTACTATCACTCATATATTCATTAAAGTTGATTACGTAGAAGTACACATCTTACAATACTGAACAAGGAAAGATTATAAGATAACTCTTTCTGTTCATAGTTTTTAGTTTTTTGCGAGTAAACTACGTGGAAATCTAAGTTATGCATCTAGTTCTGTTGTTCTGCTGGAGCGCGGGCTATTATTTGTTAGCAAATAGCTTTCTCAGTCAGTAAGGTGGAATAAGCTGTAATTTTAATGGTGCTGACAGATGCTTGCCAATTATGTTGTGCACGTTCGTAGGTCTCCTGAGCCTCTAAATTACAGTCTTCTTTTCCGAACCATGGCGGTTCATCAGCCAATCAGTGGGCCAGGTCAGGGATTACAATCGCCGTTTGTGCTCGATCGCTTCTGTCTGAACTAGAGTTCTTTCCTTTCCCACCTCTCCTCCTGGTCCATTCACATACACCTCCATGGTGTATACGTAGGCCGCTGCTTCGCCTGGAGCCTTCACATGGCTCTAAGGACTCAGTTCCTCCTGAGGCTCTCTGCTGTCACTTTCTCTCGATTCTTGACGTGTACCGGGACTCTGAAGTAGTTTCCACTGACGGTTCGACTACTGATGCTCACATTGGCTTCGCCTATGCTCACACAAGACATACTGCACAGCACTACTTGCTGGATGGCTGCAGTGTTTTCACTGCAGTGTTTTCACTGCAGAGATTGTGACCATATCTCATGCTCTTGAGTATATCTGTTCATTCTCCGGCGAGTCCTTCCTTGTATGTACTGACTCCTTGAGCAGGTAACAAGCTATTGACCAGTGTACCCTGTCGATCCTTTGGTAGCTACCGTTCGTGAGTCCGTCTATGACCTGGAATGGTCTTTCAGTGGTGTTTGTCTGGACCACAGGACATTTCAGAATCCAAGGAAATGAACTTGCAGACAGGCTGGCCAAAAAGGATGCTGGGAAAGCGCTTCTGGGAATCGAAATCTCTGAAACTGACCTGCACTCAGTATTACACTACAAGGTTTTTCGGATCGGGATACGGCATGGCTTAATCTCGGTACCCTTAAGGAGACTACAAATGTGTGAAAGCCCTCCATGCGGGCCTCAGCGTCTCTTTCGTCCTCTGCTGCCTCCACATCAGCCACACTTGGGTGACCCATGGCTATCTTCTGTGCCTTGAAGACCCACTCCAGTGTCGGTGCGTTGGCCGGCTTACGGTGGCCCACACTCTGTTGCGCTGTCCCACTTTAGCTGCCCTGCAACGGAATTTTCAGATCCCAGACTCGTTAGCATTACTCTTAGCTGTCAACGCTTCATCAGATGATTTAGTTTTTCGTTTTACGCGTGATGAGGGGTTTCATCGTTGCATCTAAGTTTTAGCACATGTCCTTTGTCAATATGTGTTCTCTACCTTAGTGCTTTTAGGCTGGAGGTTGTAATGTGTTGCAAAACGGCTGGCTTATCCACTTTTATTCTCGTGATCAGCCAACTAAGGTCATCTGCTCTTTTGTTTTAATCACTGCTACCTGTTTTTTGCGTCACTCTGTGGTTTTCTTGTACTACTTTGTTGCTCTTCTGTTGTTCTTGTGATTTTCCTGTTCTCCATGTTTTGTGCAGTAAGTCTTGTTTGATTTTTTCTTTTCCTTTGGGACTTGTTTTATAGGAACGAGGAACCGATGCCCAAGCAGTTTTGTTCCTTCCCCCCTCCTTAAACCAACCATCCAACCACAGAGAAACGACTTTACATGCTCAATGTTTTGTCCCTTCCCCCCTCCTTAAACCAACCACCCAACCGCAGAGAAACGACTTCACATGCTCCATGTTTTGTCCCTTCCCCCCTCCTTAAACCAACCATCCAACCGCAGAGATACGACTTCACATGCTCAATGTGTCAAAAGCAACAATTCTCAAAATCTAATCGCCAGATTCTCCGGTGTTGTTCCCAGCAGCAAAGTCTCTAGCTCGAACCCCAGGGGGAAGTACCTTCGATCGATCTCCACAGAGAAGTGTCTCTCCACGCCACATGCCCCCTCCATGGCGGATACGTGGCGTCTACATTTGTGCTCAGACGAAGAATCCCAGCAGTTGTTACAAAAACATTGCCTCCCACTTCATGCGTCATGAATCTACCAGCCAGTTACCTGAAGCCCACCATCCGTTCAGAAGACTTTCTGGAAGTTTTTATTTTCTCTCCTACATCCCTAGCACTCAGCAAAGGAAATACATGTCTCTGCTTTTCAGTGGAAAGAGTGCCCCAGCGCTTCCTGTAAAAAGATTCCTTACAGGTCTACATTTACATCTACATGTACACTCGACAGCAAAAAAAGTGGGTCACCCCTGAATTCCAACGTGTAGGCTGCACCTGAATGTATGCAACCAACATAGCATATTTATGTTGCACATAGTCGCAACCCTCCACAGTACAGTCGCTGTAAGATACACAATTGGTACCGCTAGAGACTACTAGAGAACACCAGTCTGTATGACAGTCCATCCAGATGTAAAGTAACACCACGATTGTACAGAAGAACAGACGTTTGTAAACTAAACTTAATTACAATAAGTGACATTTCAAATGTTGTGGGACAACTAGTTTTGTCACATAAATCGTTCAGTAATCCTTAGGCACAATCAAATATTTGAGACAGTATATGGATTTATAAAGTTGTATGGCAATTGGAAACAAGTTCTTTGCTGTCTAAAAGGTTTACCCAACACATGCTGAACGTCGTTCAACGTCCAACGGGGAGTGGTTTCGCATCAACTTTATGTAATACTAAGCAGTTAAAAGAAAACGTAACAAACGGCAGCAACCACTCTACGGAAATCCCAACATTAACAGCGAATCATAAGTAATATCATTGTTCACATTACTCATCGACAGTTACTTGTACACGAAGATGTACTTTAAATGACATGACCCACGTCTTCGTTCTGGATCCGGATGCAAACCCAGAACGTAAAGCCATTGTTAACCACTCAAAGCTTCGTGCCTTATCGAGACTCGATCACTAGGCAGAAAGAGACGTCAAATATTGACGTTTGCACCAGTATCAGTTATCAATTCTCAACTTGAACGTAAATGACGATAATGTTTGTACGAAAGCAGGAACCCTAACATGACAATTACCTTCTAGGTAATTAACCTCGAAAGACGGTGTATAGTGTTGCATTGCCAAGGAATAAAGGATGCACATGATTAAAATTGAAATGCCATCATGTAATGCTGGGGACAAGGATGCGAACCCATCACCTAATCGGATTGTTGAATAAGTACGTAAAATCAGAATGTAGATATTACAGTTTGTCACCAGTAGTGGGGTTGGAACCTTAAATGACGACTGAAGTTGTATTGCCTGACCGGGATTCGAACCCAGCGCCTACCTCCGTCGTTTTCTAACCAGGAACAGACGAGAAATATCCAACGTTGATCCACCATCAGCGAGATGTGCACACGTTAAACTAGAAATAAGCCGACGAAAACGTCTATGCTGACAGAGAGTCGAACGCCGCACACGTGGTTATGAAGACACGTTAATAATCAACTTCGTATTCAGTAGTAGCTAGGAGTAGCATGTTTAGTTGCATACCTTAAGGCATTACTCATCCCTAGTAACGTGTTGCCTAATATCTGCGATATCATGATGTTAATTTACAAGTGGATTGACTGCCGTAAAGAGCAATGTTCTCTAGTAGTTGTGTATCATTGAGATGTAAATGAAGTGCCTCAACGGAAAGTAATTTCCCTCGTGCAGCACGTATTGTTTCAGATACACTGAGTACATGTTATAAGTGCACAAAACGTGTATTATATACTAAGTATATACTATTATTTGGAGAAGCTGCCGCCAAACCTGTTTACTTTTACATTCCGCTTGGTTGTCGTGGTTGAAGACAGGTTTTCTTAAGGCTACATCTAATGCACAGCGCTTACAAGAAAGTATAGTTTCCTGCGTCATGCTATTGCTAGCTAGATGAAATATTTTGAGATAGCTATGTTTAAAATGAATGTATTTTTGAAAGTATTGTTCGTCAAATATTTGAATAAATTGTCAACTGTAGGTGTGCCTGCACATGTTATAGCATAATAGCTGTAGCTGCGTTAGTTTGTACTACAGACTTGGGTAGTTAAGGTGTAACTTTTGTTCCTTCAAGGGGTGATCGTGGCCCTGCGGCCCGGATCTGTACTAGCCGCGGCTCGAGAGCTACGGGCCAGCCAGGCTGGCCGAAGCGAGACGCAAGTGAGCGAGCTGGCGGTGGCGTTGGTGGGCCAACAGCCCGGGACGAGCCAGCACGGCTGCGCCGCATGCCTCTGCCTTTGCCGCTCCGTTTGACGTAAATATGTTTACCTCCTCTCCTGGAATCAGTATAAGAGCGGCAAGCAGAAATACACATCAGGCTGTCTGCCGTAATGGCTCATTGGGAGAGGTCTATTCGAGGTAGAGCCAAAAAATGGTTCAAATGGCACTGAGCACTATGGGACTTAACATCTGAGGTCATCAGTGCCCTAAAACTTAGAACTACTTAAGCCTCACTAACCTAAGGACATCACACACATCCATGCCCGAGGCAGGATTCGAACCTGCGACCGTAGCGGTCGCGTGGTTCCAGACTAAGGCGCCTAGAACCGCTCGGCCACTCCGGCCGGCCGAGGTAGAGTCGTCGCTCTCATTGAGGAAGGAGGATGCTCCATCAGAGAAGCTGGCAGAAGGTATGGCATACCACATACCACTGCAGTGAGATGGTGGAGGATCTGCCTTGAAAGAGGCACCACCAACAGGACTCCTGGCTCAGGCAGGAAGAGAGTGATCTCACAGCAGGAAGACAGGGACCTAGTGTCTAGAAGCAGAGAAAATCCATTTCTGAACGCGAAGCAGTTGCGGCGGGAGACCAACTTCCCCGGCTCCAGGGACACGATTCGCCGAAGGCTGAGGGACGCTGGACTGTATGCACGACGATCCGCCGCGAAACAAGAGCTCAGCGAAGACAACGTTTTATACCGGCTAGCATTTGCGGAGCTCCATCTGAGGGCGTCGTGGGACAACGTCATTTTCACTGATGAGAATGTGTTTTCCACCAATAACAACGGTCCACGAATCGTTTACAGGCCGCAAGGGACTCGGCATCGACGCGAATATTTAACCACGACGAGAAGAAGTGGCTGGCTATCTGTTACCTGCTGGGGTTGGAATTCTGCGAGAGGGGCGGGAATTCTTCACAGGATAGAAGGATCTCTGGACAATGCGCAGTATGCTCACATATTGGAAAATGTGATGCTTCCGTCAGCGCGAATGCTGTACGCAGAAGGGGACGTCACATTGGAAGACAACCATTCTCCCATTCACAAGTCTGCATTTGTTCAGCAGCGGCTCTCCACGATTGGCGTCAACGTCATGGACTGGCCACCACGTGCGGCTGATATGAACTCCATGGAATACATGTGGGCTGAGGTCGCCAGAACATTAACAGAGAACTGGACACGAAACCAACCAACTACTGTGGACGCTCTTTGGGACTGCGTCCTGGAAGCCTGGGAGGAAGTTGCTTCTTCAGGCTGTTACGTCCGACGGCTTATACATTCTATGCCAAGACGCGTGATAGAAGTACAAAATAATGAAGGATTCTGGATAAAATATTAGAGTTCTTAAAATGTTTTGTTATGTCTTCTTGTTCGTCATTTTTCCTCATTTGGAGCTAGTGGAATATTGCGTGACAACAGAAGAGATACAATACGGGTTAGCTTTCCTTTGAGTTGCCCTTTTAATTCAAGTGGGTTTCTTTTGAATATACAGTTTGTTAAGTATTCTATTTTGATTTCATTTATACACTGCCGACATACTTACAAACTAATCAGCGTTGATGGACTCTGTCACAGTAGTTTTTGGTATTTCAAATACGTCTCTCTCTTCCCCTCCATCCATATTACACCCTCCGTCTTCCACACAATACGCCAACAATTTAATATTATATTTACTCGCCGCGCGGGATAAGCCGAGCGGTCTGAGGCGCTGCAGTCATGGACTGTGAGGCTGGTCCCGGCGGAGGATCGAGACCTCCCTCTGGCATGGGTGTGTATGTTTGTCCTTAAGATAATTTAGGTTAAGTAGTGTGTAAGATTAGGGACTGATGACCTTAGCAGTTAAGTCCCATAAGATTTCACACACATTTGAAAATGTATATTTACTCGTTGTTAACATCTCTTCTATTCTCTCTCACACACTTCCTCTCTCTGTCACTATCACCGCAAGTGCCCTTCTATTACACTCCCCCAAAACTTTGTAAACAAATCTAGCGGTTTCCAATGACGCAACGTTTTCTCTTTTAATTGCTGCTGTCTTTACTCTCTATCATTCCTCTCACCACCTATGAAACCGTATTCTTTTATGTCCCCTTCCCTATAACCCATTCTCGGTTCTGAGAACAGTCCTTCCTTATCTCTCGGTCCTAAGATAAAACGAACTGTGGCACACATCTAAGTAAGGAATACTTTGCAAGCATTTCACGCTTATATTTTGCTCTTCTGCACTTCTATACATTCCCAGATCCCGCCCTCCATCCTGTTACGCGTCCCTTGACATCTGCATCTACATCTAAATGAATACTCTGCAATTCATAATTATGTGCTTGGCAGGGGGTTCTGTGGTCTTGTGGATTAATCTTGTATTGATGTGTAAAACGTGTAGGTTTACATCTCACGTAGATTTTTAACACACACAAGTAGCTCTCCTTCACCCCTAGTAACGCCAAGTGCACAACGCCAGTAAGCTCCGTAGTTCAAAATCCGCAGTAAAGATAACATCCCTTCGCTGCCGACTGGGCATTCGTTTGAGCTATGACAGATGGAGAAACCCCGTAAGGCAGAGACTCTGTCACCAGCAAGCCGTCGTAAACTAGAAAACGTATTTCATTTAATGAACCAATGGCCAAGTAAGTTCACAAGGCTCTTACTTTATTTGAAACTGAGACGTTGAAACTTGTGGTGCTGGACTGGGATTAGAATCCGATTTCATTGTGTTCCCGAAGATTGCAAACTCTTCTAGGCGTCCTCGAAAGGCACCTATCTGGTTTCGAATCCTGATCAGCACAAAATATTCATTATTTCATTTCAAGCCCTAGCATGTGCACTCCAAACTACTGGTGAAAAATAGTTGCATTTTCAACGTCTCTTCGTGCATTGTCAGCTGTAACGTGTTCGTCTCAACTCATAGCCACACGATGAGCTTTTTATCACAACATTACAAGATCAAACGTTTCCTTAAATCTTTTCAAGTTCAAACATACCTCTCCATCCTACTGGTGAAAACGGATTTGGGTTTGACGTTGTGTTCGTTGTGATCACCAACGACGACATGTTGTGGACTCAACTTCTAGCCAGGAGAGTATTTTCCATCACATCATTGAAAGTACAAACATGCCATTCCTAGCTATTATTGGAAAAGCAATTGATAGTTAAAATTACTTCATTACCACGATGCGGGGTTTGAATTCCATTCAGCACAGAATTTTTCGTCGACTGATGTCTAGCTAAACATGCACCCATCTCGCTAGTGGTGAACCAACAATAGCTATCTATCGTCTGTTCCTGGCTAGAAAACGACGGTGCTAGATGCTGGGTTCGAATCACAGTCAGGTAAAAACAATTCTTTCGTCAATTAAGGTTCCAACATTTCGCTATAGGTGAAAACATATTATATTTAACTTCTGATTTTATGTACAGTCGTGCTCAAAAGTATCCGAACGACCTGAATTGCATTTCACCTGATTCCCATGCGACCTACATATCGCAGCTGTCTAGCAGGTCCTCTAATCGCTCCTTGGTACAGTCGTTTGACTATTGAAAATGGTTCCAACAAATCACCAATAGAAAGCACTGCTCTGTATCGCAATAACTCAAGATGTAAAGTAATACCACGATACTACAAATATCAGGGAACACCTCATCAAAGATAAGACTGTCCTTAAGGCGTGTAAGCTCACACTTATTGCAATAAATGACATACCTGAAATGTTAGCTTTCTCATTATTACGTCAGATAGGTAACGCACGTAGTAAGTTCGTCGTATTCATGATTTCTTCTTCAAAGTAACATACCATACTTGTTATTTAACACAAAATGTCATTAAAAATTTACGTTATTCACTAGCAGCTACCTGAGAATATGTATGAACTTCATGTGACACGACGAACCCACTCGTTCCGCATATGGATTCAAACCCAGGTCATGCAGGCTAGGCAGCGGTGGCCGTACGGTTCTAGGCACTTCAGTCCGGAACCGCGTGACTGCTACGTTCGCAGGTTCGAATCCTGCCTCGGGCATGTATGTGTGTCATGTCCTTTGGTTAGTTAGGTTTAAGTAGTTCTAGGTTCTAGGGGTCAGAAGACCTCAGATGTTGAGTCCCATAGCGCTCAGAGACATTTGAACCAATCATGCAGGCTAAGATTTCGTGGCTGACGGAAATTAACAGTCATTCCTGACAAGGCATAAAGAGAGTGATATACCTTATTTTTGGACAGTATCAGTTAGCTAATATCAACTCTGAATTACATAACACAACGTCTTTAACGGACGCAAATTCCTACCCAGCATCTATTGTCCCTGTTAACGAACTACGAGAGATGTTAAATATTGCTACGTCACAAGTCACTTACTTGAAATGCAAAGAGATAAAGCTTTGTGTTGGACGGGGATTCGAACCCAGAACGTAATCGGATTCTTATCGAAGCACAATAAACCTTGACATATCGGATTTTCTCGGCAGTAGCTGGATGTATTAAATGAAATGACGAGACGAAACATTAATTTTTCCTTCCCTGGACTCCCACCCGGCACGTATCGCTGTTATATTCTAGAGAAAAGGAACGTTAAGTATGGCGTTGTCACAGCAGCAGCGACATGTGAGCATGTTTGATCTAATGACGAAGTGTTCAGTGCTGACTGAGAATCGAACCCCAAACATATCGTTGTTGATTACACACAAAGAGACGACACTTACCGAATTTTTCTCCACCAGCAGCTCGTAATAACATCCTTGCACTTACAGTGATCTCGCAAATAGTTCTGCGTCTCACTGGGCGTCAAAAACGTCAGATATCGTTAGTGTTGACAACGAATGAAAATGCATAAAAAATAAAAATTATTGTCCACCAGGAGATAGGTGCTCTCATGCTTGAGCTTGATAATACATAGTGAAAACTTTAGTGCTGGGCCAGGATTCCAGCCCATTCATGCGCAATATGTTTAGATGTTGAGGAATCTGTAGTTTTGAACAAACAACAAGTTGTAGTCTAGCTGTATTGTTACGAAGGGATCAAATTCCACGTTAAGGGCGGTCTGAGTTGCATTCCCAGTTCAGAACCAATTTTATCGACATAAAGAAGCTCAAACAAAAGACGGAATAAGTGTCCTGTGACCATACACAGGGTTTGTTTCGTCACTAGAAATAAATAACTAGTATAAGAAAGGTTACTGGTGATAGAGTTTGTACGTGTCGCCACTCCTTACTTTATTGTGGTTCCACCTAACGTCTATTTGGTAGAGAAGGAATATCATGTTTAATGTGATTTTCTGACCACAACGCCATTGTACCTCATTCACTTGGCGTAGCCTGAAGAGAATAGAATATGCCTCTCCCTATCAAAAAACGTCGCAGAAGTTAGAATCGAACCGAGACCATCATCATACGAAAATATCATTAGTCCAACAGACCACCAAACTCTAGACTCAATGACACATTTCTCTATCATAACACCGTTGCGGCACAGAAGATGAGAATTCTGACACACAGGCTCCCTGTAGTGGTATGCAGAATGTTCAGTACATTCATTTACTTGGTTGACCGAATCGCCACGAACTACCTGCCTTGGCTACCCAGTGCATGCATTCGACTCTATTTTGTAATCACCGAAATAAAATAATGTAACTGCCACCTACACAGGACTGCCAACAGTGTAGGATGCAGAAATTTAAATAGGAAGTGTTCCTTTCCATTTGAGCTACTCTATTGCACTAGCTATTTGTTGAAACCATCGTGCAGTGCAAAAGAAATGCTGTAACTGTCTGTCCCTCTGAAGTCTATATCCGGCCAAATGCATTATCCCACAGCACTGTGGAATGCCGAAGTTCTGGGGGATCTGTTGTTCACTTCAAGATGTGCTGTAGCTACGTCACAGCTAACAGCGTAACGGTAAGCGTCGCGCACTGTTGATTATACGTCGCGTGTTTTATTACATTCGCTGCTACATTTTTTTTAAAACGCAATTATGCTGTCTGCTGACGTTAACAAAATAATGGAACTCTGAACGTAATTCTCTTCACTTCTCAACCCAATATAGTCGCATGTGCAAAGAAGGATAAATTCTGCGTGATTTTGTTCTTTTCAGGTTTAATAGACGGCCAGGCAGCAGAATGCATCGTACCAAAATAGTCAGAAAAGTATTTTCTACATTAGCTGTCGTCTGGTAGTGGCATTTTATTCTTCTTCAAATCTTGTTTGACAGCTTTTACTTAGAACAAGTTTTCTACATGCATGTAATCAATAAACTGCATGTGCATTGTCAGACTGTTATAGATAATATCAGAGAATCCGCATATATTGTCGACGATTAATTTCTCTCTCATGTTTAGTATTGTTTTAACAACACTATAAGACACCTAACGAAAACTGTGCACTGTATTGTAAGAAATGAATTAAAATTTCCCACGAAAACCTTACGACGAAAGTATGTCTGTTTTAACAAAACTGAGTGTCTGTACACAAGCGTGCCTCCATCTGCACGAATTAGTAAAATACTACTCATTTAGACTTCGATTGGGTCTATGTTTAAATGTATGCTGTGTCATACAGGTATGCAAATGTGGCGTTTCATAAATAAAGTTACGTATTCCTAGAAACCCAAAATTGGCTTGTCAGCAGCGGAAAGAGGCGTTACCTGTTGTGCAGCATTGTAAGTGTTTCACCATTGCACTATGAGCTGAAATTATTTTCTTGCGATTTGCTAATCAATTTATTTCCTTCATACTTATCACCCTGGCATGAGAGTCTTAAGTGAAGAACATTATTGAATTTCGTATCGTTGACGGTCGATTCGAATTTCTTCAGAGACGTTTGTATTGTATAGCAGCTTGGCAGTCAGAAAGCCGAGATCTACGACCATTAACACAACTTACTGAGTCGAGCTGCCAAGAAGATTTGATGTGTAAAGGTTTTCTTCTGATTTTGATACGGAATTTTTTCTGGAAAATCGCAGCTCCATGAAATAATACACAAAAAAGCTCGCACGCGCTGCCCCTACCACGGTTACAACTGACGATTTTCTTAACCGTTGCAACACGAGACACGGGCGGTACCACGGGGCTACGGACACACTGCTGCATATCTGTAGCCAAAAAATAGAAATTTCTGTCTTTGTCTTAGTTTACGTGAGGATTATATACCACAAGTCAATCAAATGGAAATGGAATATCAAGTGGATTTAGCGACTCAGTTCAGTACCATACGCGGAAGTGATTGCACTGTCACAGTGTTGCCAAATGTTTGTGACGATGTAGCCAATTCTCAGCTGTGCTAGTAACAGCTCTGTAGCGTTATAGGAGGAGCATCCTGTGCTCGTGTCATTGGAGTATACGGAGAGGAGGCGTGGGGTTTGATTAATATGCAGCGTTTTCTCCTACCAGCTGTGTCAAACATTCAGGTGTGTAATCTTCCATCACGATTACAGTTTCCACTAAATATATACGAATAAAACACTTACCTCGTTACTTTGTTACAAAAGATTATTTCAATACAATAAAAAGTCTTTGGTAATCAACTTTGCCAACCTGTCACGAAAAGTAAGATAACAAACACTTTTCACCTCGAAATCGATTGCATCTATGTGCAGTCTTGTGATCATACAAGTAGAATTTCATGAATTGCACGAGAAAGTAGAAAAATGTTGATGCAGATGGAAGCTGTTAGGAACACAGTTACCTCATTATTCTCTACCACGTAATAAACAACTCATTTGATGATTCGGAAGAGAAGAAACTAAAATTTATGCCCATTAAGACAGAAACTAAAGTGCAGATGCGGGCACTGCGCAGATCCGCGATTTTTCATATACAGATCTATACAAATAATGTATACTAACCAGCGTATTCATTGCTTTCGTATTTTTTCCCTCTTGTTTAGTCTTCTTATGATGAACTGGATCCACACCCATGAGCCTGATTATTTCTTCGTATCCTTCCATCTCCTATCTTTGTGTGTTATTGTGCGGTGTTCAAAAAGCAAAATATTATGCCTGCTCCCACGAGGTATTAAAATGAGGTCGCAAAAAGGCTAACGAATGATAATCCAAATACAGTGAGACGCCAATTTGTCTGTCGTCATGGTGTTAAGTGGACAAAAATAGTTGGGTGTTATTGTCGTCTTTTCTTATTGAGATTTTGATATTACCCTGATACAAGACGCCGAGATAAATGTGTATATTCTCAGTGACGAAACAGCCCACATTCCATTCATTCTGTTCCATTCGTTACCTGCATCGGCGGCAATGAGTGATAGGAAAGCTGTTGCGGGATGACGAATAACAATAACAATGGTAGTAATTACAAATCAATAATAAAGGCTCTTTACTGCATTACAGACGATTAACAACATAACCAAGAATGGCTGAGTGTTTAATTGGCGCACTGAGTAGGTGTTCTTACTACTTTGTTACTGAATTCTGTTCTAGTTGTTAGCAGAGAGAAAACAAAGAACCCTGTAGCCATACATATCGCTAGTACAACGAGATATTACCTATCAACTATCCTTGCTTTACATTACGAAACGAACATGGCGTCACTGAGCTGATATTTGAAATACATTTCTGTTTTCTCTCTCTGTCTCTCTCTCTTTTTATTTTTATTTTAATTTTTTGAGGAAAGCGTCGAGAAGCGCGATAATACGCAAGTAGGCATATAACCTGTTTACAGTTATTTTCATCGGTATACATAATGCAAAAGTACAACTTTTAAGTGTGTTATTGCGAAATTCCAGTTATTGACAGTCTATTCGTGAGCTTGCTCGCATTCAGTGGGGTGAAACCTATCACAGAAGCAAGCAAAACACAAATATTTCTTGCACCATGGTTCAAAATGGTTCAAATGGCTCTGAGCACTATGGGACTTAACATCTATGGTCATCAGTCCCCTAGAACTTAGAACTACTTAATCCTAACTAACCTAAGGACAGAACACAACACCCAGCCATCACGAGGCAGAGTCTTGCACCATGCGTAACACAAAAACGAAATCTTGCTGCACTGACGTGTTGTCCGATATATTGCACAGAAATCATATCTGATTCATGTTGCTAAATACAGCTCTATCAGATTTCAATTTGGAAGCGTACCAAGTGTATAAAATTATATCTTGAAATACGCAGAAAGGCCCATAGAGGTATTCGACTGAAACATAGCCATGACCAAAATTGTAACTTGGGTCGACAGCATCGTCGTCTACCACCTTGAGAACTCGAACGGTGACAGTGCTCGGCCGGTTACTTACGTTTACTGGTATCAAAGCTACAGCATGAAAAAACAAAAATGTTACTAACCCGGAGGTCATTAGTTTTGGAACCCATTGAAAGTAAAGCAGTCATCAGTCGCAAGAGGGGTTTGAACACCACAGTGCTTTAATATGCAAGGACTTATTGGAGGTGGTATGCTGTTGCTTTTATCCGACCTTTGAATTGACTTACCTAGCCAGTTAATAGGGGAACCTACAGTTTTACGTGGCTTTCGGACCACAGTGCAACTCGGCATTCTTCACATCAACAAACACTGCCCCACAGGAAAGATGTGTAAAACGGCACATAAAAATCATGGGACACGTGAGGGATCGAACCTGAGACCTTCGTATACATAGTCTTGCACTTTATCACCTTGCCACCATGCAGCCAACACCGTGGTTTCTGCTTGCCATTAAAATTAAGGATCTCTCATTTGTGCCTGCGTTGGCACTTGCGCGTCCCTTAGGAGACCTTACCTTTGGGATACCCTCGTATACATGTGTGAACGCCTTCCAATGCCCACTCAAGGAAGACAAGGATACCAAGTCTAGCTTCAAAATTACAAATACGCCTCTGTTTGTGGAAAAACGCAGACTTAGGTTGAAAATCATTTTGAATATTTATCAGTACTGTGCCGATTGATGTGAAACTCGTTTTCTACCAATGATTCCCACAGCTACAGGAACACTACTTTAATACCTCTTACACAAAATACTTAAGCAGTGCTATCAGACGAAAAGATCAACCTGACACAAACTGTGGGAAGTTTGTTTTACAACCTTCGTACCCAGATAAAGAGCTTTTCGTATTTGAGATATCTGTGAACGTTGCTGCGTAAGACGATTTAAGAAGAAACTAAATTGCTTCAGCTACGCCAGTGTTTAAAGAAATCGTGTTAACGCCACTAAATCGTGGTTTGTAAATCGTTTACCAGCCGTACTCTGCCGCATTTCGCTGATTCTAAGGCAAAAAGCTTACTGACATATTTCACAGAAGCAAAAGGGGGACGAAATGTCTCCCACTCGAAGGTCATGTTGTTTTACTTAAATGATTACAAAATCGGGTAAAACGAACAATGAGGTTGTCAGTATAAGCACGTTACTGTTGTCAATATGAGGTTGCACCGCCCAGGGCCTGTAATGATAAAGGGCCCGTTTAGGTCAGGCATATTGCACACAGAAGTAGAAGAGAAAGCACCACTAAATTCTACAATCCGTATGCATTGCGTACACACAGAAATTACTGTTACAGTGTACTTATGGAGCCCAATGAGTGAATTGCATTTTTTTCGGTGAGAAAGAGCACTGGCAAACAGTCTTCGCTACATTAGGTTACTTAAATTGGCATCACTTTGAGCTAGAATTTATGGCCAGCGAATAAGTGTAAGGACAGTGAGTCGGATGCGGGTTTTGCAACTGTGATATACTTTCCTTACATTATGGAGGCGAATATTAAATTTGAACTAATATTGCGAAAATTTTGGACTAGGATAGCTTAGAATGAAAATATTTCTGATTATTGCAAAGGAAAACAACTGATTTTCTAAAGCATTCTGTGTCATACACAACTTGAAACAGGTCACGCCGACCAAATCATATGGAAGAACCGACAGCGACGTATATTGGAAGGCAGTAAGATCCCTTGGCGTTTGGTTTGGCAGTATTCGACAGCCATTTCTAGGCGCAAGCAAATGAAGAAAGGCTGCCCGTTTTCGTTATCAAGTAAAGTCTTCATCAGTTACTTTAGTTTTAATATGATCTACGAGTAATTGCTGATGTTTGATATTAACATTAAAAGGATTCCGTAGACAGGGAAAGAACTTGTTCTTGGGCAACTACTTCTGTTGTTGTTGTTGTGGTCTTCAGTCCTGAGACTGGTTTGATGCAGCTCTCCATGCTATTCTATCCTGTGCAAGCTTCTTTATCTCCCAGTTCCTACTGCAACCTACATCCTTCTGAATCTGCTTAGTGTATTCATCTCTTGGTCTCCCTCTACGATTTTTACCCTCCACGGTGCCCTCCAATGCTAAATTTGTACTAAACTACTTCAATAATGACCAAAAGGACTTAAATGATCCTCAAGCACATGTGTTCCAGCAGCGGTATGAAGAAAATGATAGTAATAATGACGGTGATAATCGAATTATCCGGTAACTTCACACTTCACAGTGGATTTTCTCGAACTAAGAAATTTCCTGAATTAGTGAAAATTGCAAAATGGCTTCAAATCGAGGCAATGACACCTGCTGACATGAGAATAACATAATCTCCACGTCAGAAGCTTGCTTCTACATAACCATTTAATGGACTCGCGTTTTTTTCCACCGTGACTAGTTTAGTAAGCTAAGCACATCATCCATTAAAGCACACACCTGGGGCTGGGAAATGTGGCCACAATGGTCTGGTGGAACGAACTATCACAAGTGCAATGCGTGGGTTCAGGCATTTACTTTTAAGAGGCACAAATGGTTCAAATGGCTCTGAGCACTATGGGACTCAACTTCTGAGGTCATTAGTCCTCTAGAGCTTAGAACTAGTTAAACCTAACTAACCTAAGGACATCACACATATCCATGCCCGAGGCAGGATTCGAACCTGCGACCGTAGCGGTCTCGCGGTCCCAGACTGCAGCACCTAGAACCGCACGGCCACTTCGGCCGGCTAAGAGGCACAAACAGATTTACTTTACCTCTGGTAACCTCAAGAGAAAGCTTTTATAATCCAGAATCCGCATTAAACATCACATTCCTTCATTCCAAACTGGGCAACGTCGGAAAATGACATAGGTGGAGGTCAGGGTAAACAGAAATACTGTCACCAGTAAACTTACTTACATTAGGAAATTTTATTTTTTTTGATAAACTGATAGCCGTCTAAAGGAACAGGGCTCTTATTTTACTTGTACTTGATTGAACTAGAGACGTTGAAAAATTTGGTGCTGAACTGTGATTCGAATTCGTATCTCCTCTTTCGAGGATCTGAATCTCTCGGAACAGTATAGTTCAATCATGTCATTCCTTTTCTCAAGACTGTAGTCTTCTCTAGGTCTCCTCCAAAGGAAAATATGTGGGTCCGAATCCCGATCCAGTACAAAAACATTCATAATTTAATTTCAAGCCCTATCACGCGCACACCGGCCTGCTAGTGAAAATTAACCGCATTTTTAATGTCTGTTCATGTTGTCAACAATTCCTGGACAAACACGCACACATCTTACTGTTTGTGAGTAAGCAATTGATACTTAAGCAATATTCGTGGACAATAAAGGAGAATCATAGGAGTGCGGTTCGATTGCCGCTCAGGCCCAAAAATTTTTGTCCTTATTTTAGAGTAAACACCTGGCAGCTGGCAAGAAAAACCGATACGTAACATTTGATTTTACTTAGTTAACAATCTGATTACCTCTTGGGTTCGTATCTCCGTCGCAGAACTTCACATCATGCGCTTCATTTTTAAATTCAAACACACTTCGTTACTTCTGAATTGTGGTATAGCAGACATCTTTCATAGTTAGTTATCACTGATGAAAGGGTGTTGATAGGAGTCCCGGTTTATTACAAAAACTGTCGTCTTTTATTTTCTAGTTTAGATTGGGTTACTGATATAGGCGACATTTCGGTACTTCATGACTCTTCATGGATAGTCAGCAATATGGTATGATTAGATTAGGTTAGGTAGACTTGTTCCATAGATCATGAATACGACATTCCGTAATGATGTGGAACGAGTCATTTTAATGAAAGATTTCTTTATATACCAGTATTCAATTTCTTTACAGCAATTTTTTACCCTCTCTCTCTCGCGCCCCCCCCCCCCCCCTCTCTCTCTCTCTATCTCTCTCTCTCTAACACATATACACACACACACACACACATTCTCTTTTTATTTTTCTTTGTTTGATGTGCTCGACTATCGGCGAGGCACGAAAACGTCCGTGAATGAGTTTCTTAGTCTTGAGTACAGTTACGAAAGAAATATAAAACAGCTATGAGAGTTACTGATTTATGATGCTTAGTAGCAGTCAGTTCTGAGTATTATTAGTAACTAAGCTCCAGTCCCTAAACCTAGTTACAGAAATGGTTCCAACAAGTCACCACTAGAAAACACTGCTCTGTATCGCAATAACTCAGGATGTAAAGTAATACCACGATACTAAAAATATAAGGGGAAACCTCATCATAGATAAGACTGTCCTTAAGGCTTGTAAGCTCGCATTTATTGCAATAAATCAGACGTATTACGTATTCCAGGCCGTAGCAGCAGCGTCTTTGAGGCGCCAGCTATGGTCACTTTCCAGCCCGCTGTAGGATCACATCGGTTCTTCTTCTTCCTGCTGGTAATGTAACTGAGATTTGGCAACAACGCAAGGTATGGTTGGCAACTCTGTGATCGACCAGTTACTTCCTGGTGTGCACGGAATTATGCCTCAAAGTTCACTTGATTTCTCGTGTCATTTCCATTGAATAACCTGAGTTGTTATCGCTTGAGGTGTAACAGATGATTGTAAATTTACGGTTTTCAGCCCAGCAAAGTCATTGAACGTTTCAATCGCAACTAATCTCGTCCTGTAAATAGCGGTTTACGAGTTATAGCCGCTATTTGCCTCGTAAGAGAACGGCGCAAACCATATACACTCCTGGAAATTGAAATAAGAACACCGTGAATTCATTGTCCCAGGAAGGGGAAACTTTATTGACAGATTCCTGGGGTCAGATACATCACATGATCACACTGACAGAACCACAGGCACATAGACACAGGCAACAGTGCATGCACAATGTCGGCACTAGTACAGTGTATATCCACCTTTCGCAGCAATGCAGGCTGCTAGTCTCCCATGGAGACGATCGTAGAGATGCTGGATGTAGTCCTGTGGAACGGCTTGCCATGCCATTTCCACCTGGCGCCTCAGTTGGACCAGCGTTCGTGCTGGACGTGCAGACCGCGTGAGGCGACGCTTCATCCAGTCCCAAACATGCTCAATGGGGGACAGATCCGGAGATCTTGCTGGCCAGGGTAGTTGACTTACACCTCCTAGAGCACGTTGGGTGGCACGGGATACATGCGGACGTGCATTGTCCTGTTGGAACAGCAAGTTCCTTTGCCGGTCTAGGAATGGTAGAACGATGGGTTCGATGACGGTTTGGATGTACCGTGCACTATTCAGTGTCCCCTCGACGATCACCAGTGGTGTACGGCCAGTGTAGGAGATCGCTCCCCACACCATGATGCCGGGTGTTGGCCCTGTGTGCCTCGGTCGTATGCAGTCCTGATTGTGGTGCTCACCTACACGGCGCCAAACACGCATACGACCATCATTGGCACCAAGGCAGAAGCGACTCTCATCGCTGAAGACGAAACGTCTCCATTCGTCCCTCCATTCACGCCTGTCGCGACACCACTGGAGGCGGGCTGCACGATGTTGGGGCGTGAGTGGAAGGCGGCCTAACGGTGTGCGGGACCGTAGCCCAGCTTCATGGAGACGGTTGCGAATGGTCCTCGCCGATACCCCAGGAGCAACAGTGTCCCTAATTTGCTGGGAAGTGGCGGTGCGGTCCCCTACGGCACTGCGTAGGATCCTACGGTCTTGGCGTGCATCCTTGCGTCGCTGCGGTCCGGTCCCAGGTCGACGGGCACGTGCACCTTCCGCCGACCACTGGTGACAACATCGATGTACTGTGGAGACCTCACGCCCCACGTGTTGAGCAATTCGGCGGTACGTCCACCCGGCCTCCCGCATGCCCACTATACGCCCTCGCTCAAAGTCCGTCAACTGCACATACGGTTCACGTCCATGCTGTCGCGGCATGCTACCAGTGTTAAAGACTGCGATGGAGATCCGTATGCCACCGCAAACTGGCTGACACTGACGGCGGCGGTGCACAAATGCTGCGCAGCTAGCGCCATTCGACGGCCAACACCGCGGTTCCTGGTGTGTCCGCTGTGCCGTGCGTGTGATCATTGCTTGTACAGCCCTCTCGCAGTGTCCGGAGCAAGTATGGTGGGTCTGACACACCGGTGTCAATGTGTTCTTTTTTCCATTTCCAGGAGTGTATATCCGCTAGCTGCGTGTTGACGTGCAGACCTGGGTAAACGCGACTCTTACGGTTCGCGCTTCTAGCCTCGCTGAATGTAACGTTTTTATCCCTTCTGTGTAAGAGCTGCAAGCAGTCAGATCAAACATCGATAAGCAAATCGTAAGAAAATACTTTCAGTACATAATATAAGGGTGAAAAACTTACAATGCTGCACAACAGGTAACGCCTCTTCCGCTGCTGACAAGCAAATTTTGGGTTTCTAGGAATACGTAACTTTATCTATGAAATGCCACGTTTGAATACCTGTTGAGTATGACACAGCATACCTTTTCAACACAGACCCATTCGAAATCTAAGTGAATAGTGTTTTACTAATTCGTGCAGATAGAGGCACGCTTGTGTATAGATACTCAGTTTTGTTAAAACTGACATACTTTCGTCGTAAGGTTTTCGTGGGTAGTTTTATTTCATTTCTCACAATACAGTGCAGAGTTTTCGTAAGGTTTCTTTTAGTGTTGTTAAAACAATACTAAACATGAGAGAGAAATTAATCATCAACGATACAAGCGCATTCTCTGATGTTATGTATAACAGTCTGACAATGCACATGCAGTTTATGGATTACATGCATGTAGAAAACTTGTTCTGACTTAACGCTGTCAAACAAGGATTGAAGAAGAATAAAATGCCACTACCAGACGACAGCTAATGTAGAAAATAATTTTCACACTATTCTGGCACGATGCGCTCTCCCCGTACATAATACAAAAGCTTCGAGCGCATCTGCTGCCTGGCCGTCTATTAAACCTGAAAAGAACAAAATCACGCAGAAATTATCCTTTTTTCCACATCCGACTACGTTGGGTTGGGTTGTGAAGAGAATTATGTTCAAAGTTCCATTGTTTTGTTAACTTCAGCAGACAGCATAATTGCGTTTTAAAAATAATGTAGTTGCGAATGTAACAGAATACGCGACGTATTATCAACAGTGCGCGACACTTACCGTTACGCTACTAGCTGCGACATAGCTACAGCACCTCTTGAAGTGAACAACAGTTCCTCCACAACTTCGGCATTCCACAGTGCTGTGAGATAATGCATTTCGCCGGATATAGACTTCTGAGAGACAGACAGTTACAGCATTTCTTTTGCACTGCACGATGGTTTCAACAAACAGATAGCGCAATAGAGTAGCTCAAATGAAAAGAAACACTTCGTATTTAAATTTCAGCATCCTACACTGTTGGCAGTTCTGTGAAGGTGGTAGTTACGTTATTTTATTTCGGTGATTACAAAATAGAGTCGAATGTATGCATTGGGTAGCCAAGGCAGCTAGTTCATGGCGATTCGGTCAACCAGGGAAATGAATGTACTGAACATCCTGCACCCCACTACAGGGAGCCTGTGTGTCAAAATTCTCATCTTGTGTGCCGCAACGGTGTTGTGATACAGAAATAAGTCGTGAAGACCACGGTTTGGTGGTTTGGTGGTCTGTTGGACTGATGATAGTTTCATATGATGGTCTCGGTTCGATTCCAACTTCTGCCGATGTTTTTTGATAGGGAGAGACAGATTCTATAGGTAGGGAGGTATAATGGTATTGTGGTCTGAAAGTCACATTAAACATGATATTCCTTCTCTACCAAATAGACTTTAGGTGTAACCACAATAAAGTAAGGAGTGGCGACATGTAGAAACTCTATCACCAGTAACCTTTCTTGTACTAGTTATTTATTTCTAGTGACGAAACAAACCCTGTGTGTGGTCACAGGACACTTATTCCATCTTTTATTTGAGCTTCTTTATGTCGATAAAATTGGTTCTGATCTGGGAATGCAACCTAGACCGCCCTTAACGCGGAATTTGATCCCTTCGTAACAATACAGCTAGACTACAACTTGTTGTTTGATCAAAACTACAGATTCCTCAACATCTAAACATATTGCGCCTGAATGGGTTGTAATCCTGGCCCAGCACCAAAGTTTTCACTATGTATTATCAAGCTCAAGCATGAGAACACCTATCTGCTGGTGGACAATAATTTTTATTTTTTATGCATTTTCATTCGTTGTCAACACTAACGATATCTGACGTTTTTGACGCCCAGTGAGACTCAGAACTATTTGCGAGATCACTGTAAGTGCAAGGATGTTATTCCGAGCTGCAGGTGGAGAAAAATTCGTTAGCTGACGTCTCTTTGTGTTTAGTCACAACGATATGTTTGGGGTTCGATTCCTGGTCAGCACTGAACTCTTTGCCATATTATTTCTAGTTCAAACATGCTCACATGTCGCTGCTAGTGTAACAAAGCCATGCTTAACGTTCCTTTTCTCTGGAATATAACAGGGATATGAGCCGGGTTGGAGTCCTAGGAAGGAAAAAATTAATGTTTCGTCTCGTCATTTCGTTTAATACATCTATCTACTGCCGAGAAAATCCGATATGTCAAAGTTGATTGTGCTTCGATAACAACCCGGTTGGGATCTGGGTTCGAATCCCCGTCCAACACAAAGCTTTACCTCTTTGCATTTCAAGTAAGTTACTTGTGACGTAGCAATATTTAACACCCCTCGTAGTTCGTTAACAGGGACAATAGACGCTGGGTAGGAATTTGCGTCCGTTAAAAATGTTATATTACGTAATTTAAAGTTGATATTTGCTGCCTGATACTGCCTAAAATCGAGGCATACCACTTTCTTTATGCCTAGTCAGGAATGACTGTTAATTTCCGTCAGTCAAGAAATCTTAGTTTGCATGACCTGTATTTGAATCCATATGCAGAACGAGTTGGTTCGTCGTGTCATTTCAAGTTCATACATATTCTCAAGTAGCTGCTCGTGAATAACGTAAATTTTTAATGACATTTTGGGTTAAATAACAAGTATGGTATGTTACTTTGAAGAGGAAATCATGAATACGACGAACTTACTACGTGCGTTACCTATCTGACGTAATAATGAGAGTGCTATCATTTCAGGTATGTCAGTTATTGCAATAAATGCGAGCTTACAAGCCTTAAGGACAGTCTTACCTGTGATGAGGTTTCCCTGATATTTTTAGTATCGTGGTATTACTTTACATCCTGAGTTATTGCGATACAGAGCAGTGTTTTCTAGTGGTGACTTGTTGGAACCATTTTCTATAGTCAAACGACTGTATGAAGGAGCGATTAGAGGACCTGCTAGACAGCTGCGTTATGTGGGTTGCATGGGAATTAAGCGAAATGCAATCTAGGTCGTTCGGATACTTTTGAGCATGACTGTACTTCGTTAACAATCCGATTAGGTGCTGGGTTCGCATCCCTGTCACAAGCTTTATATGATGGCATTTCAATTTTAAACATGAGCATACCTTGTTCCTTGTGAATGACACCACAGTAAACGTCGTTGGGGGTAGTTCCCAGGATGGTAACTGTTATGACAGGATTCCCAGTTCAGTACAAACATTTTCATCATTCATTTTCAGGATCTGAATTGATAACTGATACTGGTGCAAACGTCTATACTTCACGTCTTTTTATGCCTAGTGATCCATTCTCAACAAGGCACAAACAAAGCTTAGCTTAGTTAGCAATGGCTATAGGTGCTGGGTTTGAATCCAGGTCCAGAACGACGACGTTGGTCATGTCATTTAAAGTTAAAATTTGTGTACATGTAGCTGTTGATGTGTTGCGAGAACAATGATATTAGTGGTGATTCACTCTTAATGTTGAGATTTCCTTAGAGTGCTTGTTGCCGTTAATCGCGTTTTTTTACTGGTTCGCCCAGTATCCAGTTTCCAGAGTCACTCGCCATTGAGCGACCTTCGGCACATGGATGGAAGACCTTTTAGAGAGCGAAAAACATTTTTCCAATTGCTGTACAGCTTTGTAACTCCATATATTGTCTCAAGTATTTAATTTTGACTAAGGATTACTGTACGATATTTGTAAAATAGTCCGTTTTCTCAGAACTTTTGGAGTGTTTTCTAATATGTTTTGTATGACGATATTAGTTGACACTTACACTGACTGCCATAAGGACCTTTGGTCTCTTAGTAGTATTTTGCGGTACCCATTGTGTGTAGTCAAACGACTGTACCCCACAGGGTTTTGGTGTTTAGAGGACCTGCAACACAGCGACGTTATGTTTGTTGTGTTCGGCAGTGACCCACTTTTTTTGCTGTCATATGTACATCTACATAGATACTCCGCAAGCCACTGTACGGGACATGGCAGTGGTTACCCCATACCACTACTTCTTATTTCTTTTCCTGTTAGACTCACAAATAGAGCGAGGAAACTCGACTGTCTGTATGACTCCAGGCCAGTTTGTAATCATCGTTTGAGAACCCGCGCGTTTTGTCGCACTAAAAGATGCATTTTCACCTTGTTCCGCCCGTAACGCTCTTTGTCCACTTACGCTATTGTGAAATTCCTTTTCGTCCCACCAAAGTACAATCTCTCATCAGCACTGTCTATGCTACAGGGGTTCTGAAGCCTCCAGTGTTGTAAACCGCCGCCTCCCCGCTTTGTTCTCTCTCAAGGCAGTAAATGTCCGCCCAGCACAACACGACAAATCTCTTCCCAGCTCCATTGTAGCCGATAGTCGCTTCTGAGGAATGTATAGCCCACTTAGCCCTTTCTGTCAGTGCTCAGTTCTAATTAACTACCAGACATGCAGTTCTATGGAAATTATTAGCACATGGTCATAGCCAGAATCAGCCAATCAACTGACTAATAATCAGACTGTGCATCATGATCTTATATAAATATAAATCGAAAAGAATTTACAGAATATTTAATGGATGGTGTCAAAATCTCGTCTCCTAACGAAGCTACGTTATAAACGACATGGTAATTCATCGTCCTTAGATTTCTTATCTAAGTGGTGGATGCTGCAGCAGAGACGCTGTGTATGAGAGATGCGTGCTATTGCAAATTTGGAGGTATACTGTGAGCTGCATAGTACACCTGACCCCATAAGTCTTACAAAATGACCACAACAAGGAATTATGTGCATTTACTGACAGCCGTTCCTTCCATGACAATGGACCTCCGGCACCACACACGGTAAGATGGCATCCGGGTGTTACAAATCCGATTTTAGTAATATGTCCCTACAAGTAGATAAGAATTATCTCAGAGAGCTGTTGCATTTCGAATGCTGCTTAGGTTCCTAAGAAAGGTAAGTGATAGAAACCTCAAGTTATTAAATATACTTCTCGTCCCATGTACCTCTCTAATCTATTCTTACAGTCCCTATGTGAGATTACGTGTCACATGCATGACACGTTTTGGGAAATGATTCCGACTTTCAACTACTTCTTTTTCGAGTAGTATTCGTTACGTGATACGCAAAAATACGACAGCTTACGAGAAAATAGCTGCACACAAAAATAATGGTGAATAAACCATGCAATTGAAGCAAAACTATGGGTGCATCAGTTTTCTTTTTTCTTTTTTTCATGGCTTCTAGCTGTTCTTCACTGTCATGCAGAAGTCGTAGGATCCCACCACCTGCATATTTGTTGACTGAGTTCTAGGAAAATAAGGAAGGATTAGTGGACTATTAGCCACTTGCAATGTAATAATTTTAATAATGACTCATTACTGGAAATATATGTCACGGATGGCTGGCGCCATTATTGTTATTGAATTATACCCACCTAGGTAGGATCGTCCATCAGTATCGGAAATATTTTCAAAAATAGAAAATAAATTCTGATTTTAATGCTGACTGCAATTTCCTCTACTGTGGGCTGCTTCTTTTTGAGTGGTAGTCTACTCTCAGTTCTGTGGACTTGAAGCTGTAGGCTTACTACAGTGCGTAGGCATTTCTCGCAGGCATACGTTGTTTTAGAAGTGGAGCAGCAATGGGGTTGTACCTGTAAGAGATGCACATGACTTTTGCAAGCTGTGATGGTCTTATCTCAGGTGTGTGGAATGCTTACCCACTACTGGGCACTGACACAGAGACACCTACGGAATGGTGGGTATGTTGGTTGTTTGGTTGAATGCGGGACCAGCAGCGAGGTCATCAGTCTCATGGGGTTAGGGAAGGATGGGCAAGGAAATCGACCATGACCTCTCAAAGTAACCATTCTAGGATTTTGCCTGAAGCGATTTTGGCAAATTACGGAAAACCTAAACCAGGATGGCCAGACGCGGGTTTGTACTGTTATCCTTCCGAACGCGAGTCCAGTGTGCTAACCACTACGCCACCTCGCTCGGAATGTAGGGGATGTCCCAAATTGTTGGGTGAGTTATATACTCAAGCACCAAAGAAACTGGTGTAGTCATTCATATTGAAACAAAGCGATATGTAAACAGGCAGAATACGGCGCTGCAGTCGGCAAAGCCTATATAAGGCAAGTATATGGGGCAGTTGTTAGATCGGTTACAGCTGCTACTATGGCAGGTTATCAAGATTTAAGTGAGTTTGAACGTGGCGTTATAGTCGGCGCATGAGCGATAGGACACAGCATCTCTGAGGTAGTGATGAAGTGGCGATTTTCCCGTACGATCTTTTTAAAACATCAGATCTCCGACTTCGCTGCGGCCAGGCAAAGATCCTGCAAGGACGAGACCTACGACGATTGCAGAGAATCGTTCAACGTGACAGAAGTGCAACCCTTTCGCAGATTGCTGCAGATTAGTATTCTGGGACAGCAACAACTGTCAGCATGCTAACTGTTCAACAATACATCATCGATATGGATTTTCGGGGCCTCTTGATGACTGTATAAGGCGTCCGGATTTTATGGACCTGAGCTTCATCCATAACGACAGGACGATACAGTATGAGATCCTCAGAAAATAATAATTATATTACACCAACAAAAGGCAATTGTAAATAATCTCATGTACTGAAAACTAACAATACAATTGCTACCAATATGGACAATGGCACAGAACAAACAAGTTAAAGCGAAACGCATTTTGTAGGCGAACCGAGCAGGTGGTTAATGACATTGTGAAACTCCCATTTAGCAAGAGAACGGCGAGCTTAAGCGCAGAAAGGGATAAGGCCACAACGATGCATTATTCCTTTTAACATAAAGAAGGCCGAGATCGAGGATAAGTGGCTGCACGTCAATAACAGGGCTAAGTTGCGACCCAGCAAGAAAAACAAAAATCTCTTCACCTCTAGCGAGACGGTCACTGGCTGAAGCCATACTTAGCGACACAGGGGCGGCACGGTGGGAAGATCCCCATTATATAAAAGCATTTTGAGACCTAAAATTAATGCTCTATCTCTCTCTCGTCTCGCAGCGGACCGCACAAGTGTGTGGAAATAAGTAAGGTCGTTGAGAACTTTGTTTTCTGCGAAGTGACAACCATTCGCTTTATGTAACGTGCCGACAGATAGCAAAGCGGTAGTTAATTATTCCTGCGTGAATTTTTGCGGGCAAAGAAATAGAGCACGCCGCTCCGACCCATAGCGAGTGTGCAATAGCCATTATTTCGACTAGGGAAAGATTAACGTTCTACGGAGTGCAGGAAAGTTGCGACTGAGTTAATTCAGTCAATTCCAGAGTAGGGAATGGTTCGAATGGCTCTGAGCACTATGGGACTTAACATCTGTGGTCATCAGTCCCCTAGAACTTAGAACTACTTAAACCTAACTAACCTAAGGACATCACACACATCCATGCCCGAGGCAGGATTCGAACCTGCGACCGTAACAGTCGTGCGGTTCCGGACTGAGCGCCTTAACCGCGAGACCACCGCGGACGGCTTCCAGGGTAGGGAATTAGCGTTTCAGATCCAGCACGGAGACAACGCCATTGCAGATGCTGCTGGGAAAAATACCATCGTGGATTAGGCCACAGTAAACTTTGAGTCTAAATTTTGCTCACTCCAACTTGCATACACTTTGACCATTCAATATCAAAAGCTGGGATTCTAACCTACCCTCACATTGAGTTCATGAGAGTTTTTTTTATTGGTTCAAAAAGTAAATTTTTTCTCCACAAACTCAGTGCATTGACCAGCTACAAAAACGTAGATTTCAATGAGCTGATGAGGATTTTTAATAGTCATTATCTCCTGTGATAAGGAATTTTCATGTGTAGAGATAACGATTTCAATAATCGTCACTTCAATATGTCCAAGATTTCAACACTTTTTTTTACTGAGTGTCAAAAGTAACTGAACATGATTATTGTTTATCACTTGACCCCTGAAAGCAACAGTTGATAAATTACATGTTGAAATAGGAGGGAATAGCTGTGTTGTCTTTCTAGAATAGACCCCAAACTTTCATGCATTCTAGGTACGTGACAGCAGCATTCCTAATTATTTTTGTTATGATCGACACCTGATATCAGGTGCATTACAGGGCCAGGGTAATATTTGTTTAGAATGTCTGTTTGACACCCTGGTCTCGAGAATACAGTTCAGATGTTTTGTCCACTTGAGCGCTAAATGGTAAGCTAAGTCTGCACACATTAGTACATTCACTGTGCAGATACAAAGGTGAGACGTACGACAACTGCACGACACAGAGCTTTACGCCTCACATGGGCCTGTCAATGCCGACATTGGACTGTTGATGACTGGAAACATGTGGCCTTGTCGGACGAGTCTCGTTACAAATTGTATCGAGCAACCTGATGAATCCATGGACCCTGCATGTCAGCAGCTGGTGGAGGCTCTGTAATGGTGTGGGGCGTTTGCAGTTAGAGTAATATGGGACCCCTGACACGTCTAGATACGATTCTGACAGGTGACTCATATGTAAGCATCCTGTCTGATCACCTGCATCCATTCGTGTCCATTGTGCATTTCCAGTGTACAACTTCAATAAATAAATGATCATCTGTAGTATAGCAAGACTTGTAAATATTTAAAAAAACCGGAGGAAATTAGTAAATAAGTAATCTCTTGTAGAAGAAGAAAAATCATAAGATTAAAAATCTGTTATATTATTAATTGACTAATAATTAAAGACTTCGATGAATTAACACTTATATATAGTCTTCTGTTTCTCTTTATTCTGGTCGGAGGCTGACCTCCGCTGGCGCTTCTTGATACTACAGCATACGGACTGCATACAGACCTCGAATGACGACGTTTATGCTATTAGAACCATCATAAGATAGGGGATGGCAGGGTTTTCCCACTAGTTTAATGTGCTCCTTTAGGGACTAAGAGACTGATGGAGGGTGGGGAAAGGGGGAATGTGGTCTCGTCTTAAATCATTATCTGTCCCAGAACCAGAACAGTGGGTGAGTAACTTACTTTTTCATGTGACACAGTTTCTCAAGATTTATTAAGTTACATCCTGACCTTGAAAGTACCACATACATGTACCCCACAGATATCTATGAGGCGTGTGACACATATCATGTTACATCATGACCATGAATATACCTGATGCAATTGTCTGAGATGTGTAGGCAGACGTGGGTATATTCCCTGGCAGCATGGGTGTGACCTTGAAATAAGATCGTTACCTGTTCTTGAACTGGTACCGAAACTGTACTGACAGCCGTGTCTAACTGATGAGAAGGACATGATGGAGTCGGCTGTCTCGTCACCACACACACCAGCTCCTCCAGTCCCATTTGCTCTAACTGTACCCCGCGATTATAGCATCAAGACAGCAGTACACTAAAACCACGGTGCTAAAATGGCTTCAGAAACTCTGTGGAATATGATCGGATACAGGACTCATTTGGACGAATTGAGACTCTCGTTCAGGAGAGAAATTTTTGCCTCTGTCTCCAAGGGACTGATTTTGAAGACAGTGACACATCTGTACATAGAACCGCGAGACCACCGCGGCCGGCGCGCAATGTCGAGGTTCCTGCTGTTTTGGGGTGGTATTATGTGGGGGTGACGTACGCCGCTGGCGGTCATGGAAGGCGCCGTAACGGCTGTACCATGCGTGAATACCATCCTCCGACCCATAGTGCAACCAGATCGGCAGCATATTGGCATGGCATTCGTCTTCATGGGCGCCCCCATAGTGCACATCTTGTGAATGACTTCCTTCAGGATAACGACATCGCTCGACTAGAGTGGGCAGCATGGTCTCCAGACATGAACCCTATCGGAAATGCCTGTGATTGATTGAAAAGAGCTGTTTATGGACGACGTGACCCACCAACAACTCTGAGGGATCTACGCCGAATCGCCGCTGAGGAGTGGGAAAATCAGGACCAACAGTGCCTCGAAGAACTTGTGGATACTATGCCACGACGAATACAGGCATGCATCACTGCAAGAGGTAATGGTGTGTACAGCAGTGTGGACCACCACTTCTGAAGCTCTCGCTGAATGGAGGTACTACATTCAATGTGTGCTTTTCATGAGCAATAAAAAGGGCGGAAATGTTTTTGATTTTGATCTCTATTAAAATTTTCGGTACAGGTTCCGAAACTCTCGGAACCGAGGTGATGCAAAACTTTTTTTATGCTTGTATATATCCTGATTCGCTTCCACCTTCACACGAAGAGATGGTGAAAATAATCAATTCATTAAAAAACAAGAGAACATCTGGTGAAGGTGGAATTATTGCAGAATTATGAAAATTGGATACAAGCACTAAACACAAAACATTTTCAGAATAATGTCAGAAGTGTCGAAAAGACAGAAAGTCTCAAAAGAATGGAAGAGTGCCTTGATACGCTCACTCCACAAGCAAAAAGACAGAACAGATCCGAACAATGTCAGAGGAATCTCACATCTTCCAGTAGCTTATAAAATCGTGTCAACAGCTTTTCTTAACCGACTTGAGCCGCTAGCGGACGCACTGATTGGCGAGTATCAGGCGGGATTCTGGGCCGGAACACTATAGTCACATTTGTGGATTATTCTGTTAACTAACAAACGGTTCTTAATAGCCTAGCATAATTAGAAGTCGATAGAAAGACCAGAGCCATTATCCAGGACTCTTCAGCAGAAACCACCTCAAAAGTGAAATTAACGGGAGAAATCTCAATCTCATTCGCAATTCACGTAGGAGTCTGACAAGGAGACGCAATATTACAACTCTTTTGAACGTAGTGCTGGAAAAAAATAATCTGGGAATGAGGAAAGCATGTCACACGTATCCAAATGGGAAAAGAGAAAGGAAAAAGTGTCATTGTGGTATTCCTGGCCTTTTCTGATGACCTGGCTATATTAATAAACAACAAAGATGAAGGCAAGGTAACACTAGATTAACTACATGAAATCTCCTGTAAAACAGCGCTCCATATTTCTTATGTAAAAACTCAGCTTATGAACAAGAAATCAACCGGAAAAGTTCCACAGAAAACACAGTATGGACGAATCTCACAGGTTACTCACTTGAAGTGCTTGGGAGAAACCATCCAGCTCACAGCACTGGACACGATCTCCAACACAGAACGAATATTCAAATAGTAAAAGGCGTACGAACCGACATGAAGTCATTATACAAAAGAGCAATATCTCATTATGCACAACTACAGCACTACAACACGATTGTTTTACCAGAAGCCATGCATCTGAAAAATTCACAGTTTTTAGAGGAAGGACAAAAATCATGTCACAGAGAAACAAGACCAATAAATTCTTAGGAAAATCTCCGAGTTGAGACTTAGATCAGACGACCTACAAAGAAACTCTACGCACACACAGACAACATGTTCGATAAATCTAGGAAAACACGTCTACAGTTCGACGGACACCTATGTTGGCTGGATGAAAGCAGACTCATAAAGATCATTTTAACAGCGTTAATGCAAGAAATTCAATAAAAGAACCATAAGTAGACCTGCAACAATTCAAATTTTAGAAGAAGAAATCGGGGACGGAAGACACTTCAGAATTAAGATCAAAAACAAGAAATGTGAACAAATCTCAGTGAAAGAAACAACAGAGAAAAACAGGACAGACAAAAGGAAGAAAAAACGGTGAATTCATGAAAAAAATTGAGAAGAAAAGAAAAGGGTGTTCTGCGTAATCCGCACCACTTACCCCATCACATACACATACATACACACAGAAACACACACACCCATACATACATAAAAACGCAACCCTCCCCCCCTCCCCCGGTACTTCCACTTGATTACAACGCACAAACGCTCACACAACCATATAAAAGTGTCAAAAAAGTCTTTTTCTGGGACGCTGTTTAATTCGCGCCTCACACTGATTTGACGTTTTATATGAGTTTCTGAACTATCGTAGGTTCATGTTAATAACACCAAGACTCTTCCCCAGTGATGATTCTTTTCCAGAAAAAAAATTTTCGTGTCTTACAAGTCCAATGAAGTAGCAGCAAGACCTGTGGAGCAAATTTTACATACGTTTTCCTCTTCTTGATAACATTCTCGAGAATGTCTTGAATACTTGATTTAGAGATGCCTCTGTATTGCAATTCGTTACACAAAAATGTTGACAATTTACAGCTACATATCCACTACTTAACATTGCCTTCTCACTGTTGACTCGTCGAATGCACATCAGTTGTTTACTGTTCTTAGTTGCAGTTGCCACCACAATTAAAGCGTTGACGTAGCTCATACCCATGGAATAAAATCAGTCTCGGAACTTCTTGGATGGATGGTATAGCCTAAAAACCATAGTGAAACACTTACTGAAGAGTTCTTCGTGCCAGTATTAAGGATTTTCTATGCTCTTCCACTCGCTTCTTGAGCTATGCGGAAATTGTTGTTAGTACGCCTCTGTACACGTCGTAATTTCTAATACGTTATTACCATTGTCCTCTACATGACATATAAGGTGATGGCAATAGCACAGCCTATGTGGAATACCGCTTTTCTAAATCTACTCACCAGCATTCAGTGAGAACTACGTCGTCTTTTCAGTTTAATTTTCCTAAGCAATTCTGTTACACTGTCATATGGGCTGCAGCAATCTGTTTACGATTTCGTCAATGTACCTATGATTTCGATTGAAGTCTGTTGTTATGCCTAGTTAATAAGGACTTCCGGCATTGGCACAATAATCTGTAATTTGTCGCACAACTGTTTCGAAGGTAACACAAGCGGCACTCTGCTTTCCTGTCTTCGCAGTCGTCTTCTTCAAACCAGGTCCACTAGTTTTCCTTGAAGTAGCTCCTCAGTTGTTCTGACGAGGTTCGCTCATCCCGTCTTTCTCCGCCCGCCAGGAAAAGCTCTTCTCACTATAGTTAATCGATTTTGGTTTCTCAGCATGCCGTTTTCACTGAGCTGTTGAGGTGGACAAACTTGAATCAACCGTTATTATGATTCCGCTCCCCAGTCGGTAGAACATGAATTGTTATAGGATCACTTCGTTGTCTGTCTGTATGTAAGTATGTGTGTATGTATTTCTCTTTGTTTGCCCGACCCTTAACAACTCTTTCTCGCAGGGATGAGTAGACGTATCAAGCTGACATTTATATCAGACACTAAGATCTACGGTTCCTTGGCGATGTACAAAATTATAGCTTCTTAGTCAAAGCAGTCTTTAGATATGGCAATTGACGTCACGTATTTTGATTCTCTCAAACACACTCTTCAAAACTTGTACGGCACTTTCCGTTTAGCAAAAATTGACACTCGGCAAGAAGCAAGGTTTTACAGTATAAGTAAAGGGGAAAAAATCCCAAAATTGTTAATCTGTAACTATATCACACGGAAGAACTTTTATTTTCAGTTATCCTACTACCAGTCTGACCAGCAGATAAATCCTCTTTTTCTCAGGGACGAGTCGACGAACCAAGTTGGAGTTTATATCACATACTGAAGTCTATAGTCCTTTGGTGGCGTAAAAAAGTTACAGTTCTGAGTCAATGAAATTAAAAGATACGGACATTTACTTCACATACATCGATAATCGCAAAATCATTCATGACAACCTGTAGGATATTTCCCGTTGACTTATAATCATTTAATTTGCCATGAAGGAAGGTTCTCAGTACAAGTAAAGGAAATACATCCGACAATTGTTAAATTGTAATAATATAACATAAAAGTGTACATTTTTGTCATTATACCTTACACTGCCTTAATTTGCCGTCAAAACCATAATAAAAATATATTACTGCATGCAAAGATTGAATGTAAGTGGTAGTCATGTTTTAGTAAGCCGATAATTTTTTTTTTTAATCTTCTCCCTCTGCATGTTTAAACTGATGGCCCCAGCTCCCTTGTCATTGCTAGTGTCGGGTACTACTAAGGAGACTTTGATACGGGCTTGGAATTCCCGGGACCGATATCTTGCCTGGATTAATGTCAATATTCTCGATTGCCGGGATGGATTAATTATCTATACACATAATTAAGTTTGTAAGGAACCATCAGTGCCTGAGTCCTACTAGCTCTTAGCCATTTTTTAATGAAGTAGTATGAATATTTTCTTAAACAATTTTCTCCAAAAACTCTGTTCTTATTCTGCAAGCTGCACGTTTCAGATATCTAGATTATTTGTTTTATCGTTACTGTGCAAGTATGTACGTTATAAGGTTAGACTCGTGCGTGTGATTGGCTGGATTCCAATCTTAGTTCTACCACAGAATCTTCGGTATTCCACGGTTTTTCATTTCCTGGGACTGTTCTATAGCATGTGCGAAATCGATTTCATCATCCTTCATCCTTGTCCGATCTGATATTCTAATATGCATCTGCTGACGATGACGTCGATGGAAGCTTACAACATTTTTAATTTTCCATTTAATACTGAACTCACCTCATGAGTAGATACATAATTAACGGATACACTTTGAAGTAATTTTTGCATTTATTTAGTTTGTATTTCTGCCCTCTGGCTACTTGAGTAAATTTGCAGTCAGTGCTATGTTCGAAGTCACAGTTCGAATAATTCTCCCTTTGGAGTTGCAGTGATGCCTTGAGGGCTGCTCTGAGGCTGTCTTCGCTGCAGCCGCAATTCAAGTTCTGCCTCAGTTCTGTGCTGTCACGAAGTTGCTTCACCCACTGGCGTTAGTGGACGTCATGCCCCACTTTCTCACACTGGAATCCTAGCGTCGTCTGCCACGGTCCGTTGTCCAGATAGATTGTGCTGGCTGAAGCAGACCAAGAACTATAATTGCAAAATTCTTTGACGCCTGATGTTTGTATCATTCAGGCCGACTTCACGAGACAGCGTGTATAACTGATACAATCATTCACTCATTCATTCATGATCGATGTGATCATTTTTCATCACTTAACATAAGCTGCATCATGTATACAGAGTAAATCGGTGAAGGTAGGCCAACGAAAATACATAAGAACGAGCAAATATATAAAGGCACGGTTTTCGTAAAACTACAGAGAACAATGTGACGAATTTTCTAACCTGAGCTAGTAATGTTTTACGTAAATAGCTGCCAAAATGCCAACGACCTTGATTTTTCTAATGTACAAATATAATATTTTTATGTAACACTTGAAAAAGCCCCCGAAAAGGACTGTGATGTAACTTAGGTAAAAAGTAAATTCGTATAGTATGATTGGCTGGGAGCCCAAGATGGGCGGGTTCAGCTAAAAACTCGAAAGATTTCTCCTATAGTTCGCGCGATTTGTGTTTTACGTGTATCTGAAACATGTAGATGACTGAAATTTGCGTTGCGAGGTGATGGGAAAAGGGAGAGTGTGAAACCCGATGCCGACACATAGCGTGTTCTTCTCGAAGAGTACCAATGGAGCCATCCCACTGACGGTTTAATACCAAGAGTTTCACATGCCCTCGCTCCATGAGACACTTCGGACAGCTTTGGAACATAATCTAGGATATTGACGCAATTTCTGGTGATCAAGAACTCTACGTCACCACACCTCCATCTCTTTGTTGGAGAAGCACATGGAAATTTCCCAACATCGCTTGACGTACCTGGGCATTTACCGTTCCAACTACTGGCCACGCCTGGCGTTGCTTAACTTCGTTGATTAGACGGGAAAGTATATATTCAACCACGAGAAGTGGCATAACCACAGTGAAACTTGAAGATACAGTACCTAGATTACAGCGTCATCAACCATTGTCCAACCGGCAAATGACGAGATCTCCTTTTGTACCAAATGTAAGCAAACACTAATCTCAGGGACGGATCGCTTGTTCATTTTTATGACTTCAAAGGTTTATACATTAAATGGCATGATAGTAAATCACAATTAGTTTGGTATATTAGCATCTGCTGACCTTTGAATGCAAATACAATGACAATTACCGGTTTATTAAGAATATTGCCCCTTTAAATATCTTTGCATGCTGAACACATGAGCGATACATAGCCAGAGGTTCCGCTATTGAGAAAAGATCGGACAAGCTAGTAGATAACAGTCAAGTCGAGTCACAGCCTTAGGCAGCAGTAGTTGTAGAGTCGTCGAGGGAGAGTGTTGTATCACGGCTGGATTATCAACTTGGACAGCAGCTTCCTGTTTGAGATGTTTCATGATGAGTAACCTGAAGGTGAAGGACGATTTTTAAGACGACTAAATAAAAAGACAGAACTTCAGGAAAAGATAAAATATTTTGAATTGGTTAGCACCAACGGCGAGAGCAGTAATTGTTGCTGTGCCAAGATACCATTGTGTCGAATAATATCTACGTGTTGGCAGTCAGGAAGAACTATCAAAAATGCGTTCAGTATTCTAATCCTCCGGCATTTACATTAGTTTCATTATATTGTATTAGTAAGCCGAGAAAATAAATGTTTGTAGTAGAAATATTTTATAGAAGCAGAAACTTCCGACTATAACAGTGCAGAGAGAAAGAATTCTGACTGTTCATATTAATTAGGGTTCAGTTTACTATCATTAAAAGAATTTCAAAGCACTTTCTTTTGCCATTTATAATTATTTTTCAAAGCATATCCCCAACGTTCAAGACAGTATGTTGGTGAAATTTATATTTTCACGCCTTGGAATTTTGCGTGAACAGTAATTAATTATTCGGAAAAGAGAATCAAAAACTAATTTGCTATAACATCAACTTAAAAGAGCCCGCATCTCGTGGTCGTGCGGTAGCGTTCTCGCTTCCCACGCCCGGGTTCCCGGGTTCGATTCCCGGCGGGGTCAGGGATTTTCTCTGCCTCGTGATGGGTGGGTGTTGTGTGCTGTCCTTAGGCTAGATAGGTTTAAGTAGTTCTAAGTTCTAGGGGACTGATGACCACAGATGTTAAGTCCCATAGTGCTCAGAGCCATTTGAACTTAAAAGAAATCACAATGAGATGGCAATCTGCTGCGCAGTCAGATGTTCAATTGTTCAAGATCATCATTTTCAGTGCATCCGTTGCGATATAAGAATTTGTTGCAGCTCTGAAGTAATATTTTTGACAGAATATTGTTAACAGTTTCCAGCTAGCGAAATTTTACCGAAATTCAACACATACGTTTTTGTTATAGGGCACATTTGAATTACGTAACAGTCAGTCACTCTGGGTAATTATGTTAATCATTCTTTCATGCAATCTAATTTTCAGACAGATGCATTTCATATTAATTATAATCATATTTCTAAAAATTAATTTGCATAAATAAGTGCACGTTCGAAAGTAGGGTAACAACGACGATTCTAGATCTAAATCTGCAATCAGAATTTAGAAGTCATACAGTTTCAAATTGTTAGCGAAAAATTCAGTTAAATACAGTTTTAGCATACAACTCTCACTACACAAGTATATCTCAGACTACTTATCAAGTGCTCATAGTATAGCCCTTAAGCATTAACAAATGCTACAAAGTGATTCACAACAAGCAATTCTGCACATTGAATTTCGTCTGGACCTATTGCGGCATGTTCTGTTTTCATGAGACGGCGCTTCCTCTGAGATCACTTATTGTAGTTCCTTTTGTAGATAAACTTCCAGAAGCGATGTGGCTCTGAGCGTGTGAGCTATTTTGTGTTTTCCAGAAGGAGCGATACAATGGTCTCCAATCATTCTCTGCAGTGGGTCTGCTGTCAGCTGCAAGGGAGCAGGGGTACTTCATACACATACACATACACATACACACATACATACACATACACATACACTTCATACACATATACTGCCTTGTGTTCAGTGGGATCTCTTCCCATACCAGCGGAAGCACGTCTGCAGCTGTGAATATTTGTTGCCATTTAGAATCCCACCAATAAAACAGGGATCAGCGAAGCGATTCTTGAATAGCTTTCACCAAACGTCGGCAGTACAAGGCCGATTTTATCCTCTTCTCTCTGCCGGAGTACATTTTCAACTGTGCAATGGGGTATTTTGTTGAGATTTTTACGCCCACGGTTCTTAAACGATGTCTCTTTGATAAAAAAAAAAAACCTTGCACAAAAACGCCGCACTACTTCGAAATTTTCCTAGACTCCATTTGGAGAACTGTCATCTATTTTAAATGTCATTGCCATGAAACTGTTGACAGAGCAAAATGTGAGAAGATGAATCACTCTCGATTGCAGCACTCGTGTAAACTTCTTTGACTGATCCCACTCGCACGTTAAAGCTGCTTCCTACAGCCAAGTGAATTGTGCGTTGCCACTGGTAGAACTGTAGTTGCATTTCTCTCATCCGTTTCTGTTCGTTACGTTGTTGGATTTTGTTCCTCTCTCTTCCATTATCTTAAAATTTTTACATTTTTTTACCGTTTTTACAAGATCACTTGGCACGACCTGAATACAATTAAGTATTCAGTCACATCATACTCTAATAGGCTTCGACACATTAGCCAAAAACGAAAATTAATGCCACTTTTTCGCCTGTTGTATACGATCTCGAAGGCTGGATGAATTCATGTGCAATTTGTGTTATCGTTACAACAGCAGAGCGCAGATTAATTGGCTTCAAACACATCAGAGTTATGCGTCTGATTACATTTGAAATGTCGGGCGCTATCTGGCGCCACTGAAAGGCTCCGATATCGTGCCTCTTCCCAGGCTGCGCTCGTCTGACCCGGTGTAGGGAGTTCAAAGCCTGACTAAATCGTAATCGCGTGACACATCGACAGAAATTCTCTCACGTAAACACAGCAGAGTGTAATGTACCATGCGACGTTGTGCAGCGTCTAAGGCTCAAAATTTGTATTCTAGATGAATGGCATTTAAACCCTCCTCTAAACATCCAAATTAGGGTTTTTTGAGCTCTCTCTAAATCTCTCAATGAAAATTATGATTAGGTTCCTCTGCAAAAAGACAAAACCGATAAACTTTGTCACTCTTGTCGTATTTGTGCTCTGCCACTAATGGCATCTACGGGAAGTCATGCCCTAATCTTCTGTTTCTCCCCATCGAATTATTGTGTACCTTACTTGAACCTGCAGCGTACGGACTGCAACGTACCGGAGTTGAGTGTCCAGAGAAGTATTCAATTAAACTTATCAGTTTACTTCCGTATTTTTAATATAAAACAATTGTACTCATTAGTATGTGAATGTATCATTCTAATTGTACAAAATTTCGTGCTGATGCGACACGGAACACAAGCAAGTACTTTAATCAAGGCAAAATATAATAAATGTGTGCATTACTGCATAAACTAATATAAGATGTTAACTTTTTGGCATATACATAGCCGTGTCGGAGACGTAATGCGATTAAAAGAGTTGGAATATGTTTATTTACACTACAATACACATGCGTCAAACACTAAAATTCCACATGAAGAGGTTATTAAATGTACGACTAATGTGTAGAATATGAAGAAAAAAACAACCACTAAATAGTACTACTATGACCGGCCACAACAGAAACTTGAGTACGTTAAACTTCTAATCACATGAATTCAGATTTTACATACATTTGGTGACTAACAGCTGATGAATATTGAAAATCATTTAAAATTGACCCCATCTCAAGGTTACTATAAAAGGAGGTGTTACATTATAGTTACATCTCTTTTGATCTAACTCTTAGCGGCAACAACTAAGACGATGTGTGTGAAATCTTATGGGACTTAACTGCTAAGGTCATCAGTCCCTAAGCTTACACACTACTTAACCTAAATTATCCTAGGGACAAACACACACACCCATGCCCGAGGGAGGACTCGAACCTACGCCGGGACCGGCAACAACCAAGAGATATTGCTATTCAATATACTACCACATAGCATAATTTTGTATACATTGTGAATGTTGTACCTAGGGCTAGTGTATTGTGTTAATGAATGGCTCTGAGCACTATGGGATTCAACTTCTGAGGTCATCAGTCCTCTAGAACTTAGAACTACTTATACCTAACTAACCTAAGGGCATCACACACATCCATGCCCGAGGCAGAATTCGAACCTGCGACCGTAGCGGTCGCGCCGTTCAAGACTGTAGCGCCTAGAACCGCTCGGCCACTCCGGCCGGCTGTTAATGAATCCTAGACAATATTTTGTACAACATGTATCACTAAGCAGTACAAGAAACGCAAGGATAATACGCAAGGTAGAATTATCGGTCTGGAAGTGGATATCGGGATCAGGGTGGCCGGTTAAGTGACAAACTTGTTGATTGCCCAACTGATCCCCATAGGGCTTTATTTGCAAAAAAGGGTATATACTGCTGGCGCGCAGAAACGTGATGACGCGGCCAATAACATCAAAATGTAACTCACGGCATGGGATAGCGGGAGAGGAGCGTGTCAGTGGTTCAGACGCCGAAGAGCAAAACAACGACGAGTCTCCTCTCCGTCCCCAGCGCGCCGGCGGCCGAAGTTGCACGTGACATCTCTTATGCTACTCCACTGGTCAAGGAGGTTGATGTAAGTTCACTGAAGGCGTCCCTTGTTCAGCGACCTTTACTGTGAGAATGTTAACATGTAAGCATCTCTCGCTGATGACGTGAGAGACTGTGGGCAGTCTGCCTACCATCCAAGCTTGAAACAAGGAAGTCTCAAAAAAAAAAAAAAAAAAAAAAAAAAAAAAAAAAAAAAAAAAAAAAAAAAAAAAAAATTATTTCCTCTACCCTGCACCATAACAAGTCATTCGAGAACACAACTGCAGAATCTGTATACACGCTCATGTTCAGAAAAAACGAAATATCTTGATCGGCTAGAGATAGGACGCTCATAAGTACAGGACATATACATTAGCATGTTTTGCAGAAATGATTCGCTTTTGAACCATGTCGGCTGATGATGTCAACATCGATATCGCGGCTCAACGCCACCTACCGGTAAAATGTAAATGTGCCTGCGGCTCTCGTTGTCGTTATAAACATTAAGTAGTGGATCAGTATGTCTTGAGCAGAATTTTAGTTTGCCGCAACCAGGAAGAGCGGCATCACAGTGAATGCTTTCGCACAAGACATAAAGTGCCAACTCAAGGCTAGGTAACAGTTTTCCGTTTCCGTCGGGATGCTTGACTTCGATCACTGTCCTTGGCAGGTGCGCCTGTTCCTATCACTTTCTGCTCATTTTACCTTGTTACAAGGGTTGTGGTTTGTATTCCGCCATTAGCCTCGTAGCGGGCAGCGCGAGATCTACGTCGGTTGAATGGAAACTTACTCGTACATCTGTCACCCTGATGTCGGAGTTCGAGGGTGGCCACTGAAATCAAGCATTCCGTTGGTTTGGGAACTCACCATAATCAACCCCGTAGTGAAAAGAGAACTACTTTACCATAAAAGGAGTTTATTTGTCATAAGTGTCATTGTCTAGCCATATTATTGGTACTGTATAATCACATTAGCAACACTCATGTAACGTTTGAACATTCATATCAGTCGTTAGAACACAAAGGTTTCCATTTACATTGTAAATGAAATGTGGATTCAGATGAGTCGATTCTTAATTGCAAAATCAGGCATACTAGATATTTGTCGATTACAGTGCGATCTGCGTCGAATGGGAAACAATGGTTTGAATTTACTGTACGTACATTTTGCGTAAAATCAGAATGATCGATAAAAACTGAAATACAAAGGTGACGCGTTCCACTCAGCAGGAGGGTTTAGGAGGTGGCCAGTTGTAGCACAAATACATATACCCTTCACTAATACTGTATTAACTTTTCACCTAGACAATTTTTTCTTACTATGCGCTATTTTCGAGATATTTATTTGTCTCAAGTTAAAAAAACTCTGTAGGGAACATAAAAACAAATACTTTTCTCTTATGTCATTTTTTCCTATGAGGAGTTTTTAAACCTGTAGAGGAAGATTTCTCTGGCGGCAAATTAATTAAACCAACAAACACTTATCCATTTCTTTATGACCAAGAGATAACACATTAACACAATCCAATTTCAATTACAGTAGATTTTCAAAAATGCCTCCGTTGACACGTCTGTCTGACAGGGGCAAAAACCCCAGGAGTATCCTGAATTTTTCCTGCTGCTGCTAGTATCCGGGCAACCAGATGCTCTTCTGATGCAACAGGAGTTGCGTAAACAAGGTTGCGCATCTCTCCCCGCACAAAAAAGTCCAGAGGAGACATATCTGCGGATGGAGCAGGCCATGGTACAGGACCACCTCTGCCAGTCCACATTTCTGGGAACCGTCGGTCCAGGAATCGATGCACACGACGACTGAAATGTGCCGGCGCCACGTCATGTTGGAATCACATGCCTTGTCTTGTAGGGAGCGAGAGGTCTAACAGCAATTCTGGCAATGCTCTGGCAGAAAATTGTAATAGTGCCTGCCATTTAATTGCCTAGGTAGCAGATAGGGTCCAATTAAACAGTCCCCAACAGCACCGATCCACACATTAACGAAGAACCGCACTTGATGAGCGCTAGTAACTGTGGCATGTAGGTCATCCTCACTCCAAACATGCGAATTGAGCATATTGAAGACTCCATTACGCCCGATCGTTGCTTCATCGGTAAACAACACAGAGGATGGAAATGTAGGATGCATTTCTCACTGTTCCAGGTATCACTGGGAAAACTGTGCTCTGGGTGGAAAATCAACTGGTTTCAGGTTGTGGACACGCTGTAAGTGAAATGGACGTAACAATTGCTCTCGAAGGACTGTTCTTACATTCGTCTGATTCGTCCCCATGTTACGTGCAGTTGCACGCGTACTGATTGAAGGATCCTGCTCCACATGCTGCAAGACAGCTTCCTCAAATTGCAGCGTTCTTACCGTGCGACGGCGTCCCTGTCCACGTAATCTGCTAAATGACCCGGTCTCACGCAGACGTTGGTACACAGCAGCAAAGGTCGTATGATGCGGGATACGTCGATTAGGATATTGTTGTTGATAAACCCGCTGTGCAGCTCGTCCGTTGTGGTGCGCTACGTAGTACGCACCAACCATATCAGTGTACTCACTCCAGGTGCATCGCTCCATTAGAAAAAAGAGACAATGCACTCCTACAGTGGTGGACAGCAGTTGCCTAGAACTGAAGAGCGTAATACTCCCTCTAAGAACTGAAGATCGTAATATGGCCTCCACCGGTTTAAATAATCCTCATAGGAAATAATGACATTAGGGAAAATATTTGTTTTGATGTCCCCTACAACCTCCCAGAGTTTGTCGGTTTAAATACTTTTCACCCTGTATATTGCGGGAGCACTTTCAACGCTAAAACATCGTCTGTTTTAATAAGGTAGCTCGAAATGCTTACTGGCTACAATAAAATATAATTTTGCATCAAAAGGGCAATGAAGCGCCAGCTAATCTTCCTTAGACTAGAAGTGGCCCCTTAAATACATAGCCTACAGCCCTTGTGGAATCGATATCGGGTATCCATCCTCAATTAGACTAAGCAGTTATAAATGCTTTGAATTTACAATAAATCAGAATTGTGCTAATTACCGCCTAGACTGAAAAAAAAACGAGGAAAAGCAGTCGTTTACAACTTCAGAGGCTTGTTCACTACCACGATCAACTTCAAATGAATCAGAATATTTCTCATATAAAACCTCGAGATCACTAAACAGAATACAGTTAGATATTAATGGTAACCAAATCGAAAACCAAAGTCAATAAAGGCGTATAAACCACAATGCTGATGAACACATAACAAAAAATCTTATTGGTCTACATAGCTGTTAATAGATAACGATGACTGTTACCTGGGCTTTTAAAGCAATAGGCCTACAACTGGAAGTTACCAAACAACACTTTCCTACCTTGACAGTCGAAGAGATGAGATGTCAATTCTGTTTTAGAGGTAATTATAGAAATGGAACTCTTGGTATCTACTTACAAAATCAGTGTAGACGTTATTGATGACCTGTGAGATTATCAGTTTGAGCGAACTTCTGACGCCGATTAATGGTATCTTCGTGATACTGTGCAGGGCATAATCGTGAGAGGTGGGGCTGTGCAGAGAAAGTTGACTCAGATTCTGGATCTCGGTGGTTATTTATAACGGGAGCGTTCGATTTCCTCCACATACTTTCAAAAACAGACTTCTGATCCGTTTCTGATGATGTCACTGACGGAACCCTTAATGCTAATCTTGCTTGCTTCTAGTGCGATACAGCGCTGTGACAAACGCTGTAGGCAGCGTTTACAGATGGCTGCCGCCCGCCCACGTTTGTGACAAGCGAATAACTTAGCGTTGCGAAGTTGCAAATTGTGCCGGCAGTAAATACAGATACACTCGGTGTAGCATCCGAAAACTGTTAATTTTTAGTTATGTCATTCGATGTCTCTGTAATTTGCTCTCTGACTGTCCGTCCGTCTGTTAAGATTCCTCTTGTCTCAAGAACAGGTACATGTATCAATTTGAAATTTATGTCACATACAAATTTTAATGGTCCCTTGGCCGTGTAACAAATGTAAGCTTCTTAGTCAGTGCAAACAAACGATACATCCTTTTATGTCAGATATTTTTATGCTCTCGAACTCACTCATCAGAACCTATGGGGTTCATCTCGTTGTCCTAGAATCACGAAACTTGGCAAGAAGCAAGATTTCACAATACAAGTAAAGGAAAATAATGCGAAAACTGTTAATATGTAATTATTTTCACACGAAAAAAATTTTTGTCTTTTGTTGTCCGACTTCAAACGTAAATTAAAACATCCTAGAATGTCTCGTAATTCCCAAGAGCGACATCTTGTACGTTGGCGGCAGTAGAATAGTGACGCAGCTGGTCTTAGATGAAGGTTCTCTAAATCTCCGCAGTAGTGCCCCGTGGAAATAGAATCGTCTTCCCTTCAGGGATCAGCATTTGAGTTAACGAAGCATCTTCGAAATGCTTGGATGTTGATAGAACCTACTGGTGACAAATATAAGTGCTCGTCTTTGAATTGCTTCGTTGTTCTCCCTTAATCCGATCGGGTGGGAACTTGAACACTACAGAAGAATGGGTCGCACTAGCGTTCTGTACCCCGTCTCCTTCACAAATGAGCTACATTTTCCCAAAATTCTCCCAATACAACGAAGTCGAGCGTTCACCTTCTCTACTACCAACCTAAAGCGCTCATTTCATTTCGTATTGCTTTGCAACGTTACGCCTAAATATTTAATCGAAGGCCGGCCGCGGTGGTCTCGCGGTTAAGGCGCTCAGTCCGGAACCGCGCGACTGCTACGGTCGCAGGTTCGAATCCTGCCTCGGGCATGGATGTGTGTGATGTCCTTAGGTTAGTTAGGTTGAAGTAGTTCTAAGTTCAAGGGGACTGATGACCACAGAAGTTAAGTCCCATAGTGCTCAGAGCCATTTGAACCATTTAATCGAAGTGAGTGTGTCCAGGTGCAGCCCACTAATGCTGTACTGAAGCGTTAAAGGACTGGTTTTTTTTATCAACAGCATTAACTCTCTATCTTCTACATTTAGAGCAAGTTGCGATTCATCACACTAACAAGGAACATCACCTAAGTTATCTTGTGTGCTCCTACAGTCACTCAACGTTAACACCCTTCCGTACACCACAGCATCATCATGAAACTGCCATAACTTACTGCTCACTGGGTGCGTCATATGTATGTAGAGAAAAAAGCAGTCCTATTACACTTCCCTGACGCACTCCTTACAATACCATTGTCTTTGATGAACGCTACCTGTCCAGGGCTACGTACTGGGTTTTATTACTTTAAAAAGTCTTAGAGCCACTTACATAACTGGGAACTGGGATCGATTGGCTGGACAAACTGTAGTGGGGCACCAAGTCAAATGCTTTCCGGAAAGGCATCTGCCTGTTGCCTTCCACCCATGATTTGTAGGATATCACGTGAGAAAAGGGATAAACTGAGTTCCGCACGAGTGGTGCTTTCTAAATCCCTACTGACTTGTCAACAGAAGCTTTTTTGTCTCAAGGAAATTTATTATATTGGAACTCTGAATGTGTTCAACAATTCTGCAGCAACCTATGTTAAGGACACTGGTCTGTAACTATGCAGGTCAGTTCTTTTACCTTTATTATATTGAGGAGTCACTTCGGCTTTTTGCTATTCGCTTGGGACTTTTCGGTGGGCGAGAGATACGCAATAAACGCACGCTATGTAAGCGACCTGTAAAACCGAAATTGGATATCATCTGGACCTGGTGACTTATTTTTTTTCAACCCTTTAAGTTGTTTCTTTAAGCCACGGATGTAAATTTCTATGTTTTCCATGTGAGATTTTCTATGGCAGTCAAACGACAAAATGTTTTTACAATACTCTTGCGTGAATGCTTTCTTAATGGTGAAATTTGTAGCTTCACCTTTCCTTTTCCTGTGTTCTGTTGCCACCCCAGACTGGTCGACAAGTGGCTGAATAGACGCCTTCGACCTACTTTTACGTATGACACAGAATTTTCTCGTGTTCTCGGTGATATGTTTCGCTAAGAAACGACGGTAGAAGTTGTTGTATGCTTCGCGCATTGTTCTTCTTACGGATGCACGAAATTCTACTGACATTTCTAGCATAAAGACTCTCCTTCTTGACAGATTTATTAACTTTAGAAACCATCCTCGCCATAGTGTCATCATGATCACTAATCCATATTTTTATACTGACACTGTCGGTAAGTTCAGGCCTGTTTGTATTACAAGGTGTAAAATATTTCAATTACGTGTGGGTTATCTAATTACTGGTTCAAGGCAGTTTTCGGAAAACGCGTTCAGCGGTGCTTCAAAAGACTGTCGGTCCGTACCATCTGCAGTGACTCCATAGACGTTCTAATCTATACTCGGTAGGGTAACGTCACTAATACTGCATGATTTGCATATTGTCGTGATACTGACCGTAGACTTTCCTTGAATGGATCTAAGACTGTCACAGCGGATGGGGTTAGGTGGTAAAACCATCCAACAATTAACTTGATTTTACCTAGACCTGTTATACGCGTCCAGATAGCTACATTGTCACACGCTAATTCGACCTCTGTAGAGACCTTTTTCTTTTCTTTTTTCAACTGCGCTGAAGACTCCCCTCCTATGGCAATTATTGCCTTTCCAATTTACGTGCCAAGAATCTCTAAATATCTGAGACCTTTCTACTACGGGTATCAGCCAGCTCTTGATCCCGAGAATAATATGAGTGCGAGTAATTTTCTGGAGGGCTGTAAATTCGGGGACTTTGCTACGAATATTCCGACAATTTAGTGTTAAAATTTTGACAGTCTAAGTGTCTCTACATTGTATGCCACCTGGTTTCGCTCTCTGCGTATCGAGTGATGAGTGTTCGTCGGAGGACCTCAAACTACCCGTAGCTTAGAAAAACCCTATGTGCTTTCCCCTAGTTCTCCGCTACTCGAGTAGCTTCTTCCTTTCTATTGGGCGTCCCTGATCTATCAAGGGGAGCCCTACAACTCGGCACTCTATAAGGCAGGCCATAAGTCTGCGGACATGGCAGTCACAGAATCGACGGAGCCTCTAGTTGAGTTACTTCACTCGTATCGAAACCAAAGGACCCATATCGCCTGTGGGTACGATGTTACAAATTGTGAACTCTGTTTTCACCCCCAATCGATGCCAGAAGTTTCCACCACTTCCACAAACCTTCCGTAGGAACTAAAGATGTCCTCAGAACCCAAAACGACAGGAGTCATTGGTGCCGACATGAACAGCAGCCTACAGATGACTGCACCCAGCACGCTCGATAACCGCAGGCAAGGCCTCTTCCACATCTCGGATTAGGTCCCAAGGGAGACATATCGAGTGCCCAATGGAATTCGTTCCAACCCCGGACGTCATTTTCCTAAGGGACTTCTTAAAGGGCCTAACACTGGAGCTCCCGAAACAAGTAAGCCCCTCCCTCCTTGTGCCTGCTTGGACCGTGCTGAATGAGCGGCCATGTGTCCACACATGGGTGAATGTGCGAGGCCAGGCAGCCTCTCTTCCTCGAGCGACACTACCGAGTAACATGCCGCAACTCACTCTGCAGTAGGCGCTGATCCCCGGGTCGGGTATACTGGAGGATGCCTCGACAGTAGAACCTGTAGCTGATATGACGCGGTGGATATTGCGTCATGGAGCGTAATTACTAGTTGCCTTTCTGTTACGTTACCATCGAGATAATTCAACGTACTTTTATATGTGTGATCCCGGTAAAACAATTTTTGACAACTTCTTGACAACTGCAAGCTTCATCCGTGCTATATTTTTACAATGTATATTATATTTTGAGTAAAGCCACTGATGACGTCTAATTTTCAGGGACAGTATTTTGTGATTTTACATAAATAATACATGTCTTATTGTGTTGTGTTTGTTGTAATAGTTTACTCCTTTTCTTTTATATCGTTAAAAATATTTCAAGAAATTTTTTTTCTTTGAAGTCTGTATTTTAGTTACATATGTCTTCTGGGTATTTTTCTGTATGACTGTAAATTTCCATTTCCTACAAAATGTTCACTGTATATTCTTCAGTTCCCTTATGTAGAAATGTTTGGGTATTTTCAGTATTTTCTGCTTTATATCTTTGGATTTTTAAAAGTTAGTAACATTTAATTTAATTGCTTTCGCACTTTCGTTTATATCCTTTAAATTTAATTCCGTTTGTACGATATGAAAATTGTTACAGTTGTCACATGAAATTTTGTAGACGCCTGGATATGAAAAAGTGGAGATATTAATTTTTCGTAATCGTATTTGAGCCCTCAAATTATTGTTCGTGTGAAATGCTAATTTTATTTTTGTTTTCTTGGATAATTTATTCATCATCTACGATACTTGTCGAACGTACGTTGCTATGACATAGGCTGGTTTGTTTGTGAATCTTTCTTCAGTCTAAAAATTATTTCTTAAAGTATGCAACTTGCTTTTTGTTTTGTATGCTGTTCTTATATTTTGAGCACTATTTTGGACTCGAGGTTTTATATTTTTTTGCTATGTGTTGTAGTACTCTTATTTTGTATCGCATTATTGTAGAGAGCTAACTTTAACATTCCGTTAATTATTGATATGAAATGCTTGTAACTATAAATAACATAAAATAGAGACGAAAAAGTCACAAATAAACCTACCTATGTCACAGCACCACACGTAGCTCAGATACTGAATCAAGAACACAAAAATTAAATTAGCGTTTCGTACAAATAACAACTTGAAGGCCTTACAAAAAATAATATCTCCACTTCATCACGTCTTCAAACTTAGTTGTGAGAATTGTAAATAATTTTAGATCTGACCAACATGAAGGATTTTCGAAATTAGATAAATTACACACGGCACTTTAGTTACATTTAAAAAACCAAAAACGAAAGGCAGAGAAGATTGAAGAATACCCTAAAAACACTACGTAAAGTACGTAAAAGAGATACAATGAACTTTTTGGAGGTAATGGAAATTTACATTCATACAGAAAAATTCTCAGAGGACATCCTTGCTGAACAAAGATATTTTAAACAAAAATGTCCATGAAAAATTTGACTTACATTATGAAAGCGAAATTTTAAGTTCTCTCAATAAACACAAAACAGTAGAACATTTATTATCTACGTGAAACCACAGAATACTAATTCCGAACATTAAACGTAATTACTGACTCTCTGCGAATTATTATTTCCATTGAAAACATATAGAATCACTGGAAACGGAGTTGTCAAAAATCTGTCAGCAATAATTTTACCGAGGTCAGACAAATAAAAGTACTTAGAAATAACATGAGCATAACATAACAGAAAGGCAACTGGTACGTTCACTCCAAGCTGCAACATGGACCGTGTCATACCACCTAAGGCGAAAGCATAAAGTGCCATACGTAGAAATAGAGACTACCATTGACGTAAGCTGCAATATTATATCTATTACACCATTTGCACACGTACGCTTGATATTGGAAAAAACGGCGAAACCAATTCATCGCGTAACTTTGTAATCACTATGAGTAAATAAATTAATAGTGGAGCAGAAATCTGCACTGAATTAAGATATTCCGTCATTCCATAACATGCATGCCTCGGGCCCTCTAGAAGAGAGACTGAATATTGTCCAGGTCCGCTATGCCCTTCAGAGACCAGCTCTTATGTTTTTATAGTATTTAAATGTGCCTGAATTTGCTATGGTACTCCGTCGCGTTATTTCTATTGCTGTCTGTGCAGTATGTGCTTATGTTGCCCAGAGTTAATTAATCTTGAGTCCGTCATGCACTAATTATACCCAAGTGTGTGAGTTAACTGTCGCCACTTTATTTTTCAGGACCTTACTCAAAGTAGGCAAAGCTACGTGAGGGAACGAGTAATTATTCGAAGTCAATGGCGTGAAGCAGGGTAGAGAGCTATCATCACGACTGCAATTAACGGGAACTCCTATCAGTGCAGATGAACAAAGATAGAAATGCTTGAAAAAAACACGCAAGATCGAGGAGAATTCAAAATCAGAGTTCAGATCCAGGAAACAGAATAGCACTGTATTCACGAATGGGTGTATCTAAGATACAAACTGTCGAACCACACACAGGACCGGGCATTTATAACCTGTGAGGACTAACGACAATCTCCATGTGACTTGCTTACCATTACCAACGATCGCGGTAGCCAGTACCTGATCTTTCACTCACACAAATGATGTCGCCATCAATATTCATATATGTGTCGGGATATTAGAATCACTATGAGCGTAAAAGCAGAGAAATGCGACTTTATATACAGTCTTTTCGGTAATCGTTCTATCCTTGTAATCCGATATACTTATTGTGAAAGCTACAATGGGAAAAGGGGAAAGGGTATGAAGAAAAATACTGTTAAGTGGGTCCGAAGAGGACTGGGTTGGGCAAGCAGAAATCTAAATGTACATCGAGAATATCCGTGTAAATTACTTTATATTTTAATCACTTGTGTACGAAATAATCGTTTTGGTTGAAACGAGTCAACTACACCGGGTAGCCTTTCATAAATTTCGTCCAACTATCACATACACGTTGCTCATAGAACCCGCAATATATTTTATTTGATTTATCTACATTTCACGTGTTGAGTGTTAACTGATTAGATGCACTTTGTTCCTTCCGGATGAACGCCACTTACAATTTAATTAGCAGTGCAAGGTTCCCGCGAACCGCTCATTCACACATTTAATTACGTACTCTTTCACGATTCGTATGCTGATTTGTCTCTTGATTTTGTCGATCGTCTGACTGTGTAGTTCCTTGTGTATGATGACTCTTCCTTTGTTCAACAAATAAACACGTGTTTCATCAGTATCAATGGCTACAGAACAGTTAGGTGTGTTGTATGAATGCCATCAGTAATTGTCACTTGCATATTCATGGTGTATTTTCAATATCAAATATGAATCTTTGTGTAAAGTTTAGTTGGTTTATCGAGACTTAGTCAAACCTAGTTAGCGTGGTTCAACACGTGTGCTCTTAATTTTGTAACTATCATTTAATTTTGCTGAGGACGTTATAGGATGCAAGATTTTGTGCCTTACGAATATCGATATGGGTGGGGGGAATATTTCTTTCTTGAATTTCTCAGTTTTAGAGGAATTTTTGCCGAACTAAGTCTTAGTGTTTGCACTCACTCCCTACTCTCTCTCTCTCTCTCTCTCTTTATTATTTGAATGTTTTCATGAAATTTGTTGGTAGAAGTGAACTTTGCCCGCTCCATACACTTGCGTATGCATGGGTTAAATGAATCTTGTCCTGTTCGTTGTGTTTATCGCCGCCTTGAGCACTGAAATTGGCTTCACTGCAGGTAGAGTTAATGCCTTCTCAATAACCCAATTTTATACATGTAATGGGACCTTTACTTATTTTACTCCTTTTTTTGTACCACGCTTTTATAGAATAGCTTCCCTCCATATATGTCCTGGAATCCTATCGTTTTTCATTAGGTATTACCTTAATGCCACGTAATGTTGATACCAAGGGCAATCCAAGAAGCCTACATCAAGAATGTCAGTACAAGATTAAGTAATATGGGTGCACCGAAAATAGACATGTTTGAAATTAAAAAGGAATGAAGTCAATGATCTCTGAGAGCATCTCCGTAACGTCTCCTTTCCGAGCCTGCTTCCTGACGTCATAATTATCAGTTGTCCTACGCTGTTCTAATTTTAATGATGGATCGTAGTAATACATAACAACATTTTCTCCTTTCCTCCTCCTCTCGAGCTCTCTTTGATGAATTATTTCTAATTCTTAAAACTTTCAGCAACACCAATTAATCCGAGACCGGTCGACGCTGTAATATGGACTCCCGGAGGAACCCCAGGACATGATAATCTAGTCAGTTTCATCGTAAAACGTGATATTCTGCCTTGGTCCCTTGGTGGACAGACCTGTATTTTTACTGTGTCATTTCGAAACGCGTAGCAGCATTCATTCAAATTTTTTATGAAATTGCCAATTTTTTTCAGTAAAAGCCACACATGCTGTTACACAGTAGTCATAGATATCTGAGGCTATTTATTAAAGATTTAAAACGTGGGTTCATGGGAGCGCTTGCGTGACAGCAGTGTACAGATCAATTTTATATCAGTTCATCGTGTTGCAAACTGCGGTATTTGCTTTGCTCCGTCGGTTCGTGAATATCTGGGATTAATCAGTAGTCTGCCCTGCTGTTCCATAATAGCACTTCCATCTCGGAATAGGTTCGCAGCCTTTGCCATCGTGATGTGCCATTTGTGGTACTGCATCTTCGTATAAATGCTTGTGTAGCCTGTTTAGAACAGGATTAAATCACACGGTGAGTCTTTTTAAATTTGAATGTATGATAATCCTCAACTCTCCATGGCTCGTGAAGCGCGTGTTAACTTTAATATAGGCTTCAGATAGCGGACACTCATCCTAGGGATATATTATACATTCCATGTGTAGCTGAAGATGATTCGTGGACTCCCTTTGTAGCGGAAAGTGTGATGTGCCTAATCTAAGGGAAATTTCAATGTTATAGAGCTCCACTACTTCATTTAGGATAAAGAATGTATCATATAGCTCACGTATCGTGTTTGTTCATAATGAATAAGGACTGTAGTTAAAAAGTAGGGGAAAAATTTCGATAAACGAATGTCTTACGTTTACTGCTTGTCTCTGTGTATTGAACGAGAGTTATACAACAGTATAAGGAGACACATGTAATGTAACACAGGTTAAATTTCTAAATTACAAATAGCATAAGCTCGCTCTAGGCTCGATATAAATAAACACTGAACTGTGAGCTTCAGTTTGGAACCGCGTGACCGCTACGGTCGCAGGTTCGAATCCTGCCTCGGGCATGGATGTGTGTGATGCCCTTAGGTTAGTTAGGTTTAAGTAGTTCTAAGTTCTAGCGCACTGATGACCTTAGAAGTTAAGTCCCATAGTGCTCAAAGCCATTTTGAACCTGAACTGTGACAACTGGATTTCATGCCATTCCCCGTAAAGAAGCTGCTCCTTCAACGTGTGAGACATTACGTATTGATAATGCATCACTGTTTCTCAAACGAGATCACATAGGGTAACTTATATTAAAATTTAACAACCTTCAGGTCTTGGAAAGACTTGTTCCTTTAATCCACACGACCATTCTTTGGTATTAACAATAATGTGAATGGAGGAAGGCACTTTGGCTTATACGCTTTAAATCGTACTCACCATTAGTAAACGTGTTCAGCACCAAATAGTAGTGCAAAAATAGGTTCGTCGAAGCTCATTCTTCTTATACTGCACGGTTCTCGAACAATTGTGCCTCTTTCGTCTACCATACATATTCTTAGCGTTCACGCAGAGCGAAACTGTGCAGTGATAAGAATATGGACAGCGTGTTTTGAGTGATTTTCGAAAATTCCGTCTAAGTCATGTCAGTTGATTTATACGTCACACGAAGAGGTGCTTAACTTGGAAGAAAATAAAATAATTTGTTTTGTAAATGGAAAACGCCTTCTCTTGCTGCGACTGAATTTTATTCTCCAACATGGATACAGTCATGTTACACTTTTGTTTTGATACATGTTGTTGTTGTAGTGGTCTTCAGTCCTGAGACTGGTTCGATGCAGCTCTCCATGCTACTCTATCCTGTGCAAGCTTCTTCATCTCCCAGTACTTACTGCAACCTACATCCTTCTGAATCTGCTTAGTGTATTCGTCTCTTGGTCTCCCTCTACGATTTTTACCCTCCACGCTGCCCTCCAATGCTAAATTTGTAAACCCTTGATGCCTCAGAATATGCCCTACCAACTTATCCCTTCTTTTAGTCAAGTTGTGCCGCAAATTTCCCTTCTCTCCAAATCTATACAATACCTCCCCATTAGTTATGTGATCTACCCATATAATCTTCAGCATTCTTCTGTAGAACCACATTTCGAAAGCTTCTATTCTCTTCTTGTCCAAACCATTTATCATCCATGTTTCACTTCCATACATGGCTACATACCATACAAATACCTTCAGAAACTTCTTCCTGACACTTGTATCTTTATTCGATGTTAACAAATTTCTCTTCTTCGGGTACGCCTTCCTTACCATTGCCAGTCTACATTTTATATCATCTCTACTTCTGCCCTCATCAGTTTTTTTGCTCCCCAAATAGCAAAACCCCTTTACTACTTTAAGTGTCTCATTTCCTAACCTAATTCCCTCAGCATCACCCGACTTAATTCGACTACATTCCATTATCCTCGTTTTGCTTATAATGAAGTTCATTTTATATGCTCTTTTCAAGACACTGTGCAATCCGTTCAACTGCTCTTACATGTCCTTTGCTGTCTCTGACAGAATTACAATGCCGTCGGCGAACCTCAAAGTGTTTATTTCTTCTCCCTGGATTTTAATACCTTCACAGAATTTTTCTTTTGTTTCCTTTACAGATCGCTCCATATACAGATTGAATTACATCGGGGACAGGCTACAACCCTGTCTCACTCCCTTCCCAACCACTGCTTCCCTTACATGCCCCTCGACTCTTATAATTGCCATCTGGTTTCTGTAAAAATTGTAAATTGGCTTTCGCTCCCTACATTTTACCCATGCCACCTTTAGAATTTGAAAGACACTATTCCACTCAACATTGTCAAAAGCTCTCTCTAAGTCTACAAATGCTAGAAACGTAGGTTTACCTTCCCTTAATCTATTTTCTAAGATAAGTCGTGGCGTCAGTATTGCTCCACGTGTTCCAACATTTCTACGGAATCCAAACTGATCTACCCCGAGGTCGGCTTCTACCAGTTTTTCCATTCGTCTGTAAAGAAGTCGTGTTAGTATTTTCCAGCTGTGACTTATTAAACTGATAGTTCGCTAATTTTCGCATCTGTCCACACCTGCTTTCTTTTGGATTGGAATTATTATATTCTTCTTGTCGTCTGAGGGTATTTCGCCTGTCTCATACATCCTGCTCACCAGATGGTAGAGTTTCGTCAGGGCTGGCTCTCTCAAGGCCGACAGTAGTTCCAATGGAATGTTGCCTACCCCGGGGCCTTGTTTCGACTCAGGTCTTTCAGTTCTCTGTCAAATTCTTCACCCAGTATCGTATCTCCCATTTCATCTTCATCTAAATCCTCTTCCATTTCCATAATATTGTCCTCACGTACATCGCCCTTGTATACACCCTCTATATATTCCTTCCACCTTTCTCCTTTCCCTTCTTTACTTAGAACTGGGTTTCCATCTGAGCTCTTGATATCCATGCAAGTGGATCTCGTTTCTGCAAAGGTGTCTTTAATTTTCCTGTAGGCAGTATCTATTTTACCCCTTGTGAGATAAGCCTCTACACCCTTACATTCGTCCTCCAGCCATCCCTGCTTATTCACTTTGCACTTCCTGTCGATCTCATTTTTGAGACGTTTGTATTACTTTTTGCCCGCTTCATTTACTGCGTTTTTATATTTTCTCCTTTCATCAATTAAATTCAATATTTCTTCCTATACCCAAGGATTTCTACAAGCCCTCGTCTTTTTACCTACTCGACCCTCTGCTGCCTTCACTACTTCATCCTTCAGAGCTACCCATTCTTCTTCTACTGTATTTCTTTCCCCCATTCCTGTCAAATGTTCCCTTATGCTCTCCATGACACTCTGTACTACCTCTGACTTAGGCAGTTTATCCAGGTCCCATCCCCTAAATTCCCACCTTTTTGCAGTTTCTTCAGTTTTAATCTACAGTTCATAACCAATAGATTGTGGTCAGAGTCCACATCTGTCCCTGGAAATGCCTTAAAATTTAAAACCTGGTTCCTAAATCTCTGTCTTACCATTATATAATCTATCTGATACCTTCTAGTCTCTCCAGGATTCTTGCATGTATAAAGCTTCTTTTACGAGTCTTGAACCAAGTGTTAGCTATGATTAAGTTATGCTCTATGCAAAATTCTACCAGACGGCTTCCTCTTTCATTCCTTAGACCCAATCCATATTCACCTCCTATGTTTCCTTCTCTCCCTTTTCCTACTCTCGATTTCAATCACCCATGACTATTAAATTTTCGTCTCCCTTCACTACCTGAATAATTTCTTTTATCTCATCATACATTTCATAAGTTTCTTCATCATTTGCTGCAGAGCTAGTTGGCATATAAACTTGTACTACTGTAGTAGGCATGGGCTTCGTGTCTGTCGTGGCCACAATAATGCGTTCACTATGCTGTGTGTAGTAGCTCACCCGTACTCCTATTTTTTTTTATTCATTATTAAACCTACTCCTGCATTACTCCTATTTGATTTTGTATTTGTAACCCTGTATTCACCTGACCAAATGTCTTGTTCAAAAAAATGGCTCTGAGCACTATGCGGCTTAACTTCTGAGGTCATCAGTCCCCTAGAACGTAGAACTACTTAAACCCAACTAACCTAAGAGCATTACACACATCCATGCCCGTGGCAGGATTCGAACCTGCGACCGTAGTGGTCGCGCGGTTCCAAACTGTAGCGCCTAGAAGCGCTCGGCCACTCCAGCCGGCCCGGTTAAGTGATCTGTCATTCAACGCTCCGATCCGTAGACGCCAGTTTTCTTTCTCCTGATAACGACGTCCTCTTGAGTAATTCTCGCCCGGAGATCCGAATGGGGGACTATTTTACCTCCGGAATACTTTACCCAAGAGGACGCCATTATCATTTAGCCATACAGTAAAGCTGCATGCCCTCGGGAAAAATTACAGCTGTAGTTTCCCCTTGCTTTCAGCCGTTCGCAGTACCAGCACAGCAAGGCCGTTTTGATTAGTGTTACAAGGCCAGATCAGTCAATCATGCAGACTGTTGCCCCTGCAACTGCTGAAAAGGCTGCTGCCCCTCTTCAGGAACCACACGTTTGTCTGGCCTCTCAACAGATACCCCTCCATTGTGGTAGCACCTCCGGTACGGCCATCTGCATCGCTGAGGCACGCAAGCCTCCCCATCAACGGCAAGGTCCATGGTTCATGGGGGGAAGTTTGATAGATACTATTTCTAAATTATAAAACAGTTCACATCTCGCTGTCTTATAATCCAGTCTTTGTATGCTCCAGTTTATCTGGCATTAGCAGGTCCACCTTATATGCTTTGTATGTACTGCGCCGGCCGAAGTGGCCGTGCGGTTCTAGGCGCTGCAGTCTGGAACCGCGAGACCGCTACGGTCGCAGGTTCGAATCCTGCCTCGGGCATGGATGTGTGTGATGTCCTTAGGTTAGTTAGGTTGAACTAGTTCTAAGTTCTAGGGGACTAATGACCTCAGAAATTGAGTCCCATAGTGCTCAGATTCATTTGAACCATAGTTTTGTATGTACTGCGCTAATGTTCATTAAATTTGTGTTTCAGATAACAAGTCCGTTGATGTGGTTATCATATTATCTTCCTTAAAGGTTTCCCACTTCCATATTAAGTTCATCATTCCATGTATATATTAAACTACTCCTTCCAAAGAACTCTTAACGTATAATTACACTGATTATAATAGTGGTGATATGACCAGTGTTAGCGAAGCTGTATTCTGGAAATGAAAATATATAACATATCGTCCTTATCACACACGTATTTATCGCAGGATAAAACAAACAGCAAGTGATATGCGATACAAACTGAACTACAGTGCACCGCCGGTAATGGCAGGCAATTACTCATTACAATTAATAAAAGTACAGACAGTTACTAAATTATTGACATATGTATTTGGTCGATTAACTGAATAAAAATAAAGGCAACAAGATTCATTATAAATCCGTAGTATAACATGTTCCATTGGTGCACTGCATGGTACTTGCCAGATCAGGAATCATAGAAGTAGCTCACTGCCAAATGTGTTACGCGACAAATATCAAAACGGTGGCTCAGTTCCTGCCACACATGAAGCAGCTGGTCTTTCACTATCGAATTTACATCTTCAAAAATGCGATGTCGCAGACCTTCAAGAGTGTCAGGCATCGGGAGGAAAAAACGTGGTCTTTTACGCAACCCCACACACAAAAGTTACGTGTTTTTATCCCCCCTATATCTGACACACGTGAAAGTCTGCGACAGCGCATTTTTGAAGCAGTGAATTCGATTACGAGAGACCAGGTGCTTCCAGTGTTGCAGGGAATGAGCCACCGGTTTGATATTTGCCATGAAACACATGGTGCTCACATTCATTGCACAAAAATTTTAACATTTTTCTTTCCAGGAACGTTGAAATTTTGTTTCTATCTTTTGTAGCCTTTTGTAGCATGGAAGAAATAATTATTTGAAATTGGTTCGTACTTTTGGAAAAGCCTTATATTTGCCCTCGGTTTCTAAGATCGTATGAATCTTCGACACGAGAAATCTGTGTGCTAGACTGACGTAAAGCCATTACTTGAAATCATCCCTTTCTATATCTGCCACATTCCATGCTCTGAAATTGCACCTTGTGAAGCACTGTCCCTAAAATATTTCTCTTCTGGTTTGAGGTCACTTTTGCAAATAGTTATGGCTTGGTTCAAGAATCATAACAGAAGGTTGTATACATGGAAGAATCCTGGAGATACTAGAAGGTATCAGATAGATTATATAATGGTAAGACAGAGATTTAGGAACCATGTTTTAAATTGTAAGACATATCCAGGGACAGATGTGGTCTCTAACAACAATTTATTGGTTATGAACAGTAGATTAAAACTGAAGAAACTGCAAAAAGGTGGTAATTTGAGGAGTTGGGACCTGGATAAACTGACTAAACCAGAGGTTGTACAGACTTTCAGGGAGAGCATAAGGGAACAATGGACAGGAATGGGAGAAAGAAATACGGTAGAAGAAGAATGGGTAGCTCTGAAAGATGAAGTAGCGAAGGCAGCAGAGGATCAATTAGGTAAAAAGACGAGGGCGAGTAGAAATCCTTCGGTAACAGAAGAAATATTGAATTTAATTGATGAAAGGAAAAAATATAAAAATTCAGTAAATGAAGCAGACAAAAAGGAATACAAACGTCTCAAAAATGAGATCGACAGAAAGTACAAAGTGAATAAGCAGGGACGGCTGGAGGACGAATGTAAGGGTGTAGAGGCTTATCTCACAAGGGGTAAGATAGATACTGCCTACAGGAAAATTAAAGACACCTTTGCAGAAACGAGATCCACTTGCATGGATATCAAGAGCTCAGATGGAAACCCAGTTCTAAGTAAAGAAGGGAAAGGAGAAAGGTGGAAGGAATATATAGAGGGTGTATACAAGGGCGATGTACGTGAGGACAATATTATGGAAATGGAAGAGGATTTAGATGAAGATGAAATGGGACATACGATACTGCGTGAAGAATTTGACAGAGCACTGAAAGACCTGAGTCGAAACAAGGCCCCGGGAGTAGGCAACATTCCATTGGAACTACTGTCGGCCTTGGGAGAGCCAGCCCTGACAAAACTCTACCATCTGGTGAGCAGGATGTATGAGACAGGCGAAATGCCCTCAGACGTCAAGAATAATACAATAATTCCAATCCCAAAGAAATCAGGTGTTGACAGATGCGAAAATTACCGAACTATCAGTTTAATAAGTCATAGCTGCAAAATACTAACACGAATTGAATTCTTTACAGACGAATGGAAAAACTGGTAGAAGCCGACCTCGGAGAAGATCAGTTTGGATTCTGTAGAAATGTTGGAACACGTGGAGCGATACTAACGCCACGACTTATCTTAGAAAATAGATTAAGGAAAGGCAAACCTATGTTTCTAGCTTTTGTAGACTTAGAAAGAGCTTTTGACAATGTTGATTGGAATACTCTCTTTCAAATTCTGAAGGTAGCAGGGGTAAATTACAGGGAGCGAAAGGTTATTTACAATTTGTACACAAACCAGATGGCAGTTAAAAGAGTCGAGGGGCACGAAAGGGAGGCGGTGGTTGGGAAGGGAGTGAGACAGGGTTGTAGCCTGTCCCCGATGTTTTTCAGTCTGTATATTGA